>NC_090034.1:80090620-80774787 GCF_037176765.1 Anolis sagrei | reverse complement strand
TGTGAATGTTGCAATAGGTGTCTAGTTCCTATTGAGATGCACTTTCCATCCTCATTTCTTTTATTTTAGAGGGAAATGCAACATGGATACACCTTTAGTCTTGTAGGCCACTTCCACACATCTGTATAAAACCCACATTGAACTGGATTATGTGGCAGTGTGGACTCAAATAATCCAAAATAGATATTATGGATTATCTGCCTTGATATTCTGGGTTATATGGCTGGCTGGAAAGGCCCTTAGAAAACAGGTTTGCTCCGTCTTCAATATGAGATCCTTTCAGACATTTAAACATGGCTATCATGTCTGCTCTCTGCCCCTTCTCGATATCCAGCTCCTTAAGCCGCTCCTCATAGGGATTTATAGTTTCCAGACCTTTGGCTATTTGCGTCACCTTCTTCTGGACATACTCCACTTTGTCACTAGATTTCTGTATCATAAAAAGCTGTCAAGGACTACTATAATATCGAATGTCCAAATAATTATATGTTTTGATTTGCTGGTAATACTCCATAGCCACATGTTATGATTGTTATGTGCCTAGAATAGTGTTCCAACGTGTGCTACAATGCTGTGGGACGAATAGTGCAATTCCACCAGTAGATATTTACACCCAGAGCTGGACACAAGCATTATTATTCCAGGTGAGGTTTGACGGGGGACTATGACTTCCATGGACCCTAAACTCCTACTGATGCAGCCTACAATCATGTTGGTCTTTTTAGCTGCAGCATCACACTGTTGACTCGAATTCATCTTGTGGTTCTACTAAGATTCCCAAATACCTTTCATATGGAGTATGACCAGCTCAAGGTCACCCAGGACAGAGAAAGAGCACCGAAGGTATAATTAAAAAGCCCTCTCAGGTTGCAGATGGGGTCAGGAAACTACCAGGTGAGGCAACACTTTCCGTCTTCTCTGGAGGTTGCAAAACGGGGTTGAAAGTTGAAAAGAATCAAAGAGATTGAGAGTGTGAACTAGTTAGTGGCATGAAGCACCCATATCCAAATTCGCCCACATCAGTCCATACAACTGGCTCCCAAGAATCATAGAGCTCAAAGGGGCCCTAAAGGTCATCTAGTCCAACCCCATTCTGCTGGACAGGAATTGCATTGGGCTTTTTAGCTGCTGCATCACACTGTTGACTCATGCTGATCTTGCAACAGAGTTGGAAGGGATCCCAAGGGTCAACCAGTCCAACCCCCTTCTGCCAGGCAGGAGAACACAATCCAAACCCTCCTGATAGATGGCTATCCAGAGAAGGAGACTCCTCCATATCACATCGACCAATGGTGTGCTGTTTTAGTTTCAATTTTAAATGAGCTGTCTATGGTGCTGTTTGGAGGGGAGGGGCAACCCTTTAAAGTTTGGACAAAACATAGAAGAGACCCAGGTTTGAATGGGGCTGACCCATATTACAAAAATGTGCTCACCTTTAACATTGGGATTTTTTTTTTCCGTGTCAGGAGCGACTTGAGAAACGGCAAGTTGCTTCTGGAGTGAGAGAATTGGCCGTCTGCAAGGACGTTGCCCAGGGGAACGCCAAGATGTTTTGATTTTTTATCATCCTTGTGGGAGGCTTCTCTCATGTCCCCGCATGGGGAGCCAGAGCTGACAGAGGGAGCTCATCCGCGCTCTCCCCGGATTCGAACCTGCGACCTGTCGGTCTTCAGTCCTGCCGGCACAGAGGTTTAATCCACTGCGCCACCGGGGGCTCCTGAACTTTGGGGTGAAGACCCGAAGTGGATTCCCTGCCCCACTGGAATAGTAGCTGTTAACCAGGGTTTTTTCATATTCTCCAGTGTGTCAGATCTTGTTGCAGTTAGGCATCTCAAGGTGGGAGGAGGCCTAGCATATTTCCAGGGGTGCATCTACAACATAGAAATAATGCAGTTTGGCACCATTTTATCTGCCATAGCTCAGTGGTATGGGATCCTGGAAGGTACAGCTTGGTGTAGCACTCTTGGAAGAGAAGGCTAAAGAGCTTGTAAAACTATGCATGGAGCCATGACAGCTAAAGTGGCATCAAACTGCATTAATTCTGCAGTGTAGGTGTACACAAAGACAAAGCAGGGCAGTGGGAGGAGGAAGCGGGACATTAATAGGAGCCTAGAAATGACCAAGATAATAATAATAATAATAATAATAATAATAATAATAATAATCTTTATTTATACCCCACTACCATCTCCCCGGTGGCGCAGTGGGTTAAAGCACTGAGCTGCTGAGCTTGTTGACCAAAAGGTCGCAGGTTCGATTCCAGGGAGCGGCGTGAGCTTCCGCCGTCAGCCCTAGCTTCTGCCAACCTAGCAGTTTGAAAACATGCAAATGTGAGTAGATCAATAGGTACCACGGGAAGGTAATGGCGCTCCATGCGGTCATGCTGGCCACATGACCTTGGAGGTGTCTATGGACAACGCTGGCTCCTCGGCTTAGAAATGGAGATGAGCACCACACCCCAGAGTCAGACATGACTGGACTTAATGTCAGGGGACTACCTTTACCCTTACCATCTCCCCAAAGGGGACTCGGGGCGGCTAACATGAGTCCAAGCCCAAATATATAATACAACAAAATAAAATATAGAATGCAGACAACAAAAAATTATATCAAAATAAAATACATACAGTACCAAAATAAAATAAATAAAACAGATTAACACAATATAAAATCGAACAGAATGGGCAGGCCAAATGAACAAGGCAAAATGATAGAACCCTGAGTGAGGTAAGAAAAAAAAAATGTAATCACTATCAGGTTCACGATGTAAAAAGTAACCCAAATGTCCAAAATGATATATATCCATATGAAATCCCTACATCAGGACAGTTGGAGGTATGCTTTGTTTTTCTGTGCCTTGAGAAACTGCAAATTGCTTCTGGTGTGAGGGAATTGGATATCTGCAAGGATGTTGCCCAGGGGACGCCTGGATATTTTGATGTTTTACCATCCTTGTGGGATACTTCTCTCATGTCCCCGCATGGGGAGCTGGAGCCGACAGAAGGAGCTCAACCCACTCTTCCTGGATTCAAACCGCTGACCTCTCGGTCAGCAGTCTTGCTGGCACAACAGTTGGAGTTATACATACTAATCTATAATACTATGTAATACGATTTTTGTTCCTGGGTTATGAATGTAATTTCCTAATTGGTTCTGTCATAAAACATGGGAAAAGTTTATTAAATTGCAAAAACTTTTGCAGGACATCCTGCAGCACATTTTGCTACAACTTGTCAATGAATATCTCATCAATTCAACTTAGTTTGTGGCAGCCACAAAAACAAAGTTTCTGGAGTAGAACAACTGCTTTCAAAGTAAGGACCGCACAATTAAACAAGAAATAACTATTTCAAACCAGGAAGAGAAATGTTTTCAAATTTTGTTACATAGTGTAATCCAGCTTTGTGACTGCTCCAGATCTGCACAGAAGGGCATGTCTCCAGCTCTTGCCTCCATCATCGAGGCACAAAACCTGTTTGTACACAAGTGATTAGACCATGAAAGTTTATGAGAAAGGAAGGAGCAGAAGGGAAAAGCAAGCCGAGGCAAGCACTCTCCACCTTCGGGGCAGAAGCCATGCAAATCTTCTAAGCCCCACAAACTCAGGCCGCTTTTCCCAGCATCAGGCATTCGATCCCCTTTCCCTCCTTCCATAAATACACTTTTGGGTTGTTGTAGGTTTTTCGGGCTATTTGGCCATGTTCTAGAAGCATTCTCTCCTGACGTTTCGCCTGAATCTATGGTAAGCATCCTCAGAGGTTGTGAGGCCTTTTGGTTGGCTTGTCAGAGGCTGGCTGTCCACTGTAGCATTAATGCTGCAGTTTGATACCACTTCAAGTGCTGTGGCTCAAAGCTGTGGAATGGGCAGAGAAGGCTACAAAGTGGAAAAGTACAGCTCCCATGATCCCCTAGCACTGAACCATGGCAGTGAAATAGAGCAATTTAAAATGACTGTGGATAATGAGATCTGAACCCCAGATACCTGAATCTGAGCCACAGTTACCAAGACCCGATACACAGCAATTGGTACCGGCGTCAGACTGTTCTGGTGTCCAAAGAAGCCCAGTGTTCCTGAATAAAGCTCACCAAGTTAAAGAAAAAGCCATAGAGATAGTTTATTAAGTCAGCTGCGGATACCGGGGGAACCTCGCGACTACAGAGGCCTGGTATCCATGGTTAGAGGAAAATGCATACTCATGGGATCCATGAATACCAAGGGGGTCCCGATGGGTGCTAAAGATAGGGGGGAAATTCAGGGAGGCAAGAATAATAATAGAGAATATAGATCCGTGGATACCGGGGGAACCTGGTGATTGCAGAGGCCCGGTATCCATGGTGAGAGGGAAACACATACGCATGGGATCCATGAATACCAAGGGGGACCCGACGGGGGCTAAAGATTGGGGGGAGGCGAAAATAATAATAAAGAATATAGATCCATGGATACCGGGAGTGAAGAGGTTGGTTTTTGTATGGAAGGCATAAGTTAAGGTAGGTAAAGGTTTTCCCCTGACATTACGTCCAGTCGTGTCCAGCTCTAGGGGCTGGTGCTCATCTCCATTTCTAAGCTGAAGAGCCGGCGTTGTCCGTAGACACCTCCAAGGTCATGTGGCCGGCATGACTACATGGAGCGCTGACTACATGAAGGCATACACTGGGGTTATTGGCTCAAGGGTAAGGTGAGTGCAGGGTAGCTTAAACAGACGCACATGAAGGGTCCGTGGATACCTAGGGAGATTGGTGCCCACAGGAAAAGGGGAAAACATACATAAAAGACCCGCGGATACCGGGAACCCCAAAGGGTTTCAGTATCCGCGGAGGTTAGTTTCGATGTGGAGTTATGGGAATGAGACTGATGTGCGTGCAAGGGATAATGGGAAGGATGCTATGAAGATCAATAGGGAAAGCACAATGTTCTGTGAGTATTGGGGCTCCTATGGAGAGAACCGGGGCACACATGGGGGTGGGAATTCAGCAATGGGATCCCAGGAGCAAGAAGGAAACACACAGCATAGATCCACAGATACAGGGGAGAGAAACAGTAGATCTCGGTATACGCGGTTTGGGGGAGTACCTATCAGGGTTACCGGGGTGAGGTCTTCCTGCGTGCCAGTAGCTGCTGGTAGGAAGTCAATTCATAAAGCTCCAGTCCTCTGCTATCCGTGGAACTCTCCGCCATGGTAACAAGTTTATCAATTTAATATTTGGACCCCGGGGGGGGGGGGGAGGTGTCTGTGTATCTGTGCTTGACACCAACAGCGACAAAGAAACAACAAGAAGTACTGTTTACCCACAAGCATTAAGAAATCACATATATTAGAAACCAACACTTTCTCGTTACTTTATTTTCCAGATCACCAGACTGGGCCACAGCAACGCGTGGCAGGGAACGGCTAGTGTAATAATAAAAATAACAACAGAATAAAATAATAAATAACTTTGACTCGAGTATATACCGAGCCTAAAAAAGGGACTGAAAAACTGATGTTATACTCAAGTATATGTGGTATTTGTCCTAAGAAGGAAGGATAAAATATAGTCAGTGGAGGCCCATCCTCACATATCCTTTGTCACTTGAGGATGCATCTACGCTGTGGAATTAATGCAGTTTGGTATTACTTTGAATACCGTGGCTCGGTGTTGTGATATCTTGGGAGTTCTAGTTTCACAAGAACTTTCTCTGCCACCTCTCTAAGGTACAACTCCCAGGATTCCCTTGCATTGAGCTCTGACAGGTAAAGCGGTGCCAAACATGCATTCCTTCTATAGTGCGGATCATGCAACCCAAGACCGGAAGGGTGACCCACTTGCTTTTCATTCCTGATAGGACACAAACGGGAGGTGGCTTGGGTGGATCCCGTCCGGAATTCGTAGTTCACAAATCCCTATTCATTAGGTGCTCATGAATTCACAATCGGCTGTTTTGTCGGCCGTAAATGGGCCACACGGATGACTCACGAATCCATTGCCAGCCGTGGATTCTGTGTTTATGTAAGTTTTTTTTTTGTTTGTTTGTTTTTTTTGCAAATGCACCCTTTGCACCATGAGAGCAGCTTTGATTTCTCCCCTAAATTGTCAGAGCTAATGAAGTCAAATCTAGGCTCAAGGGAGAAATTGCCTCCCCTTTATTGAGGATGATCTACAATACGGTTTGACCCCACTTTCACTGTCATGGGTCAGTGCTATGGAATCGTGGGAGTTGTGCTCCCACTAGAGAAGGCAAAAGACCTTGTGAAACTACAGCTCCCAGAATCTCATAGCATTGAACCATGGCAGCGAAAATGGGGTCAGGCCACATTGCTACAGTATGGATGATCTTCATGAGACGTCTCACCTTTTGGCCCTGAAATCCAAACCGTGTTTTATGTAATTTAACAGATTGGTCTAATGGTTGTATTGCTTTTGGCTATTTATTATTATTTCTACATTTGTTTCTGCTTTCATGTTTATATGCGGTTTAAATCCACACATCGTCATAACTTTTTAGCGTTTGTCGCTTAGAGTCTCCTTTGGCAGAGAAAAAGCAGGGTATCAGTGTGTGTGTGTGTGTGTGTGTGTGTCAACTGCAAAATAAGATGCAGGAAGCTGATCCCTGGAAGCCGATCGGTTGGGCAATGCCCGGGGAGATAGCTGAGCCTGAGACTTTTGAATACTGTTGCATTTTTATTCAGGCTTGAGCTATGCACGTGCAGAGAGAGAGAGTTTGAAGAGAGAAGCAGAGAGAGACACAGAGTTTGAAGTGTTCTTTTGCTTCATGAGCTGCTAAATAAGTTTATCCACATGGGCAGAAAGTGGTATAATAACTATTTATGTGGCCGCCTCTTGTCTACCGAATGCACAGAGAGAAAGGGATCCATTGTTAGAGCATGCAAGGAATCTTTCTGTGTGTGTGTCGACTGCAAAATAAGATGCAGGAAGCTGATCAGTTGGGCAATGCCCGGGGAGATGGCTGAGCCTGAGACTTTTGAATACTGTTGCATTTTTGTTCAGGCTTGAGCTATGCACTTGCAGAGAGAGAGAGAGAGTTTGAAGAGAGAAGCAGAGAGAGACACAGAGTTTGAAGTGTTCTTTTGTTTCATGAGCTGCTAAATAAGTTTATCCACATGGACAGAAAGTGGTATAATACCTCTCATAAAAGGACTTAATGTGAGTTGATGCAACTGATCACATTGTGCATATGTTGTTCTTGAACTGCGAAGAGTAAACTACATCTTTATTGTTCAACTGTGTGGCATATTTTCTTTACCTGGCGAGGCAGTGTGTGGGCTGACCAAATGTGAACTATACATGGTTTATTTTACATTACACTACATGCATTTCTACATTGTAGAATGAATGCAGTTTGTTAACGCTTTAACAGCCTTGGCTCAATGCTATGGATTCGTGGGAGTTGTAGTTTTACAATGTCTTTAGCCTTCTTTGTCAGAGAGTGTTGGTGCCTCACCAAAACTACAACTCCCAGGATCCCAAAAGGGGAAGAGACTACAATTAAAGAGGTGTCAGACTGCAGCTGGATGCACCCAAAGCTTGGATTTGGATGCCACTTTGGATCTGGAAAGCAAACTCTTCCATTGACTTCCTTGATGAGTGCTGCTGGCTCTCAGCCGCTTGGTGAGATCTCATGCTGGGCAGGAAGGGGATGCTTCAGCTGACTTCGCCTTCATCTTTGAGCCCTAAGAGCATTTGCCATTTTTATATAACATGTGCTGCCTTTTTATGGTCCTGCTAACAAGTCGGGGAGGCGGTGGCGCACAATGCGCCGATTGTGGTGGCCCCCTTAATGGATTCCCCGCCGCCGCAGAGCCCTCTCTGGATGGGGTTTTGAAGTGGGCTTTCCCAATTTGGGTCTGGACACTTCCTTCATAAAAAGGGGGCGATTTGTTGGTCTCCCTATTAAACCAAGTGCACCGATGGAAGAGAGCATGCCTTCTGGGGCGACGGCGATTAAGTCAGCAAACCATTAAAAGGGGGAAGAAAGCCAAGAGTTAGGAGTTACTTTACATCAGTTGCTTTGCAAAAACTTTGGGCTGAAACGGGCTCTTGAATCTCAAACAAGCCTCTTTTTCTATGACTATGACCAATGTGCCTTCATTGTTTGTTTGGAAACCCCCATAAATAAGGAGGGGAGGAACTGAAATCCTACACTGTGAACATTTGCTGCTGTTGTTGGGCATCCTCATGTCATTTCCAACTTACGGTGACTCTGTTGTGAGTTTTTCTGGGGCTGAGAGTGTGTGACTCGCTTAAGGCCACTTCAGTGGGTTTCTGTGGCTGAGCAGGGATTCGAATCCTCATCTCTATGATTCTGTGACTTCTTAGGATCTAGAGCAGTGGTTCTCAACCTTCTTCATGCCGTGACCTCTCAATAGAGTTCTTCATGTTTTGGTGGCCCACAACCATAAAATTATCTTTGACAACTGTCATTTTGCTACTGTTATGAATCGCAATGTAAATATCTGATATGCAGGATGTATTTTCATTCACTGGACCAAATTTGGCACAAATACCCAATAAGCCCAAATGGGAATACTGGTGGGGTGGGATTGATTTTGTCATTTGGGAGTTGTAGTTGCTGAGATTCCACCTACAGTCAAAATGCATTCTGAACTCCACCAAAAATGAAATTGAACCAAACTTGGCACACAGAACTCTCATGTTCAACAGAAAATAGTGGAAAGGTTTGGTGGGCATCGACCTTGAGTTTTGGAATTCTAGTTCACCTACATCCAGAGAGCACTGTGGACTCAAACAGTGATGGATCTGGTCCAAACTTGGTATGAATACTCAATATGCCCAAATGTGAACACTGATTGATTGATTGATTGATTGATTGATTATGTCAGGCGCAACCAGACAGTTGTATTACATTTTTAACAAAACGAACAAACAAACAAACAGACAAAACACAAGTTTGCAAGCTTGGTAGTTGATTAAATGTCCTTTGACTAGTAGCTGGCCACTTGGAGTGTGTCTGGTGTTGCCGCAAGGAGGTCCTCCATTGTGCATGTAGCAGGACTCAGGTGGCATTGCAGCAGGTGGTCAGTGGTTTGCTCTTCTCCACACTCGCATGTCGTGGATTCCACTTTGTAGCCCCATTTCTTGAGGTTGGCTCTACATCTCGTGGTGCCAGAGCGCAGTCTGTTCAGCGCCTTCCAAGTTGCCCAGTTTTCTGTGTTCCCAGGGGGGAGTCCCTCATTTGGTATCAGCCATTGATTGAGGTTCTGGGTTTGAACCTGCCACTTTTGGACTCTCGCTTGCTGAGGTGTTCCAGCGAGTGTCTCTGTAGATCTTAGAAAACTATTTCTTGATTTATGTTGTTGACGTGCTGGCTGATACCCAAACAAGGGATGAGCTGGAGATGTCACTGCCTTGGTCCTTTCACTATTGGCTGCTACTTCCCAGTGGATGTCAGGTGGTGCAATACCGGCTAAACAGTGTAATTTCTCCAGTGGTGTAGGGCGCAGACACCCCGTGATAATGCGGCATGTCTCATTAAGAGCCACATCCACTGTTTTAGCGTGGTGAGATGTGTTCCACACTGGGCATGCATACTCAGCAGTAGAGTAGCATAGCGCAAGGGCAGATGTCTTCACTGTGGTGAACGCTGATGGAGTTTGGGGGAAATCGACCTTGACATTTGGGAGTTTTAATTACTGGGACTTATAGTTCACCTACAATCAAAGAGCATTCTGGACCCCACCAACAATAGAATTGGGCCAGACTTCCCACACAGAACCCCCATGATCAATAGAAAATGCTTTGTTTTCTGATGGTCTTTGGCGACCCCTCTGATACCCCCTGACGATCCCCTCCGGGGGTCTCAACCCAAAGGTTGAGAAACGCTGATCTAGTGGGTAACCTACATGGAGCACACTTTTGGACTCAAAAGTCAATGGGGCCCTATCCAACCCTGTAATGATTCCGATGGCGATTGAGTTATTAGACCCCGCATGGAGCATTGGATTGTGCTCAATGGTCAATGGGGTCCTTTCCAACCCCTATAATTACATTATTCCAATGCCCGTTGAACTGCGCAGCTCAACCAAAAAAATCTTGGTGTCTTGGTTTTTAGGCCTGTTTCTGGGGTTTCGGGGGGGGGGAGGGGAGTGCTGATTCAGAAAATTCAATTAGATGGACTGCAATAGCAATAGTTTCTTGGATATTGTTATCATGGTTGTCTATGGGCAAGCAGATGGCAACCGGGAGATGCCATATGTTCTGTATTTCAAAAACTAGAGCTGATGGGGAAAAACTGGTGCCATGCTTGGAATCAGCAGGTCCCAGAAACAGAGCTAACTGTATAAATATGTGAAAGGGTATCAAGGAAGAGGGAGTAGTCTTGTTTTCTGCTACCCTGGAACCTAGGAGCAATAGGTTCAAATGACAGGAAAAGAAATTCCACCTGAACATTAGGAAGGACTTCTTGACCTTACAAGCTGTTCAACAGTGGAGTTCTGCCCTGGAGTGTGGTATGCAGATGACACCCAACTCTACTACTCATTTCCACCAAACTCCAGAGGTAGTGAGGTCTGTTGGAACTAGGAAAAAGGGTTTATATATCTGTGGAATGACCAGGGTGGGACAAAGGACTCTTGCCTGCTGGAGCTAGGTGTGAATGTTTCAACTGACCACCTTGATTAGCATATAATGGCCTGACAGTGCCTGGAGCAAACCTTTGTTGAGAGGTGATTAGATGTCCTTGTTTGTTTCCTCTCTGTTGTTGTGCTGTTGTAATTTTAGAGTTTTTTAATACTGGTTCACACCTAGCTCCAGCAGGCAAGAGTCCTTTGTCTCACCCTGGTCATTCCACAGATATATAAACCCTTTTTCCTAGTTCCAACAGACCTCACTACCTCTGAGGATAGTGAGGATGTTTGCCATAGATGCTGGCGAAACGTCAGGAGAGAATGCCTCTAGACCATGGCCATATAGCCCGAAAAAACTGCAACAACCCAACATTTGAAAACTTTTCTGTTCTTGGTTTGAAAGTATCAATTCCTGTTTCATTGTGCGGTGCTTTCTTTGAACGTAGTTGTTAGAGTCTAGGAACTTCATTTTTGTGGCTGCTACAAACTAGGATGAATTGGTTGAGACTCAATGAGATATTTATTGAAAAACTAGATCAAAATGTGCTGCAGGATGTCCCTTCCACAAAAACAAAATTCTTGCAGTTTAATAAACCTTTTCCATGTTTTTATGATAGAACCAATTAGGAAAGGACATTTATAACTCAGGAACAAAAATCGTGTGACATAATGTTATCTTTTACTTGGTGCAGGAAATGTCGTCTTTGGTAACAAGTAGACATTCTCAGTGGTTCGGTGGCATTGCATTACTCAGTCCTGCGTTCTTGTCTTTTCCTTCCAGTGCCCATGCCGTCGAAAGCAAACGGGACCTCCATCTCTGCCCTGGCCATGAACAAGGACAGCCTGATCGGAGGTGTGACGAACCCCAACGAAGTCTTCTGCTCCGTTCCGGGACGCCTCTCCCTCCTCAGCTCCACCTCCAAGTACAAGGTGACCGTCGGCGAGGTCCAGCGGCGGCTTTCGCCTCCTGAATGTCTCAATGCCTCTCTGCTTGGTGGAGTCCTTCGAAGGTGAGACGCCTAGAAGATCCATTTATATCATTACAGATCTGGATCCTTTGATTTGGTGGCATCACGTTGACTATGACACCTAGAAGATCCATTTATATCATTTGGTGGCATCACGTTGACTATGACTTGTGATGACTCAAAGGGCCTCTTGGGGGAGAAAGCGAGGGCAATTGTCTTCTTATTGCAGCACTAGCTGTCCCCTGCCATGCGTTGCTGTGGCCCAGTCTGTGTATATGTGTTTTGTGTGTGTATATACGTGTTTTTGTCTGTGTATATATTTGAGTATATATGTGTGTTGGTGTGTGTATCTATATATAAAAAAATGCTCTGTGCATAATAAGTACCTTAAAAACAAAAGAACCAATGAACAAAATCACACCAAATTTGGCAACAAAATGTCTCAAACACAAGGAGTGACTCAAAAAATTATGATTTTGTCATTTGGGAGCTGTAGTTGCTGGGATTTATAGTTCATCTACAATCAAAGAGCATTCTGAACTCTATCAATGATGGAATTGAACCAAACTTGGCACACAGAACTCCCACGACCAACAGAAAATACTTGAAGGGTTTGGTGGGCATTGACCTTGAGTTTGGGAGTTGTAGTTCACCTACATCCAGAGAGCACTGTGGACTCAAACAATGATGGATCTGGACCAAACTTGGCACAAGCACTAAATATACCCAAATATGAACACAGATGGAGTTTGGGGGAAATAGACCTTGGCATTTGGGATTTGTAGTCACTGGGATTCACAGTTCACCTACAATACAAAGAGCATTCTGAACCCCACGAACGACAGAATTGGGGCAAACTTCCCACACAGAACCCCCATGAGCAACAGAAAATACTTAAGGCCATTAAGTCCAACTCCCTACACCAGGGCAAGAAAACGTAATCAAAGCCCTCCTGACAAAGAGCCATCCAGCCATAGATATAGATAGATATGATTCACAGACACAGAGCTATAGTATCCTAGATTTGAAAGGGACCCTTAAAGAAGGACAATGATATGTGGCATGTTCCAGGGTGGGCAAACCAGACACTCTCCACATCAACACTGACAAAGAAACAACAAGAAATGCTGTTTACCCACAAGCAGAAAGGCATTACATATATTAGAAACCAACACTTTCTCATTACTTTATTTTCCAGACCAACAGACTGGCCCACAGCAACGCGTGGCAGGGGACAACTAGTATATATATGTGTGTGTGTGTGTTTATATATGTGTGTGTATTTCTGTTTATATGTGCATATGTATATTGTGTATATGCATGTATTTGTGTGTCTGTATGTAAGTGTGCATGTGTATATGTATATTCTGTGTTTATATGTGTATATGTATATTGTGTATATGTGTGTGCTTGTATATATGCATATATGTGTGTATGTATGTGTATATGTGTAAGTGTATATGTAGGTGTGTGTATATGTGTATATTTGTGTGTGCTTGCGTATATATATGTGTGTGTCTGTATGTATGTGTATATGTATATGAATGTATGTGTAATTGTATATATGATTTGTTTTGGGGGTGGGGGGTTAAAGTCCGCTCTGCTGGTTTTTGTGTGTTTTTAGGGGTGATGGACACTCGTTGGCCTGATATGCGTACTGTGTCCACATTTGGTGTCAATTCGTCCAGTGGTTTTTTGAGTTATGTTAATCCCACAAATAAACATTACATTTTTATTTATATAGATTTCGTGCCTTTTCATGTTTAAGAAAAAACGATAATTTATTCATCCTTGTCACACATGATAGAGTCACAGTGGCACAATGGGTTAAACCTTTGTGCTGACTGAATTGCTGACCTGAAGGTCGGCGTTTCAAATGTGTGAGATGGGGTGAGCTCCCATCTGGGGACATGAGAGAAGCCTCCCACAGGATGGTATTTATTTACGACATTTATTTGCCGCCCTTCTCACCCTAAAGGGGACTCAGAGCGGCTCACAAGATATATATACATACAATATATTATATTAGCATAGTACAATATCAGTATTACATATTATTAAATTGTACTATACCATTATATTGTAATATTATTAGTAACTAGCAATCCCCTATCATCCGTTGCTGTGGCCCATTCTGTGTATATGTGTTTTGTGTGTATATATGTGTATAGGTGTGTATATATCTGTGTATGTGTGTTTACTCATATATATGTGGTTTTGCACATGCGTTGTAATATATTTTTTTATTTTTTGGCTTTTAAAGTCTCTTCCACTGTGTTTTTCAATGTTTTTATAAGTGATAGTCACTTGTTGGCCTGATAGCTGTATTATGTCCAAATTTGGTGTCAATTCGCCCAGTGGTTTTAGAGTTATGTTAATCCCACAAACGAACATCACATTTTTATTTATATAGATATTACATGTAATATAAATATATAAATATAATATATTATTAGTAGTAGTATTAGTAGGAGCCCCCGATGGCGCAGTGGGTTAAACCCCTGTGCCGGCAGGACTGAAGACCGACAGGTCGCAGGTTCTAATCCAGGGAGAGGCGGATGAGCTCCCTCTATCAGCTCCAGCTCCTCATACGGGGACATGAGAGAAGCCTCCCAAATCATCAGATCATCCGGGTGTCCCCTGGGCAACGTCCTTACAGACAGCCAATTCTCTCACACCAGAAGTGACTTGCAATTTCTCAAGTTGCTCCTAACACAACAAAAAAAAGTAATAGTATTATATTGCATTACATTATAATATTATAAATATTATATGGATATACAATATATTATGTTATATAGATAGTAACACATCTGCGCGTCCCCTGGGCAACGTCCCTGCAGACGGCCAATTTTCTCACACCAGAGACGACTTGCAGTTTCTCAAGTTGCTCCTGACACACACACACAAAAGTCACACATGATCGACTGCATCAATTTCTAGACAAATCCTCTGCATTCCAAACTATTACACAGGGGAATGTAATATATGTATGGGAAATTTCGCTATTGCGGAAGTCTTAAATCTCATGGATTTATTCTCTAGCGTTATTTATTTATTTATTTCGTATCAAAAGCATTGCATAAATTAGTATAAAACTGATAAAAATAGGAGGAACGCAGGCGGCTAAATATCTTTTGACCAAAAACAGGCAACAGCAATGGCATTGTCTGTAGCCTCCAACAATTCTTCTTCTGTACATGAGGCAGGGCATAGTGGACAAGCATACAGATGCAGAGTTGTGTATTCTGTTCCACAGTCACACAAGGCGTGGGATTCTTTTAGTTAGTGCCATTTTGCCAGGTTGTCTTTTGATCTGCCCACTCCACTTCTGAGTCTGTTCAGGGACTTCCAAGTTGCCCATTCTTGGTTTGCCTTTGGAGGAAGACCCTTGTGGGGGGCCATCCAGTTGGGATTTCCTGGTTTAGCTGCCCAGAGGGATACCCTTGCTGTTGCTGAAGGGATGCCAAGAGGAGTGGTAGTTCTCATAAATCTTTTCCTTGATTTGAGTCTACTGGGAGGAAGCTGGTAGCCATGTAGTGGGTGGCTTTCACAATGTTCTACCCGGAAAGAACCTCCTTGAAGACTGAGTAAATACAGCTGAGCGTCCCATGGGCAAAGTTTCTTATAAATGGCTAATCTTTCCAAACCCAAAAGCATTGCTTTTAAACATTGTTTTTCTCTAGTGTGATAAAATAGAAAGTAAATAAATAAATATTATTTATTTGTTCAATCACTTCCGACTCTTCGGGACCTCATAGACCAGTCCACGCTAGAGCTCCTTGTGGGCCGTCACCACCCCCAGCTCCTTCAGAGTCAAGCCAGTCACTTCAAGGATACCATCCATCCTTCTTGCCTCTAGTCGGCCACTCTTCCTTTTTCCTTCAATTTTCCGCAGCATCATTGTCTTTTTCTAAGCCAGAGGTCCTCAAACTTTTTAAACAGAGGACCAGGTTACAGTCCCTCAAACTGTTGGAGGGCCGGATTATAATTTGAAGAAAACATAATTTGAATTCTATGCACACTACACATATCTTATTTGTAGTGCAAAAATCACTTAAAAACAATACAATAATTAAAATGAAGAACAATTTTAACGAATATCAACTTATTAGTATTTCAATGGGAAGCATGGGCCTGCTTTTAGCTGATGAGATAGCATTGTTGTTGTTGTTGTTGTTGTTGTTGTTGTTGTTGTTGTGTGCTTTCAAGTCATTTCAGACTTAGGTTGACCCTAAGTGAGGGCCAGGTAAATGACCTTGGAGGGCCGTATCCGGCCCCTGGGCCTTAGTTTGAGGACCCCTGTTCTAAGCTTTTAAATAAATAAATAAAATGGAGGGAAGCCAGAATATGATGAGGTCCTGAGAACTGAAGGCCTTCAGGTCACCATGGTTGAATCTACATTGCAGAATTAATGCAGTTTGATTCCACTTGAACTGTCATGGTTCAATGCTATGGGATCCTGGGAGTGTTTATGAAGTCTTCAGCCCCCTCTGGTCAAGGAGAGACCCCCTAAGTCAACTTGTTATACTTGTTATCAGCAACCGGTTTTGGATCTTGCAAACTCAGGGCAAGCATAGCTTCCTTGATTTGGTTCTATCTTTCGGCAATTCAACTTTTCCTCCTACTTTGCTGAGAATTACATATTGATTTATTTTCTGTGATTATGTGATTTATTTCTAAATCACATAATTACATATGTGGTTTATTTTCTGTGTTTAAATTATTGTGGTTTTATATTGTTGATGTTTATTTATATTGTTTCTTGTATTTTTTTATATTTATATTTTACTGTCATTGTATGTTGTTTATTTGCATTGCTGTATTGTTGGGCTTGGCCTCATGTAAGCCGCCCCGAGTCCCCTTAGGGAGATGGTGATGGGATATAAATAAAGCTTATTATTATATTATCATTAATATATTATTTCCCAATGGAATTGTGCCTCTCATGATCGGCCCAAAATACAATAGTCTCAGTTTAATCATTTTTGGCTCCCAGGGAGAGTTCAATTGTGATTTGCTCTAGGATCTATTCATTGGTCAGTTTTAGATATCCATAAGTTCCCTGGCAACACATTTTAAATGAGTTGATTTTCTTCCTCTCCACTTTCAAATAGTCATTTGTTGTGTCAGGAGCGACTTGAGAAACTGCAAGTTGCTTCTGGTGTGAGAGAATTGGCCGTCTGCAAGGACACTGCCCAGGGGTTTTGATGTTTTACCATACTTGTGGGAGGCTTCTCTCATGTCCCCGCATGAGGAGCTGGAGCTGACTGAGGGAGCTCACCCACGCTCTCCCCAGATTCGAACCTGTGACCTGTCGGTCTTCAGTCCTACCGGCACTGCACCACGACTTAGGTATTCATGTCTTCATGGAAATATGAGAATTAATTGGGCCCCTCTCTGCCAAACCGGAGGCTTTATAACGTTCCTACTGAACTCTGACTTGTGGTGGGATCCTATATTCTTGTCTGAAGGAAGGGTTCTGACAGGATAGGGTTAGCTGATTTTGAAGAAATGACAAGATATTGACATATTAGGCCACTGTGTTTGCGGAAAGAAACGTGGACATAAATAAATAAAAGTTTTCTCCATTGTCTCTTTTTAGGGCCAAATCCAAAAATGGCGGAAGGTGTTTAAGGGAAAGACTGGAGAAGATAGGGCTAAATCTACCTGCCGGGAGGCGTAAAGCAGCCAATGTTACCTTGCTGACATCACTAGTGGAAGGTGAGTGTTCTTTACTTTTAAAGTTTGGCTTTTGCCAGGTATGGCGAAAGATTGAAATGCCTTAAATATCCTCACTTTCCGACTGAAACAAGAAGGCTGCATTCCTTTGCTTTGCCAATCTGTTGGATTGTATGCCTTTGGGGTTGGACTGGATGACTCTTGAGGGTCCCTTCTAACTCTGTTATTGACTTCATCACATTTACTAAATACCACTGAGTGCTACACTTAAAGTGTGGAAAGCCACTGTTCTCATCACATTAGGTTGGGTTCAAGTGTAGGATAGAGCATTCTTTGTGTATTTAAAGCGTGGGGGGCCAATATTCCTTTCAAACGTTTCAGGAGATGGTGGGGAAGTGGATTTTTGGTAATGATCCAGATGTTTGGCCAATTCTGTAGTGTGATGGCATTCGTTGCTCCCAGGCTTAAAATGATATGTTTCCCCAATTTGCAGGAGGGGGAATTGTGGGAGGAGCCAAGCCAATCTCTGGGTGCATCTGCACTAGAGAATAAACTTTAAATAAAATAGCTCCATACTATGCAGTCCTGTGATTTATAGTTTCCCAAGGTCCGCACCCTTCTCTGGGTGTATTTGCACCGGAGAACAAATGTAATTGGGACCCACTTTAAATGTCATTATTATTATTATTATTATTATTATTATTACTACTACTACTACTACTACTATTACTATTATTATGCTACACCTCCATGCTGTGCAGTCCTGGGAATCATCATTTCCCAAGGTCCATACCCTTGTCTTGGTGCATTTACAATATGGAATAAATCCCCTTGCACCCCACTTTAAATAACGTAGCTTCGTACTATTCGGTCCTGGGAGTTATATTTCCCAAGGTCCATACTCCTTTCTGGGTGCATCTGCACTGGAGAATAAATGCAGTCAGGACCCATTTTAAATGCAACTTACTATTATTATTATTATTATTATTATTATTATTATTATTATGCCTCCATGCTGTGCAGTCCTGGGAGTCATAGTTTTCCAAGGTCAAAACCCTTCTGTTGGTGCATTTAGAGTATGGAATGAATGCCCTTGCACCCCACTTTAAATACCACAGCTCCATGCAATGGAGTCCTCCTGGGAGTTATAGTTTCCCAAGGTCCATACCCTTTTCTGGGTGCATCTACACTGTGGAATGGATGCAGCTAGACCTTACTTTAAATACCACATCTCCATGAGGTGGTCTTGGGAATTGCAGTTTCCCAAGGACCATGAACCTTGTGGGTGCATCTACACTGTAAAATGAATGCAGTTGGACCTTACTTTAAATGCTGTAGCGCCATACTATGCAGTACTGGGAGTTATAGTTTTCCAAGGTTCTCTGTGGGGCAGCTGAGAGAGAGTGGGGGAGTGTGCATCCCCACTTTCCCTCTCTGCTTCCTTGTTTCTGGAATTGAAGACAGGTAATAGCTGACATTTTTCAACAAAGAACATGGAGAGGGATGGTGGTGGGGGTGCAAATCTTTATAATGTGATGGCAAATGAACTCAAAGAATTCTGAGTACAACTGAATAACATGGATACATTTAACAGTGTGATGAAGGTCGGGAAATCATCTGTTTCATTCCAAAACGGAGTCCTTGGTAACCTTGTCTTCGCCAAGCAAAATAACACCAGCATGATATTTATTTATCGTGTCATCAGTAACCATTGTATTAACAGAGCAAAACAAACACACAGATTAAAAAGAAAAAGAAAAAAACACACAGATTTTGCAAATTTGGTAGTTGGTTAAATGTCCTTTGACCAGTATCTGGCCACTTGGAGTGCCTCTGGTGTTGCCGCAAGAAGGTCCTCCATTGTGCATGTGGCAGAGCTCAGGGTGCATTGCAGCAGGTGGTCAGTGGTTTGCTCTTCTCCACACTCGCATGCCGAGGATTCCACCCTGTAGCCCCATTTCTTAAGATTGGCTCTGCATCTCGTGGTGCCAGAGCGCAGTCTGTTCAGCGCCTTCCAAGTCGCCCAGTCTTCTGTGTGCCCAGGGGGGAGTCTCTCATCTGGTATCACCCATGAATTGAGGTGCTGGGTTTGGGCCTGCCACTTTTGGACTCTCGCTTGCTGGGGTGTTCCAGCGAGTGTCTCTGTAGATCTAAGAAAACTATGTCTTGATTTAAGTCGTTGACGTGCTGGCTGATACCCAAACGGGGGATGAGCTGGAGATGTCTTTGCCTTGGTTCTTTCACTATTGGTTGCTACTTCCCGGCGGATGTCAGGTGGTGCGATACTGGCTAAGCAGTGTAATTTCTCCAGTGGTGTAGGGCACAGACACCCTGTGATAATGCGGCATGTCTCATTAAGAGCCACATCTACTGTTTTAGTGTGGTGAGATGTGTTCCACACTGGGCATGCATATTCAGCAGCAGAGTAGCATAGCGGAAGGGCAGATGTCTTCACTGTGTCTGGTTGTGATCCCCAGGTTGTGCCAGTCAGCTTTCGTATGATGTTGTTTCTAGCGCCCACTTTTTGCTTGATATTCAGGCAGTGCTTCTTGTAGGTCAGAGCACGGTCCAAAGTGACTCCCAAGTATTTGGGTGCGTTGCAATGCTCCAGTGGGATTCCTTCCCAGGTAATCCTCAGAGCTCGGGATGCTTGTCTGTTCTTAAGGTGAAAGGCACATGTCTGTGTTTTAGATGGGTTGGGGATCAGCTGGTTTTCCCTGTAATAGGCAGTAAGAGCACCTAGAGCTTTGGAGAGCTTCTGTTCTACCATCTCAAAGCTCCCTGCTTGAGCAGTAATGGCACGATCATCAGCATAGATGAAACTCTCTGTCCCTTCTGGCAGTGGCTGGTCATTTGTGTAGATGTTGAAACTACATCCATGTTCAACCAGCATGATGTAGAGTCCACACTTTAGTGCTTCCTTGGCTCACTGGCACACTATTGTCATTCAGTACTATTGTGTGGCCCAATTAATGTGTAATCTGCGCATCGGGATTTGTACTACGTGGTCCTGATGTGGGACCTTCGCCAGAGGACATGAGCATGCTTCTAAGTCTCTTTGTGCTCTTTGTGATGATGATAATGATGATGATGATGATGATACATGAAGAAATAGACCTCAAGGCCCAACCTCTTTGCAATCAATCTGGGCAAGCGGTTCACCCCTGGAATGGTGGCGGAGGAGGTCTTATCCTCGGACCCCATGCAAACCAAGGCAGTTCATAACTTGAACATGAGAAACAGGAGAGTGCTTGTGTCCGGTGAGCTCTGAAATCCATTGTGCCAAAGAGAAAGCGAGAGGCAGCTGCTGCGGAGGAGGAGGAATAGGAGATCCTCCATCTCCTTTGTTGGCAGCAAATGAAACGAACAGGTCTGCAGCCGTTGTTCCCCAAGGCAGTTGAGGCAGGCTCGGCCTTTGAAGGGCTGATTTCCATGAAAAATGGGAGGCGGGAAGCAGATTTTTTGGCTCGGCCCAGACAGCTGGGAGCTGTCACTGGCTGCTGTTTGGGAGTCAAGGTAAATTACAAGCAAAAGGGTGCCTGAATCAGGGGGAAAGTAGGATGACCCTCCGTCTAGAGTTCTTGATTCGAAGGATGGAGCTCAGCCTTCGTGAAAACTAAACGAGAGTCAGAAATTGAGTGAGACGTCAAGGCGGAGAAGCGTTGGATTATTCTGTTGCTGAGGATATCATTCTTCTTTTGGAAATTTTCTCCCTGGTGCATGGCTTTCTGCAATTATTCATAGTTCAGGGCCAATTCTTTTGCTCAGGTTTGCACAAATTGGTACATGAAAAAAGAGCTGGCTTGTTTCCTATTTTCTCCAGAGACTACACCAGACGTGGGCAAACTTGGGCCCTCCAGGTGTTTTGGACTTCAACTCCCACCATTTATTTCATTTATTTATTTACGTCACTTCTATCCTGCCCATATCATGTGATGTGATGTGGCGGCAAAAAAAGCCAATGGGATTTTGGCCTGCAACAATAGGAGCATAGTGTCTAGATCTAGGGAAGTAACGCTACCCCTCTATTCTGCCTTGGTTAGACCACACCTGGAATATTGTGTCCAATTCTGGGCACCACAATTGAAGAGAGATATTGACAAGCTGGAATGTGTCCAGAGGAGGGCGACTAAAATGATCAAGGGTCTGGGGAACAAGCCCTATGAGGAGCGGCTTAAGGAGCTGGGCATGTTTAGCCTGAAGAAGAGAAGGCTGAGAGGAGATATGATAGCCATGTATAAATATGTGAGAGGAAGCCACAGGGAGGAGGGAGCAAGCTTGTTTTCTGCTTCCCTGGAGACTAGGACGCGGAACAATGGCTTCAAACTACAAGAAAGGAGATTCCATCTGAACATGAGGAAGAAGTTCCTGACTGTGAGAGCCGTTCAGCAGTGGAACTCTCTGCCCCGGAGTGTGGTGGAGGCTCCTTCTTTGGAAGCTTTTAAACAGAGGCTGGATGGCCATCTGTCAGGGGTGATTTGAATGCAATATTCCTGCTTCTTGGCAGGGGGTTGGACTGGATGGCCCATGCGGTCTCTTCCAACTCTATGATTCTATGATTCTATATCAGCACAAAGGCGACTCAGGGCGGCGTTCAAATCGGCAACAATTAGATGCCATATATAAAAATACATACATCAGTTAAAAGCAAAAAATCACATCACAATACATTTAAAAACCATAAAAGCCATCTATTTAAATAAAAATGTAATGTTCGTTTGGGGGATTAACATAACAAAAACCACTGGGTGAATTGCCACCAAATTTGGCCACAACACACCTGCTAATCTGAGGAGTGACCATCACTCCAAAAATTGATTTTTGTCATTAGGGAGTTGTAGTTTCTGGGATTTATAGTTCACCTAAAATCAAAGAACATTCTAAACTCCACTAACGATGGAATTGAACCAAACGTGGCACACAGGACCCCCATAAACAACACTAGAAGGGTTTGATGGGCATTGACCTTGAGTTTGGGAGTTGTAGTGCACCTTCATGCAGACAGCACTGTGATCTCAAACAATGATACATCTGGACCAAACTTGACACGAATATTCCATATGCCCAAATATTAACAGAGATGAAGTTTGGGAGAAATAGACTTTGACAATTGGGAGTTGTAGTTACTGGGATTTATAGTTCACCTACAATCAAAGAGCATTCTGAACCCCACGAACGACAGATTTGGGGCAAAATTCCCACACTGAACTCCCATGACCAACAGAAAGGGTCCAACTCCTTTCATCAGGGCAAGAAAACATTATCAGAGCCCTCCTGACAAAGAGCCATTTAGCCATAGATATAGATAGATAGATAGATAGATAGATAGATAGATAGATAGATATGATTCATACACACACAGATATAGTATCATAGATTTGAAAGGGACCCCTAAAGAAGGACAATGATATGTTGCATGTTCCAGGGTGGGCAAACCAGACACTCTCCAGATCAACACTGACAAAGAAACAGCAAGAAATACTGTTTACCCACAAGCATAAAGAATTCACATATATTAGAAACCAACACTTTCTCATTGCTTTATTTCCCAGATCAACAGACTGGGCCACAGTAACACGTAGCAGGGAACGGCTAGTAAACAAAAAAAATTTATTAAAACTATGTCTTCTTGTTCAAATCCTCAACCATTCCATCGTCTTAGCCGTTCCTAGTTCATATTCCAATTTGAGTTTATCTGGTCATGCTGAAGTTCCAAACGCTTGCTCAAAGAGCCAGGTTTTCACTCTTTTCCGAAAAGTCAGAAGAGAGAGGGCTGATCTAATATCCCTAGGCAAGGAGTTCCACAGCCGAGGGGCCACCACAGAGAAGACCTGTCGTCCTCGCCAGACGTGCCTGTGAAGCAGGCAGGATCGAGAGCAGGGCCTCCTCAGATGATCTCAAGTTCCTGGAAGGTTCATAGGGAGAGATGCGTTCGGATAGATAAGCTGGGCTGGAACCGTTTAGGGCTTCATAAGCTAAAGCCAGCACTTTGAATGGTGCTCGGTAACCTCAGGCCCCTTCCTTTCCCCCCTCAGCTGCTTAAGCAGAAAGGGCCTGAGGCTGTTAGGAATTGTGGGAACTGAAGCCCAAAATAGCTGGAGGCCCAAGTTTGCCCATGCCTGGTCTACACTGAAGCATGAATGCAATTTGATTTAATTGCCTCACTCAATACGATCCTATATTTGGGAAGGCACCAGCACTCTTTGGCAGAGAAGCCTACAGACTTTGCAAAACTACAAGTCCCATGATTCCATGGCATCGAGCCATGCCAGTTTAAGTGACACCAAACCATTTTCATTCTACAGCAGTGTTTCTTAACCTGGGGGTCGAGACCCCGGGGGGGGGGGGTCATGAGGGAGTATCAGAGCAGTTGCCAAAGCCCATCAGAAAACACAGTGTTTTCTGTTGGTTTCTGTGTAGGAAATTTGGCCCAATTCTACTATTGGTGGAGTTCAGAATGCTCTTTGATTGTAGGTGAACTATAAATCCCAGCAACTAGAACTCTCAAAGGTCAAGGTCTAGTTTCCCCAAACTCCACCAGTGTTCACATTTGGGCATATTGAGTATTTGTGTATATCTATCATTGTCTGAGTCCAAAGTGCGCTCTGGATTATTATTATTATTATTATTATTATTATTATTGTTTAGAGCTTTTATAACCCGGTCTTTTCGACCTCCGAGGAGGGACTCAGGCCGGCTAACAACAGAGAACCAATATACAAATAAACTAAAGCATCATAACATCATAGTACATTAATACATTAAAACACATTAAAATACAGATCAAGAATTACATAAAGCCAATTCATCAAGGTAAATCACAAATTCACCACCATCCGCCTTGTGGTCAACAGTTATTGATTCGATCATCAATCTGAGAATGCTAAGTTCCAGAGCCAAGATTTTACCATCTTTCTGAAAGTCAGGAGGGAGGGGGCAGATCTGATCTCTATTGGGAGAGAGTTCCACAGCCGAGGGGCCACCACCGAGAAGGCCCTGTCTCTCGTCCCCACCAGACGCGATTGCGAAGGTGGTGGAACCGAGAGCAGGGCCCCTCCAGAAGATCTAGGTGCACTACAACTCCAAAACTCAAGGTGAATGCCCACCAAACTCTTCCAGTATTTTCTGTTGGTCATGAGAGTTATGTGTACCAAGATGGTTCAATTCCATCGTTGGGGGAGTTCAGAATGCTCTTTGATTGTAGATGAACTATAAGTCCCAGCAACTACAGCTTCCAAATGACAAAATCAACCCCCCTCCCAATCCCACCAGGATTCAAATTTGGGCCTATTGGGTATTCGTGCCATATTTGATCCAGTGAATGAAAATACATCCTGCATATTTACATTACGATTCATAACAGTAGTAAGATTACAGTTATGAAGTAGCAACGAAAATAAAGTTATGGTTGGGGGTCACCACAACACGAGGAACTGTATTAAGGGGTCGCAGCATTAGGAAGGTTGAGAAGCACTATTCTGCAGTGTGACTACATCCTAATATACCGAATCTCGATACTATATGCCAACTTTATGGAAACTAGGGTTGCAGCTATTTCTAAGTTCAGGCCATAGAGATGCTTTGAAAGCCCTCCTTCCTTACAAAGGAAAGTCTAATTTTGCAAATCCCTGTTTTCCATCAAAGAAACACCTTGCAAAACCAAGGGCTCTTGCTCATTATGCAATTATATTGCAGTGCCTGCCTATGGTTTAACTTTTCCGTCCCAGTCCTAGGGTTTGTAACTTTGTGTGCTTGGAAATGTGTACTTGGAATTCACTACCTGAGAATTCTAGTGCCTTACTGAACTACAAAGCCCACAATTCCATAGGTTGGAGCCATAGCAAAGTAGGTTCAAAGTGTCAGGCAGGACTTTTCAACCGGTTACTCAATGGGATCAGATGCAAGTGAGCAAAGGGAGAGCATGCTTCACACAAATTATGCTCTCTGCCATGCAATTTTATTTTAGTCCGAAGAGTTTTAGCATTGCATCAAAGCTTCAGTTGGGGATGCAGAAATAAGAGTTTTGGTCTCCTTAGAAAATGTGTAAGCAACGTTATTAATATAGCAGTGATCTTGTTGTAATGAATGGTCTCTTGCTCCTTGCAAACTGTGTGCCAGCACACATTAGTTTGTTCCCCGTCTCCTGAAAAAGGCCCCCACAAACAAAGCCTTTTCAACAGATGTACATCCTGCCTCACTCCAAAACATCCAGAGACAGAGACTCTACTGGAACCCTGGCAGTCTATACTAGAAGGGACCCCCAAAGGGTGTTTAGTCCAACCCCTCCTGCCATTAAGGAAGACACAGTCAAAGCCCTCCCAACAGATGACCATCCAGCCTCTATTTAAACATCTCCAGAGAGGTTCAGTTGCTACAGAAATAGGAGTGCTGGTGCTGTTCAAATGTTGGTACTGCTATATCTTTTATAATTTGCCCAGTTTGTCGATTGAGTTGCGAACCACCCCTTACGAACCACTGAGGACTTTAAGATCATCTGGGGAGGCCCTGCTCTCAGTCCCGCCTTCGTCACAAGCACGTTTGGTGGGGACGAGAGACAGGGCCTTCTCAGTGGTGGCTCCTCGGCTATGGAACGCCCTCCCTAGGGAGATCAGATCTGCTCCCTCCCTCTTGACGTTTCGGAGGCAAGTTAAAATGTGGCTATTTGAGCAAGCGTTTACAAATGCAGAGTAGCTAATATAGGAAATCGAATGACCTGACAATGGAACTGGACAATGCTTGAGAATAATGAGACACTGATGATGTTGTTTTTACTGATTTTGTGATGTTTTATACTGTTTGTTTTTTATCTATATTATGTTTTATGTATACTGATTTGTTGGAAACCGCCTTGAGTCGCCGATTGGCTGAGAAATACAGTAAATAAATAAATAAATAAATAAAATATGGGGGGGGGGAAGCTTTAGATAGCATAGGGAAGAGCTAAGACCCCTGAAACTCCAAGTCGCTTTTGGTGTAAGAGAATTGACCATCTGCAAGGATGTTGCCAAGGGGACGCCTGGATATTTTACCATCCTGTTGGAGGCTTCTCTCATGTCCATGCATGAGAAGCTGGAGCTGACAGACGGGAGCTCACCCTGCTCCCTGGATTGTGCCACTCTTCAGAAGGTTTCACCTCACTTTCTGTCCCTGTACTAATTGGATTTTGGAAAATGTGGGTTGTTGTGGAAACAAGGATTGGGGATAAAGCTTCAGTTGAGACAGCTTTTCCCCAGGATAACTCTTTCAGGAGTAGATTTTCCTTCTGAGCGGTAGATTTCTCTCACTTGCTATTATCTCACCCCCATTCTTAACTGTGCGTCGTTTGTAAGTTGGATGTTTGTAACTTGGGATGTCTAGAACTCAGGGATGGCCTGTATGTATGTGTGTTTGTGTGTATGTATTGTCACAAAAATATGCAGGTCTAAAAAGCATGTCACCAACATGGACAATTTGGAAAGCTCTGCCATAGATACAGCACCAGGCTTCCTTCGGACACAGCTCCGAGGCCGGCCTGATCCATCATGGTGTGGCAATGCCCTCTCATCCTGGGTGAAATCGATCTGTCTTCAGGCATCCCTCCCTGCGGAAGTAATCGGAGCTGACGGCCATCGATCACGTCCGGCCCATGGACACCCAAGCTGGGCAGACAGGCCGCTCATTCACCCAGCGCTCTCCCGCTGGTTCCTAGATTAAGGCCATCCATCCACGGCGTTTTAACCTACTTGCCAGCATTGTTTATGCCCTCCTCCTTCTTGCAAGTCTGGGACTCGCTTGTTTAGGGTCGAGCCCAGAACCCTCTGAGGACGTCCCCAGTTCTGATGGCTGTGCAGATTGATGATTCCTCCCATCCAGATGCGAGGAACCAACAGGCAACTTCTTTGCAAATAGGAGTTGGCCTCTTAGATAGGGCCTTTACAGCTCAGACTAAAACCCAGAGTCATACAAGCTGTCCCCAAGTTACAAACATCCGACTTACAAATGACTCATAGTTAAGAACAGGGGTGAGACAATTTCAAAATTATTTTAAATGCAATTTATCCATCCCTTTAGGTCTGAATCCAATATATTTCCTGTACCCAGATACATGTTTGTGGCTATAGCCAACATTTTATTGTAGCAAAGCAAAAGCTTGTGGTTACATTCAAACTGTTTCCTCTGTTTCTAAACTTAATACATTATACATAATGCTCAGGCAATAGGAGTAGACAAAGAAAGGAAGAACTATGTGGGTTTGCAAGGCTTAGGGACAGAATTAGGGGGCAAAGGTCTCCTGAAGGATCCCATGACTGGAAAAGTTTGGGAACAGCCAATGTAGAGAACTTCCCACTTGTGTTGGCACTTGAGGAACTGAGACTTATTACTAGCACATATACTTGACCTCGTGCATAAGTTAAGCACAGGTTTGGGGGCTAAAATTATGGATCTTTGGCAGACAGCAGAGAGAATAGAGAGCTCAGTGCTTCTTTTCGGTTCTTCTGGGACAGACTAAGCCTTTTTGGGTTGACTTGTTGACTTTTTTTCATGTCAGGAGCGACTTGAGAAACCACAAGTTGCTTCTGGTGTGAGAGAAATGGCCGTCTGTAAAGACGTTGCCCAGGGGTCGCCCAGATGTTTTACTATCCTGTTAGAGCCTTCTGTCATGTCCACCAAGGTTCTGTTCCAGCAGACACCAGCCATCCCCTCTCCAATGCCAGTAATACAGCTTTATGGTGTAACATTAGAAAATGTTGATCATTTCCGCTACCTTGGCTACCTCTCCACCAAAGTCAACATCGACACCGAAATACAACACCGCCTGAGCTCTGCGAGCGCAGCATTTTTCCGAATGAAGCAGAGTGTTTGAGGACCGGGACATCCATAGGGATACCAAGGTGCTTGTTTATAGAGCTATTGTCATCCCAACCCTGCTATATGTCTGTGAGACGTGGACTGTCTACAGACGTCACATGCAACTCCTGGAACGATTCCATCAGCGCTGCCTCCGGAAAATCCTGCATATCTCTTGGGAAGACAGGCAGACAAACGTCAGCGTGCTGGAAGAAACAAAGACCACCAGCATTGAAGCGATGGTCCTCCGCCACCAACTCCGCTGGACCGGCCACGTTGTCCGGATGCCCGACCACCGTCTCCCAAAGCAGTTGCTCTACTCCAAACTCAAGAACGGAAAATGGAATGTTGGTGGACAGGAAAAGAGATTTAAAGACGGGCTCAAAGCCAACCTTAAAAACTCTGGCATAGACACTAAGAACTGGGAAGCCCTGGCCCTTGACCGCTCCAGCTGGAGGTCAACTGTGACCAGCAGCGCTGCAGAATTTGAAGAGGCACGAATGGAGGGCGAAAGGGAGAAGTGTGCCAAGAGGAAGGCGCGTCAAGCCAACCCCGACCGAGACCGCCTCCCACCTGGAAACCAATGCCCTCACTGCGGGAGAAGATGCAGAGCAAGAATAGGGCTCCACAGCCACATACGGACCCACAGGAATATTGGAAGACAATCCTCCTCAGAAAACGAGGGATCGCCTAAGTAAAGTAAAGTAAGGAGCTGACAGATGGGAGCTCACCTCACTCCCCAGATTCAAACCGCCGACTTTTCAGTCGGCAGTCCTGCCGGCACAAAGGTTTAACCCATTGCGCCATGGGGGGTTCCTTGACTCGTTGACTAAAATATCTAAACTTACACATGAGCTTATATGGTATGCAAGATGCAGAAATATGAACCTTTTGGGCATGCGTTGCAGGCTTAGGTTTTGTGGATTGCAGGTTTAGATTAATATATTCTTTCTAGGATTCTCTAGGTCCTCTTGTGCAACTCTGTGTCAAAAATAACAACTACATTTGCCAGAAATGTAGTGGTTATGTCATTCATTCATGCTCCAGTTGACAACAAAATGGACAGGCTGTGGATGGTTAACTCACTGATGTAATGAAGTTTCCAGTGTGCTGCACACATCTCTTCTTCTTTAAATGCTTTGAAACTACATCAGTCCTGTATCAACTTGATACTTTTAATTAAAATATGGGTTTGCATGGTGATGATTAGTTTCAACTTTTGTGCATTTTAATTAATCTGTGTTCTAAGCCGCCTTGGGTCCCAGTCGAAATGAAAGACGGAGTAGAAAGCCATTCAAGAATTAAACCCAAGGATGTTTTTGTTTACAGGAGAAGCTGTTCATCTGGCCCGGGATTTTGGTTATGTCTGTGAGACGGAGTTTCCAGCCAAAGCCGCAGCGGAGTTCCTCTGTCGGCAGCACGCGGACCCCGGTGAACTCCATGCGCGGAAGAACATGCTCCTGGCAACTAAGTGAGTATCCGCTCCTTCTTTGCAAAGGGAATGAGAGGCGGGTGAGGACTGCTTGCTCCTGTGCCAATGGGAAGTGTGTTCATTCTGGGTTTTAGTCCGAACTTTAAAGGAGTGACCCACAGTGCGGAACAAGATTCTCCCAAATAGACACAACTTCCTGGAGAGCTCCTCAAAGTTCAGAGTCAAACCCAAAGTGGAGTCAGCATCCCACTGAAACTGAGGCCAACTGCTGCAAGACTCCATTCAAAACCATAAAAATATCCTTAGTTCACAATGCAGCAAGACTACCATCATTTCAGAGTCCAAATCCATGGTTTCAATTATGGGAGAGAATGGTCTTGTTAGGTATTTGTCATGTTCTCCAGCATGATTTTATGCTATTGGCACCCAACTTGTATCCCTCCAGGTGTTTGGGTCTCCAACTCTCAGAAGCCCTGCCTAGCTTATGCAGCAGTCAGGAATTCTGGGAGATGAAGTTCAAAACACTTGGAGGACCAAAGGTTGGACACCACTGCTTTATGGTATGCTGTCCCTGGAAGTTACCATAAAGTCACTATGGAGGACATAGGAAATTGCTAGGGAGGATACCTAGATGTGAGGGAATTTAATAGCATTTGCCCGGTTTCAGGTAACTATAGTTCACCTGAGAATATATCTTTCGCAGGGAGGAGGGGATGTTTCAACAACAATGGAGTAGTGGGTTCAGGGGTGCAAGGGTTTTGAGATATTCCATGTGGTGTCCAGGACATATGATTCCCACTCTAGCCATAGGTTGTGGTTGAAGCAAAATCCATGGATGTTCAAGTCCCACTACATATACAATGGCATAGTCATTGGATATAGTGGGACTTGAGCATCCATGGCTTTTGCTTAGACTACAACCTATGGATTTTCCATCATATAAAATGGCAAAACCATACTTTGTCTTTGGGATTTTATTGAGCCGTGGATGGGTGAATCCCTGGATGCTGAATCTGTGGATATGGCGGGCTGACTGAAGATTGGCTTGTGCAAAATTAACTTTCTTCACAAGGGTTGCATAGCATAAGCTATTGTACAACCTTACATGCAAATAGGATTTCAGACGTATTCACATGTAGGATTTCTTAGGGTGCAACCTTATTTGCATGTTATGATTTCAGCCTTATTCTAATGTAGGATTTCTCAGGGTGCAACCTGACTTGTATACAGGATTTCAAGGTTTGTTTTCATGCAGAACTTCATTCTTGTATTGTCGAAGGTTTTCATGGCCGGAATCACTGGGTTGTTGTAGGCTTTTCGGGCTGTATAGCCATGTTCTAGAAGCATTCTCTCCTGACGTTTCACAACCTCACAACCTCTGAGGATGCTTGCCACAGATGCAGGCGAAATGTCAGGAGAGAATGCTTCTAGAACATGGCCATACAATCCAAAAAAACCTACAACAACCCAACATCATTCTTAATTGCATACAAGATATCTCAAGGCACAACTTTACTTGCACGTAGGATTTTAACCTTATTTTTATGTAGGCTTACCCAGAGTGCAACGTTGTGGTGCAATGTAAAATATACCACATGTAATTCACATTTGATCAACCCACACACTGCCTTGCTAGAGAAAGAAAATATGCCACTCAAGTGAACCATAAAGAAAAAGTAGTTTACTCTTCTTAGTTCAAAACAACATATGTACAATATGATCAGTTGCACCAACCCACATATTGTCCTTTCATGAGAGGTTCAAAATAGTCTCTCTTTTGTCCATGTGGATAAACTCCTTCAGTGGTTCATGGTGCAAGAGCACACTCCAGATTCTGTCTGCTTCCCTCTTCAAACTGTCTCTCTCTGCATATGCATAGCTCAAGCCGGAACAAAAATGCAACAGTATCCAAAAGTCCCAGGCTCAGCCATCTTCCGGCCATTACCTGACCAATCAGCTTCATGCATCTTTTTTTTCAGTTGATACACACACACTGATTCCTTGCATGCGCCAACAAATCTGACTTGTATATAGGATTTCATTCTTATTTTCATGTTAGATTTTTCAAGGTGCAATCTTACTTTTATGCAAGATTTCAATCTTACCTTCATGTAGGCTTTTCAGCCTTATTTGCACGTAGGATTTTGGAGGATACAGCTTTACATGCATGTAGGATTTCAGCCTTATTTCCTTGTAGGATTTATCATGGTACATGTTTATTTTCATGTAGGATTTTTCAGGGCTACAACCTGACTTGTATATAGGGATTTATTCTTATTTTCATGTAGGATTTCACCTTTATTTGCATGTAGGATTCCTCAGGGTACAATCTGACTTGTATATAGAATTATGATCCCTGTTTCCAACTCTTCTGGTGAGCAGGTCCTACAACGTACCCCTTGAGACCTAGTCCCCAGTGCCCCCCCCCCCCCCCCCAAAGCAGAATGTATGGAAGAACACTGAATCATAGAATAGAATAGTTAGAAGAGACTGCATGGGTCATCAACAGCGTTTCTCAACCTGGGGGTCAGGACCCCTGGGGGGGGGGTCGTGAAGGTCTGTTGCGGGGGTCGCCAAAGACCATCAGAAAACACTGTATTTTCTGTTGGTCCTAGGGGTTCTGTGTGGGAAGCTTGGTCCAGTTCTATCATTGCTGGAGTTCAGAATGCTCTTTGATTGTAGGTGAACTATAACTTCCAGCAACTACAACTCCCAAATGACAAAATCAAAGTCTATTTTCCACAAACGCCACCAGTGTTCACATTTAGGTATATTGAGTATTCATACCAATTTTGATCCAGATCCATCATTGTTTGAGTCCACAATACTCTCTGGATGTAGGTGAACTATAACTGAAATTCAAGGCCAATGCCCACCAAACCCTTCCAGTATTTTTTTCTTCTTCTGTTCATCATGGGAGTTCTGTGTGCCAAGTTTGGTGAATTCATGCAAATGTGAGAGGATCAATAGGTACAGCTCGGGTGAGAAGGTAACGGAGCTCCATGCAGTCATGCTGGCCACATGCCTTGGAGGTGTTTACGGACAATGCCGGCTCTTGGCTTATTTATTTATTTAAAACATTTATATTCCACCCTTCTCATCCCGAAGGGGACTTAGGGTGGAGTACAGCATATATGGCAAACATTCAATGCTGAGACACAAATTCACATACACATACATAAACATTAAAAAACATTTATCAAAATATTGAAATTCACCATTTAAAACCGTCCTAGTCATCCGCGTCAAATCTAATTGGCCTGGTCATCTTTCCTATTGCCGCTTTATTGCCCTGTCCTGAAAGCTTGGTCCCACAGCCAAGTTTTTACCATCCTTCTAAAAGACAGGAGGGAGGGGGCCAACCTGATCTCACCAGGAAAGGAGTTCCATAGCTGGGGAGCAATCACCGAGAAGGCCCTGTCTCTCATCCCCACCAATTGCGCCTATGACAATGGCAGGGCGGAAAGCAGGGCCTCCCTGGAGGATCTTAATCTCCATGATGGTACATAGGAGGAGATGCGTTTGGACAGGTAATTTGGGCCGGGGCCATTTAGGGATTTATAGGCCAAAGCCAGCACTTTGAATTGTGCCCGGTAGCAAACTGGCAGCCAGTGGAGCTGGCGTAACATGGGAGTTATATGCTCCCTGTACGCCACCCCAGTTATTAACCTGGCTACCTCTCGTTGGACTATTTGAAGCTTCCGAGCAGTCTTCAAAGGCAACCCCACATAGAGTGCGTTGCAGTAGTCTATCCTAGATGTGAGCACCAACCCCCAACTGGACTTAATGTCAGGGCAAAACCTTTACCTTTACCTTTATCTTGTACTACAATGTCTCCTCTCAATCTTCTCTTCTGCAAAGTGTCAGTGTCTTGTTGTCCGATCCCAAGGTCACCTCTTCTCCCTTTCCCCCGATTCCAGGCAAATCTGCAAGGAGTTCTCGGACATGATGGCCCAGGACCGCTCTCCACTGGGGAACAGCCGCCCCTCGTTCATCCTGGAGCCCGGCGTCCAGAGCTGCCTGACCCACTTCAGCCTCATCACGCATGGCTTCGGGGGGCCGGCCATCAGCGCGGCCCTCACCGCCTTCCAGAACTACTTGGTGGAGTCGCTCAAGGGCCTCGACAAAATGTTCTTGAACAGCACAGGCAACGGACACCCCGTGGGGGACTCCAAAACATCAGAGAAGGACGTCAAGCACCGGAAATGACGCCACCAGCCCCGCCGTTGCTTTCTTAGCCGGCCCCGATCCCTGGAGGGAGTCCCTTCCCAGTTCATGAGTGAAAAGAAAGAGAGGCCTCTGTGGTTCCTATCAGCGTCAGGAAAATGGAAAAGAAACGAGCCCCCGGACTCCATATTCCCCTCATGTTTTCCAAACTGTGACCAATGCATTTCTGGAACCCAATGGAGAAACCGTGAAGACAGAGAAGGACCTTTCCGTTGAGACGGACGCTTTCTGGACACACTTTTAGGTGCCGGAAGCCAGGTTCGATGTGCAATGATTTTCCCCGCGTTTTGTTTTCCCTTTGGAAATTCAGAGTTGTAAAATAGTAAGATGGTTCAACGAGTTAGAAGAAGACGACGTGAGATGGAGAACATCTCAGATGGAGTGGAGAACTGCTTAGGGTCAGGAGGACTATGGACGAAAAAAAAAGTGTTTTGTGGGGGATTGTAGGGAAGGAAATGGCATAGCTTTCAAATGGCCCACTGGCCAAGGAGAAAGGAACTTTTCCAAGGATGCTAAAACATCTTTTGGCCTTGGAAGTCAATGTGGATTTTCCTTACGGGAGACGTACACATCAGTACACATATACAATCATCCACATTTGTTGGTGTTAGAGGCACAGCATTCCCAAGAAAGTGAAAAAATGGGAATAAAGAAATAGCTATCTTTTTTTAAATCTAAGAATTTCTATGTCTTCCAGCACAACTTTGTGATAATTCTTTGTCCTCCAGCAGGACTTTATGGTCAACTTCTGGCCATAGAATTGCATTGGAGGATCTATGTCCTTTCTAGAATGCTCTATGTCAGCGTTTCTCAAGCTGGGTTTCAGGACCCCTGAGAGGGGTCGCGAGGGGGTGTCCAAGAGGTCACCAGAGACCATCAGAAAACACAGTATTTTCTGTTGGTCATGGGGGTTCTGTGTGGGAAGTTTGGCCCAATTATATCGTTGGTGGGATTCAGAATGCTCTTTGATTGTAGGTGATCTATAAGCCCAGCAACTACAACTCCCAAATGTCAAGGTCTATTTCCCCCAATCTCTACCAGTGTTCACATTTGGGCATATTGAGTATTCGTGCCAAGTTTGATACAGATCCATCATTGTTTGAGTTCATCATTGTATGGGAACCACATCTCCAGAACTCAAGGCCAATGCCTACCAAACCCTTCCAGTATTTTCTGTTGGTCATGGAAATTCTGTGTGCCAAGTAATATCTGGTCCCACACACCAGGCAGATCACACACTTGACCTAGTTTTATTGTGGACGGTAGTGTGATCAAAGTGGAAGAGCAAAATATTTGGTCTGGATCCATCATTGTGGATCACTGCTCTCTGGCTGTAATTGAACTACAACTCCAAAATTCAAGTCCCACGAAGCCCTTCCAGTATTTTCTGTTGGTCGTGGGAGTTCTGTGTGCCAAGTTTGGTTCAATTCCATCATTGGTGGAGTTAGGAATGCTCTGTGATTGTAGGTGAACTTGAAATATCTACAACTCCCAAATGACAAAATCAATCTCCCTGCTCCCCAACCCCACCAGTATTCAAATTTGGACATATTGGGTATTTGTGCCGAATTTGGTCCAGTTAATGAAACTATATCCTGCATATCAGATATTTACATTATGATTCATAACAGTAGCAAAATTACAGTTCTGAAGTAGCAACGAAAATAATGTTATGGTTGGGGGTCACCACAACCTGAGGAACTGTATTAAGGGGTCGTGGTATTAGGAAGGTTGAGAAACTCTGCTCTAGATCCTTCAGCATTATTGGAGGACAATCTCCATAGAGTTGCACTGGAAGACCTAGAAAACCTAGAAAACTCCTAGAGAGAACATTTTTTTCAATCAAATCCATGAATAATCTGCAAAACCCCCAAATGCAAATGAGGAGAGACGACTGTACAATCCCATTGGGACCTTTCCTTGCGAAAGGGAGAGCATTTCAACAGATCCTCCCATTTATCAAAGTGTGATCCAATCAATCCAGCGAAATCATACGACCGTTCTCGACCCTTTTTTTGCCCAGCGTTAGTAATAATATTAAAGAGTGTTTAAATAATAATGCTAATAATAATAATAATAAATTAATAAATGATGAAAGCACAAGAAGCAGACCTTGAAGGAGGCCAAACTGAACTGTTTGAAAATTCTGTGTATATTTATTTATGTGTAATTAAATCAAGAAAGTTTCTAAATGTCCAGTGAGCGTTATTTATATTGAATTCCTTTGGGACTTTGGAAGGATCTTTCCAGAATGAAGGTTGGGATTCTCGAGAAGGCAGCATGGATCAAAACCTTGTGATGTGTGTGTGTGTGTGTATAGTGCCCCTGGCACGTGAACCATGTCATCTTCCTCCTCTGCCATTTGATGAGTGCTACTATCACCGATGGAGCCCCCGGTGGTGCAGTGGGTTAAACCGTGGAGCTGCTGAACTTGCTGATCAAAAGGTTGGAGGTTCAAATCTGGGGAGCAGCGTGAGCTCCCGCTGTTAGCACCAGCTTCTGCCAACCTAGCAGTTCGAAAACATGCAAATGTGAGATCAATAGGTACTGCTCCAGCGGGAAGGTAACGGTGCTCCATGCAGTCACACTGGCTACATGACCTTGGAGGTGTCTACGGACAACGCCGGCTCTTCAGCTTAGAAATGGAGATGAGCACCAATCTCCGGAGTCTGACATGACTGGACTTAATGTCAGGGGAAAACCTTTCCCTTTCCCTATATATATCTATATAAATAAAAATGTAATGTTTGTTTGTGGGATTAACATAACTCAAAAACCACTGGGTGAATTGACACCAAATTGGGACACAATACACCTATCATGCCAATGAGTGACCATCACTAATAAAAACACTGGAAAAAACAGCAGAAGAGACTTAAAAAGTCAAAAAACAAAACAAAAATCCCTCACTCTAATCCTGTATCTAAGTCTAGCTACTCATTGAGGACAGGAGACTTGTGCAATCCAGGGATGAAACCCAACACCTGTTACTATACCATACTATAGCTATATAAATAAAAATGTAATGTTTGTTTGTGGGATTAACATAACTCAAAAACCACTGGGTGAATTGACACCAAATTTGGACACAATACACCTATCATGCCAATGAGTGACCATCACTCATAAAAACACTGGAAAACACAGTGGAAGAGACTTAAAAAGCAAAAAAAGAACCCACAAAATACATTACAAAGCATGCGCAAAACACAAATATACACACACAAAACACATATACATAGACTGGGCCATAGCAATGCGTGTCAGGATTCGGCTAGTATATATACATATGGGAAGGAACCGTAGCCCTATGCTTTCCTGTTCGGTTCCTTTTCTTTCTCCTCCTTTCTGTACAGTGTGGTTGCTTTCTCCGAAAAAGGCGCACTAGATGTAACAGTGCCGCCATTTGCAGCCCCAACCGACTGATATTGACACTAATTTTTATTTGGAAACCCACCTCCCAATCCCTGTCTTTGTGATGTTGATCTGCAAGAGCCAAAAAGAGAAACAAATAACATCGGAGGCGATGGAAAAAATGTTTCCAGCCATTTAGAGAAGGAGAAATTGTATTGAGGGAGTAATAGGGCATTCTGAGCTGTTTTGGGGCAAAGAGGGAATATAAGAGGATGCTTAAGGAAAATATACACACAGTGGACTCTTGGTTGGTCTGTGGTGGCGCACCGGGTTAAACTGGTAAGTTGCAGAACTTGCTGGCCTTGATGGCTCAATGGGTTAAACCCTTGTGTCGACAGGATTGAAGACCGACAGGTGGCAGGTTCGAATCCAGGTAGAGCGCAGATGTGCTCCCTCTGTCAGCTCCGGCTTCCTATGCAGGGACATGAGAGAAGCCTTCCACAAGGATGGTAAAACATCAAAACATCTGGGCATCCCCTGGGCAACAGCCAATTCTCTCACACCAGAAACAACTTGCAGTTTCTTAAGTCGCTCCTGACATGAAAAAAAAGGAAGGTCGGCAGTTTGAATCTGCAGGACAGGGTGAGCTCCCATTGATAGCCCCAGCTTTCGCCAGCCTAGCAGTTTGAAAACATGCAAATGTTAGTATTTATTTATTTACTTTGCTTATATACCGCTGTTCTCAGCCCGGGGGCGACTCACAGCGGTGTACAACATAGAAAGAACAAGGTTCAAAATTCAAGACACAATCTAAAATAATCAGTCCAGCATTAACCAAAAACATCATAATCAAAAAACATCAATACTACAAAAGCCATTCCACATCGTCTCATCGTCTAAACCACAATCCAGTATCATTTTCCGTTGTTCCATTCCTGTCGCCATTACCAATTATTGCACTTCTTGTTGGAACGCCTTCTTGAACAGCCAAGTCTTTAGTTTCCTGTGGAATATCATCAGGGAAGGAGCCAGTCTGATGTCCACGGGAAGGGTGTGCCACAGCCGAGGAGCCACCACCGAGAAGGCCCTATCTCTCGTCCCCGCCAGGCGTGCCTGTGAGGCAGGCGGGATCGAGAGCAGGGCCTCTCCGGACGATCTCAAAGTCCTGGTGGGCTCGTAGGTCGAGATGCGGTCGGATAGGTATCTTGAGCCAGAACCATTTAGGGCTTTATAGGCCAACGCCAGCACCTTGAATTGATCAATAGGTACTACTTCGATGGGAAGGTAAAGGCGCTCCACGCAGTCATGCTGGCCACATGACCTTGGAGGTATCTACAGACAACCCTGTGAGAAGGTTGCATTAGGGTCACCCCAAGTCTGAAATGACTTGAAGGTCTTAATTAACTTGACTCTCATAAGCCAAAAGCAGGCCCACGCTTCCCGTGGAAATACTTATAAGTTTATGTTGGTTCAAATTGTTCCTCCTTTTCAATATTGTATTGTTATTTCATGTTTTTTTCACGGCAGTGTGCATAGGAATCCGTGCATGTTTTTCTTTTTTCAAACTATAGTCCGGCCCCCCAACAGTCTTGAGTGGCCCTCTGTTTAAAAAATTTGAGAACCCCTGCAGTAAACTCTCAGTTAACCGGCAGAAATAGTGATTGGTCAGATGTCAGCTAAATGCGTTTTCTGGTTGCTTGAGCTTTACTGTTCAAACTAGGACTAATACTGTGCCGCATACCTCACCATACCATAAACTCCGTGTGGACTTGATATTCGTATTGAAAAACAAATCATTCAAAGCAAGTTGAGACAGAGACAAACACAATCTAACACAGTTTTACTGCATTATAAAAACAATAAATAATACAATAAATAATACTTTACCCAGTGATGTTGCAGAGGGCCACTTCACCTAGCAACAGACAACCCAGTGACATCACGGAGGGCCATTCATCTAGCTACAGCCAACCCAGTGACATTGCAGAGGGCTACTTCACCTAGCAACAACCAACCCAGTGACATCACAGAGGGCCACAACATGGAGATCAAGCTACCCTCAACCTGCTATCCCTTTCATTCATTACCTGTGACCTCCAAGATCTCAAGGCAGAAGTGCTTGAATGCCTTCCTCCGTTGTCCTCACAACAGCCCTGCAAGGGAGGCCTGGGCCAACCAGTACATTGCATAACCTAATGATGAGTCAAACCCGGATTTCCACCCAATATTTTCATTATTATACACCAGCTTTTCTGTATCATGGGGTTTTTTTAGGGTGCACTTGAGTCCCATTGAATCCCCATTGTGCCTTGTTGTAATTTATTAGCATGGCCCCACATCATAGTGCTGATGTACATCCATAACCTGAAATGCAAGATCTCAGGCAGTTATTTGCCACTTTGGGTCTTTCTTTAGAATGATAAAGCGGGATAGAAAGAATTATTATTATTATTATTATTATTACTATTAGCAATTTGCTAATAGTGGGTGCTAGAAACAATATCATACGAAAGCTGACTGGCACAACCTGGGGATCACAACCAGATATAGTGAAGACATCCGCCCTTGCGCTGTGCTACTCTGCTGCTGAGTATGCATGCCCAGTGTGGAACACATCTCACCACACTAAAACAGTGGATGTGGCTCTTAATGAAACATGCCACATTATCACGGGGTGTCTGCGCCCTACACCACTGGAGAAATTACACTGTTTAGCCGGTATTGCACCACCTGACATCCGCCGGGAAGTAGCAGCCAATAGTGAAAGGACCAAGGCAGAGACATCTCCAGCTCATTCTCTGTTTGGGTATCAGCCAGCACGTCAACGACTTAAATCTAGAAATAGTTTTCTAAGATCTACAGAGACACTCGCTGGAACACCCCAGCAAGCGAGAGTCCAAAAGTGGCAGGCTCAAACCCAGAACCTCAACCAATGGCTGATACCAAACGAGAGACTCCCCCCTGGGCACAGAGAGGACTGGGCGACTTGGAAGGCGCTGAACAGACTGCGCTCTGGCACCACGAGATGCAGAGCCAACCTTCAGAAATGGGGCCACAAAGTGGAATCCTCGATATGCGAATGTGGAGAAGAGCAAACCACTGACCACCTGCTGCAATGCAACCTGAGCCCAGCCACATGCACAATGGAGGACCTTCTTGCAGCAACACCAGAAGCACTCCAAGTGGCCAGATACTGGTCGAAGGACATTTAACCAACTACCAAACTCACAAATGCTGTATTTTATCTGTTTGTTTGCTTTGTTCTGTTAGAAATGTAATATAATTGACTGGTTGATCTGACACGACAAATAAATATAGCAACTTGCTCTTTCCTTATTGCTATTTTTAAATACAACATTTTAGCATAAAATGCAACAAAGCTTTTGTGGAATGATGTCTGAGACCGGCAATCGACTAATGGTACTGATCACAATATATGGACTGGACATACGGACTGAGTTGGACACGATTTTATCCTGGCGAACGGCTTTTATGTAATTTTATGTAATGTAATTGGTAACTTAATATTGTGTATTATGTTTTAGATTTTCAGTGTTAGCATTGAATCTTTGCTGTTAGCCACTCTGAGTCCCTCTGCAGAGGTAGAGAAGATCGGGATATAAATGTTTTAAATAAATAAATAAATAAATAAATAATAAAAGCACCTATACATACATAAATAAACATCCTTGAATGACAATAACCTAGTGACACAATTTCTCTACCAACATCTATCTCTAATTACATGTACAGTAGAGTCTCGCTTATCCTATCTCATCAGCCAAAAGCAGGCCCACACTTTCCATTGAAATACTAATAAGTTTATATTTGTTAAAATTGTTCTTCATTTTAATTATAGTATTGTTTTAAGTGCCTTTTGCACTACAAATAAGATATGTGCAGTGTGCATGTTTTTTTTCAAATTATAATCCGGCCCTCCAACAGTTTGAGGGACTGTGACCTGGCCCTCTGTTCAAACAGGACGGCAGAAAGTTGGATAAGAGAAAATGTTGGATAATAAGGAGGGATTAAGGAAAAGCCAATTAAACGTCAAATTACATCATGATTTTACAAACTAAGCAGCAAAACATCATGTTTTGCAACAAATCGACAGAAAAGGCAGTTCAATACACAGTAACCTTACATTGCAATTACTGCATTTACAAATTTAGCACCAAAACAGACACGGGTTCTTCTTTCTCCCACCCTGGACATTATTCCACAGGTAAATATACACTCCATTTTCCTCACCTGTGACGTTGGATAATATAGAATGTTGGATAAGCGAAGATTGGATAAGCGAGGCTACTGTAAATCTAAAATACACCCATATGTTGTTCTCATATGTTCGTGACCTCATGGACCAGCCCACGCCAGCGCTCCCTGTCGGCCGTCACCACCCCCAGCTCCTTCAAGGTCAGTCCAGTCACTTCAAGGATGCCATCCATCCATCTTGCCCTTGGTCGGCCCCTCTTCCTTTTGCCTTCCACTTTCCCCAGCATAATTGTCTTCTCTAGGCTTTCCTGTCTCCTCATGATGTGGCCAAAGTACTTCAACTTTGTCTCTAGTATCCTTCCCTCCAGTGAGCAGCCGGGCTTTATTTCCTGGAGGATGGACTGGTTGGATCTTCTCGCAGTCCAAGGCACTCTCAGAACTTTCCTCCAACACCACAGCTCAAAAGCATCGATCTTCCTTCGCTCAGCCTTCCCTAAGGTCCAGCTCTCACATCCGTAGGTGACTACAGGGAATACCATGGCTTTGACTAGGCGGATCTTTGTTGCCAGTCTGATGTCTCTACTCTTTACTATATTTATTTATTTATTTATTTATTTACAGTTCTTATATTCCGCCCTTCTCACCCCTCAGGGGACTCAGGGCGGATATGGCAAACATTCAATGCCAGTTTGACAAACATTTAACACACAAATACACTGAGGCTATTTAACTTTTTTCTGGCTGCCAGGGGAGCTGCTGCTTTTCATCATCCATCAACGACACCGATGAAGTTCTTCCGCATTCCACATTCCCCGGAGTCTTTTTTCTTTATGGCCTCATAAATTAGTTAAATTTAGCTTCCCACACAAGGTGGTACCTTATTTTTCTACTTGACAGATGCAACTGTTTTTCGGGTTGCAAAGGTCGACAACGGGCTACACAATGGCTGGACACCCACTCCAGCCCGGGCTGGCTTCGAACTCATGACCTTTTGGTCAGAGTGATCTTAATGCAGCTGACACTCAGCCAGCTGCGCCACAATCCCGGTGTATATTATCGAGATTGGACATTGCTCTCCTTCCAAGAAGTAAGCGTCTTCTGATTTCCTGGCCACAGTCTGCATCTGCAGTAATCTTTGCGCCTAGAAATACAAAGTCTGTCATGGCCTCCACATTTTCTCCCTCTATTTTCCAGTTGTCAATCATTTTTGTTGCCATAATCTTGGTTTTTTTGATGTTTAGCTGCAACCCAGCTTTTGTGCTTTCTTCTTTCACCTTGATTAGAAGGCTCCTCAGCGCCTCCTCGCTTTCGGCCATCAGAGTGGTGTCATCTGCATATCTGAGGTTGTTAATGTTTCTTCCAGCAATATATATACATACATTTGTTGTAAGAGGATGTCCCTATTCCCTTTTGTCAGTTACCCTTTAGTTCAATATTTTTTTTTCTTCCTTCTTGTGTGGGATGTTATTTAGTTCTGCTTGTTTTGACATTAACAAATGAAAAACCAAGTAGCGTATGTCTTAACAACTGTCCATACAATATTTTCCTCTCCCTTAGATATGTGTGTGTGTGTGGATAAGAAAGGTTCTCATTCTTCTAATGTGTTAATTGATCTATCCGGAGTTGTTAACTTGTCCGTTTCTATTAATGAACATGTCCATTTCTATTAAGGGAACGAGCAACTTGTTTCCAAGTTCGTTTTAGACAAATAGGATTTCCCCCTCTTTGCCCATTCGAAATACAAAATTGTGCCATTCTTTTTATATAGTTTTTGCCATCTCTTCCTTGCATTGATCCGTTTCCGAACGTCGCGTTTTGACTCTCGGGCCGCCGTTCTGCTCCGCATGAGACCCAGCCGTCTCCGCAAATGGAAAGTGACATTTTTAAGCCCTTTGGTTCGGCGCTAATGTGCCATTAGGTAGTTATCCAATAAGTCCATTCGTGTAGCTTAACCAGAGCCAGCTGTCAGAGGAAAGGCCCAAATTGCAAGGCTGAGACGTCTCCTCCTTTGCCTTCCTTCTTCGTTTTGTTTTTCTTGTTTCGAAACGAAAAGGCCCCGTTCTGGAATTACAAGCATCGCCGACTTCCTGAAGGGCTAATTCTGTTAACAAAGATCTGGACGAAACAAGGCCGTCGCTCAAGCCGGGGATCGAAAGCAACCCACCAAAAGAAAACCCTTGTATTTTTAAAGCAGAAGAATGTGTGAGTGCGTCAACCTTGGGGCCTTCGGGGCATTCGGTCCTTTCTCCGAATGATCAAATTCCATTGATAAATTAAGTGTCTTCTAACCCTTTTATTAGGGGCAGGCAGCAGGTATGTCAATCATTTCCGCATGAAAGGACGAATTGGTCCTAACATTTTTCTGGGCAAAACGATGCTTCCCCCCCCACCCCCATGACTTATTCATTGAATTTTTTTTGGATGGCAACCAGGTTAGATTGACCCATTTGCAACTGTTTGGCGTTATGATTATTACACTAAAATAGGGGTCCTCAAACTATGGCCTGAGGGCCGAATACGGCCCTCCAAGGTAATTTAACTGGCCCTCGCTCAGGGTCAACCTAAGTCTGAAACAACTTGAAAGCACACAACAATCCTATCTCATCAGCCAAAAGCAGGCCCACACTTCCCATTGAAATACTAATAAGTTTATATTTATTGTCGAAGGCTTTCATGGCTGGAATCGCTAGGTTCTTGTGGGTTTTTTCGGGCTATAGGGCCATGTTCTAGAGGCATTTCTCCTGACATTTCGCCTGCATCTATGGCAAGCATCCTCAGAGGTAGTGAGGATTGACCTCTGAGGATGCTTGCCATAGATGCAGGCGAAACGTCAGGAGAAATGCCTCTAGAACATGGCCCGAAAAAACCCACAAGAACCAAGTTTATATTTGTTTAAATTGTTCTTCATTTTAATTATAGTATTGTTTTAAGTGCCTTTTGCACTACAAATAAGATATGTGCAGTGTGCATGTTTTTTTTTCAAATTATAATCCGGCCCTCCAACAGTTTGAGGGACTGTGACCTGGCGCTCTGTTTAAAAAGTTTGAGGACCCCTGTGCTAAAACATTTCAATACAACTGCAAATGTACAAATATTAAAACAGAAATAAGCATAATTAGTGTAAAAAACAATTCAGTTAAAAACCATTAAAAACATATTCAAAATTAAAAACCACAGCAGCCCCTGACTTGAGAGCTGTTCAGCAGTGGAACTCTGTCACAGAGTGTGGTGGAGGCTCCTTCTTTGGAGGCTTTTAAGCAGAAACTGGGTGGCCATCTGTCAGGGGTGTTTTGAAGGTGAGTTTCCTGCTTCTTGGCAGGGAGTTGGACTGGATGACCCTCCAGGTCTCTTCCAACTCCAGGATTCTATGATTGTATGATCTTAAAAACCTTCTTTAAAAGCCTGCCTGGATAAAAAGGTTTTTAAATATATTGTTATTATTGATCAGCTGAGGAATGGTAAAGAATAAAATATGAAATGGAGATACATGTGGTCTTTGGAGGCATACATAAAAGTATGTTCATGTCTATAATCATGGCACTCTTATGAATGTTCTGTCAAACCTATCCTGGTCTCCTAGGTTGAATGCACACTACAGAATTATAGCACTTCTGCACTGCAATAACTTCCATAGATTTGTTGTTTTGTGACAGGCATCCTCAGAGGTGCTGAGTCAGAATCTGACTCAGCACATAGAAGATGGTTTTGAAAGGCAGCAGATTACAGGAGCTATCTTCATAGACTTGTCAGCAACTTATGACACTGTAAATCATCGCCTTCTTCTGAGAAAAACTTATATCACAAAGGACTATCACCTTACCCTCTTCATAGGAAATCTTCTACAAAACAGGAGCTTTTTTGTTGAATTCTAGGGCCGGAGAAGCAGATGTCGAAAACAGAAAAACAGCCTGCTTCGGGGGAGCGTGCTCACTCCACCAATGTTGAACATTTACACAAATGGCCAACCACTGCCAGAAGGGACAGAGAGTTTCATCTATGCTGATGATCATGCCATCACCACCCAAGCAGGGAGCTTTGAAATGGTTGAACAGAAGCTCTCCAAAGCTTTAGGAGCTTTTACTGCCTATTAAGGGGAAAACCAGCTGATTCCTAGTCTGTTTAAAACACAGACATGTGCTTTTCACCTTAAGAACAGACAAGCATCTTGAGATCTGAAGATTACCTGGAGCATTGCAGAACACCTAAATACCTGGGAGTAACCCTGGACAGTGCTCTGACCTACAAGAAGCACTGCCTGTCGGGGGTGATTTGATGGTACTTTCTTGCTTGGCAGAAGGAGGTTGGACTATATGACTCATGCAGTTTCTTCCAACTCTAGGATTTTAATACGAGGGGTATTTTTAAGTAAGGTCCGTTTTGTTGTAGACACTAGTCGTTCGCGCACATACCGCAACGAATGTGCGCGTCGTGTACCGGCATGCCTCGGGAACAACTGTGCTCAGTTTCCGCTCTGTAGCTAACCTGTACGGTTCTGTTCTGTGCTTTAAAAACGTTTAAGACAGGCACCCTCAAACTGCGGCCCTCCAACTGTTTGGGCCTTCAACTCCCAGAATTCCTGACAATTGAACAAGCTTATTAGGGCTTCTGGGAGTTGGAGTCCCAAACAGCTGGAGGGCCACAGTTTGAGGATGCCTGGTTTAAGACTATCAACTCACCCGCCGCATGTGAGGTTCGCTCAGTGATACATTTTTTGTCAGCAAGGAACCTGCCTGCTGCAGAAATTCATCGACAGATTTGTGAAGTGTACGGTGATATTGTTATGAGTGAAAGCAAAGTGCGTAAGTGGGTACGACAATTCAAAGATGGCCGTGACAACTGTGCTCAGTTTCCGCTCTGTAGCTAACCTGTACGGTTCTGTTCTGTGCTTTAAAAACGTTTAAGACAGGCACCCTCAAACTGCGGCCCTCCAACTGTTTGGGCCTTCAACTCCCAGAATTCCTGACAATTGAACAAGCTTATTAGGGCTTCTGGGAGTTGGAGTCCCAAACAGCTGGAGGGCCACAGTTTGAGGATGCCTGGTTTAAGACTATCAACTCACCCGCCGCATGTGAGGTTCGCTCAGTGATACATTTTTTGTCAGCAAGGAACCTGCCTGCTGCAGAAATTCATCGACAGATTTGTGAAGTGTACGGTGATATTGTTATGAGTGAAAGCAAAGTGCGTAAGTGGGTACGACAATTCAAAGATGGCCGTGACAACGTCCATGATGAGGACCTCTCTGGTCGCCCTTCTTTGATTACAGACGATTTGGTGGCTTCAGTTGAAGCGAGGATTTATGAAGAGGGTATTTTAAAATTGGTTCAGAGGTATGATAAGTGTTTGAACAAACTTGGCAACTATGTCGAAAAATAGAGTGATGTATGTACTTTCTGAAAATAAATTTACTTTTTTGAAATAAACCTTCGTTGTGTACTTATGTTCCAACGGACCTTACTTAAAAAATACCCCTCGTATTATATTTAAGCACTTTATCTTAACTCTAAAGGGCTGGTGAAAGGCTTCTTACGGGAGCCTTAGGGTAACTTGAAAGAAGTATCTCTCTCCAAGCTTTGCAAAATAAATGACAACGTCTTGGTATGAAACTGATTTTCTGTTGGATAAATACATAACGCAATCATTTGACCACAAAGGCTGACCAAATATGTGAAGGGAATTACTGGATTCATTCAGGGGCTTTCTTGTATCACAACTAGGCAATCTGGAATAAAAACAAAGAGTACTGTAAGAGTCAACTTTTATTTGTATTTGCAGAGCGCAATACACTGAGCTCTGAATTTCCAACAAGTACAAAAAGCCAAAAAGAAAGTGGGAAGAGGGAAATGCTGCTTTCAGGCCTCTGCTTTGAGGAGGGGGATGTTGGTCACATCGTGGATGCCGTCTTTGTCGATGAACCGGGCATTGAAGGAAGGCAAGTTCAGGATGAAGCGCTTCTGGAGCTATTGAGAGAGAGAGTTACTCTTTTTAATCTCACTGCTTGTTTACTGTTTTTATCTCATTGTTTTAAATGTTAACAGTGGTTGGATTTTTTTTAAATGTGGCTCTTTTTCACATGCTGTATTTTAGTTTATAGAATGCTGTAACTTCCAATTAGGGGAGAGATGTTGGTTGTAAATGAAGTCAGAAAAACCAAGGTAAACTGGAGTTGTCTAAGGATATTAGAATGATACATAACAATAAGCATTTTAATTAACGTATTACAGGTTGATTACCCCAAAAATCCAAAATGCTTCAAAATCCAAAGTTGTTCACATGGATGGTGGAGACAGTGAAACTATTGTATCAAATTATCTTTAGGCTACATATATAAGGTGTATAAGGTAAAGATTTCCCCTTGATATTAAGTCTAGTTGTGTCCGACTCTGGGAGTTGGTGCTCATCTCCATTTCTTTCTTTTTTTAAAGGATTTTTTATTATATTTTCCATAGTACAACGAAAGAGTGAGAACAATAAAAGTGAGAGAAAAGAATAAAAGAAAAAAGAGAGTAGAAGTATATATATAGAAAAAAAGTGCCCAAAAAAGTGTGTGTGGGGGGGGGGGGAAGTGCCCAAAAAGTGGGGGAAAATTGATTTCCATTCCATCTTGTTGGAAATAATCTTTCTTTCATAAAAAGGTTTTTTACTTCTCAAAGAGAAATATTGTCTCTCGTGTTTATTTTCATTTTTACAAGTTTTCCAGATAGTTATCGAGAGGGTCCCAATTTGTCCTCTTTAAAATGTTACCTGTATTTTTCTTCAACAAAAAAGCCAATTTGTCCATATCTTTAATTGTGGAAACTTCCTGACTGTGAGAGCTGTTCAGCAGTGGAACTCTCTGCCCCGGAGTGTGGTGGAGGCTCCTTCTTTGGAAGCTTTTAAACAGAGGCTGGATGGCCATCTGTCAGGGGTGATTTGAATGCAATATTCCTGCTTCTTGGCAGAATGGGGTTGGACTGGATGGCCCACGAGGTCTCTTCCAACTCTTTGATTCTATGATTCTATGATTTACTGTTCTAATGTAGCACAAATCCTATGTAAAATCATACTATGTATTTTTGACATTAATATTGAAATCTGAAATATATACAGAAAGTCTTTACACAAACTGCTAGTTAAGAAGGTTACAACTTCAAACTATTTATTTATTTAAAACATTTTTTTTTGGTTGTGTATGGAGCGACTTGAGAAACTGCAAGTCGCTTCTGTTATGAGAGAATTGGCCGTCTACAAGGATGTTGCCCAGGGGACGCCTGGATGAATTGATGTTTTTACCATCCTTGTGTGAGGCTTCTCTCATGTCCCCGCATGAGGAGCTGGAGCTGATTGAGAGAGCTCATCCGCCTCTCCCTGGATTCGAACCTGCGACCTGTCGGTCTTCAGTCCTGCTGGCACAGGGGTTTAACCCACTGTGCCACCGGGGGCTCCTTATTTAAAACACTTATATTCCGCCCTTCTCATCCCGAAGGGGATTCAGGGCGGAGCACAGCATACATTCAATGCCGGGACACAAATTCACATACACATACATAAACATTAAAAAACATTTATCAAAATATTAAAATACACCATTTAAAACCATCCTAGTCATCCACGTCAAATCTAATTGGCCTGATCATCTTTCCTATTTCTGCTTTATTGCCTTGTCCCGAAAGCTTAGTCCCATAGCCAAGTTTTTACCATCCTTCTAAAGGACAGGAGGGAGGGGGCCGAACTGATCTCACCAGGAAGAGAGTTCCATAGCTGGGAGCCATCACCGAGAAGGCCCTGTCTCTTGTCCCCACCAATAGCGCCTGTGATAATGGCGGATGGAAAGCAGGGCCTCGCCGGAGGATCTCAATCTTCCTGATGGTTCATAGGGGGAGATGCATTCGGACAGGTTATTTGTCCCGGGGCCATTTAGGGCTTTATAGGCCAAAACCAGCACCTTGAATTGTTCCCGGTAGCAAACTGGTAGCCAGTGGAGCTGGCGTAACATGGGAGTTGTATGCTCCCTGTATGCCGCCCCAGTTATTAACCTGGTTGCCTCTCGTTGGACTATTTGAAGCTTCCGAGCAGTCTATGGGCACAAATATTTCGGAATAAATCATTCAGGCCTCCCCGGCTTTCGTGAATAGTCAAGTGCAAAGTACCAAAGTCCTATGTATCCACAGAAAAGCACTCTGAACTCAAATTGGAAACATATAGGCCTCACGTGTTGGATACCTTCCCTCATCTAAGTATTAAACAGATGGGCCAGTCAGAAAACAAGGCAGAAGAACAGGTTCTAAGTATTAAATATGGAAGAACCTGCTTTTTGTTTTTTAAACAGGAGGAGGGCGGAATCGCAATGTCACAGTCTGGAAAACATGAAGGCAACCAAATGGGGTGGGACAGGAAGGCTTATTCCCCAGTAGCATATTTCACATCTGGTTGCTCTGTGTTTATTTCCTCTTCCTGGCAAAACAGGGCAGAAGACGAAGCCAAGGTCCAAGATGCCAGCCCAGACAAAGGAACCAAACATGGGTCACTCACCTCCTCCAGACATTTCTTGAGAACCTCTATGGCTTCCTCGCGCGTGATACCTGGGAGATGGAGAGAGAGACAGACAGCTTTGATTAGCAGCTCCACGTCTCCAAAAAAAAGCCCTCAATGATGTCTGGAGAGTTTTTCAGCCCAGCACTAAGGAACGAGAGCCCCCTTTCCCAGCTCTGAGGAAACTGGTTCCACATGTCAGCGGATCACCTGTGCCCTGGCTCGCTTGCCCAACGAGGCATCCCAAATTGATTCGTTCCAGCGCAAGGGGAAACCTTCAGGATCCTGCCTCCCACGGCTCGGGAAGGGCCCGGACATGGTCGCCTTCTTGAGCTGATTAGGGTCCTAAATCAGCTCCATCTGTCCCAGGTCGGTTGCAAAGCACTCAGAGGGGTGCGTATGTGCACGCGGGGAATTGGCCTAAGCTTTCAGAGCTACATTCCCTCTTGGGTGTTCACTTTTCACAATGGAAATGACAGATGTGTCCCAGCTATACTCAAGTATCTGAGGAAGGACCATGTTGGGGCCTACAAACTGGGCTGAAGCATTAGGAGTTGGAGGAAGTCCTCAATAAGAATAACTTGGAAGCTGGGAGAGAGTGCTGCAGGAAAGAGAAGACAGGCAATGGTATGTTCCTTAGGCCATTTTAACCTCTAGGGAGGACTTTTCATAAAAAGGAAGCATACCAAAGTGATTCCAGGTCACTTCCTTTTTAGGAATGTTCTAAGGCAGTGTTTCTCAATGTACCCAATGCCAAAACCCCTTAATACAGTTCCTCATGTTGTGGTGACCCCAACAATAAAATTATTTTCATTGCTCCTTCATAATTGTAATTTTGCTACTGTTATGAATTGTAACTTAAATATCTGATATGCAGGATGTATTTTTTATTCACTGGACCAAATTTGGCACAAATACCCAATACACTCAAATTTGAAAACTAGTGGGATCTTTTTTTTGGGGGGGGGGGGGGGGGAGGGGATTGATTTTGTCATTTGGGAGTTGTAATTGCTGGATTTATAGTTAAACTACAATCAAAGAGCATTCTGAACTCCACCAATGAAGGAATTGAACCAAACTTTATTTATGCCCTGCCACCATCTCCCCAGAGGGGACTCGGGGCAGCTAACATGAGGCCAGGCCCAAAATCATACAACATAATAAACACACAATAACCAAATACATCAAACAATATATGAAATAACAAATAAAATCAACAACATAAAATAACATAATAAAATCAGACACAGAGGGCGGGCTAAATGTATGAGGTAAAATGTCTTAAAAAAAATTAAAACCCTGGACGAGATAGAGATAAAAGTGTGTTTGTAGGAGAGGAGCCCGACAGGGAGGAGCAGTGGGATAGACCTCCAGCTCGAGGTGTGTCTGAGCAACTTTGCCTGCAAAATGGTGCGCGAAATCGCTGCACCGAGTTGCCGAGTCATCAGGGATTCCCTGCACCTCGGGTGGGTGGAGGAGCTCCCCAACAACCCGGAACAACTCTGATGGCCTATTAGCTGCAAGTGTGTGACCCGCCTGGTGCGTGGGAACAGATATTACTTGGCTCACAGAATTTCCATGACCAACAGAAAATACTGGAAGGGTTTGGTAGGCATTGACCTTGAGTTCTGGAGATGTGGTTCCCATACAATGATGAACTCAAACAAGGATGGATCTGGATCAAACTTGGCATGAATACTCAATATGGGAAAATTTGGGGAAAATAGACCTTGACATTTGGGAGTTGTTTTTGCTGGGATTTATAGTTTGCCTACAATTAAAGAGCATTCTGAACCACACCAATGATAGAATTTGGCCAAACTTCCCACACAGAACCCCCCATGCCTTGAAGGGACTCGCTGGTGCGAATCTCCCTTCACCCTTGCATGGCATATGCGCACCACACTGCCATGCACTAAGCATGCCTGCTCTCCCTTCCCCACTTGGAGTTTCAGAAACAGTCCTCCCCTCGGCTGAGAGGCTGGCCAATCACAGTGGAGGAGGGCTTTTGGTGGGAGGCTTTGCCACCTGTTTTCAAAAAAGAAGAGAAGGACAGGTAGAGAGAGCTTCAGCTTTCTCTGCCTAAGGGGTTCCTAAGACCATCAGAAATATGTTTTCTGATGGTCTTTGGTGACCCCTCTGACACCCTGTCATGACCCCCCCACCAGGGGTCCTGACCCACAGGATGAGAAACATTGTTTTAAAGGGACAAGGTGACCACCTAACAGAAACTGATGTAAAGAGGATATTTGCTTCTTTGTGTGTTTGGTTACAGGAATATAGCTGGACACCTCCTGGACAGCTTCATTCTCACTTGGTAAACTAGAATCTTGGGCAGCACAGATCAATGGCATGCACAGGGAATAATTCTGAATAAGAAGTTCTGGTTATATCTTGCTATGTCACCAACAGGATGCCAACACAACGTAGTCATACTTATCCTGATGGGAGAGCCAAGTCTGAATAACACAGGCTGGATTAAATAAAGTCTTTGATGACCAAACAGCTCAGACACAGGGAAACTGCAGCCACAAAGCTTTTGTTGTGAGTAACTTCCTCCTGAACTCTGCCCTCTGAAGAAGTTCACTCTTGGAGGCCTTTGGGAGCAGCTGGTGATTGAAAACAATCCCCCAGCCCTGCGTCCCCCAAAAAAGCACAGCGAAAAAGTCAAAACCAAAGGGCTGGAACCAGGATGAGTTCTGGTTTTGATTTCCAGAACTGAGGTCCACGGAGCGGTGCATGTAATTGATCCCTGATGTGGTTGTGTGCCCCTTGTTTGTGGAATTTGTTAGAAATTGTACAAAATGGAGAGTCAAAGAGGCATTTAGATCCCAAAACATTGCCTCCAGACACCCATAAAACAGATCTTACTGTCCTGCCCAGATTTTCAGAATTTGGGTACTACTACTTCCACATCATTACACTTGCCTTTTACCACTTTAAGGAGCCGGGCTCCAAAGCTAAGGGGCAATTAAGCAAGGCCCCTTGAGGCAAAGGGGTCCCACCTACCTGGTTTGTAGTAGCGGTCAAGGATGCTGAGGGTGAGGAACGCTCCATAACCATGGGCTGCGAAGGGGGCCTTTGCTAAGGAGGCAAGGTAGTCCATGTAGTAAAGGGTGGGCCCATCATGCTCATCATAACCCGCCAAGAGGAGATTGACGTGATACGGAGTCTGCAGCGAGGAGGAAAAGAAGAAGTCACAACCTTCAGATATCTTAGGCAACAATATTTTGTCTTCACAGAGTTTGGCTTAAAACAGAGCTGGGGAGGAGGGGTTGTGGCAAATCCTACTGTATTCTACCACCATCTTCTGCATCATATCCATTGATGGGGATGACTTACACTACAGCGTTATGATTCAACTGCCAAAGCTACATCCCATGGGATCTTGAGATGGTGGTTGGTTGAACAATCTAAATGTCTTGCTTTGAAAATCAGATGGGACTTAGTGCCTCTATCACAGGTATGGGCAAATCAAGGCCAGGAAGCCGGATACAGCTCCTTGGGCTCCTTTCTCATGCCCGCCTCTCTCTCACCATCCTTCCTTCCTTCTCTCTTTCCTTCCTCCTTCCCTTCCTCACCTCCCTCTTTCTCCCTCGCTCCCTCCTTCCTTTTCACCCTTCCTTCCTTTCCTCTTTCCTCCCTCCTTCCCCCTCTCTCTTTCTCCTTCCTTCCTTCCCTTTTGTCTTTCCTTCCTTCTTCCCTCCCTCTCTCCTTTTCCCTCCTTCCATTCTCTTCCACCCTTCCTTCCTTCCTTCTCTCCCTCCATTCCTTCCATTTTTCCTTCCTCCTTGTTAATGTTTAGCTGGAAGAAGAGAAGGTAGAGAGGGAACATGGGAACCATGTTTCAAGATTTAAAAGGGTGTCCCATTGAGGAGGAGGAGGAAGGGAGAAAACTGACTTTCTGCTGCTCTAGAGAACAGGGCGCAAGAAAGCAATGGTTTCAAATGACTGAAAAGATTAGGAAGAACTTCCTGGAGTGTGGCATAGATTGCCTGGGAGTGTGATGGAGTCACCTTCTCGGGAGACTTTTCTGCAGAGGTTGTATATCAGGAGTGTTTCTTGCATGGCAGGGGGTTGGATTGGATGGCCCTTGGGGGTCTCTTCCAGTGCTAGGATTCTATACCACGAGTAGGTAATACGAGGTCTAATGGATACACTTTTTTTCTCGCCCATCCACCATTTCATCCTAACCAAGGCTAACCCTTTTGGGATCAAAACATTTACCGTCTTTCCTTCACTTTCTGCCTCCGAAAGAGAAAAGGGAGGAAAGGGCAAGGAGGGGACTTGGGGAGAACCCCCTCCCTCCCTGTCCGCCCACCTTGCTCTGGCCCGCCATGCAGTTTCCAAGTTAGAAAGTTTGTCCAGGCCTGCTCTATTAGCTTGCAATGTCTTTTTGCTCCGCTCTTCCTCATTTCCACTCTCTCAAACGTTCGCCTCTTTTCCAATGACTCAGGTTGTGGCATGATGTGTCCTAAGACTCATGGTGGGCTCAGGAAACACAAAGTGAGCAAACCCTTCTGCCAACCCTAAGCCCCAACTCATTGGAATTCCCAAAAGACCAGAGACAATGTCCCAAAATGCCATCCCACTTTTTCTTTTTTTTAAAATTTATTTTACAAAGGTAAGCATGAACGAAGCAGGTATTTTTCAATCTTGCAAGATTTCTTTCTATTATTGCAAACCACAGCTTGGGCTGTGTTTCATTCCTGTTGCCCCGTAACCCACAATAATAAGATGCTTTAAAATTAAAATTAAGCAGTAAACCACAGCAAGAAAAGATCTGCTTTTGAAGAACATGGAGGAACGTCAGGGGTGGGGGGAGCTACTCCCGCCTGACTGATTTAATGAGACTGTATTAACACCCCCTGATTTATGCCTAAGCATTTTGCACATCCAGGAGCTGGCAAACCAGAGCGGTGGCAGTACAGTAATTGGAGAGTCAGGTTGTGGGCCACAAACATGGCTTTGAAACACCCAAGTTTTCACCTGAGTCAGTGCCAGCTGTCAAAGTATACATATATACATGATGGGTAAACTCATTAGAGGCAGGCAACTGTGTGACAACTTGATCAGAAATAATGTTTGATGCAGGCAACTATAGGAGATGGTGCAATCCACTCCAAAATCTCATACCCCCTATTCCCTGTTGTTTGGGGGGCAGCAAGTGCATCCAAAGGGAGCCGACCCTTGCATTATTAGAGAAGTCTTCTAGGAATCCAGCAATGGAGCAAACCCTATAAGGAACGGCTTAAAGAGCTGGGCATAAATATTCAAGATCCCTAAAGGTAAACAAAAACTGGTATAAAATGTTTTTCAGATGGCACTTAACCTCAGAAAAATTAGCGAGATTTTATAAAAATCAAAATAACAAATGCTGGAAATGTGGAGAAGACACAGGATCCATGCCTGGTGGTCCTGTAAGGAAATTCAAAAATTTTGGAAAAAAATAGACGGCCATTTCAAAAAAAATTTAAACATTAAATTCAACCTTAAACCGGAATATTACTTATTGAATCCAACAAAAAAACAAAAACAAAAAACGAGTTTGTTAAAAATAACGATAAAATATACTTTTATTTAACGACCACAGCAAGATCTCTCCTAGCTCAGAAGTGGCGTTTAAAGGAAATCCCATCAATTGAAAACTGGTTTAGCAAATTAAGAGACTACATGGATCTGGATTATCTAACATTTCTACTCCAAGATCAGTCGGAGAGACATAAAACGGATTGGTCATTCCTAAGAGAATACTTGAAGGAGCAGAAATGTAATTAGTATGAGCTAAATAAAACAGGCCAAAGAGAAAAAGAATTTGGATTAGATATAAGATGCGAGAGCACAAAAGAGAAGACGATGAAGAAGATGAAGAGAAGACGATGAAGAAGATGAAGAGTACAAAAATATCACTATTAGAGACTATTCCCCATGGGCTCTCTCCCAACAAAACAAATCCCTCCCACCCTTCACCCTTCTCCCCTCCCCCCTGCTTTTCTTTTCTTTCTTACCTTTTCTCACCATTTCCCACTTTCTTATACACTCGATTGTTCCCCCTCTTTTATTGTATGTTGAAAAAAACCCCAATAAAAAAGAGCTGGGCATGTTTAGTCTAAAAAAGAGATGGCTGAGAGAAGACATGATGAGGGCCATGGATCAAGATGTGAGGGGAAGTCATAGGAATGAGGGAGCAAGCTTGTCTTCTGCTGCCCTGGAGACTAGAACGCAATGGAACAATGGATTCAAACGACAGGAAAGGAGATTCCACCTGAATATTAGGAAGAACTTCCTAACTGTGAGAGCTGTTCAGAAGTGGAATTCTCTGCCCCAGAGTGTGGTGGGGGCTCCGTCTTTGAAGGCTTTTAAACAGAGGGTGGTTGGCCATCTGTCAGGGATGCTTTGACTGCAATTTTCCTGCTTCTTGGTGGGGGTTGGACTGGGTGGCCCATGAGGTCTCTTCCAACTCTATGATTCTATGTTTCTATGATTCAATGTCATGTTCTCCTTCTAAAGAAATGAGACTGAGCTCTGCCAGTGTCCTACTTACCTATGCTGCTCTGCATGAGCATTCATTATGCAAAGATACCATTCAGCATAAGGCTTGCAAAGCATAACCAACGACAGAGATTTGTGCTGTATGATCTCAGCCTAGTCTTGCATCCTTCCCATAAAGTTTGGCTGGTTGAGATGGATGCGATTCTTATCCTGGAGAGGATTTGGTCACTGAATGCACACCAACAACCTTGTGACGGAGGTTCAAAAGGGCAGTTACTCCACCAAATGTCACAGATGAATGAGATCCGAACTCCAAAATTCCCTGTATAGTTTTGTAACATTATTACTATATTTATTGATATCCTGCTTTCCTCTCTTAAAGTGGTCAAACCAACCTGAGGGTTTACTAAGGAATTTAGACGCATGCAATTAAAGCTAAACATTACGACTGTTGATTTTTCAAACAAGTAGGGTTTCATGGGTTGTTGTAGGTTTTTCCGGGCTATATGGCCATGTTCTGGAGGCAATTTTTCTCCTGACGTTTCGCCTGCATCTATGGCAAGCATCCTCAGAGGTAATGAGGTTACCTCTGAGGATGCTTGCCATAGATGCAGGCGAAACGTCAGGAGAAAAATTGCCTCCAGAACATGGCCATATAGCCCGGAAAAACCTACAACAACTCTTGGATTCCGGCCATGAAAGCCTTCGACAATACAAGTAGGGTTTCACTTAAAGTACACCTGGATGAAGAAGGATAGTTAAACAAATTGATGTTAAAACAATGTCACCACAATGCTGCTCTTAGCAAGAAAATAATAATAATAATAATAATAATAATAATAATAATAATAATAGATTGTTGTGAGTTTTCTGGGTTGTCTTGGTCATGTTCCAGAAGCATTCTCTACTGACATTTTACCTGCATCTATGACAGGAATCCCCAGAGGTTGTGAGGTCTGTTGAAAACTAGGAAAATTGGGTTTTATATATCTGTGGAATGTCCAGGGTGGGAGAAAGAACTCTTGTCTGAGGCGGGTGTGAATGTAGCAATTGGCCACCCTGATTAGAATTTAATGGCCTAGCAGATGTTTCCAATAGACCTCACAACCTCTGAGGATGCCTGCCATAGATGCAGGTGAAACGTCAGGAGAGAATGCTACTGGAACATGGCCATACAGCCCGGAAAACTCACAACAACCCAGTCATTCCAGTCATGAAAGCCTTTGACAATATACAATAATAATAATAAAAATATCCTACCCCCCTCTCCTGAAGGGGACTCAATATTATGTGTAGAAAAAGGTAGGTGGGTGGGCGTCTATTGTCTTTCTGCTTTTTGATTTAAAATAACGGCTGTGATAAGATAAGGAAGGAGCGTGAAATTCTTCTAGCTTTACAGCCGGAGGGAACGGTGTGTGACAACTCTACACACAACCCGATCAGCAACGGGGAGGCTTGAGCAGTGGTGTGACATCTGGCGGAAGCCATGTCACAGAAGAGGGGAGACACAGCGACAAAGAGGAAGGCATCCCACTGAGCGTGGACAACAACGAAAGAAGAACTGACAACCCCCGCTCCCCATTTGGACCTAGGCCAGGGCTGTGCCACCTATAATTAAATGTACTGTTGTCAGGAGTCGTATGTTGGTAGGGAAGTGTTAATGTGGGTGAGTCCAGGGGAAGAGATACTGCAAGGCTGTGCATAAAACACACACACATATTTACATTCCTGGTTGTTGTTGTTGTTGGGATGGGTGTATTGAGACAATCCAGAACAGGCCTGCACAACCTGGCAATAATAAAAAACTGAAATTAAATAGGCTAAACCTCTTGGGGTCGCATCTCACTTTCCAAGTAAAGCTATAATTAAAGATTATTTAGGATTTCTGTTGTTGTAGTTGTTGTGTGCATTCAAATTGTTTCCAACTTAGGATTGTTTTAAGGTTGTCCTATCCTGGACTCCAGATCTAGGTTCTGACTTCTCTTTCTCTCTCTCTTTCTCTCTGTGGTAGAATCCAGTGTCCAGGTCCTCCAGCTGGCTTTCCTCTCTTTCTGGAGTCATAGTGGCAAGGGACAGGAGATGGGAGGAAGACGCCCTGTGTGCCAAGAGCAATGGGCGGCTGCTGTCACCTCTTGCTCCTGGCAAACACAGCTTCCTCCCATCTCCCCATCTTTTCTCTCTCCAGATAGAGTGAGAGACAAACTAGATATGGATCCTTGGGCCACATATTGTGCAGGCCTGATCTAGAAGCTGCGATGACTACTGTGCAAGATCTAAGCACCTCCGCCCACCTACGGCTAGCTGAAGTCTTGGAAATGGCTTTTTGTAGAATTATATAGCCTTAAGAGTTAGAAGGGATCCTAAGGAATAATCTACTCAAACCCTCCCAGAGAGATGGCCACCTCAAACCCTAAGCGTAACCCAAAAACCTCCAAGGTTGGACAGTCCACCACCACCTATAGCCATCCATTCTGCTGCCAAACAGAATGAAGCAGAGAGGGATACCAAGATGCTTGTTTATAAAGCTATTGTCCTTTCAACCCTGCTATATGCCTGCGAAATGTGGACTATCAACAGACATCGCATGCAACTCCTGGAATGATTCCATTAGCGTTGCCTCCAAAAAATCCTGCAAATCTCTTGAGAAGACAGGCGGACAAATGTCAGAGTGCTGGAAGAAGCAAAGACCACCAGCACTGAAGCGATGGTCCTCTGCCATCAACTCCGCTGGACCGGCCACGCTGTCTGAATGCCTGATCACCGTCTCCCAAAGCAGTTACTCTATTCCAAACTCAAGAATGGAAAGCGGAATCTTGGCGGGCAGGAAAATAAATTTAAAGATGGGCTCAAAGCCAACCTTAAAAACTGTGGCATAGACACCAAGAACTGGGAAGCCCTGGCCCTTGAGCGCTCTAGCTGGAGGTCAGCTGTGACCAGCAGTGCTGTAGAATTTGAAGAAGCACGGAGGGCGAAAGAGAGAAACGTGCCAAGAGAAAGGTGCATCATGCCAACCCCAAGCGGGACCACCTTCCACCTGGAAACTGATGCCCTCACTGCGGGAGAAGATGCAGGTCAAGAATAGGGCTCCACAGTCACCTACATACCCACTGCCAGGACACCACACTTGGAGGACAATCTTACTTGGACCACGAGGGATTGCCTAAGGATACCTAATGTTTAGGTAGAACCACTTCTCTTGCAATATGAATCTGTTGGTTCTTGTCCAAGTCTCTGGAGGACTAATCCGTGCCCTGCCTACTGTGGTAAGCAAAAGGATTTCTAGTTAAAATGGACTTTTGGAATCAGGCTGGTTACTGAGAACGGACTGGTTGCTAAGCCTTTCTTTTACTGATATATGTCTTCTGCTGCTTTTAATTCTACAGTATTTCATTTTATATCTGTGTTTCAATGTTATAATGGTTTTTATTCTCTTTTTAATATCTGCATCTGCTTCTGTTTTTGTTGTGTTGCTGAATAAACTTTTAAACACAGAACACGAGTCTTTTGCAATCTGGTGCCTTTCAGCTGTTCTGGGTGGCAACTCACATGGGATGGTGAGAGCTATAGCTGTAGTCCAACATAACTGGAGGGCACCACATTGAGAAAGTGATCGAGTTCATTTAAAGAGGGAGGGAAAAATCCAGAATCACAAACTGCTGAATATCACATTTGACTGTGAACGATGTACTTGCACAGTACTATCGCAAATATACCCCCAAAACTGGAATCACAAGGAAAGCAGAGAATGAGGAAAGCAAGTCATATCTGGTCTCTAGTACAATGTTTCTCAACCTGGGGGTTGGGACCCCTGGGGAAGGTCGCGAGGGGGTGTCTCAGGGGTCACCAAAGACAATCAGAAAACACAGTATTTTCTGTTGGTCATGGGGGTTCTGTGTGGGAAGTTTGGCCCAATTCTATCATTGTTAGGGTTCAGAATGCTCTTTGATTGTAAGTGAATCCCAGCAACTACAACTCCCAAATATCAAGGTCTATTGCCCCCAAACTCCACCAGTGTTCACATTTGGGCATATTGAGTATTCGTGCCAAGTTTGGTCCAGATCCTGATGGATTTGTTTGAGTCCACAGTGCTATCTGGATGTAGGTGAACTACAACTCCAAAACCTAAGGTCAATGCCCACCAAACCCTTACAGTATTTTCTGTTGGTCATCTAGGTTCTGTGTGCCAAGTTTGGTTTAATTCCATCACTGGTGGAGTTCAGAATGCTCTTTGATTATAGGCAAACTATAAATCTCAGCAACTACAACTCCCAAATGACAAAATCAATCCCAACCCCATCAGTATCGAAATGTGGGCATATTGGGTATTTGCACCCAATTTGGTCCAGTGAATGAAAATACATCTTGTATATCAGAGATTTACATTATAATTAATAAAAGTATCAAAATTACAGTTATGGAGTAGCAACGAAAATAATGTTATGGTTGAGGGTCACCATATCATGAGGAACTGTATTAAGGGGTCACAGTATTAGGAAGGTTGAGAACCATTGCTCTAGAAGGTTCAAAAGGCTTCTGAATTTTTTTTCTGGTGTAGGACATTACCCCAATTGTTTCCATGTTGTTTCTGGCTCTGGTTGCATTTTTTCCTGGTAAATAAGGGATGTCCCTGAACACGTCGACTTCATTAACTGACACAGATCTGCAATCTACAAAACCAAATCTGTGAAAAGCTGCAGCCAAGACTGTGCCCAAACTAGAACCGCCACTGTTCAAGCATGGTTAATATCAAGAAGATTCCATTCCCATGAGTGAAATTTCAATGCTACAGCCCCTTTCCAAACTCTCCACACATCGCCTCTAGCTGAATAAAACATCAAAAGTCAAGGAAGGGGGAAAAAATCATGCTGGAAATTTCCCTCTTAATTTCACTCTCAGGGAAAATGTGCAGCTTTCCACACTTCACATCTTTAAAAAAAGCAAGGGGATCTCTCACCAAGAACAGAAAGCCTACAGGCCAGATTCTCCCCACTTTGAAAAAGAAAACAGTTCCTATATTTCCTCACCACCTTCAGATGTTAATGGAACACTAATGAACAAATTCTCACTATTTAACCCCAAGTAAGAAGACTTTCCTCCTCTTAAAACATCATACTTTCATGACACTGTTTTGCTTAGTTTTTTAAAAACGAAAATGGGATCTACAGCATCTTCACATCCCCCTAAAATGGGTTTAGGATACTGAGAGGGAGAAATTGTGGAGCGGGGAGTAGAGGAGAGGTGGTATAAATATCCACCCTGGCATTCCATGCTGTGTCATGTATGGTAAAAGGTAAAGGTTTTCCGCTGACATTAAGTCTAGTTGTGTCCGACTCTGGGAGTTGGTGATAATCTCAATTTCTAAGCCAAAGAGCCGGCGTTGTCTACGTAGACACCTCTATGGTCATGTGGCTGGCATGATTGCATGGAGCGCTGTTACCTTCCCGCTGGAGCAGTACCTATTGATCTACTCACATCTGCATGTTTTCTAACTGCGAGGCTGGCATAAGTTGGGTCTAACAGTGGGAGCTCACCCCGGATTCAAATCGGCGACCTTCCGGTCAGCAAGTTCTGCAGTTCAGCAATTTAACCCACTGCGCTACCAGGGGCTCCCTACCAGCTGATAACTTTATTTAGACTCTGCATTTTTTTTCCAAGACTGAGAAAGGATGCAGGACTCTTCTCCAAAATGGAGAATGTATTGCTATTTCTTGTCGTGCAGATGTATAGTAATATCAGCTGCAACTCTAAGCTTTCTGGGGCATTATAGGAATTCCAGCCCAACACCGTTGGAGGGCACTAGGTATGTGTACGAGAGATAAAGAGGGTATTTTCCTTTTTTAAAAAAACATTCTCATACACTGCAATCATATATTACTCCAGGAATTTAAGGCACTCCAACTGCTGGATGATGTAAACAACACCATCTTTTTATTAGTGCTTATTAGTTTTCAAACTGACACAAGTTCAATCACATGGGGTTCATTAAAGGTAAAGGTTTCCCCTGACATAAATCTAGTTGTGTCTGACTCTGGGGGGTGGTGCTCATCTCCATTTCTAAGCCAAAGAGCTGGCGTTGTCCATAGTCACCTCCAAGATCATGAGGCTGGCATGACTGCATGGAGAGCTGTTACCTTCCCGCAGGAGTGGTACTTATTGATCTACTCACATTTGTATGTTTTTAAACTGCTAAGTTGGCAGAAGCTGGGCCTAACAGCGGGAGCTCACTCCGCTCCCTGTATTTGAACCACCAACTTTCAACAAGTTCAGCAGCTCAGCGGTTTAACCCACTGCACCACCAGGTGTTCATTATTACGTGGAATAATATTCCTGAGAGATCACTGTTCCATGAGAGCCCAAACCAACCCAATGCTTGAGTCAGAGAGCCTTCTAGGACCTTGTGCTTTCCCCCCCGCTTCTATTTCTGGAGATAATTTGAGTTTAAAGCATAACATCTGTATCAAAACCTCCATTAGGGATACTTGGCATTAAATTACTTGGCATTAAATTACTCCTCAAAGTAGAACTGAAAGCAAATTTGCAGGCTGACTTGGCTCTTGCTATGGTCCAAGCTTCTAAGACCACAAGGGTATTCGATGTTGGCTTTAAGGCGTGCAAAAAAGAAAAAAGGGAAGACTGTCCCTGGAACAACCCAGAGAAATCAATGTACACACTTTGAGCGATTCAGAGTGCTTGGTACTGTAGAAAGGGAACAATTAACAATGCATATTTTCACCTTGCAGGGGAGTGCAGCCAAAAACAGCTGCCACGTTTCTCAACAGACTTGACTGACTGAGGCACAAACTAAGGGGACAAAAGTGATTTTAAAAGCCCCACACAACTACGCATGTTGGCCGGCTCAAGAAAGCCACCAAAACTGATCCAACCTATAAAGCTCCATACAGTTCAGTCCTAGGCTATTGGATGGATCATGTCATTCTGAGTTTGAAGCTCCATAAGGGAGACACTTTATCTCATTACCTTCACAGGCAAAGTTGGAGGAAACTCTCTCCCTCTCTAGTGATGAAAACATGGTTGTGATTTCCTTTCAGTGGCAGATTAAGACATTTCTTTCCCAGCAAGCCCTTTGAAACTTTGCTCTTTTTAATCTGTTTAAATGTAAGGTTTTCTAAAAGAAGAATTAATGGGGTCGTCATAAGCCAACTGACAATTTGAAGGCATAGGCCCATTTTGAAACTATCATATTTGGCTTTAGCCAAAAATTCACAAAGCATGACATAACTATAGTACCTAGTTGTCTCATGGAGAGAATTGCAACTGAGTCATCATGGTGCAAGGCTCTGTCATGTCTTTTTCACCATTTCTACTCTCCTGTTCCAAAATCTCAGGAGCCTCTCAAGTTCCTCACGTCCTGGATCGAGGAGCATCTCAACCCCGCAGGGCCAAAACAGGGTCCCAAGATCCCAAGAACAAGAGCAGCTCTGTACTGATGCTTTGAAAGTATTTTTAACATGTTAATATCTAAGCTGTCAACTCTGTCCACCCGACTTTCAAAAGAAGTTATGGGTCACATGCCTCGCCTAACACGTGCCTCTCCCGAGAGGCCAACTCTGCCGGAGATTCATAGTCCACTTCATCATCAACCCTTGGATGATGCGCCACTTTCATGTGTACAAAGGCAGACAGCATGACTCTGCCATCCTGAGCCCTGAGGGATATAAGCCCCGTTTTAAGACGTCTTGTGATTCCAATCACGTGGCTGGAGGGGGCCTGGTGGGGGCACCCACTCTCTACGGCAATTACCACCAAGGCACTACCAATGCACCCCCCCCCCCCACAATGCAAGGAACAATAGGAGCTGCAATTCAACAGATTGAAAGCTTCATTCTGCTCACTGCCGCCATAGTTGACATCTAGGTAATTAGTATTTATCGTGTCATCAGCAACTAGACCACTGTATTACATTTCTAACAGACCAAAACAAACAAGCAGATTGAAAAAACCACAAATTTTGCAAACTTGGTAGTTGATTAAATGTCCTTTGACCAGTAGCTGGCCACTTGGAGTGCCTCTGGTGTTGCCGCAAGGAGGTCCTCCATTGTGCATGTAGCAGGGCTTAGGTTGCATTGCAGCAGGTGGTCTGTGGTTTGCTCTTCTCCGCACTCGCATGTTGTGGATTCAACTTTGTAGCCCCATTTCTTAAGATTGGCTCTGCATCTCATGGTGCCAGAGCGCAGTCTGTTCAGCGCCTTCCAAGTCGCCCAGTCTTTTGTGTGCCCAGGAGGGAGTCTCTCATCTGGTATCACCCACGGATTGAGGTGCTGGGTTTGAGCCTGCCACTTTTGGACTCTCGCTTGCTGAGGTGTTCCAGCGAGTGTCTCTGTAGATCTAAGAAAACTATTTCTTGATTTAAGTCGTTGACGTGCTGGCTGATACCCAAACAAGGGATGAGCTGGGGATGTCACTGCCTTGGTCCTTTCACTATTGGCTGCTACTTCCCGGCGGATGTCAGGTGGTGCAATACCGCCTAAGCAGTGTAATTTCTCCAGTGGTGTAGGGCGCAGACACCCTGTGATAATGCGGCATGTCTCATTAAGAGCCACATCCACTGTTTTAGTGTGGTGAGATGTGTTCCACACTGAGCATGCATCTAGATAATGATTCTGACTCTTCTAGCCAATGATTCCAACTCTTCAGATATTTCTGCGCAATTGTGATTTTGTATCATTGCTTTGGTGGCCTTGTTTCGCAGAAGCAGTGTTTGATTCATTGGATGCCACCCTCAAGTAGTCAGAGACATAGAAGAAGCGATTCCTTTTTTTAAAAAAAACAATCTGCTCTTTTCCACCGGCTGCCTTCGCCACCATGGGACATGTGCGCACAAAAACAGTGAAAAAGGCTGCCCGGGTAATAATTGAAAAATATTATACTTGCCTTGGGAATGACTTCCACACAAACAAGCGAGTATGTGAGGAGATTGCCATTATCCCTAGCAAAAAACTGTGCAACAAGATTGCAGGGTATGTTACCCATCTAATGAAACGTATTCAACTAGAGCCGGTCATCTCCATCAAACTGCAGGAAGAGGAAAGAGAAAGAAGGGACAACTATGTCCCTGAGGTCTCTGCCTTAGATCAGGAGATCGTTGAAGTGGACCCTGATACGAAGGAGATGTTGAAGCTGCTGGATTTTGGCAGCTTGTCCAACCTGCAGGTTACACAGCCCACTGTAGGGATGAACTTCAAAACCCCAAGAGGAGCCATCTGAAGCCATTTCTGTACTGGCACTTTTCCAATAAATGTAGAAAAATAGGGGGGAAAACCAAGCTGTATTTTTACTTTTTTTCCAATTGCATTATACTATGTAACAACATTTTTAAAGAATTCTGTTCCTGGTTTGTAAGTGTTATTTCCTGTTTATTATGCGGCACTCAATTTGAAAGTAGTTGTTATAGTCCGGAAACTTTGTTTTTGTTGCTGCCACAAACTATGTTGGATTGATTGAGACTCAATTAAAAACTAGAGCAAAATGTGTTGCAGTTTAATAAACCTTCCCCATGTTTTTCTGATAGAACCAATTTGGAAAAGCCAGGAACAAAAATTATGTCATGTAGTGTTATCATTTTTCCTTAAACTTCTTTCTTTATTTTTGTGTGTGTGATGTCATCCCACCATTATAGGTTAACCATGCAAGATAATTTTACAGTGCTTCAAAGGAAGTCTTAAGTCAGAAAACCATATTTAAAGAGTGCCTTTGCAATCATCCTATTAAAGAATGTAGCAACAAGAACAACCATTTAGAAAAAAGAACCCCACTCTTCAAACCAACCACAGCCAGGGTGGTAAGAGATTTCCTCTGATATTAGATGTTCCAAAGCAAAAGGGTTTCTGCTATTTCATGCCAATATGGGGCAAAGAAAAACATTTGAAGAGAAGATGGAAATTGCTTCTGCTCCCCCATCAAGTGGCACAAATCATGGTGTCAAAGTGCACCATTTGCCGGAGGGGCCCTGCCATCTGTAAGAGCACAAGGTCTCACCTCCGGTAAAGACACACATCTGCTTCTGCCAGTGTTCTCCCTGCTGGGCGGCCCATCTGGAGCAGGTGAGCTAGAAGGTAAAGCCCAGCAAGGAGGGGAAGGAAGAGGGAATGGCAGGCAGGACCAGGCCTCTAGGGACCTGGCACAAGGAGGAAGGAGGAGGCATGCATCCCGCCAAGTCGCATCCTGGAAGCCGCCTCCACTTGCAAAGCGAGAGCCACATTAAAAGTGTCCTCATTAGTGAGGAAGCCCCATGCCAGCATCACCTGGGCCATCTGCTCCAAAGGTCATGTCACTTTGTGGTGAGGGAGGTGACACTTCACCCCATCAGGGGCTGAGAAAAGAAGGTTCAGCAACTGCATGGCGGGGAGGGGGGGGGGCACACATCAAATCTCACAGCCTGTTATGGAGAAAATGAAAATCTTCCACATCACAAACAACCAACAGACTGCTCTCCACAGGCTTTGTCCTCTTTCACTTCCTTATGCGTAAGATTCCAATTTACTGTTTTGTAAAAGTATTTTTCTATACATTTGGGAAGAACATTACAGTAGGACCATACAAATCAGGCTTAATTTTCTCACTTAAAGGGGGGGGGGGGAGAAGGAGAGATTGATTGATTCATCTGTGGCCATTTAACCAAGCATCCCTCCAAATAAAAAGATCATAGGCATAAGCTATTTATTGAGACCTAAAAAGAATGACAGTTAATAACCAACTCCCTAATCAAAATGGCATTTGCAACCAGAGTCTCTGAATCCATGTAAACTTGGAAAGACAAAACCAAATGTGTTTCACTTGATTCAATGGGTCCACTCTAGGTAGCAATAACGAAGAGAAAGGCCAGAAACTGTAACTGTAACAAAACAATAACATGAAATTCAACATCATAATCCAAATGCTGAGTGAACAGCAGTCATATTCAAGGAGCTAAGTACCCTTTAAGGCTTTTGTTAGGAATCTGGTGATGGGTCAAATTATTAGAGGTCCTATTTTAACATAAATAGTGAAGAAAAACATTCACATTGTGTGCACAAAAACCACGGAGAGATAGAGAGAATTCAAAAGACTGAATGCACTGAGAAGGCGCTATGCACTATGAGCCTGTGATGGTTCTGCGGCCGATAGAAAACCTTCCCTTTTACAATCCTGGAAGATTTATATACCATACATACTTGAGCATATAAGTTTTTCAGCCCTTTTTTAAAGTTGAAAAAGCCCTCCTCAGCTTATACTCAAGTCAAAGTTTTTTATTATTTTACTGGGTTATTATTATCATCACATTTATTATTTTTCTCTATTTGTTATTATTATTTTACTGACACAAAAACACAGTATGTCACAGCGAATGAGATCTATATGCTGGATTTCGTATCACAAAATCACAAGTCGAACACTTCCCAAGCATCTAGGACTATGTGATGCATTTTCGAATGATGTATGCAGATCCAAGTAAGGTGGCCTTTTGCAGTTGACAGATTGTGATTTTGTCAATGTTTACTGTTTCCAAATGCCGGCTGAGATCTTTTGGCACGGCACCCAGTGTGCCGATGACCACTGGGACCACCTGTAGTGGTTTATGCCAGAGCCTTTGCAGTTTGATTTTGAGGTCCTGATAACGGCTGAGTTTTTCCTATTGTTTTTCCTCAATGCGACTGTCACCTGGTATGGTGACATCAATAATGCAAACTTTTTTCTTTTCATTTCCACAATTGTGATGTCTGGTGTATTATGTTCCAAAACTTTGTCAGTCTGGATTTGAAAGTCCTGCAGTAATAATGTTGTTGTTGTTGTTATTTTCTTAAGTTTTTATAATTTTCTATTTTTAATTATTATATTTATTTTTCTCTATTATTGTTATTACATTTATTATTTTACTCTATTTCTTATTATTATAAGGATATGTAAGCACATTTACATTGCAGCTTAGAATGATTTAATCAGAGTTGGACAGTCTTATCTTAAATTACAGCTTTATGTAAATACTAGCCGCCCCCTGCCATGTGTTGCTGTGGCCCAGTCTGTATATATGTTGTTTTGTGTGTGTATATGTGTGTATATGTGTGTTTGCGTATATATGTGTGGTTTTACATGCGTTGTAATGTATTTTTAGGTTTTTTTTTGCTTTTTAAGTCTCTTCTGCTGTTTTTCAGTGTTTTTATGAGTAATGGTCACTCATTGGCCTGATAAGTGCATTGTGTCCAAATTTAGTGTCAATTCGTTCAGTGGTTTTTGAGTTACGTTAATCCCACAAACGAACATTACATTTTTATTTATATAAATTCAAAAACATTTAACCTGATGATCCCTCAATTAATGTAATTTTATTGGTATCTATTTTTATTTTGAAATTTACTAGTAGCTGCTGCATTTCCCACCCTTGGCTTATACTCAAGTCAATACATTTTCCCAGTGTTTTGGGGGAAAATTAGGTGTCTCAGCTTATATTTGGGTCACCTTATACTGGAGTATATATGGTTAGTAGAGAATCCTGCTATAGAAACAAAGGCAATATCCAGCAAGTACAAAAGAAGAAAGAAGTGCCTAGAAAGTGCTCATGGAAAGCTAGGAAAGCCAGAGAAGGATGAGGTGGTCTTGAGGGTTAATTGCAAAAGGGCCAGGAAAAACCAGTTGCCGTTTGATGCTTTGTGTCTATGCATGTAGACAGATGCATCCCCACCCCAAGCTCAGCTTCATATGATACTGACGCAATGCTTCATGTTGACAAAAGGAGCTTGTTTGGCTCCGCACATCAAACAACTTGACTTAACTAAATTGTTCGTGGAAAGAGATTAAACGGAATCTGCACATTTGCATGAGAACTGAAGGCCTTATCTCAGTTTCTTTTAAATGGGCTTAATTCCTTCCTCTCTCCCGGCTATAGCTGGGGGGGGGGGGGGGAGAGGAATCCTTCACTCTGCAAGTAACAGTACTACAGATGGGGAAACCTGCCTTGCATGTTCACCAACCCATCAAATCAAAATGCAACAAGTCGCTTTACTGCAAGAACTGGGTTAGTACATGAAAACTGTTAGGGATTTGGCAAAAAATTATTCATTATTGCAGGTCACTTTTGGCACCCTGGATTTCATGTCACATGAACCTGACTGATCATCTGGTCCAGCAATGGGCGAAGCGTGGCCTGCAGGAAATGTGTGCCTCACCAAAAATGCCCCCCCCCCCTATCATTTCAGCTCAGGAGAGGTTCTTTTAAAAAACAGGTGAACCAGAAATGACTTTCCTTTCAGTTGGACCTAAGATTTTATTGGGCCTAAAATGACATAAGGACATGTGAAGGCACACATTTTGATTTTCTGCAGGGGAGAGTATGACAGAGATGTAGCCCTCCAAAACCCTGTGACCTGTGGTGTCTTTTTCACAAAAGGGATATGAAAAGTCAGGCCTTTTAAATGCACTGCAATTTTCATCAGTGTCAACCCAGATTCCTATTTGATGTTGAACTCTAAAGCATCAAATTGGTTACAGGTACATGTAGGAGTGAATCTATCATATCTATGCTAAAATCACTCCACTGGTTGCCAACTAGTTTCCTGGTAAAGTGCAAAGTGTTGGTTATTACCTTTAAAGTACTACATAATTTGGGTCCAGATTATCTATAGCAGTGGTTCTCTACTTGGGGTCCCCAGATGTTTTTGGCCTACAGCTCCCAGAAATCCCAGTCAGTTTACCAGCTGTTAGGATTTCTGGGAGTTGAAGGCCAAAAAGATCTGGGAACCCCAAGTAGAGAACACTGATCTACAGGATCACAGTCTCCCATATAACCTGCCCTATACCACTTAGATCATCTGATGGATGTGTTGTCGGAGCCTTTTATGGCTGGTATCACTGGGTTGCTGTGAGTTTTCTGGGCTGTATGGCCATGTTCCAGGAGCATTCTCTCCTGACATTTCACCCACATCGATGGCAGGCACCCTCAGAGGTTGTGAGGTCTGTTGGAAACTAAGCAAGTGAGGTATCTATATCTGTGGAATGTCCAGGGTGGGAGAAAGAACTCGTCTGCTTGAGGCAAGTGTGAATGTTGCACTTTGGCCACCTTAATTAGCATTTAATGGCCTAGCAGCTTCAAAGTCTGGCTGATTGCTGTCTGGAGGAATCCTGTTTGGAGGTGTTAGCTGGTCCTGGTGGATTTTTGTTTGGAATTCTCCTGTTTGTTTTTTTAGTGTTGCTCTTTATTTACTGTCCTGAGTACCAGTTTTTTAAATACTGGTAGCCAGATTGTGTTCATTTTCATGGTTTTTTCCTTTCTGTTGAAATTATCCACATGCTTGTAGATTTCAATAGGTCCTCTGTGTAGTGTGACATGGCAGTTGTTAGAGTGGTCCAACATTTCTGTGTTCTCAAATAATATGCCGTATCCAGGTTGGTTCATCAATTGCTCTGCTATGGCTGACTTCTTAGGGTTGAATTAGTTTACAGTGCCTTTCATGTTCCTTGATTCGTGTTTGGGCACTGCATGTGCACAAGTCTACATAGGGACCACCAAACGCAGAGTGCTTCTGGAACATGGGCATATACCCCGGAAAACTCAAAGCAACCCATCTGAGGGATGTTTAATTCAACCAACCAAAACCTGACGGGCAATGGTAAGCCGGAAGACCTTTTCGACAGCCATCTCTAGGCTATGGAATGAGCTGCTTCATGAGATTCGACAGCTAAATTTATAACAGAATTAAAGATCTATGTCGCCTGGCAGACCTAGACAGTCAAGTTTAACACATACACCTTAAACTGACATTTTAATTGGTATGCATGATTTTAATGTATCTTAATCTTTGGTCAATGTCTTTTAATACATGTATTTTAATGGTCTTATGTTTTATCTGTGCATTTTAAGTTTGTTGTTCCCTGCCCCAAGCTGTGAAAAGAGGTGGGTAACCTCAAGTCAACATGGAAGTGTTGGAGATTAGACCTTCTGGTGTGAACCATGGACTTCACTACTAAGCCAGGCCCTATTGCAAAACATCTTGGCACTGAGATAGCAGAGTCTCCCAAAATAGGAGGCAAATAGGGGTGGTCACATGCCGTTTCCACTTTTACTGGGTGTTTTCTGCCCTGCAGCACTGAGTCATGAGGGGGCACATGTCTGTATGCATTTTATTTTTTCTAAAGGAAAAATTAGATCAAGAATTGCATCAAAAAGAGCTGGGTGAAACTGACGAAGTAAAGAAGTACAAGAGAGGGAAGGGCAAGAGCTCAGATGAATCCGATGTGTTTCTTCAGTAACCCAACAGCCATAATGCTGTCTAGCTCAGAGCAGGTGTATTGTAGTAGCCAAATGTTTGAAATAAAATTGGGGTGTGCTAGGATGAATAGTGTCTCAGTCACATTCTCACAATGTGAACTTAAGAAAATAGCTGCCTGTCTCCAGCTCACACCTGAAATACACACTTTTGTTCTACTCCATAGACCCATTTAAAGCTACATTTCAGCTTGGAACACACACACAAACACACACACACACATTTCCTGTATTCAAAGAACATGTTGCTGTGATAGCCAAATGTGACCAAAATAAGTGCCTGGAACACTGAAAAAAACATTAAGAGCAGCATTGAAAAAGACTATCCTTTTAGCTACAGAATCCAACTTCTGAATAAAGCCAGCTTCTCTCAGTGTTGAAAAAAAAGCATATTTCAAGGTGAAATTGAAGGCAGAGGTTTGACTGAGTTAGAATGTCAACAATAATAATAATAATAATAATAATTATAATAATAATCTTTATTTGTACCCTGCTACCATCTCCCCAAGGGACTCGGTGCGGCTTACATGAGGCCAAGCCCAAAATACACCAATAAACAAAGATCAATAAACAAAACATCAATAAAACACTCAATAAAATACAAATCATATAAATCACATGAACAAAAAAATAAGCAATAAACTATCAAAAGTGACATATAAACATTTAAAACCAATGGCCGGGCCAAATGTAATAGGTTAAAATTAAAAAAATAATGCTGACATGAACAAGGTAGAATATAACTGGGATAGGATTTTCAGAAATGAGGGAACGCAGTCAATCCTAAATCTGTGGTAAAGTGCATTATGAGGGCATATTGCTGAGAGTTTTCCTTATTCTGGGAAGGCACACTGGAACAACCACGTTTTCAGGCTCCTCCTAAAGACTGGCAGCATTGGGGCATGTCTGATGTCCCTGGGAAGTGAATTCCAGAGTCAGGGGGCCACCACCAAGAAGGCTCTCTCCCTCGTCCCCACCAATCGCACCTGCGAAGGAGGTGGGAGCGTGAGCAGAGCCTCTCCAGATGATCGAAGAGATCGTGTGGGTTTGTACACAGAAATGCGGTCACGCAGGTAGGCAGGTCCCAAACCGTTCAGGGCTTTGTAGGCAAGAACCTGCACCTTGAATTGGGACCGGAATTTAACACTAATGTCAAGTTAGTGTTAAATACATAAAACACTTTGGTTCTGTTTTAATTAAAAGCCATTCATGCCTTGACTCTTGCCAATAAATGCATAGCAACCCATTAAGTTCAAATCTACAGAACCACAAAAAATACAACCACCTGGATTATAAGGGTGATTTCCAGAGAATTAAGCAGAAGTGGGAAGTCCAAACATGTGCAGTTGATGAAAAATGTGAGAAATGAAAGAAAGGAAACTTACCCTACTCCGCAGATAGTCAGCTAGATTCCGCCGTGTGAAATTGGCAGCCGCAGTTGGAGACAGCTCATATCCTGGCATTGAGAAAAGGACATTACTGTTAATAGTCTATGGCAAATCAAAACTTGTTCCAGAAAATCTCAAATTGTATGGCAATTTCTGCTCCTTCTGTTGAGAGCACAGAACAAGATTCCTCTCATTTCTTGAATAAGTCTTGTAATCGTGGCTGGGATGCATTACCACAACAGGCACGGAAGGGAAAAACAAGCCCCTGCAGCTCTGCCTGCGGACATCAAATATTTTGCGGTATGCTTTTACCATCTGGGAACAGGGAAAACATTTAAATGATGTGCTTTTCCAGGGCTATGGTGACAAAAGGAAAAACAATGGCAAGGGGGCACCTAAGCATTCACAGATACAATCATGATAACAGGGAACTTCATTTTTATTGCCCCAGATTCTTTTTTGCTAAAAGGATTTTTAGAAACAGAAGTAACTTTGGAACAAAATGTTTCTCCACGAGGTAAAAAAAAAAAAGCACCTTTTATAGAAATCTCTGCAGAGTGGGATTCCCACATACCCCCCAGCCATTGGGGTCCCCAACACTTGAAATATGTCCAACCGAATAAACAGATTTAGTAAGAAAGCAAAGAAAACCCAGACTTCTAGAAGTGATCCTACCCACACAGTCAACATCCTCACAGTCAGCATGACCAACTCACCATTCCTCATCTTGTAGAGTTGGACATTTTTCTGGATGTATTCTGCAAACTGGACAGTGTCACCAGCCTCACCGACACAGAGGAGCAAGATCTTCTCACTCATCTTGAACATCTTGTCATGATCTAAATCAGATGAGAAAAACACCCCACTATCAATATTAAGTTCAGGCAGAGCAAAAGAGAAAGGAACCATTCTTCCAGCTGAGATCATAGACATCACATTGTGATAAGTTAGTATTTCATGGAAATATAAGTGTAAAGAGATTTGGATGTGTGAGGACTAATTACAAAATAGGACATGTTATTGTACTAGTTCAAACTCATATTCTCAGGCCTACATATCCTGATGGCGCAATGAGTTAAACCAGGAGTCCTCAAACTTATTAAACAGAGGGCCAGAACACGGTCCCTCAAACTGTTGGGAGGACCAGATTATAATTTGGAAAAAAACATGAATGAATTTCTATGTGCATTGCACATATATTATTTGTAGTTAAAAAAACACTGTAAAACAATGCAATAATTAAAATGAAAAACAATTTAAACAAATTTAAACTTATTAGTATTTCAATGGGAAATGTGGACCCGCTTTTGCCTGATGTGATAGGGTTGTTGTTGTGTGCTTTCAAGTCGTTTCAGACTTAGGTTGACCCTGAGCAAGGGCCAGGTAAACCCTGGGTTAAACCCTTGTGCCGGCTGAACTGCTGACCGAAAGGTCAGTGGTTCAATTCTGGGGAGCAGGGTGAGCTGCCGCCTGTCAGCTCTAGCTTCCCATGCAGGGAAGCCTTCCACAGGATGGTAAAACATCAAACATCCGGGAATCCCCTGGGCAACGTTCTTGCAGACGGTAAATTCTCTCACGCCAGAAGCGACTTGCAGTTTCTCAAGTCGCTTCTCTCTCACACACACACAAATCTATGTTTGGTAGTGCAGTGGGTCTGCCATCTCTGAAAAGTTTCAGTTTGGGAACTTGTAGTGGATACAAAAAAAAATACAGGTGATAATGCTTCATATTAGTAAATGGCAGAGCTGTGAACTCATATGTGTCAGCATGACAAAGCTCACTTCACTGCCATTTACTAATATGGACTGTGATGATCCATGGTTGCTGGAAATCATAGTTCTGGAGGATCCACTACACAGAATACTATTAAATCTACTAATTTAGTAAAAATGGCAGATCAATTGACAATACTAATAAAATCAATCTGAACTAAAATTTGAAAAAACTAAGTATTCCCTGAAAAAGGATGAAAAATAGAAAATCATTAAAGTACACTGCTTTATAGGATTGTTTTTAATTTCCTTTTTAAAAAATTAAGGTAAGCCCTTTCTACCTTGACAAACAATCCGAAGAAATCCACTTTACTGGGGTCACCGATGATCACCCCAATCTTATTTTATCCCCAGCCTGCATTAACTAGATAATAGCTAAATGTAGGTATGTATTATCCAGGAGCAACTTGTTCTGGTAAAACAGCTCTCTCTTGCTCTGTATTTCAAAATCTCCATATCAGTATCTCACTTTCATTTTCTGTTTAGAAAATGTGATTGAATAATCTTCCCTGGAGGATATGTTGAAAAGCTTCTGATATGTCATAATCCTTTAACAGGATTAGCAGCCTATTTTGCAGCTGTTAAAAGTACTTCCAAAAAAACCCAACTTCTGCACTGGGGAGTTTAGGACTACTAAGTATAGAGTTTCTCTTTACAACAGGAACAATGTGAGAGTTTACATTGTAACTTCTCCCTATGTATAAATCAAGTCTGTTCTTAAAACACTGGCAAGCAATAGAAGGTATTATGCTGACAGGGATCCAACAAGCAAAGTGCTGCTCAATCCACAACCAAAGGAGGAATATAATACAACATAGTGGCCTGGTTTGTTCATCAAGATTCTGTATGTTAGTCTGTTGTTCCCTGCCTCAATCCATAGGGAGTGGCAGGTAAGAAATAAATATCATTGTTACTACTATACTTTGCCCACTATTTTACTATCAGTTTTGGTGTTTTGGGGTTTTTTTTTTAGAAAGAGAGAGATAAAGTTCAGGTGATTAAACTTCCCACCCCATTAACTAAACAAGGAATTTATAAATATCTGAAAAGCTTTCGTACTTTCTTTCAACACCATTGTTTCTCACCTTTTGGTGCCATCTAATTGTCTCCTCTTTAACCAAAGTTTATTTATTTATTTGCTTTATTTCTATACCGCATTTTTCAGCCCAAACAAGTTTCTCAGTTCTCTTCCTATCATCACTATGCTCTTAGAAAGCTCCCTCGCTTTGTTATTGCTAGTAACTGTCATCAAATCAGCTTTGATTTGTGGTAATCCCACAAAAGAGAGACCTCAAAGTCATTACCTGTCTGAACGTATCTCTCTTTATGAACCATCTAGGACAGGGGTCCCCAAACTACGGCCTGCGGGCCGTATGCGGCCCGCCGTGGGCATTTCTCCGGGCCGCGCGGCCTGGCCTGGCCACGCCCACCCGGCGCCGCTCCGCCAATTGCGGACACTCTCTGCTCCGGCCGCTCTCCCTGTGTGGAAGGGAGAAGCCTCCCAAGCTGCAGAGGACCCAGCTGGGAGGCTTCTCCCTTCCACACAGGGAGAGCGGCCGGAGCAGAGGGTGTCCCAAAGTGACGGAGCAGCGCTGGGTGGGCGTGGCCAGGGAACGCCGGCGTGGTGAAGGCAGGTGAACTACAACTCCAAAACTCAAGGTCAATGCCCACTAAACCCAGTCTTTTCTGTTGTTCATGGGAGTTCTGTGTACCAAGACTGGTTCAATTCCATCATTGGTGGAGTTCAGAATGCTCTTTGATTGAACTATAAATCCCAGCTAATACAACTCCCAAACGCCACCAGTGTTCACATTTGGACATATTGAGTATCAGTGCCAAGTTTGGTCCAGATCTATCATTGAGTCCACAGTGATTTATGGAGGCAGGTGAACTACAACTCCAAAACCAAAGGACACTGCCCACCAAACCCTTCCAGTATTTTCTGTTGGTCATGGGAGAACTGTGTGCCAAGTTTGGTTCAATTCCACCGTTGATGGGGTTCAGAATGCTCTTTGATTGTAGGTGAACTATAAATCCCAGCAAATACAACTCCCAAATGTCAAGATTCTATTTTCCCCAAACTCCACCAGAGTTCAAATTTGGGTATATTGAGTATTTGTGCCAGGTTTGATCCCGATTCATCATTGTTTGAGTCCACAATGATCTCTGAATGTAGGTGAACTATAACTCCAAAACGAAAGGACACTGCCCACCAAACCCTTCCAGTATTTTCAGTTGGTCATGGGAGAAATGTGTGCTAAGTTTGGTTCAATTCCATCGTTGGTGGGGTTCAAAATGCTCTGTATTGTAGTTGAACTATAAATCCCAGCAACTACAACTTCCAAATGACGAAATCAATGTTTTGTGTGAAGGACATACATTGGGTTGTTAGGTGTTTTGTGTCCAAAATTGGTGTCAATTCGTCCAGTGGTTTTTGAGTTCTGATAATCCCACAAACGAACATTACATTTTTATTTATATAGAAGTGTGGGTTTTTGTTTTTTTGTTTTTTTTGGGGGGGGGGGTTGCACTGCAAATAATATATGTGCAGAGTGCATAGGAATTCATTCATTTTTTTTCAAATTATAATCCAGCCCTCCAACAGTTTGCGGGACTGTAACCCAGCCCTCTGTTCAAAATGTTTTGGGACCCCTGATCTAGGAGCTTAAGATCATCTGGGGAGGCCCTGCTCTCGATCCTGCCTACATTGCAAGCGCGATTGGCAGGGATGAGGGACGGGGCCTTCTCAGTAGTGGCCCCCCAGCTATGGAACTCCCTCCCCAGGGATATTCGATTGTCCCCTTCCCTCCTGACTTTCCGAAAAAAGGTAAAAACTTGGCTCTTTGAACAAGCTTTTGAAAATGCAGCAGAATAGATAACATGAAACTATGAATGATGAGCATAGAATGGCCAGACAATGTTATTGGGAAACGATTTTAACAAGACGACATTGGTGACTACATGTTTTAATGGTGTGTGTGTGTGTGTGTATATATGTGTGTGTGTGTGTGTGTGTATATATATATTGTTTGTTATGTTGACTGTTTGTAATCGCACTTTTATGAATGGATGGCATCGAATCATGCCAATCTGTAACCCGCCTTGAGTCACCGTATGGTTGAGAAAGGCAGGCTATGAATGTCGTAAATAAAAAAAAATTGTACCCTCACCAGCACTGCTCAGATCTTGCAGACTCAGAGCATATGTAGCTTTCAAGATTGAGTCTGTCTGTAATGCAGTGTTCTTCTTTTCCTACTGCCTTATACTTTACCAAGCATTACAATTTTGTCTAACCACACTTCTCATGATAAGGCCAAAGTATGACAGCCTTGGTTTAGTCATACTGGCCTCTAGGGAAAGTTAAGGCTTGATGTTCTTCAGGACTCATATATTTGTCTTTTTCAATTGTCTACTAGTATATACACATATCGTTGTCTGGGTATGCATTTTCTTTGTGGTTCTTTCTTTCCTTCATACTGTTCTCTCGTACACCTTCTCCCTCTCTTCTGTGTCTTTCCTCTTCTCCTGCTTTTGCTCATACACCTTTCCCCTCTTCTTTTTTTCCATTCACTTCCTTCCTTGCTCTTCAATTATTATTTTTCTTTCTTCCCTCCCTTTCTTCACTCGTTCTTCCCCTTTCTTTCCTCCCCTCACCTCATACTTTCCCCTTTTCTTTCTCTGCCTTCCTTCTTTTCTTTCTCTGCCTTCCTCCCTCTCCTCTTTTCTCCTTCCTCCACAAGGAACATCCTGAAAACACCAAGACAGTGGATGTTGCTGTTGGGCTGTGCTGCATGTCTATCTCCCATAGCAGTAAACACTAAAGGACATTCACCAGACATCCTTCCCATCATGGATCCTTTTAGCTGTAGATGAAATGTGGGCCTCATGAATTATGATTTCATTTCTTCATGAAATCCAAAGGCCAAACAGGGCATAGGGTTACAGCCTGTGCTGGATGGGGTTACACTCCCCCTGAATGCGCAGGTTCGTAACTTGGGAGTGATCCTGGACTCATCACTGAGCCTGGAACATCAGGTTTCGGCGGTAGACAGGGGAGCTTTTACACTATTAAAATTTGTGAGCCAGCTGCACCTGTACCTTGGAAAGTCTGTACCTTGGGAAGCCAGCTGCACCTGTACCTTGGGAAGTGGTCCACACCCTGGGTACATCCCGTATAGATTACTGCAACAGGTTCTACGTGGGGTTGCTTTTGAAGACTGTTTGGAAGCTCCAACTGATCCAGTGAGAAGCAGCCAGGTTGCTCACCGGAGCGGTGCTCAGGGAGCATACAACCCCCATGTTGCGTCAGCTCCACTAGCCGCCAGTCTGCTACCAAGCACAATTCAAAGTGCTGGATTTAACCTATAAAGCCCTAAATGGTTCTGGCCCATGCTACCTGTCCGAACGTATCTTCGCCTACAAACCGGCTCGGAGACTAAGATCATCTGGGGAGGCCCTGCTCTTGGTCCCGCCTGCCTCACAAGTATGGCAGATGGGAAAAAGAGACAGGGCCTTCTCAATGGTGGCCCCTCGGTTGTAGAACTCCCTCACTAGTGAAATCAGATTAGCCCCTTCCTTACTAGCCTTCAGGAAGAGAGTCAAACCCTGGCTTTAGGAGCAGGGTCTTGAAAATTAGGGCAATGCAGTATGCCGAATATAGGATGTGCAATTTGACTTGGAATGGCTTTAGTCTTTGAACTCTGGATGGCGTGCTTTTAACTTTCAATGTATTTTAACCATTTTAAAGATGTTGTAATTTTAAACTATTTCAAGGTGAATTTGTCGTTTTGAGGCACTATGTATGTGCCATTGTTAGCTGCCTTGAGTACTTCTGCTGGGGTAGAGAAAGGCAGGGTATAAATATGGAAAATAAATATGTGATGCCCTTTTTGAACAGACTCCCCATAACAAATATAGTCACATTCAAGGTGAGTCTACACCAGGCATGGGACAACTTGGGCCCTCCAGGTGTTTTGGACTTCAACTCCCACAGTTCCTAACAGCTTCAGGCTCCTTCTTTTTCCCCCTCTGCCACTTAAGCAAATAGCGGTCAACCCTCCTGTTGAAGGAGCTCCACTGGTTGCCGTTTATCTTCTGGTCCCAATTCAAGGTTCAGGTCATCACCTATAAAGCCCTTAATGGTTTGGGACCCGCCTACCTTCATGACCGTATCTCCTTCCATGAACTGGCTTGATCTCTTCGATCCCTCGGGGGAGGCTCTCCTTTCGCCCCTGCCACTTTCACTGGCTCGTCTTGTGGGAACAAGGGAGAGAGCCTTCTCCGCTGTGGCCCCCCAGCTTTGGAACTCATTGCCAGGTGAAATTAGGCAAGCCCCCTCCTTAGATACCTTTAAGAAGGACCTCAAAACCTGGCTCTTCCGCTATGCATTCGGAGAGTAAACGCACAACTAGACATTGCTGCTACTCCTCAACATTTATTTCTACAGTACACTTTCCCACGCTTGTATGAAAGCCTGTTTCTATGCCCCCGTTTTTATGTGCTCTCCCTTACAAATAATCTGCTCCTTTCCTATCTCACCCTGAGTTTTTTTTAGTTTTTAGTATTTTATTCTGTACATGTGGCCTGCTTATTGTCACTGGGATTGTGACTGTCTTTCACTGTATTGTATATTGTTTACTGTATTCTCATGTTTTATGTATTTTATTGTATTGTTGTTTTATGCCTTGGTTTTATTTTATTTTGTTGTAATGTGTTGTCAGGCTTGGCCCCATGTGAGCCGCCCTGGGTCCCTGTTGGGGAGATGGTGGTGGGGTATAAATAAAGATTGTTATTATTATTATATTATGCATGAGGCCTGAGGCTGTTAGGAACTGTGCTCATTCAGAATCCCTTGTGTGCATTCAGAAGACCTACAAGCCACTCTAAACACCTTCGCAGAAGCACATGAGAAGCTCGGCCTGTTACTGAACATCGAGAAAACCAAAGTGCTCTTCCAGCAGTCACCAGCCAATTCCTCTCCAATGCCAGAAATACAGCTTAATGGTGTAACATTAGAAAATGTTGACCATTTCCATTACCTTGACAGCCACCTCTCCACCAAAGTCAACATTGACACCAAAATACAACACCGCCTGAGCTCTGCTAGTGCAGCTTTTTTCCAAAAGAAGCAGAGTGTTTGAGGACCGGGACATCCGTAGGGATACCAAGGTGCTTGTTTATAAAGCTATTGTCCTCCCAAACCTGCTATATGCCTGCAAAACGTGGACTATCAACAGACGTCACATGCAACTCCTGGAATGATTCCATTAGCGTTGCCTCCGAAAAATCCTGCAAATCTCTTGAGAAGACAGGCGGACAAATGTCAGCGTGCTGGAAGAATCAAAGACCACCAGCACTGAAGTGATGGTCCTCTGCCATCAACTCCGCTGGACCGGCCACATTGTCCGGATGCCCGATCACCGTCTCCCAAAGAAGTTACTCTATTCCAAACTCAAGAATGGAAAATGGAATGTTGGGAGACAGGAAAAGAGATTTAATGATGGGCTCAAAGCCAACCTTTCAAACTCTGGCATAGACACTGAGAACTGGGAAGCCCTGGCCCTTGAGCGCTCCAGCTGGAGGTCAGCTGTGACCAGCAGTGCTGCAGAATTTGAAGAAGCAAGAATGGAGGGTGAAAGGGAGAAAGGTGGGTAGGCGCGTCAAGCCAACCCCGACCGGGACCACCTTCCACTTGGAAACTGATGGGAGAGCATGTAGGTCAAGAATAGGGCTCCACAGTCACCTACGGACCCACCGCCAGTATACTGATCCTGGAAGACTATCCTACTCGGCAGGCCCGTAGCCAGGATTTCGTTTCGGAGGGGGGGGGGGGGGCTAAAAAAATTTCAGGGGGGTTTTGGGGGGGTGAGTTTCGGGGGGAGGGCTGAGTCTGAGTGAAAGAGGGTCTACCCTAGCAAACCTTTTGTATCGTTACCCCAATACCCCCATGCATATGGGATATATTGAGCCTGGTGATCAGATCATGGTATGAATAAACATAACAGTTTAAATAATGCAACAGTAAGGCCTTTTCGCGAACCACCATGAGAATTTCGGGGGGGGGCTGAAGCCCCTCAAGCCCCCCCCCCCCCCCCCCTCTGGCTACATGCCTGCTACTAGCACATCGAGGGATCGCCTAAGTAAGTAAGTAAGTAAAGTTAGGAACTGAGAGAGTTGAAGTCCAAAACACCTGGAGGGCCCAAGTTGCCCCATGCTTGGTCTAAATGCGGTTTGACCCCCCCTTGACGTGCCCCGGCTCAAAGCCATGGGGGATGGGTAGCGTATGCTTGCTGAGGCCCTCGCTGCCAGAGACGGAGCAATGGCAACCAACACGTTGCCAAACCGCGCTAACTCTCCGGGAAAAATGTTAGGCCCACTGACCGCGCTTCATGTGAACGATACTGGAGGCGGCCACGGTGTCTGCGGCGACCAGCACGAAGTCCGGCCCCTGGATGCCAAGAAGGTACTCCATTACGACGAGAAGGAACAGGAGGAAGCGCGGCGAGGATGACACAGCGACAAGGCGAAGGAAGCCGGTCTTCGCGGCGCGGCTTAGTGACGTCACCCAACGCGGTGCGACCTCTCGCGAGAGGATGCCCGCATTCGCCTGCTTTGCTTTCTTCGCGCCGAAAGAGAAGTTCCGCCCTTTGACGCTATTCCCGCGAGATCTAAGTAACTCTCGCGAGATTTCCCTACCTCTGGTCGTTATTGACATCCTTGGCAGGTTTTCCAGCTGTGTGGTTTTGAAAGTTGTGGTGATCTCTTCTCTTGAGAGAAAAGCGAGGTAGCAATCTATCTATCTATCTATCTATCTATCTATCTATCTATCTATCTATCTATCTATCTATCTAAATGCTCTGTGCATAATGAGTTCCTTAAAAACAAAAGAACCAATGAACAAAATCACACCAAATTTGGCAACAAAACATCTCACAACACAAGGAGTGACCATCACTCAAAAAATTGTGATTTTGTCATTTGGGAGTTGTAGTTGCTGGGATTTATAGTTCACCTACAACCAAAGAGCATTCTGAACTCCACCAACGATGCAATTGAACCAAACTTGGCACACAGAACTCCCATGACCAACAGAAAATACTAGCAGCGTTTGGTGGACATTGACCTTGAGTTTGGGAGTTGTAGTTCACCTACATCCAGAGAGCACTGTAGATTCAAACAATGGATCTGGACCAAACTTGGAACAAATACTCAGTATGCCCAAATGTGAAAACTGGTGGAGTTTGGGGAAAATAACTTTGACACTTGGGAGTTGTAGTTGCTGGGAGTTATAGTTCACCTACAATCAAAGAGCATTCTGAACTCCAGCAACGATGGAATTGAACCAGTCTTGGCACACAGAACTCCCATGACCAACAGAAAATACTGGAAGGCTTTGGTGGGCAGTGTACTTTGGTTTTAGAGTTGTAGTTCACCTACATCCATAGATCACTGTGGACTCAAACAATGATGGATCTGGACCAAATTCTACATGAATACTCAATATGCCCAAATGTGAACACTGGTGGGGTTTGAGGAAAATAGAATCTTGACATTCGGGAGTTGTAGTTGCTGCGATTTATAGTTCACCTACAATCACAGCATTCTGAATCCCACCAATGATAGAATTGGGCCAAACCTCCCACACAGAACCCCCATGTGGGCCACAGCAACGCGTGCAGGGGATGGCTAGTTATTACTATTGTAGCAGTTACTACTATTTACTGGGTTGTTGTAGGTTTTTTTGGGTTATATGGCCATGTTCTAGAGGCATTCTCTCCTGACGTTTCGCCTGCATCTATGACAAGCATCCTCAAAGGTAGTGAGGTCTGTTGGAACTAAGAAAAAGGGTTTATATATCTGTGGAATGACCAGGGTGGGGCAAAGAACTCTTGTCTGCTGGAACTAGGTGTGAATGTTTCAACTGACCACCTTGATTAGCATTTGATGGCCTGGCAGTGTCTAGGGCAATCATAGAATCAAAGAGTTGGAAGAGTCCTCATGGGCCATCCAGTCCAACCCCCTGTCAAGAAGCAGGAATATTGCATTCAAATCACCCCTGACAGATGGCCATCCAGCCTCTGTTTAAAAGTTTCCAAAGAAGGAACCTCCACCACACTCCGGGGCAGAGAGTTCCACTGCTGAACGGCTCTCACGGTCAGAAAGTTCTTCCTCATGTTCAGATGGAATCTCCTTTCTTGTAGTTTGAAGCCATTGTTCTGCGTCCTAGTCTCCAAGGAAGCAGAAAACAAGCTTGCTCCCTCCTCCCTGTGGCTTCCTCTCACATATTTATACATGGCAATCTTTTGTTGAGAGGTGATTAGATGTCCCAGATTGTTTCCTCTCTGTTGTTTTGCTGTTGTAATTTTAGAATTTTTTATTACTGGTAGCCAGATTTTGTTCATTTTCATGGTTTCCTCCTTTCTGTTGAAATTGTCCACATACTTATGGATTTCAATGGCTTCTCTGTGTAGTCTGACAGACCTCACTACCTCTGAGGATGCTTGCCATAGATGCAGGCGAAACATCAGGAGAGAATGCCTCTAGAACATGGCCATATAGCCCGAAAAAACCTACAGCCCAGTGATTCCGGCCGTGAAAGCCTTTGACAATACATTATTACTATTTATGTCCGTGCGGGGACATGAGAGAATCCTTCCACAAGGATGTGAGAAACATCCAAACAAAGTTGGCGGTTCGAATTTGGGGTGTGGGGTGAGCTCCCTCTGTCAGCTCTAGCTTCCCATTAGGGGACATGAGAGAAGGCTCCCACAGGATGGTAAAACATCAAAACATCCGGGCATATTTATTTATTTAACACATTTATATTTTGCCCCTCTCAGCCCAGAGGCGACTTGGAGGGGTTCACAATTGGCAACAATTTGATGCCTCAACAATTTTAACAAGTAAAACAATCATAAAGTACTGTTAAAACATCAGCATATCATATAAGAATACAAAAAACCATACAAAGCCTTAAAAACATTATTCTGAGCGTCTCCATGTCAAGTCATTATTCAATTGCGTCATCAAGTGGTTCCATGATTTCGTATAACTATGCCGTATGGCGTTCCACAGTCAAGGAGCTACCACTGACAAGGCCCTGTCTCTCGTCCCCGCCAAACGCATCTGCGAGGATGCGTTTTTGAACTGCTAGGTTGGCTGGTGCTGGACCTAACAACGGGAGCTCACCCTGCTCCCAGACTCGAACTACTGACTTTTCAGTCAGCAAGTTCAACAGCTCAGCAGTTTAACCCACTGGACCACTGCTCCTATTCCACCAACATAGTACTGTAGCAGACCTTTTTGCCCAAATAGGGCCCCTCTGCCAAAGCTTATCTTGTAACCTTCAAAGCGAGCGCAGGCAGGAGTCAAAGGGACAGACAACTTGATTCATCCAAGGGAAAAGCAGTTTATTAAGTTTCAAAAGCAGCTGCCTGGCCACCTCCCACGCAACGAGGCGTTTCTGTAGAGGCGACCCCTTTCTGGTGGGCTGAACTCTATATATACCTTTTGCAAAACGAAAGTTTCCCATTTCCCTTAAATCAGGTGATTTCCGGGAAATCAGGTGATGGTCTGCACCCCGCACTCAAACTTTTGCACAGAGCCCCACACTCAGCTTTTGCACACGGGACACCCCCCCTTCACCTTCCTTATTTGGCAGTACACCCCCCTTATTCCCATTTCCACAATAACAAGGCTGCCTCATTTCTCCATTTCTTTTTTTTGCTAAGCGTTTTACAAAAGCGAAAGCAAATCAGCAAAGGTTATTATGGGTCTCTCCAACTTTTCTTCTGGATGAGGCCTATCTTTTTCATTGGCGTTACTGGCAGTATATATTTTTGGCAGGCTTGAAGCATAATTGGAAAACAACATATTAACAATAAAAAAGTAAAACTGCATAATATGATTATAAGCATCAACTCTTTGAGCCATGATATTGAAGGAAACCAGGAAGTCAACCACGAGAAAGGTTTCCACCCATCTTCTTTTACATTATGATTTACCAATTCTTGTAATTTTTCTAAATCATCTTCAATCGTTTGGTTGAGATTATGAAATTGAACAATACAATGGCCCTTTATTATGGAACAAAATCCTCCTTTTGCTGCCAGCAGATAATCCAGGGCCAACTTGTGCTGTAATAACATCTGACTCAGCTCTTCAATTTCGGATTGTAATTGTTTAACTATCTTCCCAGTGGCATTTATGCTTTTTTCTAACCTACACGTGAGCCCTAGAATACTTTTTCTATTCTCTTGGGCAATTATACCTGGGTAGGATCCGAGAGTCAGGACTCCTGTTATCAATCCTCCCCCCACCCGTGAGCCCTCAGTGTCAGACAAGGCAGAGTTTATAATCACTTCGTCTGAACACTCGGGTCCTAAAGGCACCACGGGTTGTAGGGACCTCCGAAGCCTTGTGAGGGTTTTGGGGTGTCTGAGAACTCTCACAGGGAATGTTAAATATCCTACCCCAACACACTGGTATCTTCCCGGATGGTAATTGGTGGCCCATTTGTCAAAGAAAAACCACATATTAGGATCTCTAATTTGCCATCCTGAACAAATACTACCACCACTGGTCAAGGTAGTGTAATTTGAATCAAACATTGGATATTCGGGGTACAATTCTTTCCAATCTGTGTCTGCCAAATTTTGTCTATTAGTATAGGTGGAGTTATGGGTACCATGTAAATAAAACCTATCTGTGCAGTAAGTATAATTTTTTAACCCTATTAGGAAGGCTTTTCTGCGTTCCCAATCCCTCCACCTTTGATTCCATGTACCCTTATTTCCACAACAAAAACACATTCCTCGCGTAGTGGCAGTGTATCTTATTCGTCTAAACCTAGCTTGATTTAGTCCATCAGGAACCTGGGAAAACATAGTGGGATTTTGAATACTTCCTTGTAATCCCCCAAGTACCACCTGAGGGTCTTCTATTAGTGCTGGGAGGAAAGATAAGTCACCTATTTTTTCTGAATGTTCATATATAAGAGACACATCTTTACCATGTTGGGCAAACATAAGTCTTGCATGTTCTTTTAACCAATTTCCCTGTATTACAGTGATCATATTTATGAGCATTAGGAACCCAAATATAGTCCGAACTCCTGTTGGTTTTCTGGTGTCTCCTCCTCCCCTTCCCATCATAATGTCTTTCCACCACTTCCAGGACAGTGCTTTTGTTGGGCCACACTGCGACATACTTGACCTTCGACGTTCTATTGTGCCCGATGGGGTCAGCTTCATGGCCTTGTTGACCCCGTAGGGGGTTGCCGGACGATCCTGAGTCTCAGGTCACTCTGATCCGCTCTTTCCACTTTCCACACGGAGGGCGCCAACTTGGCACGGGTGTAATGTATCCAAGGCTTGACTTCCTTCACTTTGATGGCGGTAGGGGTTGATAACAGCACAGTATAGGGTCCTCTCCACTTTGGTCCAAGCGGGTCAATCTTCCACTCCTTGATGAGCACCTCGTCACCTGGCGAAAAACAATGCAAAGGTGTGGTAGGATAAGGTGGATTCAGCTCTGAAGTATATTGAGCAATTTGCTCTATCTGTCCAGCCAGAGCTTGCACTTGTTGAATTGTCTGTTTATCTCCAATCACATGCTGGTCTCCCCCTTTGTTTATTATTGATCTCAAATTTAGTGGTGGCCTTCCATACAGTCTCTCATAGGGGGTCAAACCTGTTCTTTTGTGGGGGGTACATCTTATTCTCAATAGCACCATGGGTAGCACTACAGTCCATCCCAGCCCTGTCTCTTGGCAGGTTTTTGATATAGCATTTTTCATAGTCCGATTCATTCTTTCAACTTTTGCCGATGACTGGGGTCTATAGGCACAATGCAACTTCCACTTGGTGCCCAATATTTGGCACAATCCCTGAACTATCTTGTGTACATAAGCTGGACCGTTATCAGATCCTATTTCCAATGGTATTCCAAACCTTGGGATTATGTCTCTCAACAGTGCCCTAGAAACTTCTACCGCCTTTTCAGTACGGGTTGGGTATGCTTCTACCCACCCAGTATAAGTGTCCACAAAAACAAGCAAATATTTGTAGCCCTTTTGCGAAGGCAGTTCAGTGAAATCAGTCAAAATTGCCTCGAACGGGGTGTTGCCTATATGTTGAACTCCTGGGGGCTTTAAGGGTCCTTCTCGAGGGTTATTCTTGGCGCAGGTCCAGCACCTGCGTGCAGCCGCTGCTGTTAAGCTATGGAGCCCATCGATGTACATCTGTCGTCCCAACAATGTTGCCAGGGCCGTCTTACCCAGGTGTGTAGTGTAGTGCATGTGTCGGACTATGTGCCACGCCATGTCCTTAGGGACGTAGACGCGGTTATCTGGCATCACAATGACCTCTCCCTTCCATTTTCCTTTTTCCCCCAAGGCCCAATTCTCCTCCTCCTGTGTATATGCAAACTTTTCTAATGGGGGGTCCTCTAATGCAGTTGCAGTGAGCAGGCACTGCTTATTGTGGGGGTGTTTGGCTGCCTCCCTCGCGGTCAAATCAGCTAACCTATTTCCTTGCGTAACTGGATCTTCTCCCCTCTGGTGTCCCTTACAATGCATTACAGCAACCCGATCCGGTTCCCAAACCGCCTCCAGAAGGGCCACAATCTCAGCTGCATTCTTAACGCCCTTTCCAGCCGACGTAAGGAGTCCCCGCTCCTTGTACAAAGCTCCATGGGCATGAAGCGTAGTAAAAGCGTACTTTGAATCCGTGTAGACATTGACCCGCTTTCCTTTTGCCAACTGCAGTGCCCTGGTGAGGGCTATCAACTTGGCCCGCTGAGCGGAGGTTCCCGGGGGGAGCGACTCTGCTTCCAAAATCTCTCCCCCCCCCTGCACCACCGCATATCCTGCATGCCTCTCACCATTCTCCACGAAGCTACTGCCATCAGTGAATAGGGTCATGTCTATGTTGGATATTGGTACGTCTTTTAAATCGGGTCGGCTGGAGTATACCTGTTCCATCACCTGAATGCACTGGTGGACCATTTCCTCCCCCGGGGCAGGCAACAAGGTAGCCGGATTCAGGGTGGCGCAAGTTTCTAGGGTTACCATCGGGTTGTCACATAACACCCCCTCATATTTTGTCAGTCTCTCGTTTGTGAGCCAGCGTGGTCCCTTGGTATCTAACAGCGCCTTCACATGGTGTGGTACCTTTACGACCAGTGGCTGCCCTAAAGTCAATTTGCTTGCTTCTTTTATTAAATCTACTGCTGCTGCCACAACCCGCAGGCATGGTGGCATTCCCTGGGCTACTGTGTCTAGTTGTCTTGACAAGTATGCCACTGGTCTTTGCCATGACCCTAAAGCCTGGGTAAGTACGCCCACTGCTACTCCTTCTCGCTCCGATACGAACAGAGTGAAGGGTTTTTCCATATCAGGTAGGCCTAGGGCTGGTGATGACATCAGGGCCTCTTTTAAAGCCTCAAAGGCTTGTTGGCTTTTTTCTGTCCACTGGAATGGATCTTCCCTATTCCCTCGGGTGGCCTGGTATAAAGGCTTGGCCAATATAGCATAACCTGGGATCCACTGCCGACAATACCCTGTTGAACCTAAAAATTCCCTAACCTGCCTCCTGCTGGACGGGGTTGGTATTGCACAAATAACTTTTTTTCTTTCAACTCCCAGTGACCGATGTCCCTCAGTTATTTCAAATCCCAGATATTTTACGCTTCTTTGACACAATTGAGCCTTCTTTTTGGACACTTTGTATCCTTTTTCCTCCAATGTTTCTAACATTTTCAGGGTGTAGTGCCTACACCCAACCTCTGACCTACAGGCTATTAATAAATCATCCACGTATTGAAGCCACACCCCTTCACTCTCCGGAATTTCAAATTCTTCCATGTCTTTTGCCAGTGCCTGTCCGAATATCGTGGGGCTACTGTGATAGCCCATAGGGATACGGGTCCACATAAATTGGGTCCTTTGGCCGGCTTGCTGGGTGTCCCACTGGAACGCAAAAATCGGCTGGGACACCGGAGCCAACCGGATACAAAAGAACGCATCTTTAATATCCAATACCGTAAACCACGCCGTCCATGCGGGTATTAAACTCATCATGATATGTGGATTTGGCACTACCGGGGTCAAAGGAACAGTGACTTGATTTACTGCTCTTAAGTCTTGAACAGGGCGAAATTCGCCTCCTGGCTTTTTGACTGGCAACAGGGGAGAGTTCCAGGGTGAGCTGCAAGGTATAATTAATCCATGTTCCAGTAGCCTGTCAATATGTTTTTGTATTCCTATTGATGCTTCCCGACTGACAGGGTATTGGGGCCTCTTTACCGGCCCCATTCCTTTCTTTATTTCCACCACTACTGGGGGCACATATTTAGCCAGGCCGGGTGGGTTATCTTCTGCCCATACCAAAGGCGTCTTTTCCCATGGCCACTGGGCTTTGGGTGGTTCTGATGTTTCCTGCCTTATGAGAAACAACCTCCATTCCTCTTCCATTGGAATAGTCAATTCCATCTGGCCAGTGTTAATGAATTGAATCTGTGCCCTTAATTTAGAGAGAATGTCTCGCCCCAAGAGGGGAACAGGACAATCTGGGAGATATAATAATTTGTGACTCACATTATGTCCAGCCAAATTACAAGTCCTTTCCTGGAGCAAGGGGCATTTCTGGACTTTTCCTGAAACCCCTATAACTCGAGTGGTTTCAGCACTTGGTGGGCTCGTTAGCTTGTTTATTACTGATCTTTCAGCCCCTGTATCCACCAAAAAGTCAATTTGTTGGTCCCCGATTTCCATAGTGACCATAGGCTCCCCGGGGTCCAACAAAACAAGAGCCTGGCTCCTTCATTCACCATCTTCTATGTCCTCCCATCCTTCTTCCTCCACCACTGCAGCCACTATTGCCTCCTTTTCCTGGTACGGTGTATAACTTCCTCGTCCTCTGCCACGTCCCCGGCCTCTTCCTCTACCATTTTCTTGACCTCCTCGATCACTAGTTACTTGCTCTGTACATTGGCCCTGCCAGTGCCCAAATTTCCTGCATTTCGCACATTGATTCCACTCTAATCTTCCAGTTCCTCCTCTTCCTCTACCATTTCCTCTTCCACGTCCTCTGCCCCTCTTTTCTCCTGTTCTACCATCCATCATGGATAGGAGAGTCTTGTATCCTTCCTTTCTATCCCTCTTCTTCTTTTCTTCTTCTACCTGGTTCCTAGCCATATAGACCTGGTCAGCTATGGCTAATAACTCATTCATGGTTTTTCCTAAAAACCCAGGTTGTTTTTGGATCTTCCTTCTTATGTCATCTGCTGCCTGCGTAATGAAAGATTGTGCCAGTGCCCTCTTTCCATTGTCATCTTCCAAGTTGTAGGGGCTATATTTTCTATAGGCATCCTCTAATCTTTCCAAGAATGCTGTAGGGGATTCTGTCTTTTCTTGTTTAACACTCTGTATTTTGAGTATGTTTGCAGGGCGTGGTGGACCGTGTCTTATAGCGTCCACCAAAAGGCCCTGAAATACTTTCAAGTCCACCCTATGTTGTGGATTGTTGGGGTCCCATTGGGGATCCACCTCCATCGGGAGACGTTGGGGCCCCCAAACCACTGCATCTGTCCCCGCCGGGGGCTGTGCCTGAGCCAGTAGTATCGCCTGATTGATCACCTGTCTCCTTTCCTCAGTAGTAAACAAAACCTGGAGCAATTGTTTGCAATCCTGCCAGGTGGGATTATGGGTTGCCATAATACTTTCCAATAAGTTAGCCATTGCTTGGGGCTGTTCCGAGTATGGAGGGGTGGAATTTTTCCAGTTCAACAGATCACTACTGGTAAATGGGACCACTTGGTATGTTCTCACTATCTGATCCTGGCTATTGAGGATTGGAACTTCCCGGATGGGCATCTCAACCAGTGGGGCATTTATAGGTGACCCAAACAAAGGGGCCAAATTGCCCCGGCTCCTGGTTTGGGCCGGGCTTGCATCACTCGGCATTCTGCTGGACTTTTTCTCAATCTGTCCTCCTTCTCCAACTTGAAGGGCCGACAAGTCTGGGTATCTCAAAGATGAATTTTTATTTCCCCCCTGTGCCTGATAAGGTGGGGGTGATGGTGGTGGTAATGGAGGAGCGACTGGCAGTGAAGGGGCATTAGGCACTGCAGGGGCCGCTGGTCTTCTAACAATTCTCCCTGCTGCCTCGGGTTGGTCCTCCTCTTGTGACCAAACCTTCCCTTTTTCCTTGCCTCCTCTCTTCTTGACTGCCATACACTGTCCTTGTTTACATTTTCTTATCCAGTCTGGATTTTCTGAGACCACAATGTCCCAAGTTGCAATATATATGTGTTGATCTGGATGTTTATTTGCACAATATTCCTCTACCTGTCTAATCTTCTTCAGGTCCCAAGTTCCCTCTTCGGGCCAATCAAAAGGAAAAGTGGGCCACTCGCCTGTACACAAATTTCTTAACCTGTAATCCTTAAAATCTCCTGGATCTGCTTGACCAGATGCTGCCACAAATTTGTCAAAATGTTGTAACATGCACTGCAATGGGGAAATTGGCTTTGAACTCCCCCCTCCCATGGCTTCTAGGTGGGATTTGGCTCTGGCCTGGACGTCTGGACACTCGACAGTACGCGTCAGAAAACGCAGAGCCTCCTCCTTTTCCTCCCACCAACCCAATGGGAGACTTAGTGGTTCCCTTCCCCCGGCGCCGGTATGTGTGTGTTCCCTTAGTGTCTTTTCTCAACCACTAATACTTGCCAGATTATCGTAGACGTCGGAACAACCTTCGCCTTCTGGACTTCTTCCTCCTCCTGTGTATCCCTCCTGGCCTTCCCGTCTGCTTTTCTCTGGTGATTTATGTAGTTGCGATTACCTTGATCCAGCGACGTGGACAGAAGAGAGAAGTACCGCAACCGGATCAGCTGGGGGCCCCCTTCTCGGCTCACGGTGGTTATCTCCAGTCCTCGCCGCTGACCAGGAATCGTCCTGGCAACAGGATCTGCCCCCTTGATCCTTGGCTCGTCTGGATCCGAGTCACGGCACCAGAAATGTAGCAGACCTTTTTGCCCAAATAGGGCCCCTCTGCCAAAGCTTATCTTGTAACCTTCAAAGCGAGCGCAGGCAGGAGTCAAAGGGACAGACAACTTGATTCATCCAAGGGAAAAGCAGTTTATTAAGTTTCAAAAGCAGCTGCCTGGCCACCTCCCACGCAACGAGGCGTTTCTGTAGAGGCGACCCCTTTCTGGTGGGCTGAACTCTATATATACCTTTTGCAAAACGAAAGTTTCCCATTTCCCTTAAATCAGGTGATTTCCGGGAAATCAGGTGATGGTCTGCACCCCGCACTCAAACTTTTGCACAGAGCCCCACACTCAGCTTTTGCACACGGGACACCCCCCCTTCACCTTCCTTATTTGGCAGTACACCCCCCTTATTCCCATTTCCACAATAACAAGGCTGCCTCAGTACAATGTAGTAATATATAATATTTTTTATATATAGCCCCAGGTCTTGGCAGTGGCCAGGGGAGCATTTGCACAATTAAAGCTACGCCCGTACCTTAGGAAGTCTGACTTGGCCACGGTAGTCCACGCACTGGTTACATCCCGTATAGACTACTGCAATGTGCTCTCCCTTTCATAGAATCAAAGAGTTGGAAGAGACCTCATGGGCCATCCAGTCCAACCCCCTGCCAAGAAGCAGGAATATTGCATTCAAATCACCCCTGACAGATGGCCATCCAGTCTCTGTTTAAAAGCTTCCAAAGAAGGAGCCTCCACCACACTCTGGGGCAGAGAGTTCCACCGCTGAACAGCTCTCACAGTCAGGAAGTTCTTCCTCATGTTCAGATGGAATCTCCTTTCTTGTAGTTTGAAGCCACTGTTTCTTGTCCTAATCTCCATGGATTTCTTTTAAACCCCTCTTACCAGATACATCCTACCTCTGTACATGCCTAGCGTTTATTTTTTAAATTTTAAACTATTACATTTGGCCTGGTCATAGGTTTTTAAATCCTTGCGGGTGATTTGTGATTTATTTGTGGTAAGAGGGGTTTAAAAGAAATCCATGGAGATAAGGCAAGAAACAATGGCTTCAAACTACAAGAAAGGAGATTCTATCTGAACATGAGGAAGAACTTCCTGACTGTGAGAGTCGTTCAGCAGTGGAACTCTCTGCCCCGGAGTGTGATGGAGGCTCCTTCTTTGGAAGCTTTTTAACAGAGGCTGGATGGCCATCTGTCAGGGGTGATTTGAATGCAATATTCCTGCTTCTTGGCAGGGGGTTGGACTGGATGGCCCATGAGGTCTCTTCCAACTCTTTGATTCTATGATTCAAAGATGAACTGAACCATCTAAACTGGGCTTTACAGGCCAATGGATACTCCACCACAGACATCAGAAGAGCTGCAAGACCGAGAACAAGCCACGAGAATAAAGACAAAGATCCACCCAGAGGAAAAGTGTTTTTGCCATACATCAAGGGAACCACTGACCGCATAGGGAAGCTGATGAGGAAACACAACATACAAACTATCTACAGACCCACTAACAATGCTGCGTTCAGAAAAGGACAAGATGGATCCTTTCACTTCTACAGGAGTCTACCATATACCATGCAGCTGTGGACAAGTCTACATAGGGACCACCAAATGCAGCATTGCCCAAACATGAATCAAGGAACATGAAAGGCACTGCAGACTACTTCAAGCACAGAAGTCAGCCATAGCAGAGCATCTGATGAACCAACCCTGGACACAGCATATTATTTGAGAACACAGAAATGCTGGACTAGTTTAACAGCCACCATGTTAGGCTACACAGAGAAGCCCCTGAAGTCAGAGGTCCGCAGTCTGGGTGTCCTCCTGGATTCATCACTTACGTTTGAAGCTCAGGCGTCGGCGGTGGCCGGGAGGGCTTTCGCACAATTAAGACTCATGCACCAGCTGCGACCGTACTTCGTGAAGTCAGATCTGGCCAGGGTGGTCCATGCCTTAGTCACCTCCAGATTGAATTACTGTAATGCACTCTACGTGGGGCTGCCCCTGAAAACGGCCTGGAAATTTCAATTGGTACAATGGGTGGCAGCCAGGTTACTAACTGGTGCTTCTTACAGAGAGTGGTCAACCCTCCTGTTTAAGGAGCTCCACTGGCTGCCGTTCATTTTCCAGTCCAAATTCAAGGTGCAGGTTCTTACCAACAAAGCCTTGAACGGTTTAGGACCTGCCTATCTGCGTGACCGCATTTCTGTGTATGAACCTACACGATCTCTTCGATCATCTGGAGAGGCCCTGCTCACGCTCCCACCTCCTTTGCAGGCGCGATTGATGGGGATGAGGGATAGGGCCTTCTCGGTGGTGGTCCCCCGTCTCTGGAACTCACTTCCCAGGGACATCAGACATGCCCCAACTCTGGCAGTCTTTAGGAGGAGCCTAAAAACGTGGCTGTTCCAGTGTGCCTTCCCAGAATAAGGAAAACTCTCAGCAATATGCCCTCAAAATGCACTTTACCACAGATTTAGGACTGACTGAGTTTCCTCATTTCTCTCTCAAAATCCTATCCCAGTTATATCCTACCTTGTTCACGTCAGCATTATTTTTTAATTTTAATCTATTACATTTGGCTCGGCCATTGGTTTAAAATGCTTGTATGTCACTGTCGATTGTTTATTGCCTATTGTTTTGTTTATGTGATTTATATGAATTGTATTGTATTGATTGTTTTATTGATGTTTTGTTTATTGATGTATTGTGGGCTTGGCCTCATGTAAGCTGCACCAAGTCCCTTGGGGAGATGGTAGCGGGGTACAAATAAAGTTTTATTATTTTATTATTATTATTGAAATCCATAAGTATGTAGACAATTTCAACAGAAAGGAGGAAAGCATGAAAATGAACAAAATCTGGCTACCAGTATTATTTATTTACTTTATTTCTATACCGCTTTTCTCAGCCCTTAGGCAACTCAAAGCAAAATATCACAAAACAGTATAATGCAATTAAAACAGATTATAACATCAAAAATTAACAACTGTATAACAATCATAACGCCTTAACAATAAAATCAGAATCCACTCTCATTATCCATTGTCCATATTTAAAAAAACTCTAAAATTATAACAGCAAAACAACATCCAAACACAGAGGAAACAATCAGGGACAGCTAATCGCCTCTCAACAAAAGATTCCCCCAGGCACTAACAAGCCACACCAAAAAGCTGCCAGGCCATCATATGCTAATCAAGGTGGTCAGTTGAAACATTCACACCTAGCTCCAACAGACAAGAGTTCTTTGTCCCATCTTGGACATTCCACAGATATATAAACCAAATTTTCCTAGTCCCAACAGACCTCACAACCTCTGAGGATGCTTGCCATTGATGCAGGCGAAATGTCAGGAGAGAATGCCTCTAGAACATGGCCATATAGCCCAAAAAAACCTACAACAACCCAGTGATTCAAGTCATGAAAGCCTTCGACAATATATTATTATTATCTCGACTTCTATCCTGCCTTTCTCCCCATAAGGACTCGAGGCAACTAACATTCGTATAACACAATCTAATACAATTTTAAAACAATTTTTTTTAAAAAAAACTCAAATATTTGTGAATGGAGATTGTTAAACTGCAATAACTACAATTAAAATTAGATGTAAATATTACAATCCTCCCAAAAAACCCATCTCCCATCAACAAATTGTCTTTAAAAAAAGGGGATAAATTGGAAGAATATTCGCCATTTGGACTGTTCTCCAATTTTCCCCAGCAACACTTGTTAAATCAAAGCAGGACTCCTAACAAACTGGTGATTTTAAAAGTATATGGGTTTAATTTGGAGGTCTTCAAATATAGGTTTTCCCAGTAGATTGTGACAATCAGCACAGATACACACAAAACCTCCTAACTTGAGAGGTTTGTTTTATTTTCAGAGGAACTTTAAGCAAAAGTGTGTGTGGCTATCATCTTTTCTGATTTATATTGAATTGTCTGACATATTGAAGAGCCTGAAAGAAGGAATGGAAAACAGGACCATCTTGATTAAACCTCTGCCATCCCATGTCTTCAGCTGCCTTTGAAAATGTACATGGAATGGGGCAATGAACTGTTCTGCTTCTGCCTTGCACTGTATTTACTCTGCTCAAGGGACCCTTTGCTCTCCAAAGTCAAGCCAAAGCAATAGTCCAAAAGTTTAAGACAACACTTGCACAACCAACTATATTTTTAAAAAATCAAAACTTTAAATAGTTCTGCATAGCAACCATTGTAGAAACGTCTTGAGATTGTTCAGCCGCAAGCAGATAAAAGCCATATGAAAAGGTCTTTGCCTGCAGGTGAAAAGAGAACAGAGATGTTGCCAGGAGCCTTAAGGATGGATGATCTTTTGAGACAAACTATGCCCTCATTAGGCTAAAATGCAACCCTGGGGTTACTTATTGTGACTCTTTGGACTTTTCCAACTACCCTTTAAAAGGAGGTTGGATGACTCTCCTGGAAGGCTGCCCTGTAGTGTTTCATATTAAAAAGGCCACTTATTTAAAATAATAAGTTTGTTTCTGGGTTGTGGAGAGCATTTTGGTAGTCCACATGGCCCAGAAGATCTCAAGGTTGGGAGGCTGGTCCCAAGATCCACCAGAGTTGTCCATCCTTGAGCTAGAGTTTATCTTTGGAAGCCGGTGTCTGAATGTGACCTTCATTCCCATTAGATGTGGCAACCTTGGTATGCCTGGACTCAGTAGTGAGTCATTGGCCTCTCTAATTTGGATGTAGTATATCATAGAATCATAGAATTATAGAATCAAAGAGTTGGAAGAGATCTCATGGGCCATCTAGTCCAACCCCCTGCCAAGAAGCAGGAATATTGCATTCAAATCACCCCTGACAGATGGCCATCCAGCCTCTGTTTAAGAGCTTCCAAAGAAGGAGCCTCCACCAAACTCTGGGGCAGAGAGTTCCACTGATGAACGGCTCTCACAGTCAGGAAGTTCTTCCTCATGTTCAGATGGAATCTTCTCTCTTGTAGTTTGAAGCCATTGTTTCGCGTCCTAGTCTCCAGGGAAGCAGAAAACAAGCTTGCTCCCTCCTCCCTGTGGTTTCCTCTCACATATTTATACATGGCTATCATATCCCCTCTCAGTCTTCTCTTTTTCAGGCTAAACATGCCCAACTCCTTAAGCCGCTCCTCATAGGGCTTGTTCTCCAGACCCTTGATCATTTTAGTCGCTCTCCTCTGGACACATTCCAGCTTGTCAATATCTCTCTTGAATTGTGGTGCCCAGAATTGGACACAATATTCCAGGTGTGGTCTAACCAAAGCAGAATAGAGGGTTAGCATTACTTCCCTGGACCTAGACACTATGCTCCTATTCATGCAGGCCAAAATCCCATTGGCTTTTTTTGCCGCCATATCATTTTCTCTTTGCTGAACTTAGCCACACTAAAGTTTGGCCCAAGTTTTTTGTGTGATATTCTCTTTCCCTTCTTCATGTTGCAGAACCTCTCACCATGATATATATATATTTATTTATTTACTGTATTTGTATACCGCCTTTTTCAGACTGTAGGTGACTCAAGGCGGTTAACAGGGTAAAATTCAATGCTTACAATATGACAAATACATTTTAAAACATAACATATAATACAAATTAAACATATCAATAAAATATAAATTCATAGTGTCGCCTTGTTAAAAACGTTGTCCGGTCTCATTGTCATCGTTCCATTTTCCTATGTCAGTTACTCTGCATTTGGAAACGTTTGTTCAAAAAGCCACGTCTTGACTTTTTCCCGGATGTTAAAAGGGAGGTGGCTGATCTAATATCTATAGGGAGGGTGTTCCATAGCCGAGGGGCCACCGCCGAGAAGGCTCTTTCTCTTGTCTCCGCCAAACGTACTTGTGACGAAGGCGGTAACGAGAGCAGGGCCTCTCCAGATGATCTTAAGGTCCTAAGTGGTTCATAAGATATGTGATGAGATGCTAGTATTTGAAAGAAAGCCATAGATTTTCAATGAAGAATTGTAGAATCCTGAAATTGGAAGAGGCCCCCAAGGGCTATCTAATCCAATTCCATTCTGCCAGGAAGGAAAAGCACTGGCAGATGGCCATCCAGCCTCTGCTTGAAAGCCTCCAAAGAAGGAGCCTCCACCAGATTCCAAAGCAGCAAGTTTGTCAAATATGAGAATAATCAAATCTGCAGAAGTCAAACCTTCAAATGCAAAGAATCAACTATATGAATATCATTGTTGTCATTGCCAACTGTATTGATATCCCATTTCCCCCAATGCTAGGACTCAAGGCAGCTTGCATGTTAAAAAGATCACAATGAAGAACATACAAACAATTGTTTCACTTTTATTGATTATCCTGTTGGTACACTACTACCTCCATTATTTTCCTCATCACAGGTATCCTGTTGATTGATCTTGACTAAAGTACATACATTCAACCCATTGTTGAATGCAGAGCCAACCTACAAGTAAATCCAGTTGATTCTATGGTTCTAATTTGGAGTAATTGGAGGATCTAGACCAGGGGACCCCAAATGAAGGCCCATGGGCCGGATGCAACTCCCCAATGTCATTTACTCCATCCTCTTCCTAAACTTTAGACTTATGGTCACTCTGAGTCTGAAATGACTTGAAGGCACAAAACAACAACAACAATCCTAATTAACTTGACTCTTCCATCAGTGAAAAGTAGATGGCGGAAACAGAAGAATGGCCTGCCTCAGTGGAGCGTGCTTGCTCCATCCATATTCAACATCTACACAAATGACCAGCCACTGCCAGAAGGGACAGAGAGTTTCATCTATGCTGATGATCGTGCCATTACTGCTCAAGCAGGGAGCTTTGAGATGGTAGAACAGAAGCTCTCCGAAGCTCTAGGTGCTCTTACTGCCTATTACAGGGAAAACCAGCTGATCCCCAACCCATCTAAAACACATACATGTGCTTTTCATCTCAAGAACAGACAAGCATCCCGAGCTCTGAAGATCACCTGGGAAGGAATCCCACTGGAGCATTGCAGCGCACCCAAATACCTGGGAGTCACTCTGGACCGTGCTCTGACCTACAAGAAGCACTGTCTGAACATCAAGCAAAAAGTGGGTGCTAGAAACAATATCATACGAAAGCTGACTGGCACAACCTGGGGATCACAACCAGACACAGTGAAGACATCTGCCCTTGCGCTATGCTACTCTGCTGCTGAGTACGCATGCCCAGTGTGGAACACATCTTACCACACTAAAACAGTAGATGTGGCTCTTAATGAAACATGCCGCATTATCATGGGGTGTCTGCGCCCTACACCACTGGAGAAATTACACTGCTTAGCTGGTATTGCACCACCTGACATCCGCCGGGAAGTAGCAGCCAATAGTGAAAGGACCAAGGCAGAGACATCTCCAGCTCATCCCCTGTTTGGGTATCAGCCAGCACGTCAATGACTTAAATCAAGACATAGTTTTCTAAGATCTACAGAGGCACTCGCTGGAACACCTCAGCAAGCGAGAGTCCAAAAGTGGCAGGCTCAAACCCAGAACCTCAACCAATGGCTGATACCAAATGAGAGACTCCCTCCTGGGCACACAGAAGACTGGACGACTTGGAAGGCACTGAACAGACTGCGCTCTGGCACCACGAGATGCAGAGCCAACCTTCAGAAATGGGGCCACAAAGTGGAATCCACAACATGCAAGTGTGGAGAAGAGCAAACCACTGACCACCTGCTGCAATGCACCCTGAGCCCTGCCACATGCACAATGGAGGACCTTCTTGCAGCAACACCAGAGGCACTCCAAGTGGCCAGATACTGGTCAAAGGACATTTAATCAATTACCAAACTTGCAAATTTGCCTTTGAAGACGGCTCGGAGCTCCAGCTAGTCCAACGCTCGGCAGCCATGATACTAACAGGAGCGGAGCGCAGGGAGCATACAACTCCTCTGCTGCACCAGCTCCACTGGCTGCCGATTTGCTACCGGGCTCAATTCAAAGTGCTGGCGTTGGCCTATAAAGCCCTAAGCGGTTCTGGCCCAAGTTACCTATCCGTACGTATCTCTGCCTATCAGCCCGCCAGGACCCTAAGATCTTCTGGGGAGGCCCTGCTCTCTATCCCGCCTGCTTCACAGGTGCGGCTGGCGGGGACGAGAGACAGGACCTTTTCTGTGGTGGCCCCCCGGCTGTGGAACGCCCTTCCTATGGAGGTAAGATCAGGTGTTCCGAAGAAGATTAAAAACTTGGATGTTTGAACGGGCATTCGGTTAAACAGTGCAATGAATGAGATGATTACAGGAATGGAAATTTGGACGACGGATTGGATCACGACTCTAGTTATGAGATGCATTGTGTTGTCTATTGTTGTGTCAGTATTGTATATTATGCTTTTATGGTTTTAACTTGTATATCGTTGATTGATTCTTATCCTTGTTGTAAACCGCATTGAGTCACCTGTTGGGCTGAGAAACTGCGGTATACAAGTAAAGTAAAGTAAATAAATAAATAAATTTTGTGTTTTGTCTGTCTGTTTGCTTGTTTTGTTCTGTTAGAAATGTAATACAATTGTCTGGTTGCCCTGATACGACAAATAAAATAAATAAATCAGTCAAAAGCAGGCCCATGCTTCCCATTGAAATTCTGGTAAGTTTATGTTGGTTCACATTGCTCTTCATTTTAAATACTGTATTGTTTTTTCAATGTTTTTTTTTTTTTTTGCACTACAAATAAGATACATTCTTATTCAGTGTGCTTAAGAATTCATGTTTTGTTCAGACTATAGTCCGGACCCCAACAGTCTCTGTGACCATGAACCAGCCCTTGGCTTAAAAGGTTTGAGGACCCTGATCTCAACCAAGGAGTCACTCTACCTTGGCACCCAGTGGGTTAAATGTGACTATTTCTGTCCTAGGAATCGGTCACTTTACACCTCTCACCAATCATCGGAGGTGGTGTTTACTCTCCACCTGAGATGAGGAAATCAATTGACATGTGGGCAGGTGAAAATGGGTTCCTGCCCACCTGGCCACTAGTGTCAATGGAGGTGATTAGCACCTGTGTCCATTTCCAGTTGATGGGTAGCAAAGATGAGAATCGACACAAGGACAGGGACCCGGAGTCTAACCTCTTGCTTCACAGAAAACTCCTCTCCACTGTCAATATGGACAAAAGCATGACAAAACTTTGCACTGTCCAAACTTAGAGATGCTCAAGAGGACCTTGGAACTTCTGTTTCTATGCGAAACTGGTATTCCCCCACCCCCGCTATAGCTGAGATCCTACATCATCATCATAATAATCATCCATCATCATCATCATCTTCATCATCTTATTTCTTACTTGCTTCTCTTTGTGGCTTGAAACAGGTTACAACATAACTGAACACACATAATCATAAACATTGTATAAAATACTAGCCGTCCCCTGCCACGCGTTGCTGTGGCCCACATGGGGGTTCTGTGGCCCAATTTTATCGTTGGTGGGGTTCAGAATGCTCTGTGATTGTAGGTGAACTATAAATCCCAGCAACTACAACTCCCAAATGTCAAGATTCTATTTTCCCCAAACTCCACCAGTGTTGACATTTGGGCATATTGAGTATTCGTGTAGAGTTTGGTCCCGATCCATCATTGTTTGAGTCCACAGTGATCTCTGGATGTAGGTGAACTACAACTCCAAAACCAAAGGACACTGCCCACCAAACCCTTCCAGTATGTTCCGTTGGTCATGGGAGAACTGTGTGCCAGGTTTGGTTCAATTCCGTCGTTGGTGGATGAAATATAAATCCCAGCAACTACAACTCCCAAATGACAAAATCATTAATTTTTTTTTTAGTGAAGGACATACATTGGCCTGAGACGTGTATCATGTCCAAATTTGGTGTCAATTCCTCCAGCGGTTTTTGAGTTCTGTGAATACCACAAACGAACATTACATTTTTATTTATATAGATACATATTAAAACTTATTTCTACAAAATACAATGAAGCCCTCCTGACAGATGGCCATCCAGCCTCTGCTTAGAAACCTCCAAAGAAGGAGATGCATTTTCCACTGCCTAACAACTCTTACCACCAGACAGTTCTTCCTAATGTTTAGAAAATGGAATATCTTTTCATGCAATTTGAATCCATTTCTTCATTGCATCTTGGTCACTAGATTCGTTTGCCCCTCCCTCCTCAATGGGACATCCTTCCAGATATTTGAATATGATTCTCCTATCCCCTCTCAGCCTTCTTTTCCCCAAGGTAAACAGATAAGAATGGTCCTTTTCTGCATTCCCCCTTGATGAAGTGGGATATTGAAAGCACTACCTAAGAGGCAATGTGTCATCTGAGAATATATAGCTGTAATTCCATTGAATAGTCCCAACTGGGGTAAACCTATTAAATCAATCTCTTAAATAGTGACGGATAAATCCGGCTGACTTTGTAGCACTACTTTAGTTAGAAGTAAGGGTGCATCTACACTGTAGAATGAATTAAGTTTGACACCAGGGTAGCTGATATGATTCAATGCAATGGAATCAAGGGAGCTCTAGTTTTCCAGGGTCTATAGCCTTTTTGGCAGAGTGCTGGTGCCTCACCAAACCACAACTCCTAAGTTTCTATAGCATTGAACCGTGGCGGTTAAAGTGGTACCAAACTGCATTAATTCTACAATGTAGATAAGACAGAGGTACTCCTGGTCAGTCGCAAGGCCGAACAGGGTATAGGGTTACAGCCTGTGCTGGATGGGGTCGTACTCCCCTTGAAGGCGCAGGTTTGCAGCTTGGGGGTGATCCTGGACTCATCGCTGAACCTGGAGCCCCAGGTCTCGGCGGTGACCAGGGGAGCATTTGCACAGCTTAGGCTCGTGCGCCACCTGCGCCCGTACCTCGGGAAGTCTGACTTGGCCACGGTAGTCCACGCTCTGGTTACATCCCGTTTAGACTACTGCAATGCTCTCTACGTGGGGTTGCCTTTGAAGACGGCCCGGAAGCTCCAACTGGTCCAACGGGCGGCAGCCATGATACTAACGGGAGCGGGACGCAGGGAGCGTACAACCCCCCTGCTGTACCAGCTCCACTGGCTGCCGATCTGCTACCGGGCTCAATTCAAGGTGCTGGCACTGGCCTATAAAGCCCTAAACGGTTCCAGCCCAAGATACCTAACTGACCGCCTCTCGGCCTATGAGCCCACGACGACTTTGAGATCTTCCGGGGAGGCCCTGCTCTCGATTCCGCCTACGTCACAGGCACAGCTGGCAGGGACGAGAGATAGGGCCTTCTCGGTGGTGGCGCCTCGGCTGTGGAACACCCTTCCTGTGGACATCAGGCTAGCTCCCTCCCTGTTGATATTCCGCAGGAAATTAAAGACCTGGCTCTTTAAGAAGGCATTTGAACAAGAAGTGCAATGATTGATAATTTGACCATAGGAATGGAACAACGGAAATGATATCGGATTGTGGGTTTGACGATGAGACGACACGGAATGGCTTTTCTAGTAATGTTTGATGTTTTTGATTAGGATGTTTTTGATAATGATAATGTTTTTGATAATGATGAATTATTTTTACACTATGTCTTGTATTTTGCACCTGTTTTTCTATATTGTACACCGCAATGAGTTGCCCCTGGGCTGAAAATTGTGGTATATATGCGCAATAAATAAAATAAAATAAATAAATAAATAGATGGCCCATTCCACCAATTGACAGGAACTCTCTGTGGTACAGAACCTGGAGGTTATTCAGAACGGTGTCTCTCTTGGACCTAATATGACTCAATGTGGTATAAGGAACATTTTCACCATGTTTCATGGCTTACTTGGTCCTATTCGTTGTCCATATTGGGCCAGAAGGCGATTGGGGTCATGATTCGGAGAAGTTGGGTGCAGTGGGCTTTGTGACCATTTGTGATTTATGAAGAGGTCTAATGATACTTGTTTTATAGGGGCAAATTCTAGATTTGGGTGGAAGAAGACTTTTGATGATATTAAATAGTGAATCAACATGTAGGTAAATCCAGCTGCCTTTGTAGCACTACTTTTGTTGGAAGTAAGAGTGCATTTACTTTGTAGAATGAATGTAGTTTGACACCAGTTTACCCACCATGGCTCAATGCTATGGAATCAAAGGAGTTGTAGTTTTCCAAGGTCTTTATCTTTCTCAGGTGCCTTGCCAAAGTACTCATAGAATTCCTTAGCACTGAGCCATGGCTGTTCAAGTGGTGCCAAACTCCTTTCATTCCACAGTGTAGATGCACCTAAAAGTGCTTCTAGGCCAGTCCCCACTGTCTTACAGGAAGGAGCACTAGATTTGGGTGGGAAAGGATTTCAGGTGATGTTTTTGGAGGCAAATCAGCCTCCTTTTTTGGCAGAACGACGAAGCGCTTGGCTCCGCAGGTCACCCGGCTGCCTGCAATTCTGACCCCGGCTCCGTCTTGAGACAAATCCCATCTGACAGTTTTTACAGTACGTTCGTTCAAAGCAAAAATGCCCTGTCCCCTGTCACCCGGATTGAAATTATTAAGGAAGACAGACATTTCACTGACAACGCTCGCCCCCGGCCAGAGAATATTCCTGCTGCTCCTCTTTGAAGGTCAGGGCTCGCATCATGCAAAACACTTAAAAGCCACACACACACAAACCCATCCATGCGCTCATGCACACGGAGCAAGGTTTCCCTAGCTGAAGATGCATTTGAGCCTCCCATTCGCCTCCGGTTTAAAGAGATTTGTTCAATATTGAGTCTCCAAGTGGCTCACACTGATTTCCTTCTTGCCTGGTCTTAGACTCTCAAATATTGGAACTCTAGCAACCAGCAAACATTCAAAAATACTTTAAATATAAAAATAAAACCACAATGCTGTTTTTATAAGAAACGGGTGACATTAATACAGTAGATTCTCAGCCAGAACTCAAGCCATAGGAATTGGAATTTTTAAATAAAAATTAAAATAGAATCAATTCTGGCAGAAATGTTACAATAGGTTTGTCGTCAGTTGACTTCAATTGCTTCCAATGACTGTTTCAATATTAACATCAAGTCAAGACAGAGTTTATGGTATATTATGAGGTAGGCCTATTTTTAATAGTAACTCTCAAGCAAACAGAAACTACATTTAACAGGCTTCCATTACTCCCCATGAATGTTGGTTAACTGAAAGTTTACTATATTTTTGCAGTTGTTGTATCAATTTGCCTTTCCTCAAACTTGATAGAGACATAAAGATGCCATGTTAGGGGTGCATTGAATCCAAAGTTGCATCTACACTGTATGATTAATGCAGTTTGACACTTTAATTCCCATAGCACAGTGTCGCGAGGGGGTGTCAGAGGGGTCACTAAAGACCATCAGAAAATGCAGTATTTTCTGTATTGTCAAAGGCTTTCATGGCCGGAATCACTGGGTTGTTGTAGGTTTTCCGGGCTATATGGCCATGTTCTAGAGGCATTTTCTCCTGACGTTTCGCCTGCATCTATGGCAAGCTTCCTCAGAGGTAGTTAGGTCTGTTGGAAGTAGGAAAATGAGTAAATGGGTTTCCTACTTCCAACAGACCTCACTACCTCACTACCTCTGAGGTTGCTTGCCATAGATGCAGGTGAAACGTCAGGAGAAAATGCCTCTAGAATATGGCCATATAGCCCAGAAAACCTACAACAACACAGTATTTTCTGTTGGTCATGGTGATTCCATGTGGGAAGTTTGAGCCAATTCTAAAGCTGGTGGAGTTCAGAATGTTCTTTGATTGTAGTGAACTACAAATCTCAGCAACTACAACTCCCACATGTCAAGGTCTATTTTCCCCAGACTCCACCAGTGTTCACATTTGGGCATATTGAGTATTCGTGCCAAGTTTGGTCCAGATCCATCATTGCATGAGTCTACAGTGCTCTCTGGATATAGGTGAACGACAACTCCCAAACTCAAGGTCAATGCCCACAAAACCCTTCCTGTGTTTTCTGTTGGTCATGGGAGCTCTTTGTGCCAAGTTTGTTTCAAATCCATTGCTGGTGGAGTTCAGAATGCTCTTTGATTATAGGGGAACTATAAATCCCAGCAACTACAACTCCCACATTAAAAAATCAATCCTCCCCCAACCCCACTAGCATTCACATTTGGGCGTATTGGATATTTGTGCCCAGTTTGGTCCAGTGAATGAAAATACATCCGGCATATTTATAACAGTAGTAAAATGATTTATAACAGTAGTAAAATGACTGTTGTGAAGTAGCAACAAAACCAATGTTATGGTTGGGGGTCACCATAAAATGAAGGACTGTATTAAGGGGTCGCGGCATTAGGAAGGTTGAGAAACACTGCCATAGCACAATGCTATGGAATAGTGGGAGTTGTAGTTTGACAAGGTGTTTAACCTTCTCTGATGAATAACGCCAGTCCCTCACCAAACCACAGCCCCCATGATTTCCATAGCATTGAGCCATGGCAGCTGAAGTGGTATCAAACTTCAATAATTCTACAGTGTAGATCAGTGGTTCTCAACCTGTGGGTCCCCAGTTGTTTTGGCCTTCAACTCCAGAAATCCTAACAGCTGGTAACTGACTTGGATTTCTGGAAATTGCAAGCCAAAACAACTGGGGACCCACAGGTTGAGAACAACTGGTGTAGACACCCTCCTAGAGTAGGTTTCATTCTAGATTGCATAGGAGCTGTCCACAGTGCTGAAACTATATCATGGTAATGTTCAGACCCACAGGTAGCTCTCATCTTTTTCTATATCTATATTTACAATAAAACCCAAAGCAAATTTACTGCACTCCTTGACATAGATCTTAATCAATTATGCAGAAAAAGCAGTTTCTTCTGCAAGAAAAACACAGTTCTGTACAAACCAACTGTGCCAGTTTGGTCTAGAATCACTTCTCAATGGCATCATTTGCTTTGCAAGAATCAGCTTATTAATGCTCCACTTTCGTAGTACAAAGATTAGTCAAGAATATTGTCATTCTGGAATTCACAGCTTGATGAAACGCTAGGCCAGCATTTCTCAACCTGAGGGTCAGGACCCCTGAGGGGGTCGTGAGTGGGGTTTCAGAGGAGTCTCCAAAGACCATCAGAAAATACATACTTCTGATGGTCTTAGGAACCCTTTGGCAGAGAAGGCTGAAGATTTCACCACCTGTCCTTATCTTCCTTTTTGATGTTAATGAACTACAACTCTCAGAATTCAAAATCATCCCCAAACCCCACCAGTATTCAATGTTGGCCATGTAGGTAGTGTGTCAAGTTTGGTGCAGATCCATTGTTACTGGGTTCAGAGTGCTCTTTGATTTTAGGTTAACTATAAATCCCAGCAATTACAACCCCCAAATGTCAACGTCTTTTCTCCAAATTCCACCAGTGTTCACATTTGGGCACCAGGCATGTAGCCGGGGGGGGGGGGGGGGGCTTGGGGGGCTTCAGCCCCCCCCCCCCCCAAAATTCTCATGGTGGTCCGCGAGAAGGCCTTACTGGTCCATTATTTAAACTGTTATGTTTATTCATATCATGATCTGATCCCCATGCTCAATATATCCCATATGCATGGGGGTATTGGGGTAACAATACAAAAGGTTTGCTAGTGTAGACCCTCTTTCACTCAGACTCAGCCCCCCCAAACCAAACTCACCCCCCCCCGAAACAAAATCCTGGCTACGGGCCTGTTGGGCACATTGAGCATTTGTGCCAAATTTGGTCCAAATCCATCATTGTTTGAGTCCACAGTGCTCTCTGGATGTAAGTGAACTACAACTTCCAATCTCATAGTAAATGCCCACCAAACCCTTCCAGTATTTTCTGTTGGTCATGGGAGTTCTGTGTGCCAAATTTGGTTCAATTCCATTGTTGGTGGAGTTCAGAATGCTCTTTGATTGTAGGTGAACTATAAATCCCAGCAACTACAACTCCCAAATGACAAAATCCATCTCCTCCCAAATTTGGACATATATGTGCCAAATTTGGTCCAGTGAATGAAAATACATCCCACATATTATATATTTACATTACGGTTCATAATGATAGCAAAATTACAGTTAAGAAGTAGCAACAACAATAATGTTATTGTTGAGACTCAGCATTCTGGCACCATACCTACTACTAGTAGTAGGAGAAGAAGAAGAAGTGATGCAGAAGCAGATAGTTATGGTTGTGGGTCACCACAACATGAAGAACTGAATTAAGGGGTCGCGGCATTGGGAAGGTTGAGAACCACTGCTCTAAGCTCTCTTTGGCAGAGAAGACCTGCTAAAACTACAACTTCCTTGATTAAATAGCATTGAGCCAAGGCTGTTAAAGTAGTACCAAACTGCATTAATTCCACAATCTGGAGCCACCCAGTGCTTCCCAATTTTTGACTTCCTCCTGTGTAGAAATGCAATATACTTCCACTTGCCAGAAACTTGCAAACTTTTCCCTCCTTCTTCCTTTCCTCCTCTCTTCTTTGCCTCTTCCCCTGTTTCCCCCACTAGTTTAATTCTGAACAGCCGGCTGCGTTCAGCCTGACTGGTTTGTTATGGCTTATAATTTGTGTTAGGATTAATTAACTAATTACCGACAAATGTCCGTTGGCAAGATTCTGCTTCTGCTTGTCAACTTGAAGTATTTAATTATTTTAATCATTTACTTTCATCTTCAGAATTTATGCTCTTCCAAGAGCGTTTCTAGGCATCTTTTAATTATTATTCCAGGGTTTTTTTCTTTCTCTTCCTGCGATGGCGGTCAGGGGAGGGGGAAGGAGAGTCGAAGCTGGCATAATTTCACATTAACTGTTTCAGCTAATCATCTTGTTGTGATCTTAGGAAATTGCCTAGAATTTCCAGAGCTCTCCATTCAAGGGAATATCTAAGCATTGCATGCCACTATGGCACCCCTGTCGCAATGTTAGTAGAAGTAAAATGGGTAAAATTCATACAGTTGAGTCTCAGTGAACTGGGATTCTCAAGCAACCATCAAAACTTGAAGAAATATCCATAATCATATATCTATGAAAGTCAAAGTTTGCATGTATGTATGTATTATGTATGTCCATCTATACCACAAAGGCTGTTGCTAGCTGATGTGGCCCTCTGTGATGTCACTGAGAAAGAAAGTTGATGTGTATAAGGGGAAGGAAACAAAATAAGAGAAATGAGAAAGGGGAAGAAAAAGGAGAGAGCGAGGAAAGGAAGGAAGGAAGGAAGGAAGGAAGGAAGGAAGGAAGGAAGGAAGAGGAAGTAAAGGGAAAAAGGTATGGGAGAAAGAAGAAAGAAAGAAGGGATGATGAGCGGAGTGCTGCAGGGTTCCGTCCTGGGCCCGGTCCTGTTCAACATCTTTATTAATGACTTAGATGAAGGGTTAGAAGGCAGGATCATCAAGTTTGCAGACGACACCAAATCGGGAGGGATAGCCAATACTCCAGAGGACAGGAGCAGGATTCAAAACGATCTTGACAGATTAGAGAGATGGGCCAAAACTAACAAAATGAAGTTCAACAGTGACAAATGCAAGATACTCCACTTTGGCAGGAAAAACGAAATGCAAAGATACAGAATGGGGGATGCCTGGCTCGAGAGCAGTATGTGTGAAAAAGATCTTGGAGTCCTCGTGGACAACAAGTTAAACATGAGCCAACAATGTGATGTGGCGGCAAAAAAAGCCAATGGGATTTTGGCCTGCATCAATAGTGTCTAGATCTAGGGAAGTAATGCTACCCCTCTATTCTGTTTTGGTTAGACCACACCTGGAACATTGTGTCCAATTCTGGGCGCCACAATTCAAGAGAGATATTGACAAGCTGGAATGTGTCCAGAGGAGGGCGACTAAAATGATCAAGGGTCTGGAGAACAAGCCCTATGAGGAGCGGCTTAAGGAGCTGGGCATGTTTAGCCTGAAGAAGAGAAAGCTGAGAGGGGTTATGATAGCCATGTATAAATATGTGAGAGGAAGTCACAGAGAGGAGGGAGCAAGCTTGTTTTCTGCTTCCTTGGAGACTAGGACACGGAACAATGGCTTCAAACTACAAGAGAGGAGATTCCATCTGAACATGAGGAAGAACTTCCTGACTGTGAGAGCCGTTCAGCAGTGGAACTCTCTGCCCCGGAGTGTGGTGGAGGCTCCTTCTTTGGAAGCTTTTAAACAGGGGCTGGATGGCCATCTGTCATGGGTGATTTGAATGCAATGTTCCTGCTTCTTGGCAGGGGGTTGGACTGCATGGCCCATGAGGTCTCTTCCAACACTTTGATTCTATGATTCTATGAAAGCAGGAGGCAGCTTGGTGAAGTGACCTGTGATACCACTAGATTTGCTGTTACTAGGTGAAGTGGCCCTCTGATGTTATTTGATTGGATGTTGCTAGGTGAAATGGCCTTCTGTGAAGTCACTGGAGTGACTATTCCTAGGCGAAGCGTCCCTCAGTGATGTCACCAGACTAGCTGTTGCTAGGTAAAGAGGCCTTCTGTGAGGTCACTGGAGTGGCTGTTGCTAGGTAAAGTGACCCTCTGTGATGTCACTGAAGTGGCTGTTGCTGGTGAAGTGGCTGCTGCCAGGGTAATTCTAGTAGGACTGAAAGTCAGGTAACGTAATGGCATTTGGTCATATCGTTGAAGCCCTTGGCGGTGCAATAGGTTAAACCCTTGTGCCGGCAGGATGATCAACAGTTCGAATCCAGGGAGAGTATAGATGAACTCCCTTTGTCAGCTCCAGCTCCCCATGTGAGGACATAAGAGAAGTCACCAACAGGATGGTAAAACATCAACATCCGGACGTCCCTTGGGCAATGTCCTTGCAGACAGCCAATTCTCTCACACCAGAAGCGACTTGCAGTGTCTCAAGTAGCTCCTGACATGAAAAAAAACCCCAACCTATGGTTTCCGGTAACTATGATCTGTTTGGGAACATATCCTCTGCAGATCTTACTGTAGTGGGAGAAACATTTTTTCACGGACCAAGGTATGCATATCTTTTTCTTTTCAAGCCTTCCCTTTTTCAGATTGCATTAATATGGGGGATTTGAACATCATTTTCTCTGACGAACCAAGTCTCTTTTCAAAAGTTTCCTAGTTAAAGAAGTCGATTCACCGCATGCTATGAAATCGGTTGCGCAGTAATGGGCCTCTCGGCTGCAGGAAAAGTCAACCCCTGGCTCCTAATCTCAAAGGAAAGGGCCTAGAAATAATTCAGCCACAAAAAAAGGGAAAAACTCTCATCTCTCGTGTTGAGACTCACAAACGAACCCCTCCAACTAAATAGACCTTGCGCTGCTTAAAAGATTTCTCCGGGGGACCTCATTAGAGAGGAGCTAATTAGGGACAATGCGGCGGTATTATTAGGACTGATCATATCACTCTCGGTGTAATCCGGAGTGATGTCTAGCAAGACCTGGGGAGGGGAGCAAAAGTTACTCCGTACGGCTATCCAACCGTGCCTAGCATCCCTTTCTGTCAGATATACATTTCTGAAGTACCACAGCAGGTATTCAAAGAGCTGCCTTAGACGAAGCCAATGGTTTCATCCTCGAAGGGGCTGATTCTCTCCAAACTCCTGGTTGCAAAGCATAAAATATATGCCAGCATCACTATGTTGGCATTTCAGGATTGCACCAATGTACAATGGGTTGCATAAGGTATGCAATAATCATCCCATTCCCCATCCAACACTGCATTTACTGAGGTTCGCAGAATGATTTGCATCGGTGTTTCCCAAACTCTAGTTAGATCCAGATTTTTTTTACTTTAACTTCCAGAATCCTTGGCCAAGGATCAGTGTAATAAGAAATTCAATGTGCAAATTTGATAAATGAGAATTTAATAATGATGTGTGGGAATGAATGGAAGAATGGAAGGATGTGTGGTTGGAGTTAATAATTTTGGAAACACCAATATAATATTGAGGCCTGCAATGACTAACTACCTGCTTGCTGCTTTGTGATTAAAACCTATTAATGAGATCTGAAGAGGAAACTCTGATAAGAACGGGACAGTGATAAAGGAAATGTTTGCAACCTTCCTTATGTTAAGAAGGAAGTCAACATAAGATCAACACCAATCAAGAAGATCAACATCTGGCCAGGAAACTGGGATGGATCCAGGATGGAAGACATCTATCATTAATTTACAACTTTGGGACTACATCAACAGAATTTTCCTATAAAAGAACAAGTCTAATAATGCTCAAATCGTGGCAGACCGAGGAGTCTGTTCCACCCGCCATGCTCTGCTCCATGGAAGGAGAGAGGTGGTGTATTCGGAGAGTGTCAGATATGTTATGGGAAAGCATGATTCTGGACACTTTGGGGCTTCTTTCTCAAGGGAAGAGGAAGAAGTGCACTTTTGGAGTCTTGGATTTTGTGCAGGGAGTCAAGTTCTGCTGTATGGAAAACAGAGATCTGATCTTTGGCATTGTTCTTAGGGAAAGAAGTTTTGGCATCTCAGCGTTTTGAAGTTTTGGCGTTATGGAAGTTATGGAACTATGCATTGGCAGGCTGCAGGAAATCAGGGTCTGGCCTAACAGGTGTTTCTTCAAGGAGGGAGAAAATGATATGGTAATATTTGGATCCATGTGGATGAATGTGTGTACATGTGTGTGAATGTTGAGTGAAAATGTAACTCCCCTTTGTTTGTTTGTTAACCAATGTAATTGTGAATCCAATGTAGTTGCATAGAATCTGTATGTCCAATGTCATTCTTTGTCTAAATGTTTTCTGTAATCTTATATACCTTCTCACACTGGAAATTGCAATAAAAAGAACCTATGCCTTAAAATCATTGAAAAATCATTCATGAGACACTGACATAACTGAAGGGGTGAAGAGAAATAGTTCCCTTCATAACAAGGCAGTTTCATCCTGTTGGTATCTCATGTATGTATGTATACTTTCCTGTATACATTTGGTTCTACTTTTTGCACCAATGTGTAACATACAAAAGAACATGGGGTAACTCATATGGTGCCATTGTGCATGATTATACATTTCACAGTGCCTATTATTATTATTATTATTATTATTATTATCATTATTATTATTATTTTATTTGTACCCCGCTAACATCTCCCGAAGGACTCGATGCGGCTTACATAGGCCAAGGCCTCAAAACACAATACAACAATACAATACTTAAAGCAAATTAAAGACAGTTAAGCAGTATAAACAACAAACAGTAAACAATACATCAAGACACTATAAAAACTGGAAATTATTGTGTGGTTGTGCATCAAAGTGGAACACACTTTTGGTTGTGCAATATCACAATCCTGAAACTAAGTGAGATCACAAAGTTGCACTACACATCTTTAATGCAGGATATTATCTATTGCATGCAATCAGGAATATCCAAAGAGAAAGTGCAATCATATGAAGAAAGGCTTGCAGGATTGCAGCTGCTGTGCGTCTTTATGCCACCGGTTAAGTGCTAAACCGCCTTCCCTAAGCCGAACCCAATGCTAACCTCTACCTACTCACTCTAAAGCTTTAGAGCAGTGGTTCTCAACCTCCCTAATGCTGCAACCCTTTAATATAGTTCCTCATGTTGTGGTGACCCCCCAACCATAAAATTATTTTCACTGCTACTTCATAACTGTAATTTTGCTACTGTTATGAATCGTAATATAAATATCTGATATGCAGGATGTATTTTCATTCACTAGACCAAGTTTGGCACGAATACCCAATACACCCAAATTTTAATACTGTTGGGGTTGAGGGGCATTGATTTTGTCATTTGGGAGTTGTAGTTGCTGGGATTTATAGTTAACCTACAATCAAAAAGCATTCTGAACTCCACCAACGATGGAATTGAACCAATCTTGGCACACAAAACTCCTATGACCAAAAGAAAATACTGAAAGGGTTTGATGGGCATTGACCTTGAGTTTTGGAGTGGTAGTCAGGGGCGGCTTGTCCATTACGCGAAGTAAGCGGTCGCACAACACTTTTTTTGCCAGGGGCGCAATGGCGCCTCTGTAAATGCCCCTCGAACACCACTTGGGAAGCTCCGCCTCAGCTCACAACAGCCCTAGAAGTCTGGGGGGAGCCTCGGCTTTCTTGCCTCGCTGCTGGGCGATCCTCTTCCCAAAGGGGCCGGGTCCTTGAGCCTCGCCTAGCCCCTCTCGTTCCTGCTCCACCTGGCCACCGGGTGCGTGAGCAGAGCCGGCACTCAGTCGTTCTCCGTGTTCGATCCCTTCCCCATGACCGGCTCCCTTTCCTGATCCCCCAGCGCTCCACCCACCTCCTCTCCTCTCCCCAATCTGCGGGTGGGCCAAGGGGCGGAGCCGCCACGCCTGGCCCGCTTCGGGTCCGGAGGCGTGCACACCAAAAGTTGCCTCTTCTCCTGACTTTCTCTTCAGCCATTGGGACCAAGAGAGAGAGAGAAAGAGAGAGAGAGCCCCTCCAGCTGGAGGTATCTCCCACCTCCGCTCCCTCTTTTGTTTCTGTGCCTACCTTCAGGAAAAGTGGGCATCTCCACCTCTGTCTCTCTCTCTCTCTCTTGGTCCCAATGGCTGAGGAGAAAGTCAGGAGAAGAGGTGACTTTTGGTGCACACGCCGGGGTCTTCAGGCACGCCTCCGGACCCAAAGCGGGCCAGGCAAGGGAGCAAGTGCGGCAAGTGTAGTTACTGGGATGTATAGTTCACCTACAATCAAAGAGCATTCTGAACTCCATCAATGATAGAACGGAACCAAATATGGCACACAGAACTCCCACGACGAACAGAAAATATATATCAATTATTGGTTTGGGGGAGGGGGGCGCCAATATACTGTTTGCTTACCGTTGAAAATTACCTAGGGCCGCCTCTGGTCGTAGTTCACCTATATCCAGAGAGGATTTGGACCAAATGTGGCACAAATACTCAATATGTCCCATTGTGAACACTGGTGGAGTTTAGGGGAAATAGACCTTGATATTTGGGAGTTGTAGTTGCTGGGATTTCTAGTTCACCTACAATCAGAGAGCATTCTGAATCCCACCCATGACAGAATTGGGCCAAACTTCCCACACAGAACCCCCATGACCAACAGGAAATACTGTGTTTTCTGATGGTCATTGATGACCCTTCTGGCACCCCCTCACAACCCCTCCCCCAGGGGTCCCGACCCCCAGGTTGAGAAATGTTGCTTTAGAGAATTTGATTCCTAGATAGAAACATAAGTGCATTTCATCATGTCAGGCTCTATTTAATGGACAAAGCAAGGAACCGAGGCCCCAGGGGGTCCTTAAGGCTGTTCCTGTGGCCCTCAAATCTCCCTTAAAATAGTAGTTGAAAGATAGGATTCCACTGTGCCAATGTACCCATAGATTCCTTCTATCAATAGCCAGTTGATAATGTCATACACTATTTTTAATAATTGTGTGTATGTAACAAGGTTCCTGGTAGTGCAGTGGGTTAAACCACTGCTCTGCTAAACTTGTTGAGCAAAAGGTCACAGATTCGAATCCGGGGAGCGGCGTGAGCTTCCACTGTTAGCCCCATCTTCTACCAACCTAGCAGTTCGAATAACATGTAAATGTGAGTAGATCAATAGGTACTACTTCGGCAGGAAGGTAACGGCGCTCCATGCAGTCATGCCGGCCACATGACAATGGAGGTGTCTATGGACAATGCCAGCTCTTCGGCTTAGAAATGGAGATGAGCACAAACCCCCAGAGTCGGACACGATTTGACTTAATGTCAGGGGAAAACCTTTACCTTTAACAAGGCTCACTGAACCATTAGAAAGCAAAGATCACTATTTCAGCCAACCATGCGGACAAATTTTGGATTTTGGAGCATTTGTGGTTTTTGAAATTCCATATAAGAGAATCTCAACCTGTAACTTGAATGGTGAATCAAAACATAGGTAATTTGTGTTGATTCATTAGCTCTATCAGGGTCTAAAATAATTGTACTTATGTCCCATGAAATGGCGGAACTCTGCTTATTAAACCATGGTAAGTATTTCCATTTCACAAAAGAGCCGATAATATGTGTAAGGGACCTTGCACACCTTTATTGCACCTACAATACAGTCACTGCAACTTTTCGCTTTGCCAGTTGACTGAAAAGAGTTCTCCCCCTTTGAGTCCCAACAGATTCTCATATCATGTATCATTTTCTCGGCAACTCGCAAAACAAAAAAGCCCTGACGTCGCCCTATCTGAGAGATCTAAATGAGATGGGAAAGATCGTCGTAATTAGCCTCCAAATCCTGTTAATTAGAAGCTGGGCGCCATTCAAACATTGCTTTGGCAGCTAGAGCGGGGTCATGGGGAAGGATGAACTCAGATGAGCACAAGGGGACCTTGTTATGGCAAGCAGCTGGATCTAGTCCACCTCCGGGGCTTGGAGAGGCAAAAGGAGGCTTGAAGTTGGACTTATGGACCTCCGGAGGATAATTTGGGGCTCTCCCTTGTGAGCACATGTGACGCAACACTGTCCTTGCTGCCTCCCACCACGGGGCCTGCAAGATGTCTTCTTGAAACAGAAAGGGAAAGGCAGATCCACCGAAAATGGGGTTGGGAAATTTGCGAAGATTAGTCAACCACCACACTGCAGAATGTCTTGCATCAATTATATTATCCCCCCCCCCACCCCCCACCCCAATCTTTCCATTTGAAACTTTATCGCACGAGGTAGGCAAACTGGAATTGAAGTGGGACTGTCACCTTTTGTCACCGGTGGGTTAAACCCCTGTGCTGACAGGACTGAAGACTGACAGGTCGCAGGTTCAAATTTGGGGAGAGGTGGATGAGCTCCCTCTATCAGCTCCAGCTCCTCATGCGGGGACATGAGAGAAGCCTCCCACAAGGATGATAAAACATCAAAATCATCCAGGCATCCCCTGGGCAATGTCCTTGCAGACGGCCTATTCTCTCACACCAGAAGCAACTTAGAGTTTCTCAGGTCGCTCCTGACACGACAAAAAAAAACAAACCCTTTTGTCACCTATCACACATCACACCTCCTTCTTGAAATTATCCCATCATTTACTATTGATAAGGAAAACCGATCAACGGTTCAAAACCCTGCAATGTTCCCATCACCTACTTTGGTGCAATCACTCTGTCCTGCTTCTGTGCCAACGCTAAGGTTATATCAGGGGCAGGATTTCCCTCCCCTCACTATTCCTAAGCTGTTGATTTAATATTTTACACAAATATTTGCCTCTTTTTTTTTGGCTGAAACTGAAATGGCTAAATTGTTGGAGCAAGCAAGGAATCAGTGAGTGTGTGTGTGTGTCAACTTTAAAATAAGATGCATGAAGCTGATTAGTTGGGCAATGCCCAGGGAGCTGGCTGAGCTCAAGACTTTTGGATACTGTTACATTTTTGTTCAGACTTAAGCTATGCAAGTGCTCAGAGCAAAGAAGAGAGAAGCAGAGAGAGACAGAGTTTGGAGTGTGCTCATGAGCTGCTGAAGGAGTTTATCCACATGGACAAAGAAATACCATTTTAAATCTCTCATAAAAGGACATTATGTGAGTTTGTTTGTTTTTTTGTTGTGTCAGGAGCGACTTGAGACACTGCAAGTCGCTTCTGGTGTGAGAGAATTGGCCGTCTGCAAGGACGTTGCCCAGGGGACGCCTGGATGAATTGATGTTTTTATCATCCTTGTGGGAGGCTTCTCTCATGTCCCCGCATGAAGAACTGGAGCTGATAGAGGGAGCTCATCCGCCTCTCCCTGGATTCAAACCAGTCGGTCTTCAGTCCTGCCGGCACAGGGGTTTAACCCACTGCGCCACCGGGGGCTCCTTATTATGTGAGTTGATGCAACTGATCACATTGTACATATATTGTTCTAAACTGTGGAGAGTAAATTACTTGTCCTTTACTATTCACCTGCATGACATATTTTCTTTATCTGGCAAGGCAGTGTGTGGGCTGATCAAATGTGAACTGCACATGGTTTATTTTACATTACGCTACATAAATAAAAATCAAAAATACGGAGGAGCAGAAGTGCAGCAAGGCAGAGTTGCAAGGATATGCAGAAGTACGATTGTGGGACCATGTATTGGCAAATTGACTCAATTACATGAATGAAGAGAGGTGCAATATTGACAGTGTTCATCCCAGTATGTATCAATGATCATGCAGCTGCCCTTAGTCAGCTGTAGGGAACAAACAATTCAGCCCATAAACAACAAATTCTACCCAAACTATTTCTGGATTAATGGCCAGGGATCCTTTGGGTAGAATTTGTTGCTTAAGGATTCAGTTGTTTGTTCATGGGCCTTGACCAGGGATAGTCTTGGTAGAATTCATTTTTAAGGGCCAAATTATTTCTCAAGGAACTCAGATTAGTTTATTTGCTTTATATTGACCAGTAAGTGTTTGACACTAAATGAAATGAGGGAGGGGCCTGGAAGTAGCAGGGTGTGCATGCATTCACACATACATTTGACAGATATTTCTGTCATGCCTGGCTTGAAAACAGTCCATATAGAAGGGATCTAGCTCATAGTAGACCACAACCTTAACATAAGTCCACAATGTGATGCAGCAGCTAAAAGGGCCAGTGCGATTCCAGGCTACATCAGTAGGAGTCTAGAATCGAGATCAAGGGAAGTCATAATCCCGCTCTCTTCTCTTTTTTGGCTAGGCCTCACCTGGAATAACACTGCGTCTGAGCAAATTGATTCAAGAAGCAAATGGACAATCTGGAAGGTTTTGCACAGGTTTGAAGCCAGGAATCCCTTGGGAGGAATTTAGTGTGCTGGGTATGCTTAGCTTGATTCAGAGAAGGCAAGGTGGGGACATAATGGCCATGTTTAAATGTTTGGAAGGACGTCATAGAGAGGAGGGGACGAGCTTGTGTTCTGCTGCTCTGGAGACTAGGACACAATGGAGCAATGGATTCAATTGCAGGAAAACAAAAGTCCACCTAACCATTAGGAACAACTTCCTCATGGCAAGAGGTGTTTGAGGGGGGAGTTATACTGTTATGGCGTATAAAAAATCAGTTGGTGAGTATGTTGACTAAAAATGCAAAGCACAAACCTGAGTTGTTGGGCTACGTCCAGAGACTAGCTGAGCCTGGGAGTTTTGGCAACAGTTACATTTTTAGGCTTGAGTTGTGCAAGAGCTTGCAGAGAGACAATTTTGAGTTCTTGCTTCATGAGCTGCTGGAAGAAGATCTTCCACATGGACACTCAAAGACCACTTGAATCTTTCAATCTTTCTCAAAGGACATTGTGTGAGTCAGTGCAACAGTTCACATGACTGTATATATGTTGTAGGCCTGGGTAACAACGGAAAAAATTGTTTCTAAACTCGTTTCGTTTTTAGGGGTCCATTGCTTTTCGTTTTTTTAAAGAATTCCGAAATTTTCCTTTTAAAAATTTTGAAATTTACGAAATTTCGTATAATTATGAATCGATTCGTTAATGGCGGACGCGATTGCGCAATATGCTAAAAAAACCTCCAAATGGGACAGGGGGAACTTCTGAAGCTTCCCTCTCCCTCTGTTGTTGACTGTTGGTGTGATAAAACAAACAACAACTATAAAACTTGCACCAGACATGCAAAAATAATTACGAAATAATTTCGAAATAATAACGAGATAATTACGAAATAAATTGAAAAAATTGTTTCGAATCTAATTTACTCCTCACACTATTCCGGCATGGCTCAATATTGGATCGTAAGCTAATTTAAATACGAATTAATAACGAATTATGAAATTAACGAACGAAACCACCCAAGCCTAATATGTTGCTCTGCATTACAAAGAGTAAACGCCTTGTTCTTTACTGATCATCTGCGTGGCATATTTTCTTTCTCTGGCAAGACTGGTAAAATGTGAACTATGTATGATTTTCATTCCACCACATATAATGCCTGGAGACCAATAGAGTCTCCTCCTCTTAAGCAGAGGCTGAGTGACCATCTGTCGATCATCTTGCCTGGAAGAATGGGGTAGGGCTCTTACAGTTTTATGATTCTCTGGTTTTGCACTCTGTTTGCACTCATTTATACCATGAATGCATACCTCCACATCTCCATTCAACCCTGTTGCCTTTTCGGTGCTGGTGGAGGCTTTCCTAGGATTGTCCCAGTTCTGCAAGAAATGTGGGATCCACATTGAATCGGAAGGCTGCATGCAAAAATGCACAGGCCAGAGCAGCTTTGGCAGCGAGCCGACAGAATGAGCTTCAGCCGATTATGCTGCCGGCGGCACTTCCCTTCCAGTTCAGTTCTCCCATTCTGGAAGCAGAGCCAGTGGAAGGGGTCCCCCAACCATCGCTTCACTGACCAGCCAGTACATTAAGGGCCCTGTTGCCCTGATCAGATGCGGATTTGCAGCCAATCGCCACCGGCTGATTGGGCTGCGGATGAATTAGCATCGGCTGCACAAACTGAGAACGTATTTAAATGAGAGCCCTCATTTCGTCAATCCATAGGGATGGCATGTGCCAGTTCCTGCAGAAAGTGGGACTTACAGGGCATAGCTATTTGCCGTTTGTCATTGTAGAAAGAGGAGGAGAGAGGTGGGCATGGGTTTGGCCATTTGCAATATCCCCCCAGACCACCCTTCCTTGTTAATCCAAACAGTCACAAATAAATCCCTTAGAATTTGGACTTCTGTCTTCCTCTCATCCCATGTTTTTGTGGCCTTTAAGTCAAAACACCTTCACTTCTGTTCCCTTTTTCAGAGCCACATGGATGCAGCTCGAGAACCCTAAAAACAGAAGAAACAATACTTACGATAACAAAATACTACAGTAGACTCCCAGTTAACTGGTAATAAAAACAGATTAAATAATACTTTCAATAGCAATTAAAATAAAATCAACTTTTAGTGGAACTATCACTTTGTTTTTATTTGTAATTTGCTTTTAATGATTTTATTTCAATATGAAAATGCAGAATTTATGGTATGACTAACTGTCTCCTGCCATGTGTTGCTGTGCTTCAGTCTGTGTATGTGTGTGTATATATTTGTGTATATGTGTATATGTGGTTTTGCGCATGTGTTGTAATGTATTTTTGTTGTTTTGGCTTTTTAAGTCTCTTCCATTGTGTTTTCCAGTATTTTTATGAGTTGGCCTGATAGGTGTCTTGTGTCCAAATTTGATGTCAATTTGTCCAGTGATTTTTTAGTTATGTTAATCCCACAAACAAACACTACATTTTTATTAATATAGACTATCTGTACCGCCAAGCGCTGCTGTGGCCAACCTTCCCTCCCTCTTTCTCTCCTCCTTTCTTCCTATCCTTCCTTCCTTCCCTTTTTTCTTTCATTCTCTCCTTCTTCCTTCTCTTCCTCTTACCTTCCCTATTTTTTCCTTCCTCTTTCACCCCTTTCTTTCTTATCTACCTATTCTTGGACTGCAACTCCCAGCAGTCCTCCTGATCAATCAATCTACCTTCATCTAATCTATCATATCTATCTGGAGGATTGCTGGGATTTGCAGTCCAGGAATAGGAAATTGGAAATATGCAGGGACAGGGATGCTTGTCGCTTGGAAGCAGTGCATTTGGATCATCCTCTTCTCCTAAAGGGCCTGGCCTAGGGGATCCTGGGAGCTGTAGTTCAGAAGAGAATGTGTGTTTTGTTTGCCAGGTATATATAGATATATATGGTATAGTAACAGGTGTTGGGTTTCATCCCTGGATTGCACAAGTCTCCTTCCTCGATGAGTGGCTAGACTTAGATACAGGATTAGAGTGAGATTAGAGTGAGTGTTCTGGTACGATAGTACCAGGAGCTCCAACTTTATTTGCTTTGTATTAAATGTTTGTTTGCAGTCCTAGGTTTCAGGGACTCTGCAGATAGGTGGCTTCCTTGGCTGCAGTCATAGGGCAAGTCACCTGTCCATCATCATTAAGTTTGGTTCCGCCCCTTGCTCAGGGCAATTGGGAAGGGAGGGGAGCCATTTTTAGTCAGTCTCAGCAAGGAAAGCTAATGTACAGGGCGTGTGCAAGCTTCCCCTGTACAAAAGCTTCAACCCTTAAGACTTTCCAGGGGGAAACAGTCTCAAGAGCAAACCAGAGAACTCCAGGGAAGCCTCTCCAAAGCTTTGAGGACTTTCCAGGGGGAAACAGTCTTAAGAGTCTCCAAAGATTTCCAGAAAAACAGCCCTAAAGACCAAAGAACTCCAGCTGGAGAATATCGAAACCTTTACTGGTAGGTCCACTTGGCATTCGAGACACAGTTCAACCCGGTAGCGGAGCCCACATCAGTAAGGGTTAGATTACAGTCAGCCTGGAAGAAGTTAAAAAGGGGATTTTCCTTTAAAGAAGAAGTTACTTGAAGACAGTTGCCTGTCCTTCGTGGGCAAGATTAGGAATTCACCAGTTGCCTAAAAGCCTGGAATCATTTGTTTAACTTTACTGAAGACAAGAGAAGTTTCTGTTTGATTGTTCATTAATAAAGAACTTTGTTATACTTCACAAGCCATCTAAAGACTATTTGTGGTGGAAAACCTCTGAGAACTTCTCTTTAGGCCCCCTGGCTTCCCGCTGGGCAAAGGTTGCACGTCCTGTTCTAAAGGAAATTCTTCACAGGCCCAGTGCGCGACAGAACAATGAGGGATTCCTTCCCCACATTCCTATGCATGCTTAGGGGCTTTGTCTTACTCTTCTTGCTTGCCACTATCTCCTCCCCGCTTTGAAGATGCAGCAATAGAATCTCTGTGAGGGATGAGATAACTTGCTCTTTAAAGGTATTTTTATTGCCTTGAGTTTTGACCATGTGGTCATTCTCCATTGCCCTCTCTCTACCTTTGTCTCCCTTCCTTCCAGTGAGGATGCATTTTGCCATTCTCCAGGCAAAATATAGCTGCATGGATATTTTAACTTTTAATACTTTTGCCTTCCTTAGAAGTTGAGCTTAGTAAACTAGTTGTCTCCAAGACCTTTTCTATCTAGAATAGATTTCCTCTTGATTGAGTAAATATTTTGAACCTAAAGCTCTGTTTCTACAATCCTGTCCCATACCGTTGAATGGAAGCTAATCCTGACTCGCCACATGTAAGTTTCTGCTGGTTATGAAGTTTGCTTCTAGCACTCTGCTATATTTATGGTGGAATCACCCCAAGTGAGGGGTTTTTTTTTAGCCTAACAGCTCTGATTCCCAACGATAGATATTTATTAATAGTAACTCTCAAGCAACCATAAACTACATATATCCAGCATCTACTAATTCTCATGGCTGCTAGTTAACCAAGAGTCTACAGCAGGAATGGCCAAACTTGGGCCCTCCAGGTGTTTTGGACTTCTATTATTTATTTATTTATTTATTTCCTATATTTATTCCCTGCCCTTCTCCCCACGAAGGGGGACTCAGGGCAGCCTAACAAAAGCATCATATGATGCTAGCATCATAAAAACAACCACAGTACAATCAAAATATTAAAAATATTGTTGAAACAACAATTAAAGCAATTAATTAAGACATCCATTAAAATCGAAATCCAAAAACCAGTCCGGGTCAATTCATTGCCATAAGTTGTGTGATCTTCTTCCACTTGCTGCTCACTGATCAAACGCTTGGTCCCATAACCAGGTCTTGATTTTCCTTCTAAAAGACAAGAGGGCAGTGGCCAATCTGATATCTCTGGGGGGGGGGGGTGTTCCATAGGTGGGGGGCTAATGCTAAGAAGGCCCTGTCTCTCGTCCCCATCAACCGCGCTTGCGATAGTGGTGGGATCGGGAGCAGGGCCTCTCCTGAAGATCATAAACTTCGTGATGGTTCGTGGCAGGAGATACGTTCAGACAGGTAGTCTGGGCCAGAACCGTTTACGGCTTTAAAGGTTAAAACCAGCACTTTGAATTGTGCTCGGAAGCTGATCAGTAGCCAGTGGAGTTGGCGTAACAAAGGAGTTGCATGTTCCCTGTACATCGCTCTGGTGAGCAACCTGGCTGCTGACCGTTGGACTAGTTGAAGCTTCGGGGCAGTCTTCAAAGGCAGCCCCACGTAGAGTGCATTGCAGTAGTCTACTTGGGATGTAACAAGAGCATGGACCACCGTGGCCAAGTCAGACTTCTACCCCCACAATTCTTAACAGCTGGTAGACTATTAGCAATTGTAGGAGTTGAAGTCCAAAACACTTGGAGGGCCCATGTTTGCCCATGTCTGGTCTACAGTATGTTTATATGTATATTCCAGAATGGCTCCTATATGGTTTGACAGATCTAGACAAATATCCATCATTATTCAACTCAAAATACTGGCAAGATTTGGGGGTGATGAAGGATGATGAGAGTTGTAGTCCGGACGCATCTGGAGAGCCGTATGACTCCCACCCATAATGGATCTGGACCAAATTTAATACATATGTCTTTCATCATCCAAGGTAAAATACTGTTGGAGTTTGGGAGATGAGGCTGATAGAGGATGATGGAAGTTGGAGTTCATATTTGATTTTTTATTTACTGGGACTATTCATAAAATTGCATTTTTTCCTTTTTCTAATAAATAACATTATAAAATGCATACTCAGACAACGGTGTGTATATAAGATAGTAAATTATAATTTTAAAAAAATTCTTGTACTATTATTGCTAATGGTTTTAAAAGGGTGGAATTCGATTAAGCCTTAGAAGGAACTCCTTGACAGCAAGAGCAGTTTGGCATTTGAACCAATTGCTTGGAGAAGTGATACAGTCTCCTTTTCTGGATATCTTTACAAAGAGGCTAGATAGCAGCTTTCCAGGGATGCTTTTGATGGAGATCCCGCATTGGACAAGATGACCTCTGGAGGGCCCTTCCAGCTCTATGATTCTGTGATTCTATGAAAATCCCACACCAGAAAGCTGGCTTGCATATGCAACACTTGCCTAGCTCTCAGCTCCTGCCCTGAGGCTCCCTTTCACTGCTGTTATTCAGATAATAAACACTAGTTAGTTAGTTAGTTAAGATGTCCCATTCAAAGCCTGCATAACGGGGGTTTTCTATTCCACATCTTAGGCCCCTTGTAAAAACTTTTGCTAAGGAAGTCCCATCAGACTAATAACCTGAATTCAAAACACCTTATAAACTATCATCCCTTTGTAGACAGACTGGGTTTATTTCGCTCATACGTTGCAAGGGGGAGGGTTAAAACACCTTATAAAATGCCACCCCTCTGTAGACTTCACTGAATGTATTTAGCTCACACTTTGCAGGGGAAGGGATAGTTTGGAAGTTTATCTTCCTAGGGAAAATAGGTGCCCCCCACAAAAAATAATATGAAGGAATCATAAAAGAAACACAGTGGCACACAGTCAGTAAAAAAAGGCTGTTGTTTTACATGTAGGTCGTCTTGTTTTTAGCTTTCTCAGTTGCTTTTAGTCTCTGTAGGAGAGAAAAAGTGGGATAAAAATATAAGAGGAGGAGGAAGAAGAAGAAGAAAAAGAAGGAAGAAAAAGAGGAGGAGGAACAAGAAGAGAAGGAGGAAGAGGAAGAACAAAGGAGGAAGAGAAAGGAGGAGGAGGAGGAAGAAAAAAGAGGATAAAGAGGAAGGAGGAGAAAAAGGAGGAAGTGGAGGAGAAGGAAGAAAAAGAGGAGGAAGAAAAAGGAGGAGGAAGAAGAAGAGAAGGAGGAAGTGGAAGGAGGAGAAAAAGGAGGAAGAGGAAAAAAAGGAGGAAGAGGAAGGAGGAGGAGGAAGAAGGAGGAGGAGAAAGAGGAGGAAGAGGAAGAAAAAAAGGAGGAAGAGGGAGGAGGAGGAAGAAAAAAGAGGAGAAAGAGGAGGGAGGAGAAAAAGGAGGAAGTGGAGGAGAAGAAGAAAAAAGAGGAGGAAGAGGAAGGAGAAGAAAAAGGAGGAAGAGAAGGAGAAGGAAGAAAAAGAGGAGGAAGAAAAAGGAGGAGGAGGAGGAGGAAGAAGAGAACGAGGAAGATGAAGGAGGAGAAAAAGGAGGAAGAGGAAAAAAGGAGGAAGAGGGAGGAGGAAGAGGGAGGAGGAAGAAGAAGAGGAAGAAGTGGAGGAGGAAGAGGAAGGAGGAGGAAGAGGAGGAAGAGGAAAAAAGGTGGAAGAGGGAGGAGGAGGAAGAGGAAGGAGGAAGACGGAGGAGAATGAGGAGGAGGAGGAAGAAAAAAGAGGAGGAGGAGGGAGGAGGAGAGAAGGAAGAAGAAGATGAGGAGGAGGAAGAAAAAGGAGGGGGAGGAGGGAGGACAAAGAAGCGGAAGAGGAGGAAGGAGGAGGAAAAGAAGAAGGGAATTTTCCTTAGGATATTGGGACAATTGATTTACTTTACATACATGGTGCTGAATGCAGTCTTGAAAACTGATTCAGCCATCTGGGAGCTGTACTCAAAACTTTAGACCAAAAAATTTGGACCAAAACTTCAAATGGATTTTCTACCAGTCTCTACTGTCAATAATTGGATTCCCATTGTTTTTCCATCAAATGCAATAATGTCTTCTTTGATGGACAGCAACTCTCCAAGAGTCCGGGGAAAGAGGGGTTCTCCCCAGCATTTGCTGGAATTGATTACAGAAGTTGCAAATAAGTCCCTGCTTCCCGGTCAATCCACCCCACACTGACCGGGAAGCAGCTGCTGCAAACCACAAGGCTCTGTTCCCCTATCAATTGGGATGCAGCTGATGAAAATTTCTACCTCATCCCATAGGAATTTCTAATACAACAATCCCTTTAGTCTTTGTACCAAAGTTTTCAGATAAGAAGCTCCATTAAACGACTCCTGGATTGAGAGGGAAAGAGATCCCTGTTGCTCACAGTAGCTGCTCCCCTAGTAAATAAAGACTATGGGACTTCTGCATGCCATTTCTAAACTACTGAATATGTAATGATTATGAATACAAAACTGTTATGAATGCATACTTATTTATATATTGTCTTGGTGAATTCTATCTGATATTTTCTAAAAATGTAAGAACCCAACCAGGAAGCTGCTAGGTGCTGTTTCCCACGGATAAACTCTCAGGATGAAAAAAATGGATGAGTCTTTAGGTGCGTCTACACCAGCGTTTCTCAACCTGGGGGTCGGGACCCCTGGAGGGGTTGAGAGGGGGCGTCAGAGGAGTCACCAAAGACCATCAGAAAAAACAGTATTTTCTTTTGTTCATGGGGATTCTGTGTGCCAAGTTTGGCAAATTCTATCATTGGTGGAGTTCAGAATACTCTTTGATTGTAGGTGAACTATAAATCCTAGTAACTACAACTCCCAAAGGTCAAGGTCTATTTTCCCCAAACTCCATCAGTGTTCACATCTGGGCATATTGAGCCAAGTTTGGTCCAGATCCATCATTGTTTGAACCCACAGTGATCTCTGGATGTAGGTGAACTACAACTCCCAAACTCAAGGTCAATGCCCACCAAACCCTCCCAGTATTTTCTGTTGGTCATGGGAGTTTTGTGTGCCAAGTTTGGTTCAGTTTCATCATTGGTGGAATTCAGAATGCTCTCTGATTGTAGGTGAACTGCAAATCCCAGCAACTACAACTCCCAAATGACAAACAGGGGCGGCTCAACCTATTACGCAAAGTAAGCATTTGCAGTATAGTTGATTTTGCCCAGGGGCACTCTTGAGGCGCTCTTGGGGGAAAATAGACCTTGACACATGCAAGTTGTAGTTACTGGGATGTATAGTTCACCTACAATCAAAGAGCATTCTGAACTCCACCAATGATGGAATTGAACCAAATATGGCACACAGAACTCCCACAATGAACAGAAAATATATATCAGTGATTGGTTTTTTGGGGGGGGGGGGGTCGCCAAAATACTGTTTGCTTACTGTTGAAAATTGCCTAGGGCCGCCTCTGACCCATCCACCTCCCAACCCCACCAGTATTCAGATTTGGGCGTATCAGATATTTGTACCCAGTTTGGTTCAGTGAATGACAATACATCCTGCATATCAGATATTTACATTGTGATTCATAACAGTAGCAAAATTACAGTTATGAAGTAACAATGAAAGTAATTTTATAGTTGGGGGTCACTATAACATGAGGAACTGTATTAAGGGGTCGCAGCATGAGGAAGGTTGAGAACCTCTGGTCTACACTGTCCAATTAATGCAGTTTGATCCCACTTTAACTGCTGTGTCTCAATGCTATGGAATCCTTGGAGCTGTAGTTCCCCAAAGTCTTTGGCCTTCTCTGCCAAAAAATGCTAGTGCCTCTACAAACTATAACTCCCAGGATTTCATAGCATTGAGCCATGGCAGCAAAACTGCATTAATTCGACAGTGTCGTCCCAGCTTTTGCCATTCCCTATATCAGCTTCCCCCTTTTCTTGACCTTTTCCTATAATTTCTTTTACAAATCAGAGACAGTCAATACATGCATGCCTATGCGTGTGGCACATCCCCGGTTTCTCCACCGAAAGCAACAGCCACCAAAGTGTCTCTGTTAAGTTCCTGCACATCCTGACAGTTTTACAATTTGCATGACAGCTGGCTGGCTCAGCGGAGGCCTCCGTTAATTAAAACAACACAAAGAGGGAAAGAAGCGGAATCGTGTCAGCGGATAATTAATTCGGAGCAAGGCAGCGGGTTGGGCAGGCAGCTCCTGTGAACAAAACCCAGCAGGAATTTGCAGCATCTGAGGGCAATGGCAGGCCTTGACGCCTTAGTAGACCCTCCCTGCTCCCAGCAAAAGCCATCATAGAATGAAGTGAGCAGGGCTTCCCAGGCACACCTTGACCGACAGATGCTGAAGAATCAGAGGAGATGTGGATGTGCCATACTTGGAAAAGGGTGCAGGTTTCAGTGGTGACCAGGGGAGCATTTGCACAGCTTAGGCTCGTGCGCCAGCTGCGCCCGTACCTCGGGAAGTCTGACTTGGCCACGGTAGTACACGCCCTGGTCACATCCCGCCTTGACTACTGCAACGCTCTCTACGTGGGGCTGCCCTTGAAGACGGCCCGGAAGCTTCAGCTAGTCCAGCGCGCGGCAGCCATGTTACTAACAGGAGCGGGACGCAGGGAGCACACAACCCCCTTGTTGTTCCATCTCCATTGGCTGCCGATCTGCTACCGGGCCCAATTCAAGGTGCTGATGCTGGCCTACAAAGCCCTAAACGGTTCCAGCCCAAAATACCTGTCTGACCGCATCTCGGCCTATGAGCCCACGAGGGCTTTGAGATCGCCTGGGGAGGCCCTTCTCTCGATCCCGCCTGCCTCACAGGCACGCCTGGCGGGGACGAGGGATAGGGCCTTCTCGGTGGTGGCCCCCCAGCTGTGGAGCACCCTCCCTGTAGACATCAGACAGGCGCCCTCCCTTAAGACGTTCCGCAAGAGACTAAAGACGTGGTTGTTTGAGAAGGCGTTTGACTAAGTTCTACAACAACTGGCAATGATGACTGGAACGGAATATGGAAAACGAGATTGGATTGTGATTCTATGATGAGACGCCGCGAATGATTTACTGTAATTGTATTGTTATTAGTGATGCTGTTATTGTTGTTTCTGTAATTGCTTTTTTTTTTTTTTTGTAAACTGTTTTTATATGTTGTACACCGCCTTGAGTCGCCCTAGGGCTGAGAACGGCGGTCTACAAGTGCAGTAATAAATAAATAAATAAATAAAATCCCAGCCAAAGTCACCATCTTTGTACATAGAATCATTGGATGGGCCTTGGAAGAGAGCCTTCTGCCATGCATGAAGACACAGTCCAAGCCAGTGGTTCTCACCCTTCCTAATGCCACAACCCCTTAATACAGTTCCTCATGTTGTGGTGGCCCCAGAGGCAGCCCTAGGTAATTTTCAATGGTAAGCAAACAGTATTTTGCCCCCTGCCCCCAATCAATCACTGATATATATTTTCTGTTCATCATGGGAGTTCTATGTGCCATATTTGGTTCAATTCCACCATTGGTGGAGTTCAAAATGCTCTTTGATTGTAGGTGAACTATACATCCCAGTAACTACAACTCGCATATGTCAAGGTCTATTTTTCCCCAAGAGCGCCTCAAGAGTGCCCCTGGGCAAAATCAACTATACTGCAAATGCTTACTTTGCGTAATGGGTTGAGCCGCCCCTGGGTAGCCCGCAACCTTAACATTATTTTCATTGCTACTTCATTACTGTAATTTTGTTACTGTTACAAATCATAAGGTAAAATATATAATATGCAGGATGTATTTTCATTCACTTGACCAGATTTCGCACAAATACCCAATATGGCCAAATTTGAATACTAGTGGGGTTGGAGAGGAGGGGGGATTGATTTTCTCATTTGGGAGTTGTAGTTGCTGGGATTTATAGTTAACCAAAAAGCATTCCGAACTCCACCAATGATGGAAGTGAACCAATCTTGGCACACAAAACTCCCATGACCAATAGAAAATACTAAAAGGGTTTGGTGGGCATTGACCTTGAGTTTTGGAGTTGTAGTTCACGTACATACAGAGAGCATTGTGGACTCAAACAATAATGGATCTGGACCAAGCTTGGCACGAATACTCAATATGCCCAGATGTGAACACTGGTGGAGTTTGGGGAAAACAGACCTTGACATTTGGGAGTTGTAGCTGCTGGGATTTATAGGTCACCTACAATCAAAGAGCACTCTGAACTCCTCCCACGGTAGATCTGCGCTAAACTTGGCACACTACCTACATGGCCAACATTGAATACTGGTGGGGTTGGTGGAACTGTTTTGAATGCTGGGAGTTGTAGTTCATCAACATCAAAAAGGAAGAGAAGGACAGATAGAGAGATCTTCAGTCTTTTCTGCCAAAGGGGTTCCTAAGACCACCTGAAATGTGTTTTCTGCTGGACTTTGGCATCCCCTCTGAAACCCACCTCAAGACCCACCTCAGGGGTCCTGACCCCCAGGTTGAGAAACACTGGTTCAAGCTCTCCCGACAGATGGCCATCCAAAACCTCCAGAGAAGGACACCTCACCGGACTCCTGGCAGCTGAAATGAATGAATAAATGAATGAATCATAAAATTTGGAAGTGACCCCAACAACCATCCAATCGAACCCCTTTTACCATGCATGGACACACAATCCAAGCCCTCCTGACAGAGGGCCATCCAGCCTCTGCTTAAGGACCACCAGAGAATGAAACCTCACCACTCTTATGAATGAATGAATGAATGAATGAATGAATCATAAGATATGGAAGAGGCTTCAAGAGCCATCCATTCCAACCTCTTCTGCTACAAAGGCAGACACAATCCAAGCTCTCCCGACAGATGGTCATCCAGCCTCTGTTTGAAAACTTTCAGAGAAGGAGGCTCCACTGGACTCACAGGCAGCATATCTCACTGTAACAGCTCTTATGAATGAATGGATGGATGAATCGTAAGATTTGGAAGTGCTCTCATCCAATTCAACCTATTCTGCCATGCAGGAGGACACAATCAAAGCCCTCTTGACAGATGGCCATCCAGCTTCAGCTTTAAAAACAACAGAGAAGGAGACTCCAACACAGCATGTTCCAAACGGAATAGTAGAACCAATTGGTCAGCAACCTGAACTTGGAAATGTATGTCTCATAAAACATTGCTACTCAAAGTCCCCGGAGTATGGTGGGAATGAGATTTACGGATATGCAACACTATGCGCACCTACTTTCCCATCAACTCCACACTTGCACTTCCATAGATCGCCTCATCGCCACAGTGGCATCCGAGCAAGCCAGGTGGGCCAGAGCCAAACCCGAAGGAAGCAAGCCCATTTGGGGAGGAGAATCAAGGTTGAGGAGAGCTGATCTGAGGAAAGCAGGGCTGGCATGTGCCAGGCGCACCAGCTGTGGACTCACCAGGAGACAAAGGAGGCCTCCGGGGCAGGAAGGAATAACAGGATTGCATTGAGGCTGAGCTAAGCCCCGGCGCATGTGGCCTCTGGTTGCCAGCTGGAGCCAAGGGGCCACATTGCCAGCATGGCACATCATGCCTGCTTTCAGCCTGGGCTTCCAAAAGGCAGGTATTTAAAGAGATCCAGGGTTCCAAGTGTTTGAGGTTCTAGGCGCCAACTGGCAAATTTGCAAACTCCAGCTCCTTTTTAAAAAAAAGAAAGTGCAGAGCAATGGTTGATAAATCCATGCTAAGGTGATCTGGGGTAAAACGCAGATCCATTATATTCTTTGGATGACCACTTCTCTCTCGGTCTGGGCCTACCTCACAGGGCTGTTGGTAATATTCAAGTGGAGAAGAGGAGAGGCTTTTAGGCTGCTTTGAGTATATTAAAGGAAAGCAGGATAGAAATGTAACTCAAAGGAGGGAGGGAGGAAAAAGGAAGGAAATGAAAGGAAAAAGAGCAGGAAGGAAGGGATGGAAGGGAAAGAAAAAAAGAAAGTCAAGAAAAAAGGAAGGAAGGAAAAAGAAAGCAAGGGAAGGGAGGAATGAAGAGATGGAAGGGAAAGAAAAAAGAAAGTCAAGAAAAAAGGAAGGAAAGAAGGAAGGAAGGTGAAAAAGGACAGGGAAGGAAGGAAGGAGAAAGCAAGGAAAGGGAGGAATGAAGGGATGGAACGGAAAGAAAAAAGAAAGTCAAGAAAAAAGGAAGGAAAGAAGGAAGGAAGGAGAAAGCAAGGGAAGGGAGGAATGAAGGGATGGAAGGGAAAGAGAAAAAAGAAGGAAGGAAGGCAGGAAGGCAGGCAAGCAAAAAAGGACAGGGAAGGAGAAAGCATGGGAAGGGAGGAATTAATGAAGGGAAGGAAACGGAAGGAAAAAAGGCAAGAAAAAAAGGAAGGAAGAGAAAGCAAAAGAAGACCGGGAAGGAAGGTAGGAGAAAGCAAGGGAAGGGAGGAATGAAGGGATGGAAGGGAAAGAAGAAAGAAAGTCAAGAAAAAAGAAGGAAGGCAAAAAAGGACAGGGAAGGAAGGAAAAGAAAGCAAAAAATGCAGGGAAGGAAGGTAGGAGAAAACAAGGAAAGGGAGGAATGAAGGGATGGGAAATGAAGGAAAAAATCCAAAGGAAGGAAGGAAGGAAGGAAGGAAGGAAGGAAGGAGAGAAAACAAAAAAGGACAGGTAAGGAAGGAAGGAAGGAGAAAGCAAGGGAAGGGAGGAATAAAGGAATGGAAGGGAAATGAAGAAAAAGAAAGTCAAGAAAAAGGAAGGAAGGGGGAAAAAGACAGGGAAGGAGAAAGCATGGGAAGGGAGGAATGAATGAAGGGAAGGAAACGGAAGGAAAAAAGGCAAGAAAAAAGGAAGGAAGGAAGGAAGGAAGGAAGGAAGGAAGGAAGGAAGGAAAGAAAAAAAGACAGGGAATGAGAAAGCATGGGAAGGGAGGAATGAATGAAGGGAAGGAAACGGAAAGGGAAAAAAGGCAAGAAAAAAGGAAGGAAGGAAGGAAGGAAGGAAGGAAGGAAGGAAGAGAAAGCAAAAGAAGACCGGGAAGGAAGGTAGGAGAAAGCAAGGGAAGGGAGGAATGAAGAGATGGAAGGGAAAGAAAAAAAGAAGTCAAAAAAAGGAAGAGAGGGAGGGAGGGGAGAAAACAAAAAAGAAGAGGTAAGGGAGAAAGGAGATTAAAGGAAGGAAGGAGGTCATCCCAATGGACCTCCTCCCATATCAACCCATGTCACAGCAATAATAATAATAATAATAATAATAATAATAATAATAATGTGATATAGCATGTCACAATAATAATGCTGTGATATGATTACAATATGATATGTCAATTCGTTCAGTGGTTTTTGAGTTCTGTGAATACCACAAATGAACATTACATTTTTATTTATATAACTTATTATTATACTGACACAAAAACACAGTATGACACAGCAAATGAGATCTATATGCTGGATTTCGTATCACAAAGTCACAAGCCGAACACTTCCCAAGCATCAAGGACTGTGTGATGTATTTTCGAATGATGCGCGCAGATCCAAGTAAGGTGGCCTTTCGCACTTGACAGATTGTGATTTTGTCAATGTGGCCACCGGCAACCGAGTGTGCCGGTGACCACTGGGACGACCTGTACTGGTTCATGCCAGAGCCTTTGCAGTTCAATTTTGAGGTCATGATAACGGTTGAGTTTTTCCTGTTGTTTTTCCTCAATGCGACTGTCACCTGGTATGGCGACATCATTATTGTATAGGCCAGGGGTCTCCAAACTACGGCCCGCAGGCCACTTCCGGCCTGCCAAGGGCACATATATGGCTTGCGGAGGAGGAGCGCCCCCCCCCCCCACACACACAGTGCCCCTCCCTTGCCTGGCGGATAGCGTGAGCCAGCCAAGGGCAGCTGCTCCACGTGGCTTACTAGCACGTAAAGCACCTCGCGATGTGCTTTACGCGAGAGTAGGCTGCGCGGGGCTGCTCCTACCTTGGCAGGCTCACGCTGCCCATCGAGCCCGATGGGCAGGGTGAGCCAGCCAAGGGAGGCTGCCCCGGCGCTCCATGCAGTCATGCCGGCCACATGACCTTGGAGGTGTCTACGGACAATGCCGGCTCTTCAACTTAGAAATGCAGATGAGCACCACACCCCAAAGTCAGACACGACTGGACTTCATGACAGAGGAAAACCTTTAACTAGGAAAATTGTGGAAGATCCAGGGTGGGAGAAAGAACTCTTGTCTGTTGGAGGTAGGTATGAATGTTTAAATTGGCCACTTTGATTACCATTTCATAGCCTGACAGTCTTTAGGGAGAATCCTTTGTTGAGAGGTGATTAGCTGGCCCTGATTGTTTCTTGTCTGGAGTTCCCCTGTGTTTGAGTGTTGTTCTTTATCTACAGTTATAATTTTAGAGGTTTTTTTAATACTGGTAGCCAGATTTTGTTCAGACTAGAAATAGGAAGATTTCCCATTCTCTGCTCCTGGAATTACTGCCTAAAGAGGGCTAGAAAGAACCCCCTCTAAGGGCCCTTCCACACAGCAAAATAAGATATGTGCAATGTGCATAGGGATTCTTTTATTGATTTTTTTTAAAAAAACTATAGTCCGGCCCTCCAACCGTCTGAGGGACAGTGAACTGGCCCCCGGTTTAAAAAGTTTGAGGACCCCTGGTATAGGCTATTATTATTATTATTATTATTATTATTATTATTATTATTTACACCATTATTACTTTACATTATTATTATTATTACTTATTTATACAATTAATTAATTATTGCACAGACAAAGGACAACGAAAAATATTGCACACCCGCAAGTATTATGAAATTACATATCTTTGAAAGCAGCTCTTTCTCTTTTCTTTCTTTCCCATTTAACCAGACTGGGTCACAGCAATATGTGATTGTTGTTGTTGTTGTTGTTGTTATGATTATGATGATGATGATGATTATTATTATCATTGTTATAGAGCTGAGATTCATAATTTGAATGAACTTAGCCTATCATGAGCTCCATTTGTGCCAACTTCACCCAGCAACTTATAGTCCCCACATTTCTATCAGTCCTTTTCTGTGATGATCTGGGAAAGAGAAGAAAAAGAAGGCTATATATATATATATGCTTTTTTAAGACAAGAAAAAGTGGGTGAAAGGGAAGGTAAGAGAGGAAGGTGCCCAGGGCGGCAAAGCAGCTGAGGTGTCACCGACAAAGATTTAATGAATGTGCCTCCGGTTTTACCTGAACAGATTATCACGCGCTGGAAGGGAAAGACCAAGAAAATGGGGGGAAAGCACGGATCATTTTTCAGACTGGCAGTTCCCCTCGCAGACATCTTTTAGCAGAGAGAAAATAAAAAATAATAATAAAGAAGGAGCCTGCCTTTATTTGGTTTCATTCCCCATTTTTAAAGGGACAGCATCACGGTTCGAACAGCATGAAAGACCAGCGACTTGGACCAAAATGATACAGTGGTAGGAACAAAATGTGAAGAATTGGGGGAAATGATTTTTTTTTTGGAGTAGGATTCATAGAAACAGTATGTGACCACTATTTGACCACTGCTCCCAGCATTTCTTGCAATTATTATTATTAATTTATTTACGTCATTTTTATCCCGCCCATTTCAGCCCGAAAGCGACTCAGGGCGGCATACAGAACTGACACAATTGGAGCCGTATATATACACATACAAATCTCAGTTAAAAGCAATTAAATTGCATCATAAATATGTATAAAAACCATGGAAGCAATAAAAACTATATAAGTCTATAAAACCAATGTTTTCCGGTTCAATTCCTCATCCGTTTGCATTGTCTTAGCCGTTCCGTGTTCATATACCTATTTGAGTTTATCTGGTCACACTGAAGTTCCTAACACTTGCTCAAAAAGCCAGGTCTTCCATCTTTCCGAAAGGTCAGGAGGGAGGGGGCCAATCTAATATCCTTGGGCAGGGAGTTCCATAGCCGAGGGGCCACCACTGAGAAGGCCCTGTCTCTCGTCCCCGCCAAACACACCTGTGAGGCAGGCGGGATCGAGAGCAGGGGCTCCCCAGACGATCTTAAGTTCCTAGACAGTTCATAGGGAGAGATGCATTCGGATAGATAAGCTGGGCTCTCCCAATTGGCTCTCTTGGCTCAGGATGATGGGAGCTGCAGTGCAGGAACATTTGAGATGCCACCACCTGACTCCTATGCTCAGATTAGGGCTTTATTATGGTGTCCAAGAAATCACTTAGTGTGTGTGTGTCAACTGTAAAATAAGATGCATGAAGCTGAGCTTCGGCCGGGGAGATAGCTGAGCCTGGGACTTTCGGATACTGTTACATTTTTTCAGGCTTGAGCTATGCAGGTGATTGCTGAGAAGCAGACAGAGAGACAGTTTGGAGTGTGCTCTTGCTTTATGAGCTGCCTGAGGAAGATTCTCCACATGGACAAAGAAACACCAGTTTAAATCTCTCATAAAAGGACATGGTGTGAGTCGATGGAACTGATCACATAGTTGTAAATATGTTGTTCTGAACTTTGAAAAGTAAACTACTTGTGCTTTACTGTTCATCTGCATGGCATATTTTCTTTCTCTGGCAAGGCAGTGTGTGGGCTGATCAGACGTGAACTACGCATGATTTTCATTTTGTCACAGTGTCCGCATAGAAAACGCGCAGGAGTTAAAGTGAACAAAGATCACAACATAAAAGATCCATGGCTTTTGTATGATCCTTAGCAAAAGCCGGCATCCTGCATAAGTTACTTTTAAACACTGTTTAACTCTTTATTTAAATCCCTCCCAAAATGGAGACTCCATCCCATACCTGAGGCGACATATTCCACTCTCGAACAGCTCTTTCTGCGATTATTACTAATGTTATGGTGGAATACATTACCATGGATCAATGTATTCCAAAGATCATGGTTTTTAAACAGAGGCTGAATGGCCACCTGTCAGGGGTGCTTTGATTGTGCTTCTCCTGCAGGGCAGAAAGGGATAGGACTAGATGACGCATATGGTTTCATCCAACTCTATGATTCTATAATGCTATAGAATCCAGGGATTGATAGTTTAGTGAGACGCCAGCACTCTTTGGCGGAGAAGGCAAAAGACCTGAAAACTACAGTTCCCGTGATTCTGTAGCATTGACCCATAGCAGTTCAAGTGGGGTCAAACTGCATTCCTTTTATTATTCCACAGCAGGGGTTCTCAACCTTCATAATGCCGCGACCCCTTAATACAGTTCCTCATGTTTTGGTGACCCCCAACCATAACTATATTTTCATTGCTACTTCAGAACTGTAATTTTGCTGCTGTTTTGAATTGTAATGTAAATATCTGATATGCAGGATGTATTTTCATTCACTGGATCTAATTTGGCACAAATACCTGAGACACCCAAGTCTGAATACTTGGGTGTCTCAGGTATTTGGGGGATTTTGTCATTTGGGAATTGTAGTTGCTGGGATTTATAGTTCACCTAAAATCAAAGAGCATTCTGAACTCCACCAACGATGAAAGTGAACCAGTCTTGGCACACAAAACTCCCATGACCAACAGAAAATACTGGAAGGGTTTGGTGGCCATTGCCCTTGAGTTTTGGAGTTGTAGTTCACCTACATTCAGAGAGCATTCTGAACTCCACCAACGATGGAATTGAACCAAACTTGACACACAGAACTCCCATGAAACATCAGAAAATACTGGAAGGGTTTGGTGGCCACTGACCTTGAGTTTTGGACTTGTAGTTCACCTACATTCAGAGAGCATTCTGAACTCCACCAACGATGGAATTGAACCAAACTTGGCACACAGAACTCCCATGACCATCAGACAATACTGGAAGGGTTTGGTGGGCATTGTCCTTGAGTTTTGGAGTTGTAGTTCACCTACATTCAGAGAGCATTCTGAACTCCACCAACGATGGATTTGAACCAAACTTGACAGACAGAACTCCCATGACCATTAGAAAATACTGGAAGGGTTTGGTGGCCATTGACCTTGTGTTTTGGAGTTGTAGTTCACCTACCTTCAGAGAGCACTGTGGACTCAAATAATGCTGGATCTGGACCAAACTTGGCACGGATACTCAATATGCCAAAATGTGAGCATTGGTGGAGTTTGGGGAAAATAAACCTTGACATTTGGGAGTTGTAGTTGCTGGGATTTATAGTTCACCTACAATCAAGAAGCATTCTGAACTCCACCAATTATAGAATTGGGCCAAACTTCATGCACAGAACCCCCATGACCAACAGAAAATACTTTGTCTTCTGATGGTCCTTGGTGACTCCTCTGACACCCCCCTGGTGACCCCGCCAGGGGTCCCGACTCCCAGGTTGAGAAACAGTGTGGATGCACTGCTTCAGATTTTGAATATTTCAGATTTTGACTAAAGGGTCAAAATCTGGGTCAGTATGGAATTCAACCCCCATAGAATACTGGTTCATGCCCCCATTTTTCTCCTTTATACCAATGGAGAAGAGAGCATACTCCAGACACATAACTGCAGGACAGCATTTTGTGTCAAAGGGTCACATTCTGCCCTGCTCTCTCAATGGGAGAACGTTGCTCTTGTTTCTTGCCCTTTACTCTATCCTTCCCTCCTTCTAAAACATGGGCTGAACCCTGATGCAGCCTCATTACTTAGGTGCGCACTGACTGACTTTCCCCAAGGCAGCGAAGATTCGAAAACGGGGCCTGTTGCTCGATATGCACATAGAGGCAGGAGCGCATGGGACGGGAGATAATTTAGACTTCCAGCAAGTTTGTTTGGGGGCTGTCTTCCGAAAGGAAGATGCCAATTAGGCTCAAAAGGCTGAACTCTGTCACTTTCGCTTCTTGTCACGGCCAAACCCAAGCCGGACTTGGAGAGCCTGGACATGTGCGCTTCTCTTTGGTTTTAATGCGCTCCTCTAATGACATTGGAAAGGAAGCCTCCGGAGAGAACTGAAGGCAAGGCTGTCCTGGAATGCGCTGGGAGGTTTCCTTCCGCGTCTCCCATGCACTGTCCTCAGGCAGCTTCTTTCTCTTCCTTGGAGGCGCATGGAGATCACAGAAATCGACTTGGACAGCTGAGCCATGGGTTCCTAGAACCTGGGCAGCGCATGGAAATGCCACTGCCCTCTGCTGGCAGAAGAGGGAAGGGCAACTGGGATCCTGTTGGTGACTCCCAACTCAAATAGAAATATTTACTGTATATACCCAAGTCCAATGCACCATCGAATCTAATGCGCACCTCGGTTTTCAAAACCCTGAAGCCAAAAAAAGTATTTTCTGGCAAATGTAATGTGCAGTGGCAAAAAGTGCACGCTTTGTAATTTATTTATTTATTATTATTTTATTTAAAACATTTATATTCCGCCCTTTTCACCCTGAAGGGGACTCAGGGCGTAGCACAGTATATATACGGCAAACATTCAATGCCGGGACAAGAATTCATATACGCATACATAAACATTAAAGACATTTATCTCAATATTAAAATACACCATTTAAAACCGTCCTGGTCATCAGCGTCAAATCTAATTGGCCTGGTAATCTTTCCTATTGCTGCTTTATTGCCCTGTCCTGAAAGCTTGGTCCAATAGCCATGTTTTTACCATCCTTCTGAAGGACAGGAGGGAGGGGGCCGATCTGAGCTCAACATGAAGAGAGTTCCATAGCAGGGGGGCAATCACCGAGAAGGCCCTGTCTCTCATCCCTACCAATGGCGGGACGGAAAGCAAGGCCTCCCTGGAGGATCTTAATCTCCGCGATGGTTCATAGGGGGAGAAGCGTTCGGACAGGTACATTTTCCAAAGCTTCCCGCAATGGAAAATAAAACCTTAGGATGCATCTTTGCTCTAGAATTTTCTTTTTCGTGTCAGGAGCAACTTGAGAAACTGCAAGTCGCTTCTGGTGTGAGAGAATTGACCGTCTGCATGGCCATTGCCCACATGTTTTGATGTTTTACCATCCTTGTGGGAGGCTTCTCTCATGCTGTATAATGAATCTGCTTGATTCAATGCTATGGAATCATGGGGGGCTGTAGTTTTGTAAGGTCCCGAGCCTTCTCTGCCAAAGAAGGCTGATGCCCCACCAAACTACATATCTCAGGATTTTATATGGCAGTGTAGATGGGGCCTGGGGCAGGATCTACAGTGTCATGTGATCCAGTTCCTGAATCCAGATTATTTGCTTTGAACTGGATTATATGAGTCCACACTGCAATATAATACAGTTCAAATCAGATAAACTGGATTATATGACAGTGTAGATGGGGCCTGAGTCAACAAATAGGTAGATCTCATTGATTCAATTAAGAGTGCGTCTACATTGACCCCATCTAAATTGGATTATATGATCAGTGTGAACTCACTGGATTGCTGTGAGTTTTCTGGGCTGTATGGCCATGTTCCCTGGGCCTGTGGTGGCACAACAGGTTAAACTACAGAACATGCTGACTGGAAGCTCGGCAGTTCAAATCCGCGGGATGGGGTGAGCTCCCACTGTCAGCTCCAGCTCCTGCTAACCTAGCAGTTCAAAAACATGCAAATGTGAGTAGATCAATAGGTACCACCCCCGTGGGAAGGTAATGGCTCTCCATGCAGTCATGCTGGCCACATGACCTTAGAGGTGTCTACGTATAACACCGGCTCTTCGGCTTAGAAATGGAGATGAGCACCATCCCCCAGAGTTGGATGCAACTAGACTTAATGTCAAGGGGACACCTTTACCTTTACCTTGTGGCCATGTTCCAGAAGCATTCTCTCCTGACATTTCGCCCACATCTGTGGCAGGCTTCCTCAAATAATGTAGTTCATTATATGAGGACTCATATAATGTATTTCAATGCAACTAAACTGCAGTATATGAGTCTGCACTGACATTTCAAACTGCATTATAGGGTAGTGTAGTTGGGGCCATTGTCAAATTTGTGCAGTTTGATACCATTTTAGCTGCCATAGCTCAATGCTATGAGATCTTGAGAGTTGTAGTCTACCGAGACCCCTCACACTCTTTGTCAGAGAAAACTTGTAAAACTAGAATTATTATTATTATTATTCAATATTAATATAATCAATAATAATATTCCACATTATCTCTCTAAAAAGAGACCCACAGCAACTAACAATTCTAAAAACAATACAATAGTGCTTAGAGTTATTTAGAGGTGGTTTGCCCCAATCATGGGAGTTATAGTTTTACAAGGTCTCCCTAATGCTATAATATCACTGGAGTTGTAGTTTGGGGAGTTTGAGCTTCCTCAAACCACAACTCCCATGATCTCATATCATTGGAAACACAGCCTTCTTGACTTAGAAGGCCTGAGATCCCACACTATAGCCCCATCTACACTTCCATACAAAATCTACATGATGGATTTGAACTGGATTATATGGCTGTGTGGATCTAGCCTCAGACACACCTGGCAGTATGCATCCCTACAGCAAAACCTTTCCAGAATATTTTGAGCATTTCTGTTTCCATAGTCCCTGTAATGTGTAAGTTTGCGGAGGGGATAAATGCAGGCAGTCACTGGACCAGACGGATGGGAAAACAGGCCGCTTTTCTGTCCCTGAAATCGATGCTTTAGAAAACCCATTTCTAAAAGGGGAAAAGGATGCCTGTGTTGCTGAAGGAGAAACTTCACAAATGGCCCTGCCTCGACAGATTGCCAGCCCACGAGTGTTTCCTTTCTGGCATTTACATTTTCCAGATTAACATGCACGAGAGAAGATAGAAAGTGCGCTAGGCCCCGAGGAAATAATTTGAGAAATCTTTGCATATTTCATTTAAAAGCGTGCCATGCTAGGTAGAGTAATAAAGCGGGGAGAGGAGGGAGGCTTCAGCCTGCAGGGAGAGCAGCCTTGGACCCGGCCTCCTCCTCCTCTCTTTCCCCATTCATTTGCCCCTTCCTTCCTTCCTTCTTTCCTTCCTTCCCTCCCCCTGGTCTAGGGACAGGTTTCAAAAACGTCGCATTTTCCATTTAAGGAGGATTCGAAGGAACAATGTCATTCCATACTCCCCAATATTTCACAAAGGCCTCATAAAGTTGGGACCCCCAGGGGCCATCTAGTCCATCCCTATTCTGCTATGGAAGAAGACACAATCCCTGCACTCCCAACAGATGTCCATTCAACTATTGTTTAAAGAACCCTAAAGATGGAGAGTCCACCAAGCAATCTATTCCCCTTTTGACCAGCTCTCATATTACTAATATGTTCTTCCTAATGTTTACATGGAATCTCTTTTCTTAAAAACTGAATCCGTTGGTTCATATTCATCATTCAACTTCTAGATCAGTTTTTTTCAACCTGGGAGTCGGGACCCCTGGGGGGATCACAAGAGGGGTGTCAGAGGGGTTGCCAAAGACTATCAGGAAACAGTATTTTCTGTTGGTCATGGGGGTTCTGTGTGGGAAGTTTGGCTCAATTCTATCATTGGTGGGGTTCAGAATGCTCTTTTAATGTAGGTGAACTATAAATCCCAGCAACGACAACTCCCAAATGTCAAGGTCTATTTTCCCCAAACTCCACCAGTGTTCACATTTGGGCACATTGAGTATTTGTGCCAAATTTGGTCCAGATCCATCATTGTTTGAGTCCACAGTGCTCTCTGGATGTAAGTGAACTACAGCTCCAAAACTCAAGGTCAATGACCACCAAACCCTTCCAGTATTTTCTGTCGGTCAGGGGAGTTCTGTGTGCCAAGATTGGTTCAATTCCATCGTTGGTGAGTTCAAAATGCTCTTTGATTGTCGGTGAACTATAAATCCCAGCAACCTTAACTCCCAAATGTCAAGGTCTATTTCCCCCAAATTCCACCAGTCTTCACATTTAGGCACATTGAGTATTTGTGCCAAATTGGTCCAGATCCATCATTGTTTGAGTCCACAGTGCTCTCTGGATGTAAGTGAACTACAGCTCCAAAACTCAAGGTCAATGACCACCAAACACGTCCAGTATTTTCTGTTGGTCAGGGGAGACCTGTGTGCCAAGTTTAGTTCAATTCAATCGTTGGTGGAATTCAGAATGCTCTTTGATTGTAGGTGAACTAGAAATCCCAGTAACTGCAACTCCCAAATGACAAAATCAACCCACCCCCAAATTTGGGCGTATGGGGTATTTGTGCCAAATTTGGTCCAGTGAATGAAAATACATCCCGCATAACAGGTATTTACATTATGATTCAGAACAGTAGCAGAATTACAATTATGAAGTAGCAACGAAAATAATTTTATGGTTGGGGGTCTTCACAATATTAGCCATGGCATTAGGAAGGTTGAGAACCACTGTTGACAACCATCGTTCTTGGATGTGCCTTCAAGAAAAGGGATTCCACCTAAACATTAGGAGAAATGGATTCAAATGGCAGGGAAAGAGATTCCACCTAAACATTAAGGGCAATAGATTCAAATGGCAGGAGAAGGGGTTTTACCTAAACATTTCGAACAATAGGTTCTAACGGCATTAGGAGCAGTAGGTTCAAATGGAGAAATAGATTGCCTTGGAGTTTGGTGGAATCTCCTTCTCTGGAGGTTTTAAAATGAGGCTGGATGACCATCTGTTAAGACGGCATGGGTTGTACTTTTCATGCATGGCAGAATGGGCATGGGCTGGGTGGTCCCTGCAGCATAGAATCATAGAATCATTGAGTTGGAAGAGACCTCATGGGCCATTTTCCTGCCAAGAAGAAGGAAAATCGCATTCAAAGCACTCCCAACAGATGGCCATTCAGTCTCTGCTTAATACCGTCAAAAGAAGAAGCCTCCACCACACTCCGGGGCAGAAAGTTCCTCTGATGAACAGTTCTCACAGTCAGGAAGTTCTTTCTCATGTTCAGCTGGAATTTGAAGCCATTGTTCCGCATTCTAGTCTCCAGGGCAGCAGAAAACAAGCTTGCTCCCTCCTCCCTATGACTTCCCCCCACATGGCCCTCATCATGTCTCCTCTCAGCCTTCTCTTCTGCATGCTAAACATGCCCAGCTCTTTAAGCCGCTCCTCATAGGGCTTGTTCTCCAGACCCTTGATCATTTTAGTCACCCTCCTCTTGTCAACATCTTCAATTGCCCAGAATTGGACACAGTATTCCAGGTGTGGTTTGACCAAAGCAGAATAGGGTCTCTTCCAACTCTAAGACAACCCTATCACTGGGCTTCCATAAACAGAGAGTGAGATTTCAGGGATATTCCTGGTGCCTCTGTAGCTCTTAAACTAGAGGCTATGTAGCAAAGGAACCGTAAGACCCCATGTGAGGCTTGTGAATGCCTAAAAGGCACACATGGTTATGCATTTGATGATTCAATAGCAAATTATATCAGTGGCGCTGGTGAACGCCTCTGCATTTTTGCAGGGAAGCTTCCCAAAGGAGACCCTGAATGCTGTGGGAGACATCACAGAGCCTTGAAGCCCAAAGGGAGCTGGAGAGTGTCATTCTGTCAAGCCGCCTCCAAAATTGGCGTCTGTCCTGGGAAGCCAAGCCAAAGCCACTGCGGCCAAAGTGCCAAACTCTGTGACAGGGAGACCGCAAAGGCTTGATCCTAAGGAAGACAGGGTCTGGCTTCTGAATTTCTCCAGTCGTCTGCATCAAGGCCGTTGCATCCGTCAGAATCCATCTCTGTGTCAGAGTGGCTGATGCCGTCTGTCTTGCCTCCCATTCTGCAATATGGCTGCACAAAGATGCTGCGAGCACAAGGGATCATCAAATCACAGAGTTGGAAGGGACCCTAAGGGCCATCCAGTCTAATCCCCTGATGTGAAGGGCAACACAACCCAAGCCCTTCTGACAGATGGTCATCCAGCCTCCAGAGGAGGAGTCTCCACTATACTCCTCTTGACGCAGCCTAGAATTGTATTGATTTTTTTAAGCTGCTGCATCCCACTGTTGGCTTATGCTCAGCTTGTGATCTACTAAGATCCTTTTCACATGGGCTGGTCTCAAGCCAGGCATCACCCATCCTATATCTGTGCATCTCTCTCTCCTTCCCCCTACCGCCAATTGAAATGAATGGGAACCCTGCTGAAGCACCTCTCTGGCTTGTATACATCCCCTGTTCGGATATCAGCCAGCACACCAATGCCTTAAATGAAGAAATAGCTTTCTAAGATCTACAGAGATGCTCACAGGAACAACTCAGCAAGCGAGAGTCCAAAACTGGCATGCTAAACCCCAGAATTTCAATCTATGGCTGACACCAAATGAGAGACTCCCTCCTGGGCACACAGAAGTCTGGGCAACTTGGAAGGCGCTGAACAGACTACGCTCTGGCACCATGAGGTGCAGAGCCAACCTTAAGAAATGGGGTCACAAAACGGAGTCCACAACATTCAAGTGCGGAGAAAAGGAAACCAAAGACCACCTATTACTATGCAATCTGAGCCCTGCAACATGCACAATGGGGGACCTCCTTATAGCAACACCAGAGGTACTCAAAGTGGCCAGCTTCTGGTCAAAGGACATTTAGTATAATGCCAAGTTATTGACTTTGTTTGGGTTTTTAAATACATTACAACTGTACCCTCAATTCGCTTCTGACATGATAAATAAAATAAAACTCTCAATAGAGTTTCACCTAAGGGATCTAACAAACGCGTCATTTCCATCTAGGGCCAGAATGTTTGTTGGTGTCTTAGAGACAGGGGCGGCTCGTCCATTACGCGAAGTAAGCGTTCACAGAACACTTTTTTTTGCCAGGGGCGCAGAGGCGCCTCTGTAAATGCCCCTCGACCACCACTTGAGGAGCGCCCCCTCAGCTCACAACAGCCCTAGCAGTCCGGGGGGAGCCTCGGCTTTCTTGCCTCGCTGCCGGGCGATCCTCTTCCCAAAGGGGCCGGGCCCTTTAGCCTCGCCTCGCCTTGCCACGCCTCGCCCCTCTCGTTCCTGCTCCACCTGGCCACCGGATGCACGAGCAGAGCCGGCGCTCAATCATTCTCCGCGTTCGATCCCTTCCCCATGACCGGCTCCCTTTCCCGATTCCCTGGCACTCCACCCGCCTCCTCTTCTCTCCCCAATCCGCGGGTGGGCCAAGGGGCGGAGCTGCCACGCCTGGCCTGCTTCGGGTCCAGAGGCGTGTGTGAAGACCCCAGCGTGTGCACCAAAAGTCGCCTCTTCTCCTGACTTTCTCTTCAGCCATTGGGACCAAGAGAGAGAGAGAGAGAGAACCCCTCCGGCTGGAGGTATCTCCCACCTCCCTCCTTTGTTTTTGTGCCTACCTTCAGGAAAGGTGGGCATCTCCACCTCTGTCTCTCTCTCTCTTGGTTCCAATGGCTGAGGAGAACGTCAGGAGAAGAGGTGACTTTTGGTGCACACGCCGGGGTCTTCAGGCACGCCCCCGGACCCAGGCAAGGGAGCAAGTGCAGCAAGTGTAGTTACTGGGATGTATAGTCCACCTACAATCAAAGAGCATTTTGAACTCCACCAATGATGGAATTGAACCAAATATGGCACACAGAACTCTCACGACAAACAGAATATATATATCAATGATTGGTTGGGGGGGGGGGGGGCGCCAAAATACTGTTTGCTTACCATTGAAAATTACTTAGGGCCGCCTCTGCTTAGAGATGTGTAAACTCCCTTTTCAAAGGGGTCGGACATTTTTGTCTCATGCTCGACACCCACATTCAGATGAAAGCGGCAGAAGCTGAGTTGTGCCACATTGCCTGCGGATGCGTGTTCTCAGCCAATGTGCATCTGTCTTTGCGGAAGCACTTTCATTTCTGCAATGTTGCCATTCAATATATGGGTCATGAAGCAGAACTGGTGCATAGCCCCATCTGCCTAAATGTATATTTCTTCTTGTTGTTGTTGTTGTTGTGTGCCTTCAAGTCCTTTCCGATTTATGGGGGCCCAAGGGAGCTTTATTATGGGGTTTATCTTGGCCAAATGTTTTTCAGAGAGGGATTGGCCAAATGTTTTTCAGAGAGGCGCAGGTTCGCAGCTTGGGTGTGATCCTGGATTCATCGCTGAGCCTGGAGCCCCAGGTCTCGGCGGTGACCAGGGGAGCATTTGCACAGCTTAGGCTCGTGCACCAGCTGCGCCCATACCTTGGGAAGTCTGACTTGGCCACGGTAGTCCACGCTCTGGTTACATCCCGTTTAGACTACTGCAACGCTCTCTACGTGGGGTTGCCCTTGAAGACGGCCCAGAAGCTCCAACTGGTCCAACATGCGGCAGCCATGATACTAACAGGAGCGGGACGCAGGGAGCATACAACCCCCCTGCTGTACCAGCTCCACTGGCTGCCGATCTGCTACCGGGCTCAATTCAAGGTGCTGGCATTGGCCTATAAAGCCCTAAACGGTTCCGGCCCAAGATACCTAACTGACTGCCTCTTGACCTATGAGCCCACGAGGACTTTGAGATCTTCCGGGGAGGCCCTGCTCTCGATCCCGCCTGCTTCACAGGCACGGCTGGCGGGGACGAGAGATAGGGCCTTCTCGGTGGTGGCTCCTCGGCTGTGGAACTCCCACCCCGTGGACATCAGACTAGCTCCCTCCCTCATGATATTCCGCAGGAAATTAAAGACCTGGCTGTTTAAGAAGGCGTTTGAACAAGAAGTGCAATGATTGGTAATTGACCATAGGAATGGAACAACAGAAATGATACTGGATTGTGGTTTTTGACGATGAGACGACACGGAATGGCTTTGGTAGTAATGATGATGTTTTTGATGAGGATGTTTTGATAATGATGAATTGTAGATTATTTTATACTGTGTCTTGTATTTTGCACCTTGTTTTTCTATGTTGTACACCGCAGTGAGTCGCCCCTGGGCTGAGAACTGCGGTATATAAGCAAAGTAAATAAATAAATAAATAAATTGCCATTGTGTTCCTCTGAGATCGAGACAAGCATTGGAGTTGTATTATGGTGAGGCACCAGCACTCTTGAGTGTTTGCGTTTGAAGGCAGTCATTAATTGCATGCAAAGGAATACAAATCCATGGTGAAAAAGCAATGATGTCTTTGTGCTCTATGTCAGCTGAAAGCTTTCCTTGACAAAGGCAGATGCGGGAGGTTTATGAATCCCGCAGCTGGAGCATTTGTATCTTCTGGCCCAGCCTTTGATGTCACCAAATAAATCAAGGACCCTCTCTTTCAAATATAGCTCAATGCTCTGCTCTCTGTGCAGAATAACTTTTGGAAAGAAGTCGGGAAGACAACCCTGACGTCCCAGAGTCTGGAGCCCGCAGGAAATATGCAAGAAATTGGAATGATCCATCATAATGCGCTTCTCGCTCTGTTGCGCGGTAAACCTTCGCGGCTCTTTGAATCCATCGATTTAAAGCCGTGCGACAAAGACCTTCATAACCCACCCACCCCATTTTATTCATGCCTTGATCAAACCAAAATAAAAATGAACTGAGACATTTAGGAATCTCTCCTTCCTCCTCTTCTTCTTCTCCTTCTTCATTTTTGCAAGAAGGAACCTTGTGTGCTTTCTGTGCAGGTGAAATGTCAGGAGAGAATGCTTTTGGAACATGGCCATACAGTCCGAAAAACTTACAACAACCCAGTGATTTCGGCCATGAAAGCCTTCGACAATACACTCTCTAGAAATTTGATAGGTCCTTCTAAACCAGTGGTTCTCAACCTTCCTAATGCTGCGACCCCTTAATACAGTTCCTCATGTTGTGGTGACCCCCAACCATAACCCTAACATTATGAATTGCCATGTAAATAATGATCTGCAGGATGTATTTTCATTCACTGGAGCAAATTTGGCACAAATACCCGGTATGCCTAAATTTGAATACTGGTGGGGTTGGCGGGGGGATTGATTTTGCCATTTGGGAGTTGTAGTTGCTGGGATTTATAGTTAACCTGTAAACAAAGAGCATTCAGAACCCCACCAACAATGGAATTGAACCAAAGTTGGCACACAGAACTCCCATGACCAACAGAAAATACTGGAAGGGTTTGATGGGCATTGACCTTGAGTTTGGGAGTTGTAGTTCACCTACATTCAGAGATTACTGTGGACTCAAACAATGATGGATCTGAACCAAACTTGGCATGAATACTCAATATGTTCAAATGTGAACACTTGTGAGGTTTTGGGAAAATAGACCTTGAGATTTGGGAGTTGTACTTGCTGGGATTTATAGTTCACCTACAATCAAGGAGCGTTCTGAACCCCAACAATGATAGAATTGGGCCAAACTCCCCACACAGAGACCCCCATGACCAACAGAAAATACTGTGTTTTTCCGATGGTCTTTGGTGAACCCTCTGACACCCCTTCACGACCCCTCCAGGGGTCCCGACCCCCAGGTTGAGAAACACTGTTCTAAACATACTATAGGATTACACGGAGAACCTAGAAAAATCCTTTAAAGGACATATTTTGTTGGATGCGGGTTGATGAAATGGGTCCTGTGGGTACAAGGGTCCTAATGTATGTGCTTTCTATGACAGCAAAAGAAAGAAAGAAAGAAAGGTAGGAAGGAAGGAAGGAAGGAAGGAAGGAAGAAAAGAAAGAAAGTGAATTATGTGTGTAAGGGAAATTACAGTGTTCCCTCGCTTCTTCGCGGTTTGCTTTTAGCAGACTCGCTGTTTTGCGGTTTTCAAAAAATATTAATTAAAAATATTAAAAAATATTTTCAAAAAATATTAATTTAAAATATATATAACGGTATTTTCACTGTTTCGCGGATTTTTGCTGCCGCCACTCTCTGAAACATTTCCCCCCCTCAGTCCTCCCTCTCTCTAGCCTTGAACGGCCTTTCCTTCCTTTCCTTCAGTTTATTTTAAGTTTATAAAGACTTAAAATAGTGTATAACTACTAAAATAATGTATAAATATTAAAATAAATATAGCGTCCCTACATCACGGTTTTTCACTTATTGCGGGAGGTCCTGGAACATAACCCCTGCAATAAGTGAGAGAACACTATACAGAGATGTTTGATATGAACCTAGCTTGCATACCCTGAAGTAGCAGATCCTGTGTGATCTCAGAAGCTAAGCAATGCCATTCCTGGTTGATGCTTGGAAGGGAGACCACAGAAATACCAAGCACCATTAGCTGTGTTGAGATAAGTTCAATGCAAGATTCCCCTGAACAAATCTTGCCAAGAAACATTAGGAAATGTGGTTGGAGTGTCAAACTACAAGTCTCAGGGCCTATCCAGACAGTACCTTTATCCCAGAAAACAGGAAGGTGGCCAGATGCCATTCCCTGTAAACGCGGAAGCAATCACTACAAAAGGCAAAAAATGTGAGATTTCTAGGTGCGGGAATATCACGATTTTGAGCCTAATATGCTAATCGTTGCATGTCTATATGTCTCTGCAATCGAAAATCACGGGGTTTTTTTATTTGGGTTTGTTCCCAGGTTTCAGATGTCTATTCCTGATGGTCGGTTCCTAAAAAGAAGGTGACACTTGAATAGAAGGGAAAAAATTGTTTGTGTGCCAGAAAGTTCATGAAACGTTTGGAGGGCACATTTTCTCTGACCAGGACAAAGTTGTACCCCCTTAGTCAATGTTGTACATCTTTTCACAAGAAGAGCAATCAGGAACAGCTATGAATAACCAAGGAACAGCACCTTGTTGTTTCATGCCACAAGTACACAACCTAATCTGTCTGGACAGATGGCCAGGAACCAAACTCTAAAAAGTGTCAATAATGACAAAGTTCTGAAAGTGTATGTTCCTGTTTGATGGTGCAGTGATGACTTGGGCAGAAGTGGTACTACCCCACAAAGTTTGTTTATGTGGCAGATACTTCATGAAATGTCTGGCCAGGACAAGTTTATCTGGCCAGGACAATGAAGGGCACTTTTGCAGTGATTCACTGCAGTAATTCTCCAAGTATCTGCATCTTGAGTTTTTTTTTAAAAAAAACAAAACATTAAAGTTTCTGGTGGAAGTCGCACAGCAACTATCTTGGGAGCCTCTAAATCTAACAACAAAGTATCAGGTCTGGACAATGGAGGCAGAACTCCCAGGACCAACAGGTCTGTATGTGTACCTCTTCTGAAGTCCCGGGATTTTTTGCCCCTGTTTAAAACCCGTGATTTAGTGCCGTCTGGAAGTGCCCTCAGAGATCAGGGTTCCTTTTCCCTGCTTGGAAACCCATTGGGGGACCTTGAGCAAGTCACTCTCTCTCAACCTAAGAAGAAGGCAATAGCAAACTTTCCCTAAATAAACGTTGAGCCAACATGGTTTCAGTGCTGGGCTAGAATGCCAGGACGCCCAGGTTCAGATTCCTCCTCAACCATGGAAACTTGTAGGTGACCTTGGCCAAGGCACACTCTCTCTGCCTCAGAGGAAAGCAAACCTCCTATGATGAAACCTTGCTGAACGTACTTGGCTGAAACTTCACCAAGATGTTAAAACATCCCCCATTTCAGAGCATTACAGGCAAATCTGAGAGTGAGAGATTCTCTCTAAAGAGCCCTTAGGGTTTGTTTCTTGGATTCCCCTTCATTACAGTTCCTTCTATTTGGTCTTTTAGGGGGGAAAGTTCCAAATTGATCAATTTTTCCTTTGTCTATGCAAACTGAGGACCTTCCCGAACCCTTGTTATTTCTCTTCCACCTTTCAGAAACAGATCCGAAAGGGAAGACGCTGAAACATTTGCTTTCCTTCTTGTCTGTTCCTATTATTAACCAACTCCAAAAGGCTTGCGTTCTCGGCGTTAATGAGATTAGTGTTACTTCTATGCATTGGAGGGGAAGAAAGAAGGGTTGGGGGACGGAGGCAAACCTGGTCGCTTTGTTAACGAAAGGATGCTAATCTCTATCGAGTGGGAGGTCTCTCTTCCTCTCGCCCCTCCATTCCCATGGCCTGAGGCTAGAAGGGAGTTTGGGTCAAATCAATTAAAAATAGGGGGAGATTACGTTGCCTTGGTCACTTGCCATATTGAGAAACACCCTCCGCACACTTCTAGGAACAAACTGCCAGCGGGGTGTCAAAAATGGCTGGAGGGCCCGATGGAGAAGCTGATGGACAGCCAAAGAAAGGGGATTCCAACTTGGAGATGGTGTTTAGCAAGCTTTGCAAAGCAATCACCTCGATGAAGCATTTGGCAAAGCCCACCAGAACCTGGTGCATGTAGATATGGGCATAAGAAGGTCCCCTGATCCTCCAACCAAGCTGCAGTTTCAAGCGCTTATCGCGTTTTTTTGACTCTATTCCTCAATCTTGCCTGCAGCTGGTCATTTCCTATTTTCTTATCTGGGGCAAACTTTGAAACACAGGAGCATACAATAAAAGACCTGGCTGGGATTTAGCATGGGACTTCATGTCCTCATTGATGGATATCGGTGCGCATGACATTGAGTGGAGTAGCACTGCAATGTCCATAATTATGGAGATCAACAATGATCTCAGACAGGGCTGGAACCAGGTCTAGAAAAGGACAACATTGGCCTGAGACACCTGATGGACAGCCAAGTCCTCCTTTAGTTCAAGGTCAAGGTCAGAGCAGGAAGAGGTGCCAGAGGAGGCTGCAATTGAGGCACTGCAAGGAGAATAAAGAAGCAGGTCTAAAGAAGGTCGGCATCAGCTTGAGCTCATGGAACTTGAGCATGGAACTCTTTTGTATACAGGAGTCTCACGTTCTTCAGCAACGTTTGGCTGGGTTATCTCCTCTGGTATTTATTTGTCGTGTCAGGGCAACCAGTCAACTGTATTACATTTCTAACAGAACAAAACAAACAAACAGACAAAATACAAAATTTGCGAGTTTGGTAGCTGATTAAATGTCCTTTGACCAGTATCTGGCCACTTGGAGTGCTTCTGGTGTTGCCGCAAGAAGGTCCTCCATTGTGCATGTGGCAGGGCTCAGGTTGCATTGCAGCAGGTGGTCAGTGGTTTGCTCTTCTCCGCACTCGCATGTCATGGATTCCACTATGTGGCCCCATTTCTTGAAGGTTGGCTCTGCATCTTGTGGTGCCAGAGCGCAGTCTGTTCAGCGCCTTCCAAGTCTGTGTGACCAGGGGGGAGTCTCTCATTTGGTATCAGCCATTGATTGAGGTTCTGGGTTTGAGCCTGCCACTTTTGGACTCTCGCTTGCTGTGGTGTTCCAGCGAGTGTCTCTGTAGATCTTAGAAAACTATTTCTAGATTTAAGTCATTGACGTGCTGGCTGATACCCAAACAAGGAATGAGCTGGAGATGTCTCTGCCTTGGTCCTTTCACTATTGGCTGCTACTTCCCAGCGGATGTCAGGTGGTGCAATACCGGCTAAGCAGTGTGATTTCTCCAGTGGTGTAGGGCGCAGACACCCCGTGATAATGCGGCATGTGTCATTAAGAGCCACATCTACTGTTTTAGTGTGGTGAGATGTGTTCCACACTGGGCATGCGTACTCAGCAGCAGAGTACCATAGCGTGAGGGCAGATGTCTTCACTGTGTCTGGTTGTGATCCCCAGGCTGTGCCAGTCTGGTGCTCCCTCAGCCTTTGTGTCAGGAGAGTTTGTCTTCCAATGAAAATAAAACAGACTTACAAGGGGTGTTCAATAAAGGCTTCCCCTCACTCACTTCCTGTGGACTGAGAGCAATGAAACTTGGCACAGTTATGAGTCCTTCTCTCCATCAGTGCCACCTAGGGACATACACTTCTTCAATCTTTTTAAGCAACTGTAAACACCTCACGTGTAGAAGTCAACAGGTTGCTCCAAAAGCCATGTTGTGACTTTGGAAATCAGAGTCTCATCAACTGAAAAATGCTTGCCCTTCACAAATAACTTCATTGTTGGAAAGAGGTGGAAGTCCAATGGTGGGAGGTGGAGTGAATCAGGGGGATGCGGTAGGATTTCAAAGCCACAGGAGCATGTTTCCATTTGGGCAAAATGTGAGTTGTGAACTGGTGCATTGACTTGCAGAAGGCGCACACCTTTGGTAAGTATGCCAAGTCTCTTGGTTTGGATGGCCTTCTGCAATTTCTGCAGCAGTGAAGCATAGTATGCCCCAGTGAGCATGGTACCATTTGCTAGGAAATTCATCAATACTACTCCATGCTGGTCCCAAAATACTGTGAGCATGACCTTGACTGCCGAGAGTTGGCATGTGCCTTCTTTGGAGGAAGTGAGTCATGATGCTTCCATTACATCAACTGGACTTTAGTCTCAGGATCATAGCGATGGACCCAGCTTTCATCTTGGGTGATCAGTCTGTTGAAAAAGTCCTCCTCCTTTCCATGGCTCATCATTGTCAATAGAGTCTGAGAGCATTCGACTCATTCCTGCTTCTGGAAAGATGGGAGCAACCCGGAGACCCAGCGAGCGGATACTTCATGCATGTGAAGATGGTCTTGGATGATTTTTTCACTAATCTTGACATTTTGGGCAGGTGGCAAATAGCTACGCAGCAATTTTCCAAATGGCACCTTCCACTTGCTGGATGGTGTGTTCCTCAATAGCAGAGCGGGGTCAACCTTGATTTGGAGCTGTTTGCACTGAACTGCACATGTGCAGTTTCAGCGGCTTGGGATAAATAGAAGTGGGTCAGGGGAAATCTTTAATGAAAGCCCCTCATAACTTTGGAGGAGCTGTATGAGATTGGTGCAATCATATAGGATTAGTGCAATGTCTATGTCTAAGGGTTTTTTTTGTTGTTTATGTTGATGTGTTTGTTTAATTTTAATGGTTTGAGTTCATAGTTGTATGATGTTTTAGATATGTTATGTATTGCTTTTAAATGTGTATCTGGCATTGAATTTTTGCTATTTATTACGTTGTAAATTGCTTTGAGTCCCCCCAGGGGTGAGAAAAGCAGTATACAGGTGGGGGGATTGATTTTGTCATTTGGGAGTTGTAGTTGCTGGGCTTTATAGTTAACCTACAATCAAAAAGCATTCTGAACACCACCAATGATGGAATCGAACCAATTTTGGCACACAGAACTCCCATGACCAACAGAAATTACTAGAAGGGTTTGGTGGGCATTGATTTCAGTTTTGGAGTTGTAATTTTCCTACATCCAGAGAGCACTGTGGACTCAAACAATGATGGATCTGGACAAAATTTGGCAGGAATACCCAATATGCCCAAATGTGAACACTGGTGGAGTTTGAGGGAAATGGACCTTGACATCTGGGAGTTACTGGGATTTATAGCTCACCTACAATCAAAGAGCATTCTGAACCCCACCAACAATAGAATTGGGCCAAACTTCCCACACAGAACCCCCATGACCAACAGAAAATACTGTTTTCTGATGGTCTTTGATGACCCCTCTAACATCCCCCTCGCGACCCTCCTCCAGGGGTCCCGGCCGTCTGCTTGAGAAATACTGCACTAGAAGAAGTATAACTATAGAATCCCACCTGGGATCAAGGCATTGGTTGAGTCTGTGGCTTATATAAGGACATCACATTACATTCTCCAGCCACTTTGCAACTTCAGTCTTCTTCTGGAAAGACTGGCGTTACCATGTCCCTTGGACTACAGGCAGTCCCCAAGTTATGAACAAGATAGGTTCTATTGGTTTATTTTGTATTTAAGTCAGAATTGTTACTTTTAAAAGTATAACTCCAGCCAAATATGTGTAGTTTTTAGCTTGGGTAGCATATGGAAAAGTTAACATCGCTGTGATGTTTGTTTTTCTGCCTGTGCCTCTGCTCAGAAGATTTCACCCCTCCCCACTTTCTGTCCCTGTGAGAATTGGATTTTGGGGAAAAAATGGCTTGTTGTGGAAACGAGGATTGGAAATAAATTTATTTATTTATTTACATCACTTTTATCCCGCCCTTTTCAGCCCGAAGACAACTCAGGGCAACGTACAGGACAACTGTTCAAGGAGCTCCACTGGCTGCCGTTTATCTTCCGAGCCCAATTTAAGGTGCAGGTGCTTACCTACAAAGCCCTGAATGGTTTGGGACCACCCTATCTGCGTGACCGCATCTCCGTCTACGAACCCACGCGTTCACTACGCTCATCTGGAGAGACCCTGCTCGTGATCCCGCTGGCGTCGCAAGCACGTTTGGTGGGGACACGAGACAGGGCCTTTTCCGTGGTGGCCCCCTGACTCTGGAACACTCTCCCCAAAGATCTTAGACAGGCCCCTACATTGGCAGTCTTCAGAAAGAACTTGAAGACCTGGCTGTTCCGATGTGCCTTTCCCAATTAGGAAATCTCCAATACCAAGTCCCAGAAGCACTTTATTAAATTAAGACTGCCGCACACTGCACATTGCACTTGCCTTATAATCCTTACATATCACCTGTCACATCAGCACTTTTTAATCCTGTACCCTTTACTCTGGCCCGGCCCAGTTTTTATCTTGTTTGATGTATTGTTTATTGCTTGTGGTTCTTTAATACTGCTTTAACTGTTTTAATTTGCTTTAAGTGTATTGTTATGTTGTGTATTGAGGCCTTGGCCTTTGTAAGCCGCGTCGAGTCCTTCGGGAGATGCTAGCGGGGTACAAATAAAGTATAATAATAATAATAATAATAATAATAATAATAATAATACAGATTGGCAACAATTATGGAGAGCTCTTTTCCCAATGATAATAACTCTTTCCAGAGTGGATTTCCCTTCCAGGGGAAAGATTTCTCTCACTTTCTGTTGTCTCAGCCCCATTCTTTACTATGAGTTGCTTGTAAGTTGGATGTTTGCAATTTGTGGACAGCCTGTATTTAACTTCAGTTACTAGAACTCCCTGGAACCCTGTCTCTTATTCATGGCTTTCGTGACCCTGAACTCTTTGGCACCAGATCCCTCTCGCTTTCATGGTTCCCAACTTGGGAACCTTGAGTCTCGTTCCAAGTTGAGAACAGGACTCCTTGAGGCCACTGCTAGACTCCTGGATCACCCCAAAGGGATCTGTACATATCTCCAACCATAATTCTTGCTGTCACAAGAGCTAGACATGAAGCACATTGCCCCTCCCTTCCCATAAAAGAAGAAGTAAGAAGAAGACATCTTCTTTCCTCGGTAGCATCGCAGCACCATCCCACTTTCTCGAATTAAGCAAGAATGCTTTCACACGTCAACCTCATGTCCTTCTGCCTTGCTGCTTCAGCGTTATTGCCTGGAGCCAAGAACTGTCCAGAGCTTTTTGGGTGCGGAGGAATAGATGAAGCGGCGAATGTGTTTAACGGCATCCCAGAACCGTCAGCCAGACAAGGGACAGTCTTGGCGTTAAAACACAACACATCTACACACATGCACTGCTTAAACCTGCTTCAACCCCATTATTATTATTATTATTATTATTAAACTTTATTTGTACCCCGCTAGCATCTCCCGAAGGACTCGATGCGGCTTACAAAGGCCAAGGACTCAAAACACAACACAACAACACAACACCAAAGCAAATTAAAAACAGTTAAAGCAATATTACTATAAACAATACATCAAGACACTATAAAACTGGGCCGGGCCAGAGTAATGGGTACAGGGTTAAAAGTGCTGATGTGAAAGGTGATATGTACGGATTCTAGGGTAAGTGCAGTGTGCAGTGTGCAGCAATCTCAGTTCTAATAAAGTGCTTCTGGGACTTGTTATTGGAGTTTTCCTATTCTGGAAAGGCACATCGGAACAGCCAGGTCTTCAAGTTCTTTCTAAAGACTGCCAGTGTAGGGGCCTGTCTAAGATCTTTGGGGAGGGTGTTCCAGAGTCGGGGGGTCACCACGGAAAAGGCCCTGTCACGCGTCCCCACCAAACGCGCCTGCGACGCAGGTGGAATCACAAGCAGGGCCTCTCCGGATGACTGAAGGGAACGTGTGGGTTCGTAGACGGAGATGCGGTCACGCAGGTAGGATGGTCCCAAACCGCTTAGGGCTTTGTAGGTAAGCACCTGCACCTTGAATTGGGCTCGGAAAATAAACGGCAGCCAATGGAGCTCCTTGAACAGGAGGGTTGACCTCTGTAAGGAGCCCCAGTCAACATCCTGGCTTCTGCCCGTTGGACCAGTTGGAATTTCCGAGCCGTTTTCAAGGGTAGCCACACGTAGAACGCATTACAATAGTCCAATCTAGAGGTGACCAAGGCATGGACCACCCCGGGCCTGGGGTTGGGCCTGGATTGGAAGGAGGTTCCTAAAAAACTCACGGCCTCATCATTTGCAGAATGGGAAGGACCAAGTGACAAAGTAGCTGAAGATTTTATAAAAAGTTGTATTTGCAGAAACGAGGACAACAAAGCATTAACAAGAAGTAAATTGCAGCTTCTATGGGTAGTGAGGTGGAAACATTCTGACTAAATCACCTTCTTTTATAGCAAGCCATTTGATGGGATACTTTAGGGTTCCAAATATCAGTCTATTCTTTAAAAACAAGAAGAAATAATTCAATTTGTTAAATGCATGGTTCTAAGATTGGGGGGAAAGAGTCAGGAGGTTGAAGTATTTGCTAGATATTTTCAAAAAATATCTGTCCTAAAATATTTTTCTATTTGTTGGAAATTCCTGGCACCAGCTGCAACCTTTTATTGCCAGTGAAGTTTTAATTCTAAGACACGCTAGAACAATATATTCCCATCTCCTCCTCCTCCTCCTCTTCTTCTTCTTCTTCTTCTTCTTCTTCTTCTTCTTCTTCTTCTTCTTCCTCTTCCTCTTCTTCTTCTTCTTCTTCTTCTTCTTCTTTAAACAAATTCTTTTTAGGATTATAATGCTGGACAGCCATCTGTCAGGGCTGATTTGAATGCGATTTTCCTGCTTCTTGGCAGGGGGTTGGACTGGATAGCCTACAAGGTCTCTTCCAACTTTATGATTCTATGCTATAGTGCAGGCACGGGCAAACTTTCTAACTTGGGGGTTGCATGGTAGGCCGGAGCAGGATGAGCGGGCCAGGAGGGAGAGAGGGGGTTCTCCCCAAGCCCCCTCCCTGCCTTTTCCTCCCCTTGCTCTTCTCTTTAAGCAGAAAATGAAGGAAAGACGGGAAACATTTGGATTCCAAAAGGATTGGCCTTGATCAGGATGAGATGGTGGACAGGAGAGATAAAGTGTATCCATGAGACTCCGTATTGCCTACTCCTGATATAGAATCCTAGAGTTGGAAGAGACCCCCAAGGGCCATCCAGTCCAACCCCCTGCCATGCAGGAAGGCACAATCAAAGCACTCTTGATCGACAGCCTCTGTGGAAAAGCCTCCAGAGAAGGAGACTTCAACACACTTCCAGGCAGCCTATGCCACTCTCCAACCACTCTTACTCTCAGGAAGTTCTTCCTAATCGTCTCAGTCAAATTTCTTTCCCTGCCATTTGAAACCATTGCTCCCTTGTGCCTTGGCCTCTAGAGCAACAGAAAGTTGTTTTTCCCCCCTCCATCCTCCTCCTCAATGGGACACCCTTCTAAATCTTGAAACATGGTTCTCATGTTCCCTCTCTACCTTCTTTTCTCCCAGCTAAACATCCCCAGGAGGAAAGGAGGAAGGAAACAGAGAAGGAAGAAAGGAAGAGGATTGAAGGGAAGGGAGGGAGGGAGGGAGGGATAGAGGAAAAAGAGATGGAGAAACAGACAAAAAGACAAAAGGGAGGGAGGGAGGGAGGGAGGGAAGGAAGGAAGGAAGGAAGGAAGGAAGGAAGGAAGGAAGGAAGGAGAGAGATGGAAGGAGGAATGAAAGAGGGAAGGAAGGATGAAAGGGTGGAAGGAAAGGGAAGGGAAGGGAAGGGAAGGGAAGGGAAGGGAAGGGAAGGGAAGGAAGGAAGGAAGGAAGGAAGGAAGGAAGGAAGGAAGGAAAAGAGAAGGAAGGACAAAGGGATCGGAGGGAAGGGAAGGAAGAAAGGAAGGAAGGGAATGGAGGGAGGGAAGGAGGGAGGAAAGAGAGATGGAAGGAGGGACAAAGGGAAGAATAATTCAATATTATAATTATATATTTACATTACATGTAATATTACTAATAATATTACAATATAATGGTATAGTGCAATATAGTAATATATACTGATATTGTACTATGCTAATAATATAATATATTGTATGAAAATGTATTTTGTAAGCCGCTCTGAGTCCCCTTTGGGGTGAGAAGGGCGGCATATAAATGCCGTAAATAAATAATAATAAATAAATAAGAATGCAAGGGTGGAAGGGAAGGAAGGATGGAAGAAGAATGAGAGAGGTAAGGAAGGGAGACAGAGAAGGAAGGAAGGAAGGAAGGAAGGAAGGAAGGAAGGAAGGAAGGAAGGAAGGATGGTGAGAGAGAGGAGGGCCTGAGAAAAAGGCCCAAGATGCCACATCCAGCCCCCAGGCCTGGGTTTGCCCATACTTGCTATAGTGCCTCACTATAATTCATGGGTCACCATAAGTCAATAGGCAACTTGGTGGCACTTATGCACACTTTGGATAATTGACATCCTCCCATCCAAATACTAACCAGGGCTGGCCCAACAACCAGATGAGATTTGGTGCCTTTAGGGCATTTCGATTTGTAAGGCTTCTCCATCTGATGCATGCAGTTTACACAAAGGAGTGTGTATCTGTCCCTCTGTGTGTGATGGAAACAAGGGGGAAAACGTGTGGGGCAAATCCAGCAGACTTTCGCACAACGTCTTATCCTCCTTTGTCAGGAAGGTCCCTTCCCCAATTCCTAACATGCCGGAGGGTGAAATGAATCCCACCCCAATATGCTTGCAGCCTTTTGGCTTAAGGCTCCTATTCTCCTGGCCCCATGATCCCATTTATTACCATGCGTTGGTGGATTAGGTAACCAACCCCGCATTCTACTTCTTTTGTCCCGCATTTTGCTGGCCTCTCCTTAAAAACCTTGTAACCGTTTTGCTGCCTTTTGAGGGGTGGAGAAACACATGAATGCCTGGGTGAAAGGGCTGAATAGGGAAGCCGGGGGGACGGATCCGAACATAACAGAAAGGGACAGGGAGGAGGGTGCTACTTTTGAGGTCAGGGGAGCATTCAGCCTGCAGCTGCCCTGCTCTCAATGACTCCCCCTGTTTTGCACCCCAAGAAAATAATAAAACCATGCCAGCAGCTCGGAGGCTGGAACAATACACCTGCTTTTGGACCCGGCGGATCATTTTCACGCCTGTTGGGATTAGAGGCTTGATGTGTCCGTCCAAATTGCGCGGATAAACAGTCTGCTGCAAAGTTGTTCGCTTGGCAAGGCATTGGAAAAAAATTAAAAGACAGCTTAAGGACCGGCCTTCTGTTCCGCGTGACTTTTTTATTGGCCGATTGGATTTGATGAGGTTTACGGTTTATTCTCAGGACTCCATTGAAGAGCTAGGCCTTTTGTCCTCCGCTGCAGAGCGTGAAGATTAAGAGGACTCCGCTAAGACTCCTCTTTCACAGGTATTAGGCCCAAGGACCACCAGACGCAGCAGACAAGGCTGAGCAAGCTACTCGGTTGCCAACCAGGCTCACTTACCACACTCCTTCCATTATGATAGAATACATGACTTGAAAACAGCCCATGTGAAAGGGATCTAGGAGTCTTAGTAGATCACAAGCTGAACATGAATCAAGAGTGTGATGCAGCAGCTAAAAAAGCCAATACGATGCTAGGTGGAAGATAGTATCCAAACCGAGAGAAGTCATAGTCTCATTCTATTCTGCTTTGGTCAGACCTCACCTGGAATAATAGCTCTATGTCAATGCAAGAAAGATATTGACATGCTAGAATTCATCTAGAGCAGTGGTTCCCATGTTTTTCCGAGTCACCAACCCATTTTATATGTGAAGCCTCTGGTGGTGCAGCGGGTTGAACTACTGAGCTACTGAACTTGTTGGTCAGCAGTTCAAATTCGGGGAACAGGGTGAGCTCCCACTGTTAGCCCCAGCTTCTGCCAACCTAGCAGTTTGAAAACATGCAGATTTGAGTAGATCAATATATACCACTTCGGCAGGAAGTTAACAGCGCTCCATGCAGTCATTCCGGCCACATGACCTTGGAGACATCTATGGACAACGCTGTTGTATACCAGAGCAGGAACACCTCTGACCTTAAACACTACACCAGCTTGATAAAATCATCAACCAATTTTATTGAAGACTAGCTGTACCCACCATGCGTTGCTGTGGCCAACCTTCCCTTTTTCTCTCCTTCTTTCCCTCCTTCCTTCACTCCCTCTTTCCTTCCTTCCTCCCTCCCCGTCTTTCCTTCTCTTCTTCCTTCGCTATCTCTTTCCTTCCTTTCCCCTTTTTCTTTCTCTTCTACTGTACTGGAGTTTGCCACTACTTTCTTTCTCTTCTACTGTACTGGAGTTTGCCACTACTTTCCTCTGAGGCTTCCTTCTCTCTTTCCTTCTTTCCTTCCCTCCCTCTTTCTCTACATCTTCCCCCTTCCGTCACTCCCTCTTTCCTTCCTTCTTTCCCTTTTTTCTTTCCCTCTCTCCTTCCTTTCTTCTCTAACTTTCCTTCCTTCCCCCTTTTTCTTTCCCTCCCTCTTTCTCTGCTTTCTTCTTTCTCTACCTCTTTCCTTCCTTCCTTCTCTCTTTGCGTCCATGCTTCCTTCTCCCTTTCCTTTTTTCTTTCCCTCCTTTTCTTTTCGTTTCTTTTCTTTCTTTCTTTTCTCCCCTTCCCTCCCTCTTTCTTCCCTCTTTTCTGTATTGTCATTTAGCTTTTCATCATTTTGGGGGCTTTTAAAATTTCTTCTGCTGTGTTTTTCAGTGTTTTTATGAGTGAAGGGCATACATTGGGTTGTTAGGTGTGTTGTGTCCAAATTTGGTGTCAATCCCCCCAGTGGTTTTTGAGTTCTGTTAATCCCACAAAGAACATTACATTTTTATTTATATAGATTATATGTAAGCAGAGCAGTAAAAAAATTGCAAAAAAACAGTAAAGATCCAATATAAGCTTCAAAGGAGAACAAGATTCATTAGAACATAAAAATCCATGAAACTGGGCACTTGAATCCATGAAACAAGACAGCAGGAAAACCTCATAGACAAATCTTGAATTTGGCAAAAAACCTTGGTGTATGAAACTCAGAGCACTTGAGAGCAAGATCATCATAAAATAACAATGTTGACCTGACTGAGGCAACTCTCTCCCATGAATCTTTATAACTGAAAGGAAAGCATTTTTCTTGGGCTTCCCACCAGATAAAGGTTTGTTATCTCTCTTTTGCTGTAGCCGAACCGATCGTCTCAGTCTCTGAAGACTTTGTCTCTGTTTATTAAAACTTTGCTTTCCGTCCAAGCTTTCATGACCATCTCCCTCATTAATTCCTGCATGTTCAGACTGTTGTTCTGAGAAAAGTGGTAAAGGGCCTTTCTCAGGAATGTGGCCTTGTGAATCTTCCTGAGACAGCTCGGGCCTCTGAACTTAACTCAGGCCCAAGTAAACCCTCATCTCCAGGCCCATCATCAGGAACACCATCCCCATTCTCATCATGAACATCAACATGAACATCAGACACAACCACAAGCTGAACAGGCTGACATACAACAAACGGCAGCTCTTTGGCTTAGACATGGAGATGAGCACCACCCCCAGAATCAGACAAGGAGAAACCTTTCCCTTTTGCCCCATTTTATGGAGGCAAAGTGACCCATGACCCCGATACATTAAAAATCAGAGCTGTTGGCGCTGCTCCAGTGACGACTATGGTGTCTGGATCTTCGAGCATGGCTCTGCTCATGGTTGATTGCTCTTGGCCAGCTGCTCGGCTGACCAAAAAAGGGAAATAATGTGATGTGCTGGGCAGCAGATCCCTGGAAGCGGGATCATTCAATTTGTGTCGATATACGATTTATTATATGTCACAGAATTCGCTAGTATCGAAGAAAAAACGTTGCCACCCGCAAGAAACAAGCTAGATACTCAGTGTGCATGTATCACTAAGAATCAACCAGTGACAAGCCGAGCAGCACTCACATTCCATAGATGCAATCATCAAACTGTGCATGAACCTGAACCTCACAACAAGCTAACCCAGGCATGGGCAAACTTGGGCCCTCCAGATGTTTTGGACTTCAACTCCCACAATTCCTAACAGCCTCGTGCCCTTTTGTTTCCCCCCTCAGCCACTTAAGCCTTTTCTGCCAAAGAAGGCTAGTGCCTCACTATCATTCCTGGGATTCCATAGCACTAAGCCATGGCAGATAAAGTGGTACTGAACTGCATTGACTCTCCAATGTAAATGAACCCTCTGATGTTGCTTGGCCACACACATCCTGGTTCTTTTCTGTGAAATGTTGGAAGTTACAGTTACATTTCCTTCCAAATACTTACGCACACCTTGGGCTCTACGGAGGCCCTTCCTTTGCTTTTGTCTCCGGACGCGTCGAAGCCTGTCCAGCCCCGTAAAAGGTGGGGATTTGTGTGTGCACCCTGCTCAGATGAAAGCCAGCCTTTAGGGCACACCTTCTTCCCAAATTGCCCCATTGACGGGTTTCTCCCCAAAGCGACGGACGAGAGAGACGATGCAATTAAAAGGAGAATCTACCAATGCAGGTTGACTGCTGTCAAGGTGAGGAGTTGGGAGGAAAGGGGGCCAAGGGAAAGGTTACACCCAAATGAGGAATGGTATCCACAGAAGTTTTGATTTTAGAATAGGACAATGTTCGAATCCTCTCTTAGCTATGGAAAGCCACTGGTTGACACTGGGATGGTAACACTCTCTCAGCCTCAGAGGAAAGTAGTGGCAAACTCCCTTTGAAGGAAGCTTGATATTTTTTTGTTGTTGTTGGGAGAGAGGGTTTACCATTGACTTCTTCTGAGGGTGTGACTTTCCTAGTGCATTTGGAAAAGTTTGCAAAATATCTTTGATATATAGTCGTGTCAGGAGCGACTTGAGAAACTGCAAGTCCCTTCTGGTGTGAGAGAATTGGCCGTCTGCAAAGACGTTGCCCAGGGGACACCCGGATGATTTGATGTTTTTATCATCCTTGTGGAAAGCTTCTCTCATGTTCCCGCATGAGGAGCTGGAGCTGATAGAGGGAGCTCATCCGCCTCTCCCCAGATTCGAACCTGCGACCTGTCAGTCTTCAGTCCTGCCGGCACAGGGGTTTAACCCACTGCGCCACCGGGGGCTATATATATCTTTGTATTTTTCCTTCTCCTGTGGGTGGACATGAACTACACTCTGCCCATCTCTGCTGTAGGAACCCAAAGAAGAATTGGACTAAAGTATGCTATATTTTTAGCACACACGCAACCCTCCAAATTGCTTCTAGTCCATGAGAATAACTTAATAAAATCCATAGGAAAGTCACACTGACAGCAAATAGCAGCTTCCATTTTCAACCTGGTTTTAAAGGAGCTCTCCAAGGTCCTGAAGTCTATTCCTGAATAAGTTCAGCACCTTGGAGAGTCCATTTTGGAAACCTGGAGAGGATTCGCCGCCCCTCTGATGCATGATTCACAAAGCAGCAGAGAGTCAGAATGGGATAACCAGATACAACAGAAGAGAGAGCAGTGTCCCTTTTTCCGCTGCCCATAGGAGGAGATTTCTGCAAATGTAGTGCTTTGAGTATTGAACTAAGACTCTGGAGACCAGGGTTCAATTTCCCCTTCAGCCCTGGAAACCCAAAGACTGACCTTGAGCAAGTCACACACTCTCAGGCTCCAGAATTCCTCATGATGACTCCACCTCTTGGTGACCATAGATCAGAAAATAACTGAAAGATACACAACCCACCTTCTTTGGATCTCAATCAAAAGATGAAAGCAAGATGACAACAACAACAACACAACGTAACACGTTTTTGGTTCCTGAATTTCCTAATTGAATCTATCATACAAATATGGATGATAGATTCCTAATTGAATCTATTTCCTAATTGAATCTATCATTTCCTAATTGAATCTATCATACAAATATGGAAAACGGTTATTAAATTGCAAAACTTTTGTTTTTGCGGGACATCCTGCAACACATTTTGCTATAGTTTTTCAATGAATATCTCATAATACAGTCTCAACCAATTCAACCTAGTTTGTGGCAGCCACAAAACAAAGTTTCTGTATAACAACAACTACTTTCAAAGTAAGTACTGCACAATTAAATAGGAATTAACACTTTCAAACTAGGAACAGAAAATATTTCAAATTTTGTTACATGGTGTAATATATGTGCAGACCTATGGCCTAAGCATCCTATAAATCAGTGGTTCTCAACCTGGGGTCCCCAGACGTTTTTGGCCTACAACTCCCAGAAATCCCAGCCAGTTCACCAGTTGTTAGGATTTCTGGGAGTTGTTGGCCAAAAACATCTGGGGACCCCAAGTTGAGAACCACTGCTATAAATCTTGACTTGAGTAGTGTAATAGTAATGATAACGTCAAGAAAAGTGACATCTAAAATGCCCCTTCTGCACAGTTCTTAGCCCTGTCCAGTTTTACATCTGGCCGTTCTCTGAAATCAATAATAATAACAGAACTGGAAAGCCCTGACCCATGAGCACTCTAACTGGAGGTCAGCTGTGACCAGCAGTGATGCAGAATTAGAAGAGGCACAAATGGAGGGCAAAATGGAACAATGTGCCAAAAGGAAGGTGCATCAAACCAACCCTGACCGGGGCCGCCTTCCACCTGGAAACCTGTGTCCACACTGCGTAAAAACATGTGGATCAACAATAGTACACTACACTTGGAAGCCTAACATCTTCAGGCTATCAGGGATTGCCTAAGTAAGTAAGTACAACAACAAAAATCTCAGTGTTTTGGTTTTTAGGCCTGATCCTGGAACTCTTTGGGGTACTGATTCAGAAAATTGCATTGGATCAATCCCCTCAGTTCTAGTTTCTTAGATAAGGTTGTTTTCTATGGTTTTCTACGGACAATCAGATGACATAGTTCTCTATCCCAAAAACTAGGGCTGAGAGGCGAAAACGGGTGCCCTTTTTGGAACCAGCAGGTCAAAGAGACCCAGGAACAGGACTAACATTTGAGATGCCAAAATGTAGAATGATTTGCCGATGCTCTCGATGTGCCATTTTTGCACACAACGTTAACAGCACTTTGTCCTCTCTAAAGTGCAAAAAGCTTTGGCGCACGCAGGAAAGAAATAACCACTACATCCAAAATGGTGCAAAATTATGACTGTTTGGTGTTCAGTCTCCTTCTCCCCACCCACTCCTTATTCCACTGCAGCTGCCTGATAGATGGAGCACGTGGGGCGGCCAGGTTAAGCCGGTCCCCTGTTCCAAGGGCCGGAGGCTGTCGGCTGGCCTGCTATCGCTGGGATAAAGGCCTCCTTTTGGCCTGGAGCAAATCCCGGCCCCTTCCTCTCCTCCTCGACTTGGGTTATCAATACAGAAGTGTACCGGGACCCTTTCTCCCTCCGCCTGGGAGTCTATTTCCTTCCCTCAGGCCATGGGACTTAATTCTGCTCAGTATCAACACCAAACAGACTCAGGTTCAAGCACTACCAGGCTCCCCTTCGTTCTGTTTTGCTTCCTTTTTGTGTGGCAAAACACATAAATGGTGGGAATGTTGAAAAGCTTTATTTAGTTTCCTCTTCTTTCTTTGGCATTACTTGGGAAGGCTACTGAGGTTCATGCTTTGAGTTTCCTTTGTGCAGAGAAAGAGTGGGGAATAAAATAATAATAACAACAACAACAATAATAATAATAATAACGCAAAGGTAATGGAAAATGAACACGCAAAAATACTGTGGGACTTTCGAATCCAGACTGACAAAGTTTTGGAACACAATACACCAGACATCACGATTGTGGAAAAGAAAAAAGTTTGGATTATTGATGTCGCCATACCGGGAGACAGTCGCATTGAGGAAAAACAACAGGAAAAACTCAGCCACTATCAAGACCTCAAAGTCGAACTGCAGAGGCTCTGGCATAAACCAGTACAGGTGGTCCCAGTGGTCATGGGCGCACTGGGTGCCGTGCCAAAAGATCTCAGCCGGCATTTGGAAACAATAAACATTGACGACATCACGATCTGTCCACTGCAAAAGGCCATCTTACTTGGATCTGCGTGCATCATTAAAAAATACATCACAAAGTCCTAGACTTCGAGGAGAGAAGGGTGGAGTAGAAATGCATGAAATAAATAATAAATAAAATAGACTCTTGGGAAGTGTTCGACTTGTGATTTTTGTGATACGAAATCCAGCATATATATCTCGTTTGCTGTGACGTACTGTGTTTTTGTGTCAGTAAAATAATGATGATATAAGGAGCCAGTTAAACCACTGAGCTGCTGAACTTGCTTATCAAAAGGTCGCAGGTTTGAATCCAGGGAGCAGTGTGAGCTCCCGCTGTTAGGCCCAGCTTCTGCCAACCTAGCAGTTTGAAAACATGCAAATATGAGTAGATCAATAGTTACTACTCATAGAATCACAGAATCATAGGAGTTGGAAGAGACCTCATGGGCCATCCAGTCCAACCCCCTGCCAAGAAGCAGGAACATTGCATTCAAATCACCCCTGACAGATGGCCATTCAGCCTCTGTTTAAAAGCTTCCAAAGAAGGAGCCTCCACCACACTCCGGGGCAGAGAGTTCCACTGCTGAACGGCTCTCACAGTCAGGAAGTTCTTCCTCATGTTCAGATGGAATCTCCTCTCTTGTAGTTTGAAGCCATTGTTCCACGTCCTAGTCTCCAGGGAAGCAGAAAACAAGCTTGCTCCCTCCTCCCTGTGGCTTCCTCTCACATATTTATACATGGCTATCATATCTCCTCTCAGTCTTCTCTTCTTCAGGCTAAACATGCCCAGCTCCTTAAGCCGCTCCTCATAGGGCTTGTTCTCCAGACCCTTGATCATTTTAGTCGCCCTCCTCTGGACACATTCCAGCTTGTCAATATCTCTCTTGAATTGTGGTGCCCAGAACTGGACACAATATTCCAGGTGTGGTCTAACCAAAGCGGAATAGAGGGGTAGCATTACTTCCCTAGATCTAGACACTATGCTCCTATTGATGCAGGCCAAAATCCCATTGGCTTTTTTAGCTACCACATGACATTGTTGGCTCATGTTTAACTTGTTGTCCACGAGGACTCCAAGATCTTTTTCACACGTACTGCTCTTGAGCCTGGTGTCCCCCATTCTGTATCTTTGCATTTCGTTTTTCCTGCCAAAGTGGAGTATCTTGCATTTGTCCCCGTTGAAATTCATTTTGTTAGTTTTGGCCCAACTCTCTAATCTGTCAAGATCGTTTTGTTTCCTGCTCCTGTTTTCTGGAGTATTGACTATCCCTCCCAATTTGGTGTCGTCTGCAAACTCCAGCGGGAAGGTAACGGAGCTCCTTGAAGTCATGCCGGCCACATGACTATGGACTATGGACAACACCAGCTCTTCGGCTTAGAAGTGGAGTCGTGTCCAGAGTTGGACACGACTGGATTTCATGTCAGAGGAAAACTTTACCTAATGATAATAATGACAGGTTACAAATATCACAAGCTCGTTTGGTGGGAATGAGAGAGAGAGAGAGAGAGAGAGAGAGAGGACCTTCTCCGTGATCACTCCCGGTCTCTGGAACTCCCTTCCTAAGGAGTAAAAATGGCCCCATCCTCACCTCCTTTTAGAAACGTCTAAAAACGCACCTATGCACTTTAGCATACGAAAAGGAGGACCACTAAGACACTTTAATTACTTGGAATGCTGGTACATACTATATGGATGCCACGTTACATTTCAAATCAACATTGGCACCGGCCATTTCTAATAGAACTGTATTTTAAATAGCTTTTAGGGTATTTGTTATAATGTTTAGGTATGTTTTAGTTGACTGTGTGTTATTGGACTGTTTTGTTTTATTTTTCACCACAATGCTTAATTCTTCGCTGTAAGCTTGCTGTTATTACTGCTGCTTTGTTGTGTATTACTTTGATACATTTGTACTCACCTGAGGGCAACTAAAATGATCAAGGATCTGGAGAACAAGCCCTATGAGGAGCGGCTTAAAGAGATGGGCATGTTTAGCCTGCAGAAGAGAAGGCTGAGAGGAGGCATGATGAGGGCCATGTGGGGGAAAGTCATAGGGAGGAGGGAGCAAGTTTGTTTTCTACTGCCCTGGAGACTAGGACGCAATGGAACAATGTCTTTAAACTACAGGAAAGGAGATTCCACCTGATCATAAGGAAGAACTTCTTAACTGTGAGAGCTGTTCAGCAGTGGAACTCTCTGCCCCAGAGTGTGGTGGAGAATCCTTCTTTGGAGGCTTTTAAACAGAGGCTGGTTGGCCATCTGTCAGGGGTGCTTTGAATGCGATTTTACTGCTTTTTGGCAGGGGGTTGGACTAGATGGCTCATGAGGTCTCTTTCAATTCTGTGATTCTAGAAGGAAGAGAAAATAGAACTTGACATTTGGGAGTTGTAGTTGCTGGGATTTATAATTAACCTACAATCAAAGAGCAATCTGAACTCCACCAATGATTGAATTGAACCATTCTTGGCACACAGAACTACTATGACCAACAGAAAATACTGGAAGGGTTTGGCAGGCATTGACCTTGAGTTTTGGAGTTGTAGTACACCTACATCCAGAGAGCGCTGTGCACTCAAACAATGATGGATCTGGACCAAACTTGGCACGAATACTCAATATGCCTAAATGTGAACACTGGTGGAGTTTGGGGAAAATAGACCTTGACATTTGGGAGTTGTAGTTGCTGGGATTTATAGTTCACCTATAATCAAGGAGCACTCTATACTCAGCCCACAATGGATCTGCATCAAACTTGGCACACTACATACATGACTAATACTGAATACTGGTGGGGCTGTTTTTGAATTCTGGGAATTGTAGTTCACCCACACCAAAAAGGAAGAGAAGGACAGGCGGAGAGGTCTTCGGCCTTCTCTACCGAAAAGGGTTCCTAAGAACAAAAAGAAAAAGAGTTTTCTGATGGACTTTGGCAACTCTAAAATGCCCCTTGTGACCCCCGCCCAGGTGGTCCCAACCCCCAGGTTGAGAAACACTGCCCTAAAGCAAGTTGGACCTGAACGTCCTCTAGAAGCCAAGATGACTACCCTGAGGCTGTCATTCCATAGCACAAGAAGGCAGGAATCGCTAGAAAAGAGAATAATATTTGCTAAGGGAGAAGGCCATATTCAAATGATGATTTGTATCACCACAAAGAGGGGGTTTATATTAAATAAAGGAATAGATTCAACCAGGAACAGGTATGAAGACAGATGAAAAAAATGTAAATAATGGCAATCCAAGCTCTGAAAGGGAGCCACTCTGGTGACTTTGCTTCCTGAAGTGTTTGTTTTTTGGCGGAAGAAGGCCATTTTTCAAAAGGTTCATTCCTCGATCATTGGAATATAAATGCACCGAATCTGAATTTCCAACCGAGCTGCTCTCTCGCTTCGTATGCTTCTGCCGAAGGGCCTTTTTAGCTCATGTGATGCCATTTCAAAGAGAATCCTTAAAGAAGGCAGGCTCACTTTGGATTCTGCCAAGAAAAGGGCAAAAGTAAAACACGACTTTGGAAATGGGATCCCAACATTAGCAGAGAGGGAAAATAACCGCTCCAAGTGCAGGATATCTAAGCTTAATGGTATAGATCAGTGTTTCTCAACCTTCCTAATGCTGCGACCCCTTAATACAGTTCCTTATGTTGGGGTGACCCCCAGCCATAAAATTATTTTCATTGCTACTTCATAACTGTAATTTTGCTACGGTTATGAATCACAATGTAAATATCTGATATGCAAAAGGTATTTTCATTCACTGAACCAAATTTGGCACAAATCCCCGATACGTCCAAATTTGAATACTGGTGGGGTTAGAGCGGGGGATTGATTTTTTCATTTAGGAGTTGTAGTTGCTGGGATTTATAGTTCACCTACAATCAATGAGCATTCTGAACTCCACCAATGATGGAATTGTTATAATGTTTACATATGTTTTAGTTGACTGTGTTATTGGATTGTTTTGTTTTAGTTTTCATCACAATGCTTAATTCTTCGCCGTAAGCTCGCTGTTATTACTGCTGCTTTGTTGTGTATTACTTTGATACATTTGTACTCACCTGAGGGCAACTAAAATGATCAAGGATCTGGAGAACAAGCCCTATGAGGAGCGGCTTAAAGAGCTGGTTATATTTAGCCTGCAGAAGAGAAGGCTGAGAGGAGACATGATTATTTATTTATTTATTTATTTATTACAGATTCTTATACCCCGCCCTTCTCACCCCGGGGGGGACTCAGGGCGGCTTACAAAAGCGAGGCACCATTTGATGCCCGCGTCACAAAACCATCAATACAAAATTATTACAAATTCATAGTTAACAATTCATACATAATATCAATAAAATCAATAAAATCAATAAAAAACCATACAAACCCAGTTCATCCCCCCACAAGGTCAGCGTTCACTAACTCATAGATCTCATTCTCAATTCCACTTCTTCCATCCTGCTGGTCGTATTCATCTGATTTAATTGCCAGATTGCCCGAAGGCCTGGTCCCAGAGCCACGTCTTCACCCTCCTCCTGAAGGAGAGGAGGGATGATGATGTCCTGATTTCCCCTGGGAGTGAGTTCCACAGGTGAGGGGCCACCACTGAGAAGGCCCTGCTCCTCGTCCCCACCAGCCTCACTTGTGACAGTGGTGGGGTCGAGAGCAGTGCCTCCCCAGCTGATCTCAAACTCCGGGGTGGGACGTAAAGGGAGATACGTTTGGACAGATACACTGGACCGGAACCGTACAGGGTTTTATAGGTCAAAACCAGCACCTTGAATTGTGCTCGGAACTGCACCGGCAGCCAGTGGAGCTGGCACAACAGGGGGGTGGTGTGCTCCCTGTATGTCGCTCCGGTGAGCAATCTGGCTGCCGCTCGCTGGACTAGTTGAAGTTTCCGAACCGTCTTCAAGGGCAACCCCACGTAGAGCGCGTTGCAGTAGTCTATTCGGGATGTGACAAGAGCGTGGACCACTGTGGCCAGATCAGACTTCCCAAGGTACGGGCGCAACTGGTGCACAAGTTTTAATTGCGCAAAAGCTCTCCCGGCCACCGCCGAGACCTGGGGTTCCAGGCTCAGCGGTGAGTCCATGATGAGGGCCATGTGGGGGAAAGTCATAGGGAGGAGGGAGCAAGTTTGTTTTCTGCTGCCCTGGAGATTAGGACGCAATGGAACAATGTCTTCAAACTACAGGAAAGGAGATTCCACTTGATCATTAGGAAGAACTTCTTAACTGTGAGAACTGTTCAGCAGTGGAACTCTCTGCCCCAGAGTGTGGTGGAGACTCCTTCTTTGGGGGCTTTTAAACAGAGGCTGGTTGGCCATCTGTCAGAGGTGCTTTGAATGCAATTTTTGGCAGGGGGTTGGACTAGATGGCTCATGAGGTCTCTTTCAATTCTGTGATTCTAGAAGGAAGAGAAAATAGAATTTGACATTTGGGAGTTGGAGTTGCTGGGATTTATAATTAACCTACAATCAAAGAGCATTCTGAACTTCACCAGTGATTGAATTGAACCAATCATGGCACACAGAACTACCATGACCAAGAGAAAATACTGGAAGGGTTTGGTGGGCATTGACCTTGACTTTTGGAGTTGTAGTTCACCTAAATCCAGAGAGCAATGTGGACTCAAACAATGATGGATATGGAAAACACTTGGCATGAATACTCAGTATGCCCAAATGTGAACACTGGTGGAGTTTGGGGGAAATAAACCTTGACATACGGGAGTTGTAGTTGGTGGGATTTATAGTTCACCTACAATCAAATGAGCATTCTGAACTCCACCAATGATGGAATTGGACCAAACTTGGCACACAGAACTCCCACGAACAACAGAAAACCCTGGAAGGGTTTGTTGGGCATTGACCTTGAGTTTTGGAGTTGTAGTTCACCTACATCCAGAGAGGACTATGGACTCAAACAGTGATGGATATGTACAAAACTTGGCACAAATACTCAATATGCCCAAATGTGAACACTGGTGGGGTTTGACAAAAATAGACCTTGACATTTGCGAGTTGTAGTTGCTGGGATTTATAGTTCACCTAAAATCAAAGAGCATTCTGAACCCCACCAAAGATAGAATTGGTCAAAACTTCCCACACAGAACCCCATGACCAACAGAAAATACTGTGATTTCTGACGGTCTTTGACGACCCCCCTGGCACCCCCTCGCATCCCCCCCCCCCCCCCGCCGGGGTCCCGACCCCGAGGTTAAGAAACGCTGGTGTAGATTATGATAGGGTGGAAGAAGAGTCATTTATAGAACAGCTAATACAACCATTGGGTTTTGGAGAGGGTGGGCTTTTCAATCTGGCTGCTTTTAGGTCCAAGAAGAATCTTGTTTATACACAGTCCTTGGTTGAGGAATTTATTGTCTTCCAAGTATTCTCTTTTCTTGTCATTTGCATGTTTTTACCACTATTCACCACTGAATCTCTTTAAGAGACAAAAGCAGTACATAATAATAATAATAATAATAATAATAATAATAATAATCTTATATAAATAAAAATGTAATGTTCGTCTGTGGGATTAACAGAACTCAAAAACCACTGGGGGAATTGACATCAAATTTGGACACAAGACACCTAACAACGCAATGTATGTCTTTCACTCAAAAAAATTGATTTTGTAATTTGGGAGTTGTAGTTGCTGGGATTTATAGTTCACTTACAATCAAAGAGCATTCTGAACTGCACCAACGATGGAATTGAACCAAACTTGGCACACAATTCTCCCATGACCAACAGAAAATACTGGAAGGGTTTGGTGGGAAGTGTCCTTTGGTTTTGGAGTTGTAGTTCACCTACATTTAGAGATCACTGTGGACTCAAACAATGATGGATCTGGACCAAACTGTACACAAATACTCCATGTGCCCAAATGTGAACATTGGTGGAGTTTGGGGAAAATAGAATCTTGACATTTGGGAGTTGTAGTTCCTGGTATTTATAGTTTACCTACAATCACAGAGCATTCTGAACCCCACCAATGATAGAATTGGGCCAAACCTCCCACACAGAACCCCCATGTGGGCCACAGCAAGGCGTGGCAGGGGACGGCTAGTCTATATAAATAAAAATGTAATGTTCGTTTGTGGGATTAACAGAACCCAAAAACCACTGGGGGAATTGACATCAAATTTGGACACATAGCTCAAAAACTACTGGACAAATTGACACAAAATTTGGACACAATACACCTATCAGGCCAACGAGTGACCATTAGTCATAAAAACACTGAAATATACAGTAGAAGAGACTTAAAAGGCCAAAAAACAAAAAAAATACATTATAATGCATGCGCAAAACCACATATACAGAAATATATGCACATATATATGCAGACGCAAAACACATACACAGAAAGGGGGAAGAAAGGAGGGAGGGAAAGAAGGAAGGAAGGAAGGAAGGAAGGAGAGAAAGAGGGAGAGAAAGAGGGAAAGGAGGGAAGGAGAGAAGGAAAGAAAGGTAGAGAAGGAAGGAAGGAGAGAAGGAAATAAAAAAGTGAAAGAGGGAGGGAAGGAGAAAAGGAACAAAAGAAAGAAAGAGGGAGGGATGGAAGGGGCGAGACAAGGAAGGATGGAACCAAAGAGCAAAGGAAGTGAGAAAAGAAACAAGTAGAGAAGGAAGGAAGAAGAAGGGAAAGAAAAAGAGGGAAGGAAAAAGGGAGGGAAGGAAGGAGAGAAAGGAAGGAGAGAAAGAGGGAGGGAAGGTTTGCCACAGCAATGTGTGGTGGGTACAGCTAGTAATAATAATAATAATAATAATAATAATAATAATAATAATAATTTTAAATAGTTCTGTGTTTAATTCTCTGTTGATGTTTATAGTCTTTAGGTTTTAAATGGTATATCTCAGGCATGGGCAAGCTTCGTCCCTCCATGTGTTTTGGACTTTAACTCCCACAATTCCTAACAGCCTCAGGCCCCTTCCTTTTCTCCCTCACCTGCTTAAGGGGAAAAGGAAAGGGCCTGAGGCTGTTGGGAATTGTGGGAGTTAAAGTCCAAAACACATGGAGGGACGAAGCTTGCCCATGCCTGGTATACTGCATTGTTTTTTTAACACTGTTCACCACTGTAAGAAGAAGAAAAAAGTGGTATATAAATAAATATATCAACAACAGCAACAATACTCTTCCGCGTAGAGTCAGGCAAAAGCAAACTGCTGCCTCCTGTTCTATTTTGAGTGCTTTTCTGTGGCGGAATGAAAATCACCCATAGTTCATATCTTTACCAACTCACACACTGTCTTGCTAGAGAAAAGATATGCCACGCAAATTATCAATAAAGCATAAGGTGTTTACTCTTTGTTATGCACAGAGATTCAAATGATCCTTTGGTCTCCATGTGAAGGATCTCCTTCCAGCAGCCAAGAAGTGAAAAATACTAACTGCCTTGGTAAGCTCCTGCACAGAAAACTTAAACATGTAACTGTTGCCAAAACTCCCAGGCTCAGCTAGCTTCTGGGTGTGGCCCAACCAATCAGCTTCATGGTTTGCATTTTTAAGTTAACACACTCACCAACTGATTTTTACATGCTTCAACATTTTCTTCATTTGCTACCTTGGCCTAATGATGTTGCTTGGCCTGATGAGTTTCCCTCTGTAAAATGTTGGATAATATGAGAGCCAAATAGAGAGATTCATTCAGGCAGGAGTCGTAGGAAGAGAAACGAACATGTACGAAGCCCATGAATAGAGTGGTTTTCTTCTTCTTCTTTTCCCTTCTGGAAAGGAAAAATAGCCTTCTTTAAACAATACTCCAGGCAACGAACAGACAGGCTTTCAGTCTTATTTATGGAAGGAAGCCAAGTGCTTAAATGGGCAGCCGGGGCTTTGATATCATGGCTGCGGAGTTATTCTTCAGTTGCTTGAGAAAATAACCAGATTCTTGGACAATGTTTGCTTTGGACGTGAGGCTCTTGTTGCCTTGCATCGTCCGGAGAAAACCCAGTGCTTTCTTCAAATTCAGAGCAAGCTCCGTCTGTAACTTAATCCAATGGGCTTTTCCAACGGCACCAAGAGCAATAAACAGCCAGATCAACCCAATAACCAAATAGACTCACAAAGTGGATCTGTAAAGAATGACAATGAAACCGGACTCGGAGAGCTCCGCAACTCAAAGCAGGGCTTCGAAATGGATTATGCCTTGAAATTAGTCTCAAAAACATTACAAATCACTCTCCTTTTTCCCCCCCGGTAACGAGGACGTTACAAAGCCATGTTTCCAAAAAAATCACATAAGAGTGTTCGTACTAATATTATTATTATTTCATTTATTATTTCAATACTGGGACTCAAGCCAGTTTCCAAAAGGTAAAGCACCTGCAAAGCCACGAGTGAAAACAGTTTGTTAAAAAAATATTATGGCAACGCAATTAAATTATCCATCGGAATTGGGACCAATGAAAATAAATCCTTCAAAAACATTTAGGTCTGTTGGAATCAGCAGAATAAGACACTGTTTAAAAATCCAATTAGTTAAGTTAATGTATTATTGAAATGAAGGCGCATCAAATGGAAATTGACAGCAGTTTAGGTGCCATGGCTCAATACTATAGGATCCTCAGATTAGTATGGTGATGGGCAGAGTAGGCCAAAGGCCTTGTCAAACTACAACTCCCATAATCCCATAGCATTGAACCATGGTACTTATAACGGTGTCAAACTGTGTCAGTTCTACAGTATAGATCGGGCCTGGGCAAACTTTCTAACTTGGGGGCTGCATGGAGGAAGGAAGGAAGGACGAAAGGGGGGAAGAGAAGGATGGAAGAATGAGAGAGCAAGGGAAGGAGGAAAGAGGGAAGGAAGGAAGGAAGGAAGGAAGGAAGGAAGGAAGGATGAAAGGGAGGAAGGGAAGGGAGGGGGAGGGAGGAAGGAAGGAAGGATGAAAGGGAGGAAGGGAAGAAAGGACAAAATGAGAGGAAGAAAAGGGAGGGAGGGACGGCGGGAAGGATAAAGGAAAGAGAGAAGGAAGGAAAGACAAAAGGGAAGGAAGGAGAAAGTGATAGGGAGGGAGGAAAGAGGGAAGGAAGGAAGGAAGGAAGGAAAGAAGGAAGGAACGAGGGAGGGAGGGAAGGAAGGAAGGAGAAAGAGCGAGGGAAGGGAGGTAAGCAGGAAGGAAAATAAAAGGAAGGAAAGACAAAAGGGTGGAAGGGAATGGATGGAGGGAGAGCGGGAGGGAAAGGAGGGAGGAAAGAGAGAAGGAAAGACAAAGAGGAACGAAGGAAGGGAGGGTGGAAAAAGAGAGAGGGAAGGTAGGAAGGAGAAAGGGTGAAAGGGAAGGGAGGGAGAAAGAGGGAGGTAAGGAAGGGTGGGAGGGAAGGAGGGAGGAAGGAAGGATGAAAGGATGGAAATGAAGGAAAAAGAGGGAGGGAAGGAGGAAGAAAAGAGAGAAGGAAAGACAAAGGGGAACAAAGGAAGGGAAGGTGGAAAAAGAGAGGGAAGGTAGGAAGGAGAAAGGGTGAAAGGGAAGGGAGGGAGAAAGAGGGAGGTAAGGAAGGGTGGGTGGGAGGGAGGAAGGATGAAAGGGTGGAAGGGAAGGAGAAAGAGCGAGGGAAGGAGGAAGGAAAGAGAGAAGGAAGGAAGGATAGGCTGGTGAGAGAGAGGAGGGCCTGAGAAAAGAGCCCAAGGGCTGCATCTGGCCACTGGGCCTGGCTTTGCCCATAGCTAGTATATATGCAGCCTGGGGCACCTTAAACACAAACGTATTTTATGTTATTGTATGTATTATATTTTCATATGGTTTGACTTTGTACTAGCTTGCCTTGAGCCATTAGGAGAGGCAGGTAACAAATGATATGTATTATTATTACTGGTGTTGCTGTTGTTGTTGTTAAATGTTCTGTCCTCTTTCTCCGAACCGCATTTTATCCCCAAAGACTTTGTTGTGCAAATTCCAAAGGAAGGGTTGCATGTTTGTCTTTTAGCTGCCTTGAATCTCAAGGCTCTGGAAAAGAAGGCGGAGAAAGGAAAGCAAGGCCAAGGAAGGAGCAAAAGGCGGTTGGAACAGTCTATTTAATCGCTCCAGAGCCTCCGGCAGAGTCACCTTTAAGTCACGGCTCAGGTGTTTATAGTTTATAGCTCTGTGCAGCTCTCCTGGTTAACCAACAACCTGGGGGCAGGTGAGGACTGCAGAGTCTGGAGGATTTGCTCACTTGGACGCCGCAGTGCTTTCCACCATCTAGCTGCATGTATTGGCTTTCTGGACTAATTCACACATGTGCTTGGTTTCCCATGCTTGAAGGTGTGGATGAATTCCAACGGGAAAGTCTTTTATTTGGGTTCATTGCAGTTGGATGTGTTTGGATGCCCTCTTGTATCCCTAACTCATGTTCCCTGCAGTTGGCAAAGATCTCCTATTGGTCCAGAGCATTGTGGAATTGCAGCATTGGAAGGGACCCCAAGGGTCATCCAGTTCAGTCCTGTTCTGCCAGGCAGGGAGACACCATCCAATCCCTCCCGACAGATGGCCATCTCAGCCTCTACTTTAAAACCTCAAGAGAAGAGACTCCACTGACGGACATATTCCATGGTTGAACAGCTCTTACCATCAGGATCTCCAGAGCAGCGGGGTAGGGGGTGGGTGGTGGTGGGGACATACTTTCTAATATGTAAACATGGCTCTTATGTCGCCTTCTCCATCTTCTCTTCTCCAGGCGAAACATGCCCAGCTCTCTAAGATGCTCCTCATGGGGATTCATAGTTTGCAGACCGTTGCCCATTTTGGTCAATCTTTTCTGGACCCCTTCCATCTTGCCCATCTCCTTCTTTATCCAGAATTGGACAAAGGGTTATTCCAGGTGAAAAGATCTGAATAGAGTGGGACTAGAACCTCCCTCCATCTCAGTGGTTCTCAACCTGTGGGTACCCAGGTGTTTTGGCCTACAACTCCCAGTAATCCCAGCCAGTTTACCAGCTGTTAGGATGCCTGAGAGTTGAAAGCCAAAACATCTAGGGACCCACAGGATGAGAACCAACTACACTTGTGCTTCCCAAGTTTTGGTTCTCCATGTGATTGGGACTTTAACTCCCACAATTCCTAACATCTGCTAAGATGGCTGGGATTTCTAGGAGTTGAAGTCCAAAATACCTGGAGGACCAAAGGTTGGGGACCACTGGTCTAGACACTATATTATTGATGCTGTTTGGAATCACATTAGGTTTTTTGGCTGCCGCATCACTGTTGGCTCATGTTCAGTTTGTGGTCTATAAAGACTCCTAGATGCTTTTCACCTGGACTGTTTTCAAGTCAGGGGTCACCCATCCTATATTTGTGCATTTCATTTTGTTCTGCCTTAATGTAGTTCTGGACATTTCTCCCTGTTGAAGTCCATTTTGTTAATCCTGAACCATCTTTTAAATCTCTTACAATCACTTTGGAGCCTGATCCTCCCTTCTGGGGTATCCGCTCTCCCTCCCAATTTGATCCCATCTGGAAATCCAAGAAGCATCTCTTCTATTTCATCATCTAAGTCACTGATGGAGACATTGCAAAGCCCTGGAAAGCCCAGGACAAGACCCTCTTTATGGTGCCCCACTGGTCCCTATTCTCCAGGAGAAAAAGAACCCATTTGATGATGGGTTCACAACAAGGTTAGTACACAGCAAACAAGATCACTATGCTGACTTTCATGTTCGATCACATTGGGCACTTCCCAAGTGTCTAGGACTGTGTGATATATCAGTGAATCATGCATGCAGATCCTTTTGCAGCTGATAGATGGTAATTTTGTCAGGGCCAATTGTTTTTAAGTGCAGGCCAAGGTCTTTAGGCACTGCACCTAGTGTGCCGATCACCAATGGAACCCCCTTGACTGGCTTGTGCCAGTCTTTGCATTTCTGTCTTTAAATCTTCATATCATGTAAGCATTTCCAGTTGATTCTCATCAATTCTACTGTCACCTGGGATTGCAACATCGATGATTCATACTTTTGTTTTTTTCCACAGGCGTGAGGTTAGGAGTCTTGTGCTCCAAAACGTTGTCAGTCTGAATTTGGACGTTCTAGAGTAGTTTTATGTGTTTATTGTTCAATGTGTTGTCAAAGGCTTTCATGGCCAGAATCAATGGGTTGTTGTGTGTTTTCTTTCATGGCCAGAATCAATGGGTTGTTGTGTGTTGTCATGTTTGTTTTGAAAGAAAAATGGAATAGGATAACAACAAATGAGAAACAGTCATTTTAAAAAAGCCTGTAACAATGATGAAAGGCTGGAATAAGTGGGTCGCTGTGAGTTTTCCGGGCTGTATGGCCATATTCCAGAAGCATTCTCTCCGGACGTTTCACCTGCATCAATGGCAGGCATCCTCAGAGGTTGTATGACCTCACAACCTCTGAGGCTGCCATTAGCCACAGATGCAGGCAAAATGTCAGGAGAGAATGCTTCTGGAACATGGCCATACAGCCCAGAAACACACAACAACCCAGTATTTATTGTCTTGTTATTGTTATTATTCTTATGTTTATTTACATCCCGTTTTTTCTCTCCATATAGAGACTCAAAGCTGCCTTAAAAAACACCCTTTAGGTTCAGCCTGTTAACCAGTTCTCAATCCACCTCACAGTAACATAGACCACGTTTTACTAACTTTTTGGCGACTTCCTTCTCCTTTAGCCGGACATTGAAAGCATGGCCCAGAGTCCAGAGGAGTCCTGGGAAACAATAGGGATGACAGCTCTCCCGGCCATGGCTGTTATAAATATTCCATATTATTTCATATTTAAAATATGCAACACAAAAGACACCAAATACACCACACTGGTGAATAAATATGACCAGGAGAATAATTTTGGAGACCTTGGGAAGTACCATGTTTATTGCTGATGCTGCAGGGAATGCCCATGCAGCCAGACTTTCTCCAGTGATCGACACATTCTCCTTATTTTGTTTGAGTTTTTAAACTTATCATCTTCTGAAACCTCAATTGAATTTAAATGGAAATGAAGCACAACTTCAAGGACGGCTCAGGCATGTGGATGTTTATTGTACTTTCCAGGCAAAATAAAACAATGCACAAGCAATAGACACATGCTCACTTATTGCACAGGGTCCCCTATGATACAGGAAAGCTTGAGCCACACCATCGACTCATTATCGGTTTTTACCCGTTTATTTTTCACAGCTGGTGGAAAGTGTCTTGAAAATGTAACTTGGGGGAGGAACTCAGAAAACGCTTGCAGATCTTTGGCTATCTCTTAACCCCCAAAGTTTCAGAAAAGGGAAAGTCTACTTCATCAGTCTAAAGTTGCATCATATAGGCCCGGAGAATCCTTCGTGATTCCGACTGCAATTGCTAAAACTATTTTGACGTGCGGACTCTGGGGGCATCTGCACTGTGGAATGAATGCAGTGTGACACCACTTTGTCATGGCTCAATGCTATGGAACCCTGGGATTTGTAGTTTGGTGAGGCTCCAGCCCTCTTTGACAGAGAAGGCCTGCAAAACTACAACTCCCAGGATTCCAGCGCATTGAGCCGTGGGAGTCAAAGTGGTGTCAAACTGCATCCACTCTACAGCGTAGATGCACTCCTGTCAGTCTGTTTTCTACTTCAATAGGGAAATCTTTGGCGTAACTTACAGCAGCATTTCTCAACAAATCACTATCACTCCCATTATCCTCAGGCAATTCTGGTTCTGTCAGGGATGATGGGAGTTGTGGTCCAGCATGTTGGAAGGTTGCAACTTGCCAGGTTCAAGGAAGGGATTCCTATTGGATGTCCTGCCTTATTGTGGCTGAAAAGGAGAGGTTTTACATGCACATTCTGCATGCTTCTTTGTACAGTCCACAATGAGCAAATCTATTGCTTTCAGTAGCCTTGGTTTGAGATATCCAACCGCTTTCATAGGCGAATTGATGCATTTGAGACACCAAGAAGACTCCCTGGCTGGATATACGAGGGTTGAATTAAAAGCAACCTCGTATATCCAGCCAGAGAGGGTTGAATTAAAAGCAACCTGTAACTCCTCAACAGATGGCAGTACTGGTATGTGGCAGGTACTGGCTTGTTCAGTAGACTCTCCTCTACAGTTCCATTTTGGTAGGAAGCCTTAGCATTGAACGGTTGTGTTGTTAAAATGCAAAGTATGGAACCCTGTGCAGACTGGTCAATGCAACTTTATGCAAGTTAACAATCATCATATCACTCAAAGAGAAATTTCAAGCATAATCGGCATTTCACAAGAATGTGTGGGGTCACATTATTGCTTTGCTTGGCTGTCGGAAGATCTGTGCACGGTGGGCACCCAGGATGCTGACGCCTGAAATGAAAGTGCACAGACTTCTTCCATGACAGCTTCAGAAAACTTGTTCATCGTTGGCAGAAACGTATCCAATTGTCTGGTGATTTTGTGGAAAAGTGAATAGTGGTAGTTAAAGAGCACATTCTAAGGATTATTTCTGTGTTTGATTTATCAAAATATTCCCATCCAAACCCAAGCAACGAGGGTGGAGGCATTACTTTTCATTCAACCCTCGTACACTGCCATATAAAATCCAGATTATCTGCTTCGGACTGGGATTACTGTATATTGCAGTGTGGACTCAGGCTGGATCTATACCACCCTATCTCCCAGGATCTGATCCCAGACTATCTTCTTATCACAGATTATCTGGCAGTGTAGACTCATATAATCCAGTTAAAAGCAGATAATCTGGGATCAGATACTGGGACATACGGCGAGGTAGATCTAACCTGAGTCACTGCCATATAATCCAGTTCAAAGCAGATAATCTGGATTTTATATGGCAGTCTAGATCCAGCCAAGGAATCTTCTTGATGTCTCAAGTGCATCAATTTGCCTATGAAAGCAGTTGGATATCTGAAACCAAGGCGATTGAAAGCAACAGCAACTGATCTGCTCATTGCGGACTGTACACAGACGCATGCAGAATGTGTATTTGGAGGCACAGTAGGCCTCTCTAGGGAATTTTCTAGGTCCTCCAGACACTGTGACCACAAGCTATACTTTCAAGGCCCCCAAAACAAATATATGTAATACATCAGGAATGGGCAAACTTCGGCCCTCCAGGTGTTTTGGACTCCAACTCCCACAATTCCTAGCAGCCTACCGGCTGCTAGGAATTGTGGGAGTTGGAGTCCAAAACACCTGGAGGGCCGAAGTTTGCCCATGCCTGTAATACATCCACTCTGTTAAAAAAATACACTGCGGTGACCCATCATCCGCATCAAAATCCTTCTCTTCCTCGGAGGTGGCCTTTGAGTCTCCAAGGTTTTCAACCCAACGGAGCTCTGGGAAAACCTAGAGACCCAAATGATGTTCACTGCAACTCCCAGCATTCCCTCCCCCTTGGCTCTGCTGGCAAGGACTGCTGGGAGTTGCAATATCATCATCATCATCATCATCATCATCATCATCATCATCATCAATATAATTCATTTTTGCCAATACGGGAAGGATTTGCGTTTCCTAATACGGACAACAACTTGTTTGCTTTCCTAAACGAATACACAACATATAATAATAATAATAATAATAATAATAATAATAATATAATTCTAGATATACTTTCATATATAGCCATCTGGGGGAAAAGGAAACCCCAAATAAACACATTCATGACGGTTCCAACCACTATTCGGTTGGGAACAAATAAAACTTTAAACCAAAATGAGGTCAGAAGACGGCAATTTCAAGCACTTTGATGTGGGACACGTTTCCATACTAAGCATAGCATTTTCTCTCTCTCTCAGTAGTCATAGAATCATAGCGTTGGAAGAGACCTCATGGGCCATCCAGTCCAACCCCCCTGCCAAGAAGCAGGAATATTGCATTCAAATCACCCCTGACAGATGGCCATCCAGCCTCTGTTTAAAAGCTTCCAAAGAAGGAGCCTCCACCACGCTCCGGGGCAGAGAGTCCATAAAAACAGCAGCCATGATGGAAATGGCACACAAGCCATTTGGTCAAAATCATACAAACGCAGCCATGTCATTGTTCTCTCCTCCATGGAAGAATTTTGCCTCTTTACCACATAAAGCTTTCTTTCAGTCCCCAAATTTCTAGTATTACGGAGAGTAAAGGTACATCTGCACTGTAGACTTGAGAAACTGCAAGTTGCTTCTGGTGTGAGAGAATTGGCTGTCTGCAAGGATGTTGCCCGGGGGTGCCCAGATGTTTTACCCTCCTGTGGGAGGCCCCCCTATGTCGCCTCATGAGAAGCTGGAGCTGACAGACAGGAGCTCACCCCACTCCCTGGATTCGAACAGCGACCTTTCGGTCAACAGTCCTGCCAGCACAAGGGTTTAACCCATTGCGCCACTAGGATTTCAATGCTATGGAACAATAGGAGTTGCACTTTTTGAGTCCTTTTTGGCAGGGAACGCTAAAGACCTTATGAAACTGCAAACCTCATGATTCCATCGTGTTGAGCCATAGCAGTTGAAGGGATGTCAAACTGCATTAATCTGACAATGCAGATGCACCCCAAGACATTGAAAATTGTTCCCAAGAACTCTGATATTTGCCTCTTTTCTTTGGACATCTAAACCGTATTTATGTAACACTCAGCTGAAGTTTGAAATTACTGCAATGGAGTCTCAAGGAAAATATAATCTGAGGGCAGAGTTGTTGTTTAAAGGGCCATGTCCTCATTTTATCCAACTTCTCCATACAGCTGTATCCCTGGATTATATATATGTGTGTGTGTGTGTGTGTGTGTGTGTGTGCGTGAGAGAGAGAGAGAGAGAGAGAGAGAGATACATCCTTCTCAGACATTTCACAATATTCAGCATTTTCTTCCACAAACAAAACAATCAAAAGATGTTTTGAGTTCTTGGAAATCTTGACCTCCATGAGCATGTACTCTTTATCCCTGTCTCATTGCACACAACAGATTTAACATTCATCGACTGAAGCCATGCACCACAATGAAGCATGGAGCAATTGTGAGAGGTTGCGTCTACTTCTAAATAAGGATGCAAGTGATTGCACGAAATGAACGGCATTGTACTGAAATATCTTAGCAAGAACATCAAATAGCATATTTCACCGCATAATAGTCGCACTTTCCCCCCTTGTCTCAAAAAAGGGGGATGTGACTATTACATGAGGGAAAAAAATCTGTCTATATTCCATTTTTCGTTGCTGTTTTTTAAATAAAATGGAGAAGGAGAGATGACTCAATCTTTTGACAACATATTTCTCTTTGTTTGAAACTGCAGAGCCATTTGGGGCTGATTCTCCCTTCCTTTTTTCTTTGAAGGCAAGGCAGTTTAAAAACTATAAAATGAAGGTCTCTGAAGCTCCACTCTTCTCTTCTTTCTCCTTCCTTCCTTTCTTTGAGGTCTTAAGGCCTCTGGAACTGGTATCATCCCTTTATTTCTCCATTCTCCAAAGAACCCAATTCCAGGTTTTGTAAACTACCTTAAGGCCTTGGAAGGAGGAAGGAGGAAGGTGGGAGGAGAGAAGAGTGGAGCTTCAGAGACCTCCATTTTGTAATTTTTAAACTGCCTTGCCTTCAGAGAAAGAAAGAAAAAAAGATAGATAGATCAGCCCAAAATGGGGTGCAACTATTATGTGAGGAAAACAAAAATACAATTTTTGCACCCAAAAATGGGAGTGTGACTATTAAGTGGAGGTGACTATTCTGCGATGAAATACTATATTATTTCAAAAGGAAAGAAGCAAACCTTCCAGGCAGTGGTGGCTGAGTGGCTTCCATGATGTGGGAAATCCACTCTGGAAAAGCTGAATGGGTTGGCCAACTCAGTTCAAAGTGCTGAATGGGTTGGTCAACACAGTTCAGCACCTAGGATAGTTCTTTTAAAGTGCAAAATGAAACCTGAACTCTATGGTATCTTGGATAATTCTCTCGAAACCTGTGGCCAAAATTGGTTTTGGATGCCAAAGAGCTCTTTTAAACCAGAGGGTGGATTCACTAACATGAAAGCCACCAGCCACCACTGCTCCCAACCTAAACTTGCAGGTATATATAGGATTCTGTCACTCCCTTCCATGAATGACCAGGTTAAGGACTACCCAATGACTCTATAGGTATGGAGGGCAAGAAGGTCCTTCACAGCTCGGCCTGGACGGGGTTCTTGGGGCAGGGCATGCCTTGCTGGACACACCGGATGAGTTCTTTGCGGTTGTCCAGGATGGTGTCGAAGCTCTCCTGCAGCCGATTCTGCTGGTCAACCACCTTTTGCTGGAGACTGCGGATCCAGCGCAGCAGCGCCAGGCGGCGATACATCACCAGGTGGACGCGGTGCTTCTGCTTCTCCTGCTCCTTGAACTTCTTCTTCTCCTGAAGGCTTTGGAAGGCCTCAGCCAGCGCCGGGAAGAGGGCCTCGGAGCTCGGAGACAAGTCCTCAGCCTCACTCTCCTTCCAGTCCTCAGCAGCAACAGAGGGTGTTTCCCAAGGGCCGGCGCCTCCGCTGTCGGGGCTGTCGATGCTCAGGGAACTGCTGGCATAACCATTGTCTTCCAAGGGGGAGCTGGCCATCTTCCGGCTTCCTTTGACTCTCTCTTTGGCAGTAGCTTTCTCTTGTTCTGGACTGGAGACCTCTGCTCCTTCTGGAGGCCTACGGATGTCCTCTTCTTCTTCTTCTTCGTCATCATCTTCTTCCTCCTCTTCTTCTGAGGCAAGGAACATGCTCTCCTGTCTCTCCTGATGGACGTTCCTAGGAGCACAGTTTGCTTCCTGCTTGCGCATCAGTGCTATTTGATTATCGGATGCAACTGGAGCACTGCCCCCAAGCTGCCCTGCTTCCATGTGCTCCAGACTCTCTGATGTGGGTTGGTTCCAGTTCTCATTGCTGTCGTAGGGCTCCTCACCCATGAAATTGAGGTTCCCGTCCCTCCCTCCCAGGTAGGCCGCATCCAACTGCGAGTTTCCCTTCGCTTCGCTGAAGAGCGCATTGAGCGGCATCTCCGGCTGGCACATGGCAAACATCTATGTGCCCTCCCAGCTGAAGAAAAGAGGAAGAGAAAGGAATTAAACAGATTTAAACATTTACGTCCCGCCCTCTGTCTAAAGACCCCAGGACTGACAATCAGAACCAATTCAGAAACATATTTTAGCAATTCAACAAGTTGTTTTAAAAGGTTAAAGTTGGGGGAAATAGTTTAAAGTTGGTGAAAACGTACTTTAAACCCACATGTGTAGTTTTGGTTAAAACCAATTATCCAAACAGCCATGTTTTCACCTGCAGGTAAAATTGTTATTGTTTATTATTATTATTATTATTATTATTATTATTATTATTACTACTACTACTGTGGGAATTGCAGAGGGATTGGTTTGTGCCTCTTGGTAGATAACTTTGGTTTTTTCTATTATTACTTTAATTACCATCACCATTATCATCATAACAATACCTGCCTCTCCCTATGGCTCGAGTTGGGATTTTTGTGTGTGTGTGTCAGAAACAACTTGAGAAACTGCAAGTCGCTTCATGTGTGAGAGAACTAGCTATCTGCAAGGACGTTGCCCAGGGGACGCCTGGATGTTTTACCATCTTGTGGGAGGCTCTCTCATGTTCCCTCATGAGAAGCTGGAGCTGACAGATGGGAGCTCACCCCACTCCCCGGATTCGAACAGCCAACCTTTCGGTCAACAGTCTTGCTGGCACAAGGGTTTAACCCATGTTTTAATGTTTTAGCATCCTTATGGGAGGCTTCTTTCATGTCCCCGCATGGGGAGCATAAGCTGACAGACGGAGCTCATCCGTGCCCTCTCTAGATTTGAACCTCCATTCTGTCGGTCTTCAGTCCTGCTGACACAAGGGTTTAACCAACTGCACCACCAGTGGCTCCTTTGAGTTGGGATACAACATGGTTACTATAGATAGATCAATACAGCACCATAAAAAAATCAAAATACAGTAGCATCTCGCTTATCCAACATAAATGGGCCAGCAGAACGTTGGATAAGTGAAAATGTTGGATAATAAGGAGGGATTAAGGAAAAGCCTATTAAATGTCAAATTATGTTATAATTTTACAAATTAAGCACCAAAACATCATATTTTCCAACAAATCGACAATATGTAGTAATTACTGTATTTACGAATTTAGCATCAAAACATTGCAATGTATTGAAACAGCTGTGGATCCAGTCGGGAGACAGACTGCGTTGGATAATACAGAAGGTTGGATGAGCGAATGTTGGATAAGCGAGACTCTACTGTAAACACAACAAAGACCAACACTGAAATGTTGGAAACATTGGTGCAGATTGCGCACATCTGGAACTGTGAAATTAGAAATACTCCAAAATCCTTCAAACGAGCTGCTGAGACAGTGATGTCTTAACTTTCTGATAGCTCAATGTTCTCAAACTTTATTTCATGGCAAAATGATTAAAAATAGTGTGCACAAAGTAATTTCTAGGCTATGTGCATAACAAAATATAATGAGTATTTAATTTTAATGCAAACTATAAAGCTGCCTTGGGTTCCATATTGGGGAAAGGTAAAGGTTTCCCCTGACTCTGGGGGGTAGTGCTCATCTCCATTTCTAAGCCAAAGAGCTGGCGTTGTCAGTAGACACCTCCAAGGTCATGTGGCCAGCATGACTGCATGGAGCACCATTACCTTCCCGCAGAAGCAGTACCTATTGATCTACTCACATTTACATGTTTTCGAACTGTCAGGTTGGCAGAAACCGGAGCTAAAAGCGGGAACTCACCCCGCTCCCCAGATTTGAACAGCTGACCTTTTGGTCAGCAAGTTCAGCAGCTCAGCGGTTTAACCCGCTGCGCTACCAGGGGGAAAAGCTGGGCTAAAATAATGAAATAAATGTAATATGAGGATACTCTTTCCAGAATCCTCAGCAAGGTGAAGGAGTATGGGACATTGCGGTCTTATTCAAAAGCAACATTCTCAAACTTTGCCAATCTCCAATTGATTGTTGTTTGGCAATATTTGAGAAACGTCAGATATTCAGTGCAGTCATTGGAGATTTCTGAGTTTTATTCCTATTGTGGCATGTCACCTGATAACAGAAATCACATTTTTGCAAGCTGCCTCCCTCCCTTTGACTGGTATCAGATGGGCTCAGCAACAGCGACAGCTCTTTCTCCCTCGAAATCAGGAAACAGCTTGTCTGGTTTCCAAGCCAACACACACACAAAACAATCACAGGTTTCATGCAAAACCTCCCAGATCCTTGGCTGCTAAATGGTGGCTTTATATAGCCAAGAGTGCGGAAGTTCCTTTTTTAAAGGCCATTCGTTGAATCCGTGGCCCATGAAACTGGCACCTGGAGGCCCTTCCTTATGTGTAGATTTCCACAAGACACCTATATATCAATCAGGATGAGATATTTGTTAGAGGTGAGTTCCCATTGTTAGCTCTAGCTTCTGCCAACCTAGCGGTTCAAAAACATGCAAATATGAGTGGATCAATAGGTAATGTATTGCCGAAGACTTTCATGGCCGGAATCACTGGGTTGTTGTAGGTTTTTCCGGGCTATATGGCCATGTTCTAGAGGCATTTTCTTCTGACGTTTCACCTGCATCTATGGCAAGCATCCTCAGAGGTAGCGAGGTGATGCTTCTGCGGGAAGGTAATAGTGCTCCATGCAGTCATGCTGGCCACATGACCTTGGAGGTGTCTACTGACAACGCCAGCTCTATGGCTTAGAAATGGAGATGAGCACCACCCCCCAAGTCAGGGGAAACTTTTACCTTTCCCGATATGGAACCCAAGGACAATAATCCCTGACCTTGACCAAACCTTGCATAAAATGCCCTCGGAAGCATTTATCCCAGTGGTTCTCAACCTTCCTAATGCCGCGACCCCTTAGTACAGGTCCTGATGTCGTGGTGACCCCCAACCATAACGTTATTTTCATTGCTACTTCATAACTGTAATTTTGATACTGTTATGAATTGTAATGTAAATATATGATATGCAGGAAGTATTTTCAGTCACTGGACCAAATTTGGCACAAATACCTGATACGCCCAAAATTTGAATGCTGGTGGGGTTGGGGGTGATTATTTTGTCATTTGGTAATGCTGGAGTTGCTGGGATATATAGTTCACCTTAAATCAAAGAGCCTTCTGAACTCCACCAATGATGGAATTGAATCAAACATGGCACACAGAATTCCCATGACCAAGAGAAAATATTGGGAAGGTCTGGTGGACATTGACCTTGAGTTTTTGGAGTTGTAGTTCACCTATATCCAGACTGTGGACTCAAGCAATGATGGATCTGGATCAAACTTGGCACAAATACTCAATATGCCCAAATGTGAACACTGGTGGAGTCTGGGGAAAATAGACCTTGCCATTTGGGAGTTGAAGTTGTTGGGATTTATAGTTCACCCACAATGAAACAGCATTCTGAACCCCACCAATGACAGAATTGGACCAAACTTTCCACACAGAACCCCCATGACCAACAGAAAATACTGTTTTCTTATGGTCTTTGGCGATCCCTCTGACACCCCCTCGTGACCCCCACAGGGGTCCCGACCCTCAGGTTGAGAAACACTGATTTATCCCATCTTCTAGTGCAATTAAACCTCATTTTCGTCCCCCTGATCCTCTGTCTATATACATTACGCGGCCTGCTCACCCAGTGTTTTTAAACTTTTAATGTTTGCAACTTGCCCTGCGCACTGCCCACTGTGATTTTTTTGTGATTCACTTACTGTGATCTTATATTGTTTGGTGTGTTCATTTGTATTGTTTTTTGTATTTATTTTCTATTTTCATTATATTTTGCCGTTTGTATTTTATGTTGTATATTTGCTCTGTTGTACTGTTGGGCTTGGCCTCATGTAAGCCACCCCGAGTCCCCTTAGGGAGATGGTGGTGGGGTATAAATAAAGTTATATTCATTATTATTATTATTATTATTATTATTATTATATTTGCAAATGAGATGCATAACGATATGGCAATATGCAAGAATTACTGATGTCCCATTCTAAATTTTCAGCTTTCCGCAAGGACTTCCCATACTTTGGAATTCCCGAAGGGTCAAAAATTAATTGTTTCCCCTATTTCTGCAGGCTTTTAGGAACTGATGCCAAGGAGCACTTGTTTTGTTGATATGCGCTTTCAAGGGTTTCAGTCCTATGGCCTGTGCAAGGCCCTGCTATGGATTCTCATGAGCAAAGATTCAAACCCTGGTCTCTCGTTTCCGATTCCATAAGTAAAAGAGATACAAATGTCCTGTTATTTGCACCACCCTTTTGTTGCCAATAAATAGACAATAAATAAAGGCAATCCATATCCATCTATATCAGTGGTTCTCAACCTTCCTGATGCCACGACCCCTTAATACGCTTCCTCATGTTGTGGTGACCCCCCAACCATAAAATTATTTTCATTACTACTTCATAACTGTCATTTTCTGGCTGTTATGAGTAGTAATGCAAATAAGGTTTTGCATTTTATGTAATTTATTTTTTGATTATCTGTTGTGTTTTTTTGTGTTTATATTGTGTTTACTGTATTGATGGATGTGGCCTTATGTAAGCCGCTCCGAGTCCTCTTGGGGGGATGGAGGCGGGGATATAAATAAAGATTATTATTATTAATAATAATAATAATATCTGATATGCAGGATGTATTTTCATACACTGGACCAAATTTGGCACAAATACCCAATACACCCAAATTTGAATACTGGTGGGATTGGGGGAGGGTACTGATTTTGTCCTGTGGGAGTTGTAATTGCTGGGATTTATAGTTCACCTACAATAAAAGAACATTCACTAACGATGGAATTGAATCAAACTTGGCACACAGAACTCTCATGACCAACAGAAAATACTGAAAGGGTTTGGTGGGCGTTGACCTTGAGTTTTGGGAGTTGTAGTTCACCTACATCCAGAGAGCATTGTGGACTCAAACAATGATGGATCTGGACCAAACTTGACATGAGTTCTCAGTATGCCCAAATGTGGTGTTTGGGGAAAATAGACCTTGACATTTGGGAGTTGTAGTTGCTGGGATTTATAGTTCATCTACAAAGAAAGAGCATTCTGGACCCTACCAACAACTGAATTGGGCCAAACTTCCCACACAGAACCTCCATGACCAACAGAAAATACTGTGTTTTCTGGTGGTCTTTGGTGACCCCTCTGACACCCCCTCGTGACCCCTCCAGGGGTCCCGACTCCCAGGTTGAGAAACACTGATCTATATAAATAAAAATGTAGTGTTCGTTTGTGGGATTATCAGAACTCAAAAACGACTGGACGAATTGACACCAACTTTGGACACAAGACACAAGATATTGAATTTTGGGAGTTATAGTTCACCTACATTTGTGGGGGGAACTGACCTACCCTCATGGGGGTTGTACTTCACCCTGCATCCAGAGCATTCTGAAATCCACCAATGGCAAATCTGGACAAAACATGGCACACAAACCCAACATGCCCAACTGTGAATACAGGTAGAGTTTGGGGATGGTTGCCCTGGAAATCTGGGAGTTGCAGTTCACCTTCATCCAGAGAGCACTGAACTCAGCCAACGTCAGATCTGGACCAAACTTGGCACATAGATGCATCATGGCCAACTGTGAATACAGCCCTGGTTTGGGGAGGATTGACCAACAGTTTGGGGAATTGTAGTTCACCCACATCCTTATGCATTTTCTAATGGGTGCATTCATAAAAAACCAAATCAGAAACTGGCTTTTCCCCCTAATAAACAGTATTACTAATTAACTAAATGATATTACCTAACACCCCAAAACAAACAATCCCTTTCTCAAATAACCTGGGCACCACCCAAGCTAGTATTAAAGAAATAAAGAAACAGAAACATTATTTATACACTCTTTGAATTGATTAGTAATATTTGAATATTATTATTATTATCTTTATTTACATTGAATAAAGAAACAGAAACATTATTTATACACTCCTTGAACTTATTTGTATTATTTGAATATTATTATTATTATTATTATCTTTATTTACATTGAATAAAGAAATAGAAACATTATTTATACACTCCTTGAATTGATTAGTATTATTTGAATATTATTATTATTATTATCTTTATTTACACTGGATAAAGAAATAGAAACATTATGTATACACTCCTTGAATTGATTATTATTATTATTATTATTATTATTATTATTATTATCTTTATTTACATTGAATAAAGAAATAGAAACATTATTTATACACTCCTTGAACTGATTCATATTATTTGAATATTATTATTATTATCTTTATTTACACTGGATAAAGAAATAGAAACATTATGTATACACTCCTTGAATTGATAATAATAATTATTATTATCTTTATTTACATTGAATAAAGAAATAGAAACATTATTTATACACTCCTTGAATTGATTAGTATTATTTGAATATTATTATTATTATCTTTATTTACATTGAATAAAGAAATAGAAACATTATTTATACACTCCTTGAACTGACTTGTATTATTTGAATATTATTATTATTATTATTATTATTATTATTATTATTATTATTTACATTGAATAAAGAAATAGAAACATTATGTATACACTCCTTGAATTTATTATTATTATTATCTTTATTTACATTGAATAAAGAAATAGAAGCAATTTCACCCTATGTCTGGAAGCTCTGTCGAACTGGCTGCGTTCTAGCAGACTGCAGGTGAACCTGGCAAAGACTGAGATTCTTTGGTATGGCCGGCCGGCAGGTCTGACTCCTCCGTTGCCCACCTTCGATGGTGCTGCCCTATCTCCTTCGCCTACCGTTAAGAGCTTAGGTGTCGTTTTGGATTCACAGCTGACAATGGAAGCTCAGGTCGCTGCTGCCAGCAAACAGGCCTTTTTCCATCTACGACAAGCGAGGCAATTGGCACCCTACCTATCTGACGAGGCTCTGGCAACTGTCATCCATGCCACGGTCACATCTAGGCTGGACTATTGCAATGCCCTGTATGTGGGCCTTCCGATGTCTATGACCCGAAAGCTTCGTATCGTTCAGAACGCGGCAGCCAGGTTACTCACAAGAACGCCCATGAAATGCCATATAACACCAGTGCTGCAACACTTACATTGGCTTCCAACTGAGTACCGCGGCCTGTATAAGATGCTAGTTCTGACCTTTAAAACTCTTTATGGCCAGGGTCCATTGTACCTTAGGGACCGCCTCTCCTTCTCCCATCATCGGAGGTCGCAACGACCATCCCAACGTGACTTACTCTATATACCAGGTCCTAGAGAAGTGCACTTGGAAGGGACCTGACGCAGGGCTTTTTCTATTTCTGCCCCTGCCTTGTGGAATTCCTTGCCACCCTACATGAGGGCCATGCGTGACTTAGGGCCTTTTACTCTCGCACTTAAGACCTGGCTTTTTACTAGAGCATTCGATCCCTGTTAATTTTTTAATTTTTGTATGTATGTATTTTATCTTTTACAATTTAGCTGTAAATCGCCTGGAGCATTCTCAGATGGAGGACGATTAATAAGTTATTAAATGATGATGATGATTTATACACTCCTTGAATTGATTATTATTATTATTATCTTTATTTACATTGAATAAAGAAATAGAAACATTATGTATACACTCCTTGAATTGATTATTATTATTATTATTATTATTATCTTTATTTACATTGAATAAAGAAATAGAAACATTATGTATACACTCCTTGAATTGATTATTATTATTATTATTATTATCTTTATTTACATTGAATAAAGAAATAGAAACATTATGTATACACTCCTTGAATTAATGATGATGATGATGATGATTATTATTATCTTTATTTACATTGACTAAAGAAATAGAAACATTATGTATACACTCCTTGAATTGATTATTATTATTATTATTATTATTATTATCTTTATTTACATTGAATAAAGAAATAGAAACATTATGTATACACTCCTTGAATTGATTATTATTATTATTATCTTTATTTACATTGAATAAAGAAATAGAAACATTATGTATACACTCCTTGAATTGATTATTATTATTATTATTATCTTTATTTACATTGAATAAAGAAATAGAAACATTATGTATACACTCCTTGAATTGATTATTATTATTATTATTATTATCTTTATTTACATTGAATAAAGAAATAGAAACATTATGTATACACTCCTTGAATTGATTATTATTATTATTATTATTATTATTATTATTATCTTTATTTACATTGACTAAAGAAATAGAAACATTATTTATATTTCTTTATTAATATACTCCTTGAATTGACATTATTATCATTACTTTCTTTATTTATATTGGGATCTTTCCTTTTGTCTTAAATCAGTGGCTCTCAACCTGGGGGTTGGGACCCCTGAAGGGGTCGCGAGGGGGTGTCAGAGGGGTCGCCAAAGACCATCAGACAGTATTTTCTGCTGGTCATGGGAGTTCTGTGTGGGAAGTTAGGCCTAATTCTATCGTTGGTGGGCTTCAGAATGCTCTTTGGTAGTAGGTGAACTATAAATCCCAGTAACTACAACTCCCCAATGTCAAGGTCTATTTACCCCGAACTTCACCAGTGTTCACATTTGAGCATATTGAATATTTGTGCCAAGTTTGATCCAGATCCATCATTGTTTGACTCCACAGTTCTCTCTGGATGTAGGCGAACTACAACTCTAAAACCCAAGGTCAATGCCCACCAAACCCTTCCAGTATTTTCTGCTGGTCATGGGAGTTCTGTGTGGGAAGTTAGGCCTAATTCTATCATTGGTGGGCTTCAGAATGCTCTTTGGTAGTAGGTGGACTATAAATCCCAGCAACTACAACTACCCAATGTCAAGGTCTATTTACCCCGAACTTCACCAGTGTTCATATTTGGGCATATTGAACATTTGTGCCAAGTTTGATCCAGATCCATCATTGTTTGACTCCACAGTTCTCTCTGGATGTAGGCGAACTACAACTCTAAAACCCAAGGTCAATGCCTACCAAACTATTTTCTGTTGGTCATGGGAGTTCTGTGTGCCAAATTTGGTTCAAGTCCATTGTTGGTGTAGTTCAGAATGCTCTTTGATTGTAGGTGAACTAGAAATCCCAGTAACTGCAACTCCCAAATGACAAAATCAACCCACCCCCAAACCCACCGGTCACCAAAGACCATCAGAGAGTATTTTCTGCTGGTCATGGGAGTTCTGTGTGGGAAGTTAGGCCTAATTCTATCATTGTTGGGGTTCAGAACGCTCCTTGATTGTAGGTGAACTATAAATCCCAGCAACTACGACTCCCAAATGCCAAGGTCTATTTCCTCCAAACTTCACCAGTGTACATATTTGGGCATATTATTTGTGCCAAGTTTGGTCCAGATCCATCATTGTTTGAGCCCACAGTTCTCTCTGGATGTAGCTGAACTACAACTCCCAAACTCAAGGTCAACGCCCACTGAACCCCATCCTCTCAGTCTCCCACCAATCCTCCCATCCCAACCCCACCAGTATTCCAATTTGGGTGTACTGGGTATTTGTGCCAAATTTGGTCCAGTGAATGAGAATACATCCTGCATATCAGATATTTACATAATGATTCAGAACAGGAGCAAAATCACAATTATGAAGTAGCAATGGAAATAATGTAATGGCTGGGGGTCACCACAACATGAGGAACTGGATAAGAACCACTGCCTTAAATAGATACCTTGGTTGCAGCAGGCATTGAAAACTGGCGCAGGCAGAAAACAGAGCCCTTTCCTCCCCATCCATCCAGCAGGGAACCCTCCAGGTGTTGCCGAACTCCAACTCCCAGCATGCAACGCCGCTCATGAGCCTGGCGAGGGCTGCTGGGAGTTGGAGTCCTGGAGGAAGAGGAGAAGGGGGAAAGGGACTGCAAGCGGCGCAGGAAAGGAGAGTGGCGCAGGAAAGGAGAAGGCAAATCCCCAGCTAAATGGAAGGGATCAGGAAGGAGCCCCATTGCCACGGACACCCCCATTTGGCCCACACACCCGCTTCCCCCCCCCCCCTTTCTTCTCCTATGGGGCTCCTCTCAGTAACACTCACTCACCGCTGGGCGATCCGTGGGGCGCGGAAAGCGAGGGCTGTGCTAAGGATCAGCGTCACGCGCGGCGCGGATTCAGAGGCTAGAAGATAGGGGAGGAGGCCCGCGCATGCGCGGAATTCCAACAGCGACGTCACCAGACAACCATGCAATATATTGATGGATACCTATTTATGTATTACTAGCTATCCCCTGCCAGGCGTTGCTGTGGCCCAGTCTGGTGATCTGGAAAATAAAGTAATGTGAAAGTGTGGGTTTCTAATAGATGTGACTTCTTCCTGCTTGCGGGTGAACAGTATTTCTTGTTTCCTTGTCAGTGTTGATGTGGAGAGTGTCTGGTTTGCCTACTCTGGAACATGCAACATTGTTGTTGTTCAGTTTTTGTGGGTTTTTTCGGGCTATATGGCCATGTTCTAGAGGCATTTCTCCTGACGTTTCGCCTGCATCTATGGCAAGCATCCTCAGAGGTAGTGAGGTCTGTTGGAATTAGGACAATGGGTTTATATATCTGTGGAATGGCTGGGGTGGGGCAAGGAGCTCTTCTCTGCTGAAGTTAGGTGTGAATGTTTCAACTGACCACCTGGTCAGTTGAAACATGGCCTTCAAATGCTAATGAAGGTGGTCAGTTGAAACATTCACACCTAGCTCCAGCAGAGAAAAGGCCTGTAGCGAGGGGGGAGGGTTTAGGGGTTCACCCCCCCCCCCAAAAATGTTTCAGATTTTTTTTAAAAAACTGGTTTACTCATGAATTTTAACTGGTTAACCAAATCCCCGTGCTAAGTCTATGAGATGCAAAAAATTAAGAGTTCCTCCAGAACTGCAAGCACTATCTCAAGCAAATATTGACAATTTATTCACACTGTTTGGGACCTGCCTACCTGCGTGACCGCATCTCTGTGTACGAACCCACACGATCTCTTCGTTCATCTGGAGAGGCCCTACTCACGATCCCACCTGCATCGCAAGTGCAATTGGCGGGGACGAGGGATAGGGCCCTACTCACGATCCCACCTGCATCGCAAGCGCAATTGACGGGGACGAGGGATAGGGCTTTCTCGGTGGTGGCCCCTCGACTCTGGAACTCTCTCCCTAAGGACATCAGGCAAGCCCCAGCCAGGATAACTGCATGCCCACCCCCCTCCAAACACCTACCCTTTTCACCTGGTCATGCCCAGTACTGCTTACTGCCCAAATGCTTGGTTCCACAGCCCTGCCACAGATTTTAATTGCGTCATGGTGTGTTGTTAATGTTATTCCCTTGTTTTTGAGTTATTTTGCTGTATTGCTGTTGTTGTTTTTACTGTTATATTTGGGCTCGGCCTCTTGTAAGCCGCACCGAGTCCTCAGGGAGATGGTAGTGGGGTACAAATAAAGGACTATTATTATTATTATTATTATTATTGTCATTGTGGGGTGTGTGTGTTCAATGCTCTCATTGAGGAGGCCAGACTTGGTGGAGGTGGTTGACAAGGGCGGAGCTGCAGACTATTGAAGGCTGCTCTGCCCCCTGCTGTGCTCTTTGCTTCAGCGTGAGCTAGGAGGCAGGTTTCAACCCCCCCCCCCCCCCCCCGAAAATTTCAACCCCTCCCGAAATTTTTTTCTGGCACTAACATTTAACATAATTTAAAAGATCTCTGAATGCACTCTAACACAGTTATGGTCCCTTGAGCAAAGTCAGTAACACCTTGATCTGGAAAGCCAAATCCAGAAAAGCCTGGGATCCAATAGCAGGCTTTCTCATCCGTAAATACACCACATTGATCCTTTTCAGAGCTGCCAAAATATCCTCTTCTTCCTTATTGTAATTTTGCTCTGAGGATGGATACCAGGAGTCCTGGAAGCCCAAGGCAGGCGGAGACGCTCCTCGATGCCGATAACGGAGGGCCATGGCCCATGCCTCCCGCTCCACCTGCTTTTCATCTGTGCTGTTTTTCCATCCACCAGTCCGGCCACTGCCTTTGAACGAAATTGTTCCCAGCAGAGGCCTAGAGACCTTGCTTTGCCAACCGGTGACGTCGGCATGTGTCACCGGAGCCTGTTGCTCTAACCTCTTTCCACCAGGAAGGATGGATAATTGGGGCCTAACCAAAGCCGCATGTGAGGGCCGCTTTGAAGGGGGATCTCGCCCGGCAGAAGACACAAAGTCCCACCAAATCAGAGCAGAGGAATTTATGCTAAACCCGCCATGTGTTATTACAGTAGGTCCCCCTTATCTGTGGATTTAATAGCCACAATTTCATTTATCCACTCTCCAGAAAATGCTCCCCAAGAAGTGATTGTGGGCCTGTCTAGGTCTTCCTGTGTAATTCCATGATATGCTCCTGGTTGTCCACATTTGTGAGTCCCACTTTGATTTGATTACGCTATGTAACAAAATTTGAAAACAAAAACTGTTCCTGATTTGAAAGTGTTATTTCCTGTTTAATTGTGAGGTACTTACTTTGAAAGTAGTTGTTCTGCTCCAGAAACTTTGTTTTTGTAGCTGTCACAAACTATGTTGAATAATAATAATAAAACTTTATTTATACCCCGCTACCATCTCCCCCGGTGGCGCAGTGGGTTAAAGCACTGAGCTGCTGAGCTTGTTGATCGAAAGGTCGCAGGTTCGATTCCGCGTGATTCCACGTGGTGTCAAACTGCATTCATTCTAAAGTGTAGCCAGGGCCATTAGCCATTCTGAGGAGGGGATTTTGGAAGTTGTAGTCCTCTAGTTATGGAGCCCCTGGTGGCACAGTGGGTTAAAGCGCTGAGCTGCTGAGCTTGATCGAAAGGTCGCAGGTTCGATTCCGGGGAGCGGTGTGAGCTTCCGCTGTCAGCCCTAGCTTCTGCCAACCTAGCAGTTCGAAAACATTCAAATGTGAGTAGATCAATAGGTACCCCTCCGGCGGGAAGGTAACGGCGCTCCATGCAGTCATGCCGGCCACATGACCTTGGAGGGGTCTACGGACAACGCTGGCTCTTCGGCTGAGAAATGGAGATGAGCACCACACCCCAGAGTCAGACATGACTGGACTTAATGTCAGGGGACTACCTTAACCTTACTTACCATCTCCCCAAGGGACTCGGTGCGGCTTACATGAGGCCAAGCCCGCAATACAACAATAAACAAAGGCAATAACAAAAACAATCAATACAATACAATTAATATAAATCACATAAACACAAAATAATAAGCAATCAACAGTGACACACAAGCATTTAAAAACCAATGGCCGGACCAAATGTAATAGATTAAAATGTAAAAAATAATACTGAACATGAACAAGGTAGAATATAACTGGGATAGGATTTTCCAAGAGAAATGAGTCAGTCCGAAATCAGTGGTAAAGTGCATTTTGAGGGCATATTGCTGAGAGTTTTCCTTATTCTGGGAAGGCATACTGGAACAACCACGTTTTAAGCTCCTCCTAAAGACTGCCAGAGTTTGGGCATGTCTGATATCCTTCGGAAGTGAGTTCCAGAGTCGGGGGGCCACCGCCACGGCCTGAGTCCCTCGTTGAGGTGAGAAGACTGGTATAGAAAACTTCTAAATAAATAAATAAATAAATAAATGGCCCTCTCCCTCGTCCCCACCAATCGAGCCTGCGAAGGAGGTGAGAGTGTGAGCAGGGCCTCACCAGATGATCGAAGAGATCGTGCGGGTTCATACACAGGTTGATACTATGAGATATTCCTTGGAAAACTATAGCAAAATGTGCTGTGGGATGTCCCACAAAAACAAAGTTTTTGCAGTTTAATAAATTTTTCCCCTTGACATTAAGGGTGGTGTTCATCTCCATTTCTAAGAGCTGGTGTTGTCCGTAGACACCTCCCTAGGTCATGTGGCTGGCATGACTGCATGGAGCACCGCTACTTTCCTGCCAAAGTGGTATGTATGTATGTATGTATTTATTCATTTATTTATTTACTGTATTTGTATACTGTCCTTCTCAGCCCTCAGGCGACTCACCTATTGATCTACTCACATTTGCATGTTTTCGAACTTCTAGGTTGGCAGAAGCTGGGGCTAATGATGGGAGCTCACCCTGTCCACAGATTTGAACCACTGACTTTCTAATCAACAAGTTCTGCAGCTTAGCAGTTTAACCTGCTGAACCACTGCAGCACCACCACAGCCCAGTTTATAACATAACCAAAGAGGAAATGGCATTTATAACCCAGGAACAAAATTTTTGTTACACTGTGTTCTTTGTGAGTATGTGTAGATCCTTCTGGGTGAATCTGTGGTCACCTTCTGTCAGACATTGACCATAATGTAAATTCTGGAAGAACATCTCTTTAGGAATGTGTAGGTTCTTTAGTTGTTTTTTTAAATTTATGGTGATTTTTTAAAAAATGTGATGTTTCCACTTTTCAGTGAATCTGCATCCTTAAGCCCCACAAAAAGCAGAGGGGCTACTGCATAGTCAAAATATAGGCTTCACCATTATTCATGGTTTTGGGCATCCACTTGGTTGGGCGTCTTGGAATGTATCCCTGGTGAATACAAGGGGCATACTGTATTGTGCTGTTCCAGCAGTCACCAGCCATCCCCTCCCCAATGCCAGCAATACAGCTTAATGGTGTAACATTAAAAAACGTTGACCATTTCCGCTACCTTGGCAGCCACCTCTCCACCAAAGTCAACATCGGCACCGAAATACAACACTGCCTGAGCTCTGCGAGTGCAGCATTTTCCCGAATGAAGCAGAGAGTGTTTGAGGACCGGGACATCCGTAGGGATACAAAGGTACTTGTCTATAAAGCTATTGTCCTCCCAACCCTGCGAAACGTGGACTGTCTACAGACGTCACATGCAACTCCTGGAACGATTCCATCAGCGCTGCCTCCGGAAAATCCTGCAAATCTCTTGGGAAGACAAGCGGACAAACGTCAGCGTGCTGGAAGAAGCAAAGACCACCAGCACTGAAGCGATGATCCTGTGCCATCAACTCCGCTGGGCCGGCCACGTTGTCCGGATGCCTGACCACCGTCTCCCAAAGCAGTTGCTCTACTCTGAACTTAAGAATGGAAAACAGACTTGGTGGACAGGAAAAGAGATTTAAAGATGGCCTCAAACTGGGAAGCCCTGACCCTTGAGCGCTCCAGCTGGAGGTCAGCTGTGACCAGCAGTGCTGCAGAATTCGAGGAGGCACGAGTGGAGGGTGAAAGAGAGAAACGTGCCAGGAGGAAGCCAACCCCAACCGGGACCACCTTCCACCTGGAAACCAATGCCTTCACTGTGGGAGAAGATGCGGGTCAAGAATAGGGCTCCACAGCCACCTACGAATCCACAAGGAAACCCATCATAGAAGACCATCTTACTCGTCCAATGAGGGATCGCCTAAAGTAAAGTACTGTATTATGTTGTTGTTCTTGTTGTTGTTCCACTTTTATCCCAGGCTGAAGACAACTTCCAACTTGCAGTACAACTTCTATGGCAGCTGAAATACAGACTAGTAAAAGCAGATGTTGGTCCAACAAAACTCTCCGAAGCTCAAAAGGAGTGAAGACCTAAGCATGGTTTCCACTTGCTTTAAAAGAGCTCTCCAAGGTACTGGACTTAATTTGCCCATGCCTAGTTTAGCACCTTGAATCTAGGAGTCTTGGTAGGCCATAAGCTGAATCAACAGTGTGATGCAGCAGCAAAAATACTCAATATGATTCTAGGAAGCATAAATCAAAGTACAGTGCTGAGATCAAGGAAAGTCATAGTCCCACTCTTTTCTGTTTGGTCAGACCTCACTTGTGTCCAGCTCTGGGCATCACAGCTCAAGAAGGTTATGGTCAAGAATGAAAGTGTCCAGAGTAGAGTGACCAAAATGTCTGGACTGGAAACTATGAATCCTTATGAGAAGCAGCTTAGGAAACTTAGAGAAGGTTAAGAGGGGACATGAGAGTTATGTTTAAATATTTGAAAGGAGGCCATATTGAGGAGATTGATTTCTGCTGCTCCAGAGATTGGGACTCAATGGAGCAATGGATTCAAACACAGGAAAAGAGATTCCACCTAACACTATGGATGTCATTCTGTATGCAGATGATCTTCAACTCTATTACACCTTTCCACTCACTGCTAAGGAGGCTGTTCAGGCCCTGAACTGGTGCTTGGCAGCTGTGACGGTCTGGATGAGGGCAAACAAATTGAAACTGAATCCAGAAAAGACGAGTCCTCCTGGTAAGTCATAACGCCGAACAGGGTATAGGGTTACAGCCTGTGCTGGATGGAGTTACACTACCCCAAAGGCACAGGTTTGCAGCTTGGGAGGGATCCTGGATTCATTGCTGAGCCTGGAACCACAGATCTCAGCAGTGGCCAGGGGAGCTTTTGCACAATTAAAACTTGGGAAGTCAGACTTGGTCACAGTAGTCCATGCTCTAGTTACATCCTGAATAGACTACTGCAATGTGCTCTATGTGAGGTTGCCTTTGAAGACTGTTCAGAAGCTTCAGACGGTCCAATGGGTGGCAGCCAGATTGCTCACTGGAGCAGGATACAAGGAGCACACAATCCCTTGTTATGCCAGCTCCACTGGCTGTCAGTCTACTACTGAGCACAATTCAAAGTGCTGGCTTTAGCCTATAAAGCTCTAAACAGTTCCAGTCCAGCTTACCTGTCCAAACGTATCTCCCTCTATGAACCATCTCAGAGGCTAAGATAATCCAGGAAGGCCCTGCTCTCAGTCACGCCTCCTTCACAGGCATGACTGGTGGGGACAAGAGACAGGGCCTTCTCAGTAGTGTCCCCTCATTTATGGAATGCCCTCTCCAATGAAATTAGATCAGAGCACCCTACCTCTTGGCCTTCAGAAAAAAAGCGAAAACATCGCTGTGGGACCAAGCATTTGGGCAGTAAGCAGGACAAGAAACATACACGGATTATGTGCAATTGTTATTTAATACTAGAATGGCCTGAACCATGCTTCTGGATCATGTGATTTTAATGTTTATATTAATATGTTTTAATACCGTGTTTTAATGTTTAAATGTAGTTATGTTTTATGATTTAATTGATAGTTTTATGTTATTTTTGTTTTGTTTTATTTTATTATTTTTTTCGTGTCAGGAACGACTTGAGAAACTGCAAGTCGCTTCTGGTGTGAGAGAATTGGCTGCCTGTAAGGACGTTGGCCAGGGGACGCCCGGATGTTTTGATGTTTTATCATCCTTGTGGGAGGCTTCTCTCATGTCCCCGCATGAGGAGCTGGAGCTTGATAGAGGGAGCTCATCTGCCTCTCCCCGGATTCGAACCTGCGACCTGTCGGTCTTCAAAGTCCTGCTGGCACAGGGGTTTAACCTACTGCGCCACCGGGGGCTCTTTTGTTTTATGTTAGGTTTTCAGATTTTGTAAGGCATTGAGTTTAGCCGTGAATATGTTGGAAACTGCTTTGAGTGCCCTCCAGGGTGAGAAAAGTGGTATATAAATGAAGTAAATAAATAAATAATGCTAGGAAGAGCCTGATAATAAGATATGATGAATAGTAGAATATGCTGTCTGGGAATGTGGTGGAGTCTCCTCTAGAGGTTTTTTAACAGAGGCTTGGTGGCCATCAGTTTAGAGGGCTTGAATTGTATATCTCTGCACAGCAGATTGGGTTGGAATGGATGGACTTTGGAGGTCCCTTCCAACTCACAGTTGAGTGCTTCGAAATGGCACCATTGGGATATCCAAACTGGCTCATCTTCCTCCCTAATGGGTTAACGTTTGGATTTCTGGGTTTTTTTTCCCTCTCTTTCCAAAAACCCATCTGTAACCTAACCCTTTCCGAATGCCTCAGCTGAATTTAATAAAGCAATGGGGGCAAGCGTTGGAGAACTCTCCCTCCCTGAAAAAGCTTTCATAGAAATTAAAGTAAACAACGCCTTGACCTCCAGCCCCTCACTGCCCCGTTTGTGACTTGGGCCTGTTGTTCCGCTTGCAGACGGCACGGCGTTTTTGCGTAATTGTAAACACATTCTGGTAAATATGCCCCGGATTTTGGGGGCCGCTCCAAAGGGGTCCACATAAGCTTGGGGGAATGTCTCCCAGGGTTAAGAGGAGAAATCTCCCATGGGAACAGAGAGCGATGGAAGAAAGGCTTGGAGGTCGCAATTGGTGGGACAGAAAGGCTTACTTGGGATCCATCCGTTGGGCCACCATCTTGGATTGTGCGCCAATTAACCAAAAGTCACCCAGTTTCTTTTGGTTAAGTAGCGCACAATCCAAGATGGTGGCCCAATGGATGGATCCCAAGCAAGCCTTCCTCGCCACTCACCTATCCACTCCATATTTTTAGGCTTAACTCCCACAAACTGAGGTCATATTGTCAGTCCTGGGTAGAGCAAAATCCAATGGACACATGGGATTTAGGTAGGATTTGGCATTCCAAGCTTCAGCTCTTTTGGCAGAACCACATCAAAGTTGGCAAAATTCATTTGCAAGGAAGGACTGGGAAATGATAACTGCAGTTTGCTTTTGCCAGAGCTTTCTGGGAAGGCCTCTTCTGATAAAAATATGGTCCAGGGGCTGCATTATTTATGTAAGACATAATGGGAGGACGAACAGAATGGCATGACTAAACGAGTGCATCTACACTGCGGAATGAATGCACTTTGACACCACATGAACTTCTAAGGTCCAATGCTATGGGATCCTAGGAACTGTAGTTTGGTGAGGCTCAGGCAAGCTTTGTAAAAGATGGCTAAAGACCTTGCCGAACTATATTGAGCCCATAATATTGAACAATGGCAGTTCAAGTGGGGTCAAATGTCATTCATCCTATTGTGTAGCTCTCTGTCCAGCAAGAAGAACAGGAAGATAATATAGAGTTTAAGCTACTCTGAAGACTAGGGCCATTGAAACCCATTGGGTGACCTTGGGCAAGTTGCACACTTTCAGACCCAGAAAAACCAGTAATAGGGTCACCTTAGGGCCACCATAAGTTAGGAATGTCACGAAGTTCATTGACTTGTGGTAGCAACAACAACGGAGAGACAGGATAGTGCCACGATGAAGATAAATGTAGACACTCACAGACGTGGAAGCCTTTTGCCTTTGACCAAGAAACAAATTCAGTCATCTTTTGCAGAGTTTATAAAAGAACATATATACATACAGAGTCCAAAGGTTCTCTTTGAGACACAAACCTTGGGGAACTCCAAACTCCTTCCACCAAACTCCAACTCCTCCAAACGCACCACCCTTCTGCACATCCCTCCAGCTCCAACAACCTACTCCAATAACCCAAAAATCCACAGCAAAGAGTAGTACTTGGGTTGCTTTATACCTCTTGCAGCTGACCCACCCTGGATGCAACCACGCTATGTTAGCCAGGTGGTTTGGCTCACTCCCTGCTGCATTGATCCTTGTAGCACTTACTGTTTGCTACTTAAGAAATGAACTCTAACAGATATAGAGCAGCATTTCTTAACCCTGGGGGATGGGACCCTGAGGGAGGGGGTCACGAGGGAGGTGCCGGAGGGGTCACCAAAGACCATCAGAAAACACAATACTTTCTGTTGGTCATGGAGGTTCTGTGTGGGAAATTTGGCCTAATTCTATCATTGGTGGGGTTCAGAATACTCTTTGTAGATGAACCATGAATCCCAGCAACTACATCTCCCAAGGTCTATTTTCCCCAAACTCCACCGATGTTCACATTTGGGCATATTGTGTATTTATGTCAAGTTTGGTTCAGATCCATCATTGTTTGAGTCCACAATGCTCTCTGGATGTAGGTGAACTACAACTCCAAAACTTAAGGTCAATGCCTTCCAAACTCTTCCAGCACTTTTTGTTGGTCATGGGAGTTCTGTGTGGTGAGTTTGATTCAATTCCATCGTTGGTGGGTTTCAGAAAGCTCTTTGATTGTAGATGAACTATAAATCCCAGCAACTACAACTCCCAAACGACAAAACCCAACCCCACTAGTATTCAAATTTGGGCGCATCAGGTATTTGTGCCAAATTTGGTCCAGTGAATGATAAAACATAATAATAATAATAATAATAATAATAATAATAATAAACAACTTTATTTGTATACCACGCTATCTCCCCTCGGGGACTCAGAGCAGTTTCCACATATGCAAAATAATACAAAAACATACAATCTAAAACAAAAACATAGACATAAACTGTTAACACAACATACACATTAAAATCAATTTAAAACCAGTTCCGCTCTCTTCTTCATGCAAGGTAAGCTGCCAGGGGCAAAGATTTCAATAAGGGGACTGGACTATTTGAAACGGGCTGGGCCAAGGCTAGTGCAAGGAGAAGGGAAAAATGAAGCTGGCTGAATGCTACAGTACAAGGATTGGTCTCAGCAATGGCCCTCCTAGGGGACCGGGGCCACTCAATTCCAGGGTCAATTAAAGGACTATGCGGAAGAAAAGGTGCTCTCAGATGACAGGGAACTGGGGAATGGATGGGGTACAAGGTCATCCGGAGTTTTGGAGTTGGGTGCCATCTCTATGCAGATAACACACAACTCTACTACTCCTTTCCACCTAATTCCAAGGAAGCCCCCCGGGTGCTGGATGAGTGCCTGGCTGCTGTGGCTGTCTGGATGAGGATGAACAAGCTGAAGATCAATCCTGACAAGACAGAGGTCCTCCTGGTCGATCGTAAACCTGATCGGGGTATAGGGTGGCAACCTGTGCTGGACAGGGTTACACTCCCCCTGAAGTCACAGGTCCGCAGTTTGGGAGTCCTCCTGGATTCATCACTTACGCTTGAGGCTCAGGCGTTGGCGGTGGCCGGGAGGGCTTTTGCACAATTGAGACTCGTGCGCCAACTGCGACCGTACCTCACAAAGGCTGATCTGGCCGGGGTGGCCCATGCCTTGGTCACCTCTAGATTGGACTACTGTAATGCGCTCTATGTGGGGCTGCCCTTGAAAACGGCTCGGAAATTTCAGCTGGTCCAGCGGGCGGCAGCCAGGTTGTTGACTGGTGCTCCTTACAGAGAGAGGTCAACCCTCCTGTTTAAGGAGCTCCACTGGCTGCCGTTCATTTTCCGGTCCCAATTCAAGGTGCAGGTGCTTACCTACAAAGCCCTGAACAGTTTGGGACCTGCCTACCTGCATGACTGCATCTCCGTATATGAACCCACACGTTCCCTCCGTTCATCTGGAGAGGCCCTGCTCGCGATCCCACCTGCGTCACAAGCGCGGTTGGTGGGGACGAGAGACAGGGCCTTCTCTGTGGTGGCCCCCCGACTCTGGAACACCCTCCCCAAGGACATCAGACAAGCCCCCACGTTGGCAGTCTTTAGGAAGAGCTTGAAGACCTGGCTGTTCCAGTGTGCCTTTCCAGAATAGGAAACTCCCAGCATCATGTCCCAGACGCACTTTATTAGAGATTTAAGATTGTCTGCACATTGCACCTACCCTAGAATCCTACATTTCACCTGTCATGTCCAGCACTTTTAACTGTACCCATTACATTTAGCCCGGCCCTAGTTTTTAAATGTGTCATGGTGTATTGTTTTATTGTTTATTGTTACTGCTTTAATGTTTTTGATTTGCTTATGAGTTATATAATGTATTGTTACTGCTTTAATGTTTTTGATTTGCTTATGAGTTATATAATGTATTGTTATGTTGTTGTTTTATTGAGGGCCTCGGCCTTTGTAAGCCGTATTGAGTCCTTCGGGAGATGTTAGCAGGGTACAAATAAAGATAATAATAATAATAATAATAATAATAATAATAATAATAACTGTTGGACCAAGGGCTTGAGACCTTTTGGGATTTTGGCCTGCACCAATGGGATTTTGGCCTGCATCAATAGGAGCATAGTGTCTAGATCTAGGGAAGTCATGCTACCCCTCTATTCCGCTTTGGTTAGACCACACCTGGAATATTGTGTCCAATTCTGGGCACCACAATTCAAGAGAGATATTGACAAGCTGGAATGTGTCCAGAGGAGGGCGACTAAAATGATCAAGGGTCTGGAGAACAAGCCCTATGAGGAGCGGCTTAAGGAGCTGGGCATGTTTAGCCTGAAGAAGAGAAGGCTGAGAGGAGATATGATAGCCATGTATAAATATGTGAGAGGAAGCCACAGGGAGGAGGGAGCAAGCTTGTTTTCTGCTTCCCTGGAGACTAGGACGCGGAACAATGGCTTTAAACTACAAGAGAGGAGATTCCATCTGAACACGAGGAAGAACTTCCTGACTGTGAGAGCCGTTCAGCAGTGGAACTCTCTGCCCCAGCGTGTGGTGGAGGCTCCTTCTTTGGAAACTTTTAAACAGAGGCTGGATGGCCATCTGTCAGGGGTGATTTGAATGCAATATTCCTGCTTCTTGGCAGGGGTTGGACTGGATGGCCCATGAGGTCTCTTTCAACTCTTTGATTCTATGATTCTGTGACTAGACTAGTCATTATCGAAGGCCTGATGAAACCACCAAGTCTTCAAGTTCTTACAGAAGGAGGTGAGGGATGGGGCCAGCCTTATCTCCTTGGGGAGGGCATTCCAGAGGCGGGGGCCACCACCGAGAAGGCCCTCTCCATCAAACCCACTCCACCAAATATCCTGCATATCAGACATTTACATTATGATTTGTAACAGTTGTGTAGTAGCAACAAAAATAATTTTATGGTTGAGGGTCACCACAACATGGGGAACTGTATTAAGGGGTGGCAGCATTAGGACGGTTGAGAACCACTGATATAGAGGAACTGTAAGTCCACCCCTGAACTTGAGTGTTTGAGTCAATACAGTCAGACCGCCTTATCATGAAATGTGATGGCAGCATACAACAACAGCAATGACAACTTCATTCACTAATGGCAGGTGCAGAAAACCCTGTTCGCTTAAGGGTCATCATAAGTTGGGAAATGACTTGAAGGCACACAACAAAAGAGTTGTCATCTCAACTCTGTGGTTTGTTTTATCTGACCCCCTCATCTGCTGAAGATGAAGAAGAAGGCTGAGGCCATTGTCTCTTTCCCTTCCGTTATGGCAAAGTCCAAGAAAGGAAACGAAAAGAAGAGAAGACGGGGAGGAGGAGGAGAGAAATCCACCGTTTCCTCTTGCTCTGTGAATTGCTAATAAACTCCAGACAGAAAGGTCCGATTAGGAAATTGTTTAGGAAATTGAAAAGGAGAGAGAGGAGGCATGGGAGGGGGAACTCTATCTTGCATCCTTCCTTTTTCTGAGCGGAAGGGAAGGGAGGGCGAATTCGGCTTTTTCTCCAGGCATTCGGTCCCAGATTGCCCCATTTTCTTCCTTGGGCAAATCTATCGTTATTTTGGCTTATGGCACTGCAATGTTAAAGCATGTCACTGTGACTCTGGAGGCCTGGGTTCGAATCCCCTGCTCAGCCATTGGATGACGTTGAACAAGTCACATATTCTCAGCCCCAGAAAACCCAGGCATAGGGTTGTCATAAGTTGGAAATCGCAAAGGCACACAGCAACCTTCTGAAAGTAATGACAACGGAGAGGCGGTATTGAACATTGGAGCTGTGATGCCATCCCTGGATTTGGTCTGAACGTTGAAGGAGCTGTTCAAGGTGCTAGAGCAGGTATGGGCTAACTTCAGCCCTCTAGATGTTTTGGACTTCAACTCCCACAATTCCTAACAGCCTCAGACCCCTTCCTTTTCCCCCTTAGCCAGTAGGCTGTTAGCAATTGTGGGAGTTGAAGTCCAAAACACCTGGAGGGCCGAAATTTGCCCATGCCTGCTTTAATTAAAAATAATAATAAAAAAACTTTATTTATACTCCACCACCATCTCCCCAAGGGGACTCGGAGCGGCTTACATGAGGCCAAGCCCGAACAACACATCAATAAAACCAAAAACAATAAGCAAAATCAATACAATTAATATAGCCCACATATAAACAGTAACACACAAGGATTTAAAAAACCTATGGCCGGGGCCAAATGTAATAATTTAAAATTTAAAAAATAAACGCTGGGCATGAACAGAGGAAGGATGTATCTGATAGGAGGGTTTTAAAAGAAATGAAGGGAGAGCAACCCAACGAGTAGTTAAAGTGCTTCTGAGGACATTTTGCTGGGGATTATTTCCTTCTTCAGAGAAGGCACACTGGAGCAGCCATGTTTTCAGGCTCCTCCTAAAGACTGCCAATGTGGGGGCTTGCCTGATATCCTTAGGAAGTGAGTTCCAGAGTCAGGGGGGCCACCACATAAAAGGCCCGTACCTTGGGAAGTCTGACTTGGCCACGGTGGTCCACGCTCTGGTTACATCCCGTCTAGACTACTGCAATGCTCTCTACGTGGGGTTGCCTCTTAAGACTGTTCGGAAGCTTCAACTAGTCCAATGAGCGGCAGCCAGACTGCTAACAGGAGCTGGGTACAGAGATCATACGACCCCTCTGTTACGCCAGCTCCACTGGCTGCCGATTAGCTTCCGGGCACAATTCAAAGTGCTGGTTTTGACCTATAAAGCCCTAAACGACTCCGGCCAAGTCTACCTGTCCGAACGGATTCTCCCCTATGAACCATCAAGATTATTAAATCTTCCGGGGGGGGGGGGGCTGCTCTCGGTCCCACCTCCTTCACAATCGCGAATGGTGGGAACGAGGGACAGGGCCTTCTCGGTGGTGGCTCCCCGGCTTTGGAACTCCCTCCCACTAGAGATCAGATCTGCTCCCTTCCTCCTGACTTTCAGGAAACTAATAAAGACCTGGCTCTGGAATGTGGCTTTTAAGGCCTGATCTCATAACCTTCGTCCACATGGAAGGAGGAGGATGAACTGTGACTATGACTGTGATTGTATCCCTGGATTTGGCTTGGGTAATGAGATGATGATGTTTTACTGTATGATTTTAATCTGTAATGTTGATGTACTTTGTTTTTGTATATTATTGTAATTTGCATATATGCTGTAAACCGGCCTGAGTCCCTCGTTGAGGTGAGAAGACTGGTATAGAAAACTTCTAAATAAATAAATAAATAAATAAATAAATAATAAAAGGCCCTCTCCCTCGTCCCCACCAATCACACCTGCGAAGGGGGTGGGAGCGAGAGCAAGGCCTCTCCAGATGATCGAAGAGAATCGCGTGGGTTCGTACACAGAAATGCGGTCACGCAGGTAGGCGGGTCCCAAACCGTTCAGGGCTTTGAAGGTAAGAACCTGCACCTTGAATTGGAACCCGAAAATGAATGGCAGCCAATGGAGGGTTGACCGCTCCCTGTAAGTCGCTCCAGTTAGTAACCTGGCTGCTGCCCATTGTACCAATTGAAATTTCCGGGCCATCTTCAAGGGCAGCCCCAAGTAGAGTGCATTACAGTAATCCAATCTGGAGATGACTAAGGTGTGGACCACCCTGGCCAGATCCAACTTCACGAGGTGTGGTTGGTCGCAGCTGGCTTTAGACCCTGATCCTTTAGACCAGTGGTTCTCAACCTTCCTAATGCCGCAACCCCTTAATACGCTTCCTTATGTTATGGTGACCCCCCCAACCATAAAATTAATTTCGTTGCTACTTCATAACTCAGTTTGCTGCTGTTTTGAATAGTAACAGATTGGGGGAGGGTATTGATTTTGTCAATTGGGAGTTGTAGTTGCTGGGATTTATAGTTCACCTACAATCAGAGAGCATTCTGAACTGCACCAATGATGGAATTGAATCAAACTTGGCCCACAGAATTCCCATGGCCATCAGAAAATACTGGAAGAGTTTGGTGGGCACTGACCTTGAGTTTTGGGAGTTGTAGTTTACCTACATCCAGAGAGAACTGTAGACTCAAACAATGATGGATCTGGATCAAACTTGGCATGAATTCTCAGTATGCCGAAATGTAAATACTAGTAGAGTTTGGGGGAAATAGTCCTTGACATTTGGGAGTTGCAGTTGCTGGGATTTATAGTTCACCTACAATCAAAGAGCATTCGAACCCTACCAACTATTGAATTGGGCCAAACTTCCCACACAGAACCTCCATAACCAACAGAAAATACTGTGTGTTCTGGTGGTCTTTGGCGACCCCTCTGACACCCGCTCGCGACCCCTTCAGGGGTCCCGACCCCCAGGTTGAGAAACACTGCTTTAGACTCTGATCCTGTCCTTTGGGGTATTAGCTACCCCTCCCTATTTGATTTCCTCTGCAAATTTGATTAATATGCCTTCTATTCCAAGTCATTGATAAAGATATCAAATAGCAGTAGACCTGGGAATGGGAATGGCACCCAAAGAGTCACTTCTCTCCAGGATGAAGACAAGATCCCAACTAGTAGAGGTTGCATGCCTTTTATTCAGCTTGGCGGCATTAGACTACTTATAGTTAGGGTTTTGCACGAATATAATGTCTCTCCCCAAGGCTTGGCCTATTGCCACCACCATTTCTGGCTCTGCGCCTGCAACCCATGGGTTTGGGTTACATCTTTCTAACCGATTATTGCACCAGCTAATGCCATTTGCAGCAAAAACCCATGTCATGTCCCGCTATATAATCCAATCAGGGGTGGGGGTTGAATATTAAGGTTTTTGTAACTTATTGAGCAAGTATTTTTGTTGTTGTTGTTCACCGCAATTATCTTTATTGCTCCCATTTGGATGAAAATATTTTTCAGAATTTTAAAAAAAACTGGATCTTATTCCAGTCTTTGTCAAATGCTTTCATGGCCAGAATCATTGGGTTTCTGTGAGTTTTCCGGACTGTATGGCCATGCTCCAGAAGCATTCTCTCCTGACGTTTTGCCCACATCGATGGCAGGCATACTCAGAGGTTGTGAGGTCTGTTGGAAACTAATCAAGTGAGGTTTATATATCTGTGGAATGTCCAGGGTGTGAGAAAGAACTTTTGTCAGTTTGAGGCAAGTACGAATGTTGCAGCTTCAAGGCCTTGAAGCTTCAAGGCTATTTGATGCTAATCAAGGTGACCAATTGCAATATTGACACTTGCCTAAAGCAGACAAGAGTTCTTAGACATTATTCCACAAATATATAAACCCCACTTGCCTGGTTTCCAACAGACCTCACAATCTCTGAGGATGTCTGACATAGATGTGGGTGAAACGTCAGGAGAGAATGCTTCTGGAACATGGCCATACAGCCCGGAAAACTCACAGCGACCCACTTATTCCAGCCTTTCATCATTGTTACAGGCTTTTAAAATGACTGTTTCTCATTTGTTGTTATCCTATTCCATTTTTCTTTCGAAACAAACATGACAACAGAATTTGGAATCCATTATTGCCTTGAAATCCTGTCCAGAGCTTCGAAAAGTTACTTTTTTGGGCTATAACTCCTTATATTTCCCAGATGCCATGGGGTGTATTTACACCAGACAAGGGGAAACTTCGGCCCTCCAGGTGTCTTGGACTTCAACTCCCACAATTCCTAACAGAATTGTGGGAGTTGAAGTCCAAAACACCTGGAGGGCTGAAGTTTGCCATGCCTGATTTACACTGTAGAATCAGTGCAGTTTGATCCCACTTTAACTGCCACAGCTCAATGCTATGGAATCATGGGACTTGTAGTTTTGCAAGGTCTTTAGCCTTCTGTGCCACAGAGAGCTGGTGCTCTCCAAACTACAACTCCCAGGATCCTATAGCATTGAAACGTAGCTGTCAAAATGGTGTCAAACTGCATTCATTCTAAAGTGTAGCCAGGGCCATTAGCCATTCTGAGGAGGGGATTTTGGAAGTTGTAGTCCTCTAGTTATGGAGCCCCTGGTGGCACAGTGGGTTAAAGCGCTGAGCTGCTGAGCTTGATCGAAAGGTCGCAGGTTCGATTCCGGGGAGCGGTGTGAGCTTCCACTGTCAGACCTAGCTTCTGCCAACCTAGCAGTTTGAAAATATGCAAATGTGAGTAGATCAATAGGTACCGCTTCGACGGGAAGGTAACAGCGCTCCATGCAGTCATGCCGGCCACATGACCTTGGAGGTGTCTACGGACAACGCCGGCTCTTCGGCTTAGAAATGGAGATGAGCACCACACCCCAGAGTCAGACATGACTGGACTTCATGTCAGGGGACAACCTTTACCAACCTTTACCTCTAGTTAAGGCACTGCTCTCAACTCCCATCATCCACAATCAAGGAATTGCATTTCAATATATCTCAAAGAGGGACTTGAGTGAAATTGCTTCAATTCCTGAACCTCATTTCTCTCTGGATGGAAAATTTAACCCCTTTGGAGGAGTTACAGTAAAAATATTGGTTTAAAGAGGGCGTTAGAATCCATAAGATTCCGGCTGTTACTTTTTAAATACATCATTACCGCCTCGCAGACACCTGGCCTTCATCAGCCACAGGAATCGGAGTTGTCTAGTCCTTCTAATTAAACAAGGAAAAGAAAACTTACAAGGGAAAACCCCCAGCAATAGTTAATATTTTACTGGCCGAAAATAAGTGGTTATGTGTTCCAAAGTGGGCCGTTTTCGTGACGCCGCCGGCAAAGGGCCTGCCATCAATCAAACACAGCCCCGATTTATCATATTTTCCCAGTCCCCAATGTACCACTTGGTGGATTCCATATTTCTTTTAATTGCAGTATCAGAGAGAGAGAGAGCACGAAGTCCTTCCCATGGCTTGACTCGAGCCGAAAATGCATTTTGTGTCAAACATATCCCAGTTCCCCTGCAAAATATTGATCTGCTCCAGATTTGAGGTGCATCTACACCAAGCATGGGCAAACTTCAGCCCTCCAGTATCTGATATGCAGGATGTATTTTCATTCACTGGACCAAATTTGGCACAAATACGTGATACGCCCAAATTTGAATACTGGTGGGGTTGGGGTTGATTTTGTCATTTGGGAGTTGTAGTTGCTGGGATTTAAAGTTCACCTAAAATCAAAGAACACGCTGATACCCACCGACGATAGAATTGGCCAAACTTGGCACACAGAACTCCCATGACCAACAGAAAATACTGGAAAGATTTGTTGAGCATTAACCTTGAGTTTTGAAGTTGTAGTTCACCTACATCCAGAGAGCACTGTGGACTCAAACCATGATGGATCTGGACCAAATTTGGCACAAATACCTGATACACCCAAATTTGAATACTGGTTGGGGGGGGGGATTGATTTTGTCATTTGGGAGATGTAGTTGCTGGGATTTACAGTTCACCTACAATAGTGTTTCTCAACCTGGGGGTCAGGACTCCTGGGGGGGGGTCGTGAAGGGGTGTCAGAGGGGTCGCCAAAGACCATCAGAAGACACAGTATTTTCTGTTGGTCATGGGTGTTCTGTGTGGGAAGTTTGGCCCAATTCATTGTTGGGGTTCAGAACGCTCCTTGATTGTAGGTGAACTATAAATCCCAGCAAGTACAACTCCCAAATGTTAAAGTTTGTTTTCCCCAAACCCCATCAGTGTTCACATCCGTGCCAAGTTTGGTCGAGATCCATCATTGTTTGAGTCCACAATGCTCTCTGGATGTAGGTGAACTACAACTCCCAAACTCAAGGTGAATGCCCACCAAACCCTTCCAGTATTTTCTGTTGGTCATGGGAGTTCTGTGTGCCAAGTTTGGTTCAATTCCATTGTTGGTGGGCTTCTGAATGCTCTTTGTTTGCAGGTTAACTGCAAATCCCAGCAACTACAACTCCCAAATGACAAAATCAATCCCCCCCCCCCGCCAACCCCACCAGTATTCAAATTTGCTCCAGTGAATGAAAACACATCCTGCAGATCATTATTTACATGGCATTTCATAATGTTAGGGTTATGGCTGGGGGTCACCACAACATGAGGAATGGTATTAAGGGGTTGCGGCATTCGGAAGGTTGAGAACCACTGACCTACAATCAAAGAGCATGCTGATACCCACCAATGATAGAATTGGGCCAAACTTCCCACAGAGAATCCCTATGACCAACATAAAATACTGTGTTATCGATGGTCTTTGGTGACCCCTCTGACACCCCTCGGGACCCCCCTCCAGGGGCCCTGACCCCCAGGTTGAGAAACACCGGTGTAGATGCATCTATGGTGACCTTGGCAAATCCACACTCTCTTCGTCTCAATGAAGGCAAAGGTGAAGCTCTTTGGAGCAAATGTTACCAAGAAGGCACTTGTTGTGTTGACATGTGTCTATTGCAGCAGTGGGACAAGGAATGTCATCTCCTGCTGGGTTTATTTTGGAATTTAGTCAGCCCTTGGTTTCCACTGGGGATGGTCTCAGGAATCTTTTAGTTTCTCAAATCCCTGGAGGCTCAAGTCACATTATACAATGGCATAGTAAAATGCTACTCCTTATATAACATGGCAAAATCAAAGCATGGTTTTTGGAATGCATTTCAGCTTTGGACTATTTTGAAGTCATGGATGGCGGAATATAGAGATGCAGAATCTGTGGATATGGCAACCACCTATCTCTAGGCTTTAGCACAGCCATGGGCCAACTTGGGCCCTCCAGGTGTTTTGGACTCCAACTCCCACAATTCCTAACAGCCTCAGGACCTTTCCTTTTTGCGGCTGAGGGAGAAAATGAAAGGGCCTGAGGCTGTTAGGAATTGTGGGAGTTGGAGTCCAAAACACATCGAAGGTCAAAATTTCCCCATGTCTGATCTACACTTTACATTAATGCAGTTTGACATCACTTGAACTGCCATGGCTCAATGCTATGAATCCCTGGGATTTGTAGTTTTACCAAGCTTTTAGCCCTTCCTGCCAAAGAATGCTGGTGCCCCCCCCCCTGCCCTGAGCTACAACTCCCAGGATTCCTTAGAATCATAGAATCAAAGAGTTGGAAGAGACCTCATGGGCCATCCAGTCCAACCCCCTGCCAAGAAGCAGGAATATTGCATTCAAATCACCCCTGACAGATGGCCATCCAGCCTCTGTTTAAAAGCTTCCAAAGAAGGAGCCTCCACCACACTCCGGGGCAGAGAGTTCCACTGCTGAACAGCTCTCACAGTCAGGAAGTTCTTCCTCATGTTCAGATGGAATCTCCTCTCTTGTAGTTTGAAGCCATCGTTCCACTTCCTAGTCTCCAAGGAAGCAGAAAACAAGCTTGCTCCCTCCTCCCTGTGGCTTCCTCTCACATATTTATACATGGCTATCATATCTTCTCTTAGCCTTCTCTTCTTCAGGCTAAACATGCCCAGCTCCTTAAGCCGCTCCTCATAGGGCTTGTTCTCCAGACCCTTGATCATTTTAGCATTGAACCAAAGCAGTTAAAGTAGTATCAAACTGCATTATCTCTACAGACTAGATGCAGCCTAATAAACTCTTTCCCATCTGATCCCACCCAAAGAAGAATATCTCATGCAGTATCTGTCTTAAACTTGGGACCAACTCTGAACATACACTCACTATGGATCGGTGGAGATTTACAAACTCCTATTTTGTGCTCTATGAACAGCAAGCAAATTAATGCAAATGAATACCCACTCTTTCCAGCACTTAAAAGGAATCTGTCCCTAAAGCCTTCCAGGATATGAATCATTGCAAGAAGTACCCAAGAGATGTAAGTCAAGACAAAAAAATAAGATTGAAACCAGGGTTCAAGAATGCATCTGGACAGTTAAAGCAGTTTATTTCCCCTTCAACTGCCATGGCTCATGAACCCTGTGAGTTGTAGTTTTACAAGTTCTCAAGCCTCCTCTGCCAAAAGGTGTTGGTGCCTCATCAAACTACACCTCCCAGGATCTTGCAGCATTGAGCCCACGGTGTCAAACTGCTTTCATTCTGCAGTGTAGATGCACCATTGGCAACTGATCCATTCCACCAGTTGGATTTGGAGGACTTGAAAAGAGCTCTCCATGGTGCTGAATTTGAGGGGTTATAGGTCTGGACCACGATTTAATGGCTCAATATGGCAGGAGGAACATTTCCACCATTTTTTCAGGGCCCGGGTAGACCTATATGGTCCTATTTGTTGTCCATATTGGGCCTGAAGGCAGTTGGGGCATTGGAGATATTTAAAAAATGATTTGGGGATGTTGAGTGCAGTGGGTTGTGTGACCATTCATGTAATGCAGATCCTTCTAGAATCGTCCACCATTAAAATATATGAAGCTTATTTCATACTAGCTTAGGGACCTGGCGCTGCCCGGGTTATTTGAGAAAGTGGGTAATGGCGGTTCTGTATGCCAAGTTTGGTCTTTATTGGTCATTGGATGACTGTTGCATTGTTTTCAGGAAGTGAGTGAAGGTACTGCAAGTCCCATCATCCAAAGTCCATCCTCCTTTAAGCTGCAGCAGGATGTAGAGTGGGCCATGGGGGCTCTGTGTGCTAAGTTTGGTCTTGATCAGTCATTGGATTAGGGTCGCAGTGGTTTCAGTAAGTTAGTGAAGGTACTGCAAGTCCCATCATCCATGATCCACCCTCCTCCAAACTGAAACAGGATGTAGATAGGGTCATGGGGGCTCTGTGTGCCAAGTTTGGTCTTGATCGGACATTAGATGAGGGTTGCAGCAGTCTTGGGAAGGGAGTGGAGGTACTTGAAGTCCCATCATCCATGGTCTATCCTCCTCGAAAGTGCACCAGGATGTAGAGTGGGTCATGGGGATGCAATTAAAATGTAGGGGAAGCAATTAGAAAAGAAAATTAGAAAAGTTGAAAGCAGTTGGAAAAGAAGAAACTGTCTATGCTGCCTGTGGATTCTGGGATTTGGAGTGAAAAGACTGGGGAGGGAAGTCTTTCTGGCACTTTGCACATGGCTCTGGAACAGCATCCCTGGTCATCTTTGGGCTTAGAATCCAACCTGAATCACGATATCCATGACGCAGTCAGAGTCATTTTCTCTTCCTCTCTCTCTTTTTAATTGCATTCCTTCCATTTTCCCAAGTCATCAAAAGCCCAAGAATTGGCGCAATTTCTAAAAGCCGCAAAAGAGGCAGCTGGGGAGAAAAAAAATGTTTCCAGCCATTAAAACTCATCCTTGTCTCAGCAAAACAACTAAATAAAGGCCATTGCGGAGAGAGTTTTTAAAGTCTGCTAACAAGCAAAATAAACAAGACCAATGGAGCCAAAATGTAGGGGAAGCAATTAGAAAAGAAAATTAGAAAAGTTGAAAGCAGTTGGAAAAGAAGAAACTGTTAGTAAAGGTAGGTTGACTCCATCAAGGAAGCCCCAACTGTCCTGAGTCTGCAAGATCTGAGCTGTTGAAGACGAAATTACAAGGGTTGAATGAAAAGTAATGCCTCCACCTTTGTAACTCCTCAACAATGGGGGATGCCTCGCTCGAGAGCAGTACGTGTGAAAAAGATCTTGGAGTCCTCGTAGACCACAAGTTAAACATCAGCCAACAATGTGATGTGGCGGCAAAAAAAGCCAATGAGATTTTGGCTTACATCAATAGGAGCATAGTGTCTAGATCTAGGGAAGTAATGCTACCCCTCTATTCTGCTTTGGTTAGACTACACCTGGAATATTGTGTCCAATTCTGGGCACCACAATTCAAGAGAGATATTGACAAGCTGGAATGTGTCCAGAGGAGGGCGACTAAAATGATCAAGGGTCTGGAGAACAAGCCCTATGAGGAGCGGCTTAAGGAGCTGGGCATGTTTAGCCTGAAGAAGAGAAGGTTGAGAGGAGATATGATAGCCATGTATAAATATGTGAGAGGAAGCCACAGGGAGGAGGGAGCAAGCTTGTTTTCTGCTTCCTTGGAGACTAGGACGCGAAACAATGGCTTCAAACTACAAGAGAGGAGATTCCATCTGAACAAGAGGAAGAACTTCCTGACTGTGAGAGCCGTTCAGCAGTGGAACTCTCTGCCCCGGAGTGTGGTGGAGGCTCCTTCTTTGGAAGCTTTAAAGCAGAGGCTGGATGGCCATCGATCAGGGGTGCTTTGAATGCAATATTCCTGCTTCTTGGCAGGGGGTTGGACTGGATGGCCCATGAGGTCTCTTCCAACTCTTTGATTCTATGATTCTATGATTCAACAGATGGCAGTACTGGTATGTGGCAGGTACTGGCTTATTCAGTAGACTCTCCTCTACAGTTCCATTTTGGCGGGGAGCCTTAGCATTGAATGATTGTGTTGTTAAAATGTTAAGTATGGAACCCTGCGCAAACGGTCAGTCAATGCAACTTAAGCAACGTGCAGTCATTGAATTCTTTGCAGCAAAAGGTGTCTCCCCAAAGGAGATTCATCAGAGGATGCAGGCTGTTTATGGTGATTGTGTTGATGTCAGCACTGTGCGTCTTTGGGCGAGTAAGTTTTAAGATGTTGAGGTGGGAACATCTGACTTGCGTGACAAACAAAGCTTTGGATGTCCTGTGACAACAACCACTGAGTTTCACAAGCAAAATGTTGACAGATTGATTCAGGACAATTGTCGTATCACTCAGGGAGACATTTCAAGCATAATTAGCATTTCACAAGAACATGAGAGTCACATTATTGCTTTGCTTGGCTATCAGAAGATCTGTGCACTTTCGGCTGCGGAAAGAGTGTCTTCTGTGACGGCTTTAGAAAACTTGTTCATCATTGGTAGAAATGTATCCAATTGTCTGGTGATTATGTGGAAAAGTGAAAAGTGATAGTTAAAGAGCACATTATATGGATTATTTCTGCATTGATTTATTAAAATATTCCCATCCAAACCCAAGTAACGAAGGTGGAGGCATTACTTTTCATTCAACCCTCATATTTGGAAAGTCTTAGGATGCTTTGTTCTGCTACTGAGGTTGCAAATCCAGCCTGTTTGCACTAGCATTCAAAGGGGTGAGTTTAATTTGCTGTTGGTTTGAATGTTATTGGTTATCGTCCCAGTTAGATGACACCTATTGAATTGATGGTTGCATGGTGAACCAACACAAATAAATTCAACTGATTCAATCTGTCTATTCAAGTTGTAACTCGAAATGGGAGCAGGAATGTTATGTTGGTCATCAGAAACCATGAGGTGGTGGTTGTTGTTTGCCTCAAGGTCAGACTGAAAGCAAATCTATCACAGGAAAAATTTGCCCGAAAGAAGTTTGCCTTCCTCAAGGGCTGAGAAAGTGTGACTCACCCAAGGTCAACCTATGGGTTCCCATGGCTCACTGGGAATTCAATTATGGTTCAACAGAGCTGTAGTCCAAAGACCAAGCCATGATACCAAGTGGTGATTTGAACCCTAGAATCCAGAGTTGTAATTCAATCATTATGTTACACTGCCTCTTTGCATACATCTTTGCAATTCACTAACAGGATTGCTTACAATATCTGCTGCTTAGTTAAGTATGCATCAAGAAAGTATAACATGATATAAAGTAAAGGTAAAGGTTTCCCCTTGACATTAAGTCTAGTCGAGTCCGATTCCAGGGGGTGGTGCTCATCACCATTTTTAAGCTGAAGAGCCAGCATTGTCCGTAGACACCTTCAAGGTCATGTGGCCAGCATGACTACATGGGGCGCCATTACCTTCCCACTCAAGCGGTACTATTGATCTACTCACATTTCGAAATGCTAGGTTGGCAGAAGCTGGGGCTAACAACGGGAGCTCACCCCATCAGAGGATTCAAACCACTGACCTTCCGATCAGCAAGTTCTGCAGCTTAGCAGTTTAACTCACTGCGCCACCGCATATAACATGATATAGGATTCTAAATTTGGACTCCCATCAGCTTTCATTGGACACCACTTCTTGCATTTTCCTTGATACAGAACTGACTGGGAATGGTGGGATATGTAGACCCATTAATTTGGAAAGGCCATCCTAGAGTATGGCTCCAAACAACCAATTCAGTTTGAATAAAAATTAGCCGCATCCCTTTCTTCTGAACCCTATGCAACGTTCATTCCCACTACGGATTGTTGAAGAGAGGACAGCATAAAACCTGTGCCATATTTGTGTCCATGAACCACGACTCTTTCTTCCCTTCCCTTAACTACAAGAGAGGAGATTCCATCTGAACATGAGGAAGAACTTCCTGACTGTGAGAGCCGTTCAGCAGTGGAACTCTCTGCCCTGGAGTGTGGTGGAGGCTCCTTCTTTGGAAGCTTTTAAACAGAGGCTGGATGGCCATCTGTCAGGGGTGATTTGAATGCAATATTCCTGCTTCTTGGCAGGGGGTTGGACTAGATGGCCCATGAGGTCTCTTCCAACTCTTTGATTCTATGATTCTATGATTGTATGATTCCTGGAAACTCATTTGCGGAGAGGCCGCTGATGATCCCATAGGCCATGAAGATCCCAATGTTATTTCTCCCTCTATAATTTAGTCCTGCAAAGACTAAACCCAACTATGGACCTCCTGGAGATGGAGGGAAGGCTGCCAACTGCCATCTAGGACCTTTGGGCCGCCTTCTTCCCTCGCAAGGAGGAATTGCCAATTAAGTTGGAATATCTGGGCTTTAACGGCATCATAAAAAGGGCCGAGTGCCCGCTTGCCGAGGCAGAAGGGCGATTAGGCCAGAGACACGCAGCTGGAGGAGAGAAGCCCTCGGCTCCAAAGCTTCCTGGGGACTGTCTGACTCTTGGGAAGAACAAAAGGGAAGGAGGAGGCGTCCCTAAGCCCCTAAGTCTTTCCAGCAGGAAACCGACACATCTGTCCACTTCAAGGGGGATGAGACGGGAAGATCCCAAAGTCCAGAATCTGCTTTATTTTCTTCACATCTCCGTACAATCGAAAGAGGGGGGAAGACACTTCCGCACAGCAAGGTTCTGGTTAGGTCAGGAACCACGGAGAGCTTAAGAAGGGATTTTTGGCACGGAAAGGAGGCCTCTTTCCCCCATGAGTATCACTGGAAACTTGCTCTATACAGAACCAGATATGGGCTGAATCAAAGACTAAAATTGGCTTGGAAACTGCCAAAACCAAGCTTAGGGAACATATAAATACAGTAAATAATAATAATATACCTTGCCCAGGCTTTTTTCCCCTGCACTGCCCGGGTTATTTGAGAAAGGAATTGTGTATCAAGGTTGGTCTTTATCAGTTATTTATATGGCTCGCAGTGGTCTCAGGAAGTTAGTGAAGGTACTGTGAGTCCCATCATCTGTGGTCCATCCTCCTCCAAACTGCTCCAGGATGGAGAGTGGGTCATGGGGGCTCTGTGTGCCAAGTTTGGTCTTGATTGGTCATTAGATGAGTGTTGCAGAAGTCTTGGGAAGTGAGTGGAGGTACTTGTACTCCCATCATCCATAGTCTGTTCTCCCCCAAACCTCACCAGAATATTGAGTTGGCCATGGGGGCTCTCTGGATGAGTGTCACTGTGGTTTCGGGAAGTGAGTGAAGGTACTGCAAGTCCCATCATCCATCATCCATCCTCCTTCAAGCAGCACCCTGATGTCATATTTTCTGCCCTATTTTGTAGAGACTTAGGCGATCTTAAGTCCAAGAGAGACCTTTAAAACAAAAGAGGAATCGAAAATAGAAAGCGACCTTATGGTGTAGCGGTTTAAGCGTAGGACTAGGATACTGGGAGACCAAGGTTCGAATCTCTACTGGGCCATAGAAACCCATTAGGTGACCATGAGCAAAGTCACACTCTCTCAACCTCTGAGGGAGACAAGAAGAAACACTTTCTGAACCATGTATAAATATGTGAGAGGGAGTCATGGGGAGGAGGGAGCAAGCTTGTTTTCTGCTTCCCTGGAGACTAGGACGTGGAACGATGGCTTCAAACTACAAGAAAGGAGATTCCATCTGAACATGAGGAAGAACTGTGAGAGCCGTTCAGCAGTGGAACTCTCTGCCTTGGAGTGTGGTGGAGGCTCCTTCTTTGGAAGCTTTTAAACAGAGGCTGGATGGCCATCTGTCGATGGTGCTTTGAATGCAATATTCCTGCTTCTTGGCAGGGGGTTGGACTGAATGGCCCAACTCTATGATTCTATGATTCTATGTGTTGTTGAATGCTTTCATGGCTGGAATCACTGGGTTGCTGTGGGTTTTCCAGGCTGTCTGGCCATGTTCCAGAAGCATTCTCTCCTGATGTTTTGCCCACATCTATGGCAGGCATCCTCAAAGGTTGTGAAGTATATTGGACACTAGACAATATATCTCACAATGTTTGAGGATGCCTGCCATATATGTGGGTGAAACATCAGAAGAAAATGCTTCTGGAACATGGCTATACAGCCCAGAAAACTCACAGCAACTTTTTGAACCAATCCGACCAAGAAAAAGCGATGTTGCACCGCAAAATAATGCAGTTGAACACCAGTTTAACTGCCGTGACTCAGTACTATGGAGTTCTGGGAGTTGTAGTCTGGTAAGGCATCAGCACTCTTTGGTAGAGAAAGTTGAAGACTCTGCAAATCCATGCCTATAATCCCATCGCATTGAGCCATGGCAGTTAAATTAATGCCGAAGAGCATTCATTCTGCAGTGTAGAAGTATCCACGGTCAACATAAGGTGGAAATAACACAAAGATACACAACAAAGCCATTTTCCCCAAATGGTAGGGGTCTCCTCCCATCCTTGGGTACAGCTGAATTTGTGAGAAATATTAAGAGGTACCAAAAATACACAAGAAATGCATTTGCTTAAGTATACGTCCATTGAGATCTTGAACAGAGATGAAGCACTTGTACATCTCCGGTGCATGGATGGATCTGTTCACAAGACGGCTCACAAGACTGTCCCATTTGCCAGGAGTGAGGAAGTGGTGGCCACATCAAATGACCCTGGTTCTGCCCACAACAAGGCCTTGCGGAGATAGATATGCTAAGGCTAGAATTCGGATCTCTGTGTTTTGACCTCTGCAGTCAAATGAAGGAGCCAGCCACGCCAATACACCGGAGAGAGGCCCTGAGCATGAAGCACATGGCACCATGGAGGAGGAAACTGGCCTTCCACAAACTGCGTGATGAAGTTATAAAACATCCCTCTATGACGCGATCACGTGGCCGGGCCCCATGAGAAAGAAGAATGTCTCTTTCAGGATGTAGTTAAACCTCAAGTCTTCCCCCTCGGGGCTCGGAGAAGTGGGGCATGGCTATTAAAAACGCACACACAAGGACACAAACACTCACACACAAGACAGAACATCAGAACATCAGAGTTCCCAATCTGCAAGGAAATGCTTTGGCCTTTTAAAAATTATTATTATTGCGGCGAAAGGGAGAATATCTGGAGGACACGAAAGTGTTGTCTTGTGCACTCCGGCTTGGAAGACTAAGGACCTGCTGTTCCCAAAACGGCAGTTCTGTTCTGGTGTTAGATAACATGGGGGTAAAAATGTGGCCCAAGGAAGAGGGTGACTCTTTCTTTTAGCCACCTGGAAGACCTACATGGCTCTATTCTGCTCAGTCCCATTTTATTCAAGAGAGTTTTCAACTGAGAAATAAAGTTATATAGCTTCAGATGAGTCGATTGCCATAGAAGAGAGTCCTGCGGATACTAGGAATGCCCCAAAGACAAATAAATGGGTCCTGGAACAATGCTCAAGCAATGGCTTAAGCATTGGATTATGGCTCTGGAAACAAAGGTTTAGATCCAGGCTCACCTTGGGCAAGTTGAATATTGTTTCAGCCTTAAAGGAAGACAATCTGAGCTAAGAAAATCCAGTGATAGGTCCATAAAATTATTTTTGTTGCTACTTCATAACTGGGATTTTGCTACTGTTATGAATCATAATGTAAATATCTGATATGCAGGATGCATTTGCATTCACTGGACCAAATTTGGCACAAATACCTGATACGCCCATATTGTGAGCTTCAAAAAAAAAAAAAAGCCAAAGCATTTAAAAACTTCATATTGACACCGGAATAATAATAATAATCTATATAAATAAAAATGTAATGTTTGTTTGTGGTATTCACAGAACTCAAAAACCACTGGATGAATTGACACCAAATTTGGACACAAGACACTTAACAACTCCATGTATGTCCTTCACTCAAAAATGATTTTGTCATTTGGGAGTTGTAGTTGCTGGGATTTATAGTTCACTGGCATAGTGAACTATGGCATAGACACTGAGAACTGGGAATCCCTGGCCCTTGAGCACTCCAGCTGGAGATCAGCTGTGACCAGTAGTGCTGCATAATTTGAAGAGGCACGAATGGAAGGTGAAAGAGAGAATGTGCCAGGAGGAAGGCGCGTCAAGCCAACCCCGACTGAGACCGCCTTCCATCTGGAAACCAATGCCCTCACTGTGGGAGAAGATGCAGATCAAGAATAGGGCTCCACAGCCACCTACGGATCCACAAGAATACTGATCATGGAAGACTATCCTCCTCGTCCAATGAGGGATCATCTAAGTTATAGTTCACCCACAATCAAAGAGCATTCTGAACTCCACCAATGATGGAACTGAACCAAACTTGGCACACAGAACTCCCATGACCAACAGAAAATACTGGAAGGGTTTGGTGGGCATTGACCTTGAGTTTTGGAGTTGTAGTTCACCATCATCCAGAGAGCACTGTGGACTCAAGGAATGATAGATCTGGACCAAACTTGGTACTAATACTCAATATGCTCAAACGTGAACACTGGTGGAGTTTGAGGAAAATAGATATTGACATTTGGGAGTTTTAGTTACAGGGATTTATAGTTAACTTACAATCAAAGAGCACTCTGAATCCAGCCCATAATGGAGCTGCACCAAACTTGGCACACTAACTACATGGCCAACGTTGAATACTGATGGAATTGGGGGGGGGGGGGGGGGCTGTTTTTGAATTCTGAGAGTTGTTGTTCACCAATACCAAAATAGAAGAGAACAGACGAGGAGATCTTCAGCTTTCTCTATCAAAAGGGTTCCTAAGACCATCAGAAAAATGTTTTTTGATGGATTTGGTGACCCCTCTGAAACGCCCTCATGACCCTCCCAGGGGTCCCAAACCCCAGGTTGAGATACACTGCCCTATATGGTTGTGGTCCAGATTATTCGAATAATAGTCTATTAAGACCTTTATCCTACATTGCCACAATTTCACTCAGTGAAAATTCTTTATGGATTAAGGTTTTTCCAAGGGATTCTATGTCATGCCTTCTTTGGCTGTTACTTCAGAGATGCTCTGGAGGACCTAGAAAACTCCCAGGGAGGATACCTCTATGGTAGTATTTCTCAACCTTCCTAATGCCTGACCCCTTAATGCAGTTCTTGCTGTTGTGGTGACCTCCAACCATAACATTATTTTTGTACTTCACAACAGTGATTTTGCTATTGTTATGAATCATAATGTAAATATCTGATATGTAGGATGTATTTTCATTCGCTGGGCCAAATTGGGCACAAATACCCAATACGACCACATTTGAATACTGGTGGGGTTTGGGGTGGGATTGATTTTGTCATTTGGGAGTTGTATTTGCTGGGATTTATAGTTCACCTACAATCAAAGAGCATTCTGAACTCCACCAACAATGGAATTGAACCAAGCTTGGCACACAAAACTCTCACGACCAACAGAAAATACTGGAAGGGCTTGGTGGGCCTTGATCTTGAGTTTGGGAGTTGTAGTTCAACTCCCAAACTGTGGATTCAATCAATAATGGATCTTGACCAAACTTGGCACAAATACCCAATATGCCCAAATGTGAACACTGGTGGAGTTTGGGGGAAATAGACCTTGACATTTGGGAGTTGTAGTTGCTGGGATTTATAGTTTACCTAAAATCAAAGAGCATTCTGAACCCCACCAACAATAGAATTGAACCAAACTTGGCACACAGTTCTCCCATGAGCAACAGAAAATACTGGAAGGGTTTGGCGGGCAGTGTCCTTTGGTTTTGGAGTTGTAGTTCACCTACATCCAGAGATCACTGTGGACTCAAAACAATGATGGATCTGGACCAAACTTGATACGAATACTCCATATGCCCAAATATGAACACTGGTGGAGTTTGGGGGAAATAGACCTTGACATTTGGGAGTCGTAGTTGCTGGAATTTATAGTTTACTTACAATCAAAGAGGATTCTGAACGATCGACTTGGCCCAAACTTCCCACACAAAACCCCCATGACCAATAGAAACTACTGTGTTTTCTGATAGTCTTTGGTGACCCCTCTGTCACTCCCTCACGACCCCCACCCCCAGGGGTCCCGACCCCCAGGTTGAGGAACACTGCTCTATGGGAATGTATAGATCCTCCAACATGACTTTATAATATATTAGTACCACAGGTTGGATAATTTAATGGCGTTTGGTCATATCTGTTGTCCTACTGTGAAACCATCCCCTGCGGATACGAGGGTCTTCCTAAACTCCCCTTATTGCATTCATTACAGGAAGGCCCCCTCTTCCAAAATGCACCCCAAAAGGAGGTCTTGCAATGATGAAGCGCCTTCCCCACACATATCCTTTTCAATCCTCTCTTATTGAAATGTTTGTCGAGGAGAAGGAAATACAATAACAATGTTCACGAGGACGTTGATCTCCCGGGAATGCAACTGGGTTCACCTTCGCCTTAAGGCATCACTGTGTCATCATAGAGTCATTCCATTCCATCTGGGATTCATAACAGGCTCTAAATCAGGTATGGGGAAACTTGGACCCTCCAGGTGTTTTGGACTCCAACTCCCACAATTCCTAACAGCCTCAGGCTCTTTCCTTTTCTCCCTCAGCCGCTTAAGGAGCTGAGGGAGAAAAGAAAAGGGCCTGAGGCTGTTAGGAATTGTGGGAGTTGGAGTCCAAAACACCTGGAGGGCCCAAGTTTCCCCATGCCTGCTCTAAATGAAAGGAAAAGATAGGAAAAGGGCAACCGTATTTACTAGCAAGCGTGCCGGAAAAGAACCTGGAGTTTTAAAGGCAGTTTAAGTCCTTCAAGGCCACATGACACTCAATTTATTAGCCACCCCTCCCTCTGTGCTGGTCATTTTGCCCTCTAGTTGCACAGCGCCACTTCTTTAGGGGTCCCCCTTTTACAAGGATGTTTATGGTCTTGCTTGGGAGCATGAAAGGAAACCGGGAGAGTTTATTAGAGGAGTTGATGAAGCCAAGTCACGATCGACATTGATGGTTGGCACAAAAAAGTTTGGGAACAGGACACAGTGGGGCAAACCCCAAATGTGGACAAAGCAGATGCCCTCTTTTCTCCTAAAAGAGCAGAGTTCTGTTAAAAGGTAAAAGTTTCCCCTTGACATTAAGTTGAGTCGAGTCCGACTCTGGAGGGTGGTGCTCATCTCCATTTCTCAGCTGAAGAGCCGGCATTGTCCATAGATGTCTCCAAGACCATGTGGTCAGCATGACGGCATGGAGTAGCCGGGAGGGGGGGCTTGAGGGACTTCAGCCCCCTCCCCCCAAAATTCTCAGGATGGTCCTCGAGAAGGTCTTACTGGTGCATTATTTAAACTGTTATGTTTATTCATATCATGATCTGATCACCATGCTCAACATATCCCATATACATGGGGGTATTGGGATAACGATAGGTTTGAACACAAATGAAGATATTTTATTTATGTATATAACAACAGCCGCTAGAATCATTTATGTGAAATATTGGAAACAAAAGGATATACCAGATAAGAACCAATGGATAAAAAAGATAAATGAAATTAAAACATGGACGCATTAACTTTTCTATTAAAAAGAAACACAGGAAACCTGGTTAAACAAACGAATTGGTTATTAATTGAGGAATACATAGAAAGGAAATACAAAGATATGTAATTGGACTTATTTACAATTAAGAAATTTAAAAGTGGACACTTACAAATCAGTGAATAGACAATGAATAAGAAATACGCGCAGAACTAGAAGGAAGTCACCAGACTTATTTTTTGTATTTTTTGTATTTTTACTTTTTTTTCTCTCTCTCTTTCATTGCTCTTGTATTATTATTATTATTATTATTATTATTATTATTATTTTCATTCGATGTATTTCTCTATTTTCCTATTTTTCTTATAAAGCTATGTTCCCCCTCTTTACTTGGATACTATACTTTTACCTTAATTCAATAAAAATTAATTTAAAAAAAAAAGAAAAGGTTTGCGAGGGTAGATCCTCAGCCCCCCCCCCCCCCGAATCAAACTCAGCACCCCCCGAATCAAAATCCTGGCTACGGACCTGCTTCCAGCCAAAGTGGTTGCCTATTGATCTACTCACATTTGAATTTTTTTAACTGCTAGGTTGTCAGAAGCTGGGGCTAACAGCGGATTTGAACCGCTGACCTTTCAATTGGGTCAGCAGCTGAGTTCAGCAGCACAGCGGTTTAACCTGCTGCGCCACTGGGGGCTCCACTTCAGTTCTGTTACTTGACTTATAGGAGTGAGTTTTGGGATTCACGCTTTCAATAGATGTGCTCTAAGATGCAAACTGGCTAGATCTACACTGCTAAACAATGCAGTTTGAGCTGCATTATATGCAGACTAATATAATGTAGTTTAACGGCATTATATGAGTTTGATGTATTTTGATTTCTGTAGCATGTGTTGTTGTGTATATATTTTATAGTGGTGTGTTTTGATATATGTATTTTGTTGTATGCATTTTTGTCTGCGTGTTTTGACTGTATTGTACCCTGTCTTGAGCCATTAGGAGAGTGGGGTAACAAATAAAATGGGTTATTATTAGAGTCTACAACTGTGTTTCTAAACCTTCCTAATGCCGCAACCCCTTAATACAGTTCCTCATGTTGTGGTGACCCCCAACCTTAACATTAATCGTTGCTACTTCACAACTGTAATGTTGAAACTGTTATGAATTGTTATGTAAATATCTGATATGCAGGATGTGTTTTCATTCACTGTACCAAATTTGGCACAAATACCCAATACGCCCAAATTTGAATACTGGTGGGATTGGTGGTGGATTGATTTTGTCATTTGGGAGTTGTAGTTGGTGGGATTTATAGTTCATCTACAATCAAAGAGCATTCTGAACTCCACCAATGATGAAACTGAACCAAGCTTGGCACACAGAACCCCCACGACCAAAAGAGGAGGGCTTTTAGTGGGCGGATTTGCTTTCTGTTTCCAAAAAGGAAGAGAAGGACAGGTGTAGAGATCTTCAGCCTTCTCTACTAAAGGGGTTCCTAAGACCATCAGAAATATGTTTTCTGGTGGTCTTTGGTGGCCTCTCTGAAACCCCCTCATGACCCCCCAGAGGTCCTGACCCCCCAGGTTGAGAAACCCTTCTTTAAACTTCAGGTGCATTTACACTCTCGAATTAATCCAATTTGACACCACTTGAACTGCAGTGGCTCAATGCTCTGGAACTCTGGGGTTTGTAGTTTGGTGAGGAACCAACACTCTCTTGCAGTGAAGACCTTGCCAAACTATAGCTACCATAATCTTACAGCATTGAGCCATAGCAGTTAAAGAGGTGTCAAACTGCATTCATTCTACAGTGCAGCTGCAAGCTGCATCTTGCCCTCTCTTTCCTCTTCTAAAATATCCATGTACTGCATATACTCGAGTATAAGCCTAGTTTTTCAGTCCCTTTTTTAGACTGAAAAATCTCCCCTCAGCTTATACTCGAGTCAATGTTATTTACTATTTTACTCTGTTATTAGTATTATTTTTATAGCATTTATTATTTTACTCTATTTATTAATATTATTACATTTATTATTTTACTCTTTATTGTTATTATAACATTTTATTATTGTACTCTATTATTGTTGTTATTACATTTATTATTTTACTCTTTATTGTTATCACATTTATTATTTTTGTGCTGTCACGCACTGGGCCTATAGCAATCGGCTTTTGAACAGGACGTGCTCTTTGTGCCCAGCGGGAAGCCGGGGTGCCTCGAGTGAGAGGCCCTAAGGATTTTCCTATACAGAGTCTTTAGAAGCTTGAAAAGTTTAACAAAGTCCTTTATTATTGCTTAGGTCTTCAACAAAACAATCAAATACTTCTCAGATCTTCAACAGGTCAAACAAATACTTCAAGGCTTTGAATCAACTGGTGGCTTTCTTAATCAGGCAACTGGCTTCATTAACTGTTTCTTTTCTTTAAGAGGAAAACCCTTTTTAACCCCTCCTTGGGCAATCTACTTTCTAAACTTTGCTGGTGTGTGCTCTACTCCCGGCTCCAAACTGCTTCTTGGGTCCCGAGTAGACCTACCAGTCAAGGCTTTGTAGATTCTCCAGCTGGAGTCCTTTGGAACTGTTTTTCCCCGGAATTACCTAAGAAGCGAAGCTTCTCTACAGGTGAAGCTGATTCACGTCCTGTAGCTAAGCTTTCAACTGTAAGACTGAGCTAAAATGCCTCCTCTTCCTTCCTGAATCCTGGGGAAAGGGGCGGAACTAAAAAAAACCCAATGATGATAGGCAGGTGGCTGCAAACCAAGGGAAGCCACCTTATTGCAAAATGCATGGAACTTTGGAATACATGCAAATACTCAAAGAAAGAAAGGGAAGTTGGAGCTCCTGATACAGCCATACCAGCACAATTTTACACTATTATTGTTGTTTTACATTTATTACTTTACTCTTTATTGTTATTACAACATTTATTCTTTTACTCTATTTATTATTGTCATTATTACATTTATTATTTTACTCCCTTTATTATTATTGGAAGGATATGTAAGCACATTTACATTGAAGAAGGTTAGAATAATGGTTTAATCAGAGTTGGACAGCTTTATCTTAAATTAAAATTTTATGTAAATATTTTTGAATATTTACTCTACTGATGCCTCAATTAATGTAATTTTATTGGTATTTATTTCTATTTTGAAACTTACCAGTAGCTGCTGCATTTCTCGCCCTTGGCTTATACTCAAGTAAATACATTTTCCCAGTTTTTTGTGGTAAAATTAGGTGCCTTGGCTTATATTCAGGTTGGCTTATACTCGAGTATATACGGTATTTATTGACTGGATGGAGTTGTGAAGAAAACTTTTTTCACCACCATTTGTTTCAATTTGCGGAAACACGGGCTTTGAGCAATTATAGCAACATTCCTCCCTAACTTCGTCCTTCCTGATGGCAAGGTTTGTTCCCATTAAGTTGTTTGGGCCATAGCGTAAACAGATCCCTCTGTGAAGGCCCAGCAATGGAGCAATGGTTTGGTAAAGGCTCTCTCTGCATGGCTGACATTCCTGGCGCTGCCAGGGGTTATGATCTCCGCACAGGAACCGGCAATATCCTTTCTGCTGGGACGCTAATTCGGACAATGTGTGCCGAGGGAAAGCTGGCCTGGGAAGGAAGGAGAAGCAAGACTTGGCCAGGTTCGAATCCTTGGAAAAAGTTGCCAAGTCAAAGTTGATTCACAGTTGATTCACTTTCCAGCATTAACTTCAGACTTCGGTTGAACATTTTAGAAATTCAATTTTGACCGCCGAAGAAAAGAGACATACAAAGTGAGGGAGAGAATGAAAACGAGGGAAATATCGGGGTTCTTGGGAAATATTTTCAATGTCACAGGGTGTCACATGAATGCAGTTTGGCCCCACTTTGACCGCGATGACTTTGTGCTATGGCATAAAAGGAGTCATAGTTTGGCAAGTTGTAGAAAAGTCTCAAGACCTTGCTATACTACAACTCCCAGGATGCCATAGTATTTAGCTGTGGCAGTTAAAGTGGTATCTCACTGAATTACTTCTACTGCAGTGTTTCTCAACCTGGGGGTCGGGACCCCTGGGAAGTTTGTGAGGGGGTATCAGAGAGGTCATCAGATATCATCACAAAACACAGCACTTTCTGTTGATTATAAGGGTTCTGTGTGGGAAGTTTGGCTCAATTCTGCTTTGATTGTAAGTAAACTATAAATCCCAGCAACGACAACTCTCAAATGTCAAGGTCTATTTTCCCCAAACTCCACCAGTGTTCACATTTGGGCATATTGAGTATTCGTGCGATGTTTCATCCAGATCCATCATTAGGTTCTTGTGGGTTTTTTCGGGCTATAGAGCCATGTTCTAGAGGCATTTCTCCTGACGTCAGGAGAAATGCCTCTAGAACATGGCTCTATATCCCGAAAAAACCCACAAGAACCTAGTGATTCCAGCCATGAAAGCCTTCGACAATAGATCCATCATTGTTTGAGTCCACAGTGCTCTCTGGGTGTAAGTGTACTACAACCCCAAAACTCAAGGTTAGTGCCCACCAAACCATTCCAGTATTTTCTGTTGGTCATGGGAGTTCTGTGTGCCAAGTTTGGTTCAACTCCATCTTTGGTGGAGTTCAGAATGCTCTTTGATTGTATGTGAACTATAAATCCCTATAACTACAACTCTCTAATGACAAAATCAATCCCTCCCAACCCCGCCAGTATTCAAATTTGGATGTACTGTATTGGGTATTTGTGCCCAATTTGGTCCAGCGAATGAAAATACATCCTGCATATCAGATATTTATGTTACCATTCATAAGAGTAGCAAAATTACAGTTCTGAAGTAGCAATGAAAATAATGTTATGGTTGGGGGTATTTAATGTTTATTTTACTTAAGTGATACTTGTCTTTTTGTAAAAAGAGGGAAGAATGTATACTTACACATTTTGTTTGATAAACTTTAAAATAATAAAAAGTAAAAATAATAAAAAGTAAAAATAATAGAAATAGTTTTTTAAAATAAAGAAAAAAGGTTGTAATGGCAAATGAAATGCTTTCCTTTCGAGTCATGGAAAAGGAAATGCTTTATATCATGTGAGGGAAGGATTCTAGCTCAGTCTCAAAAGTGTTGGTGTTTCCTGACAGTCTTATTTCCAAGTGAATTTCTAGTTTCACGTTTCAAGTTTTGCCAGGTTCCTGTTCTGGCCATTGGATCTCCAGGCTGTCTTGTTCCTTTGGGTTTTGCATCTTTGAATCTTGTGTTTTTACCTTCGTACCTTGAAGTTCATGGACTATCTGTACTCTTTGGAAAATACTGTTTTGGACTATACTGTGTCTATCAATTTTTATTGCTTTGCTTACATACATCCTTCAATAAACTGCTTGCTGATTTTACTATACTGGTGTGGTATTTAAGGACAGAGGTGATCCTGCTCTGGGATACAACAAAGACGTAATTAAACAATTCCCATAGTTCCATAGCATTGTACCATGGCAGTTAAATTGGTGACAAAGTGCATTCATTCCCAATGTAGATTCACCTAAGATATTGCTACATAATATTATTTTAAAGAGATGCCCATCCTTGATGACCCTCCTGTACTCATACTTCAGAAGGCTTGCATTTAATCAACCGGCACTTCCAACGTCTTGGTTTGGCCATTTCTATGGTCTTTCCTAGCACTAGATAAGCCGAATCCATGCGGCTTTGCATTTTGCCCCATTCGGCGGGGAAAAACCCGCACTCTCCCCCTCCGTTGAGCCTTAAAATCACAATTTCCATGCAGCTGGAGGGTGGCAATCAAAGATGCTTTTAAATTTGTTCTGTCGCAAAACCTCACATTAAGCATCAAGCAAAGCCAGGGTGTATAATGGATCATTAGGGGAAATACATTAATTTCGCTCCTTGGCAGCCAACAAGACAAAACCGCGCAGATCTGAAATATGCAGAAAGGATGTTATTTACGTTTCGTCAGGGATTCCTGAGGACTTTGCCTTATTCCGTGCCCTGCAGGGGAAGCATCAGGTGGCAAGAGCCAGCTCATCCATTTGCACTATCAAAGTAAGACAGTTTGACCCCACTTCACCTGCCATGTCTCAGTTAGTGAATCTTGGGAGCTGTAGTTTGCCGAGCACCTTGTAGAACTACAACTCCTAGGATTCTATAGCAGGGAGCCAGGGTAGTTCTAGTGGTGCCAAACTGCATTAGTTCTATAGTGCAGACGCACCTTTAGGGGATAGATCTGGCCCAACTTAGCTGTCCAAACACATCTCTCCTTATGAACCTTCCAGGCCTTTCAGATCATCTGGGGAGGCTCTACTCTCGATCCCGCCTTCGTCACAAGTACGGCTGGCGGGGATGGGAGACAGGGCCTTCTCAGTGGTGGCCCCTTGGTTATGGAATGCCCTCCCTAGGGATATCAGATTGGCCCCCTCCATTTTAACATTCCAGAAAAGAGTCAAGACTTGCTTTTTGAGCAGGCGTTTGCAAACATAGTGTGACAGACATACGAAAATGGAATGGTTGGACGATGTGATTGGACAATCGTTTAACAAGGAGACCCTAATGATATATGCTTTTATTGACTACTAGCTGTACCCACCACACGTTGCTGTAGCCTAACTTCCCTTCCTCTTTCTCTTCTTTCGCTCCCTCTTTCCTTCCTTCCCTTGTTTTTTTCCTTCTCGCCTTCCTTCCTTCTCTACCTCTTTCCTTCCTTCCCCCCTTTTTCTTTTCCTTCTCTTTCTCTTCTTTCTTCCTTCTTTTTCCTTCCTTCCTTTCTTCCTTCTCTCTTTCCTCCCCTTATTCTTTCAATCATTTCTTCCTTCTTTTTCCTTCCTTCCTTTCTTCCTTCTCTCTTTCCTCCCCTTATTCGTTCTCTTTCTTTCTCTCTCTCTCTCTTTCTTTCTTTCTTTCTTTCTTTCTTTCTTTCTTTCTTTCTTTCTTTCCCCCTTCCTCCCCTCCTGCTTCCTTCCCTTTTCCCCCTGTATTGTCATTTAGCTTTTCATTGTTTAGCTTTTTTGAGGTTTTAAGTCCTTTCTGCTGTTTTTTGGAGGGGTTTTATGAGTGATGGTCACTCGTTGGTCTGCTAGGGGTGTAGTGTCCAAATTTTGTGTCAATTCGCCCAGTGGTTTTTGAGTTATGTTAATCCCACAAACAAACATTACATTTTTATTTATATAGATGCTATGGTTTTATATTATCTTAATGTTTTTAATTGTATTGTAATTGTATTTTATGGTCTTGGTTCCGACTGTAAACCGCCCCGAGTTGGCTGCAGGTTGGGAGGGACAGTATATAAATGTAGTCAATAAATAAATAAATAAGAAATCTAGGTTTCACCCAGTTCTGCCTGCCTTCCACTTGCATAACCGCTCTGCTGCCTTCTAATGTGCAAGAGGAATATGTCTCCACTTGGCAGTACTGAAGTTGTGCATTATTATTATTATTATTGCTACTATTATTGTTATATATGTATTTGAATCCTGCTCCTACTCTTTGAAGGAAGACTCAAAGTATCTCACATTAAACATCACACTATATAAAAAGAAACTACATAAAATATGGAATGTTCAATCCTTTCCGTTTCCATGCATGGGATGGAGGAGCTCCTCTCTTGCCTCAGGCAGCAAAAATATTAGGGCTGCTTCTAGAATCATAGGGTTGGAAGAGACCTTGTGGATCATCCAGTCCAACCCCCTACAAAGAAGCAGGAAAAGTGCATTCAAAGCAACCCTGACAGATGGCCATCCAGCCTCTGCTTAAAAGCCTCTAAAGAAGGAACCTCCACCATACTCCGCGGCAGAGAGTTCCATTGCGGAACAGCTACCACTTTCTCCTGCAGAGAGACACTCATGCCAATAATTCCTATATGCTTTTACTCATGCCTCTGCATGTGCTTATCTGCAGAAGATGATGAAGATTATGAAGATGATGAAGTGGATGATGATATTCATAGAATCATAGAATCCAAGAGTTGGAAGAGATCCCAAAGACTATTCAGTTCATCATCACAATTTGACACAATATAATCCCTCCTGATAGATAGCCATCCAGCCACTGCTTCAAAACCTCTAGAGAAGGAGAGCTACAACTCTACAACAGATTCCAAGACAGCAGCATATTCCATTGTCAAACAGCTCTAACTATTCTTCATAATCATCAGGCAAGAGATGAAGAGAGGAAAGGTTTAGAGGTGAGAAGCTAGCGACAGGTGAACTGGAAGCCATCTATCCAAAAACCACAAATGGAAAGGTTTGGAAAGATGGAAAGTTCTTGCGTACCTTCAAGTTGACCCAAAGGCAACCCTATAATGGAATTGTATGGGGCTGAGAGTATGTGACTTGTAGGCATGGGCAATCCATGGTTCTAAATGGTTCTAAAGTACTTACAAAACTAAAGTTCTGGTGGTGAAAACTAGGGGGCGCTGGTGCTTTGCTTCTACAGTGTTACTAAAGTTCTGGTGGTGAAAATTTCAGAACTCTCACAAAACTTTCAAAATTTCATTATAAATGGCAGTTCCTAATTGGTTCTGTCATAAAAATCACAAGGGTTGAATGAAAAGTAATGCCTCCACCTTCGTAACTCCTTAACAGATGGCAGTACTGGTATGTGGCAGGTACTGGCTTGTTCTGTAGACTCTCCTCTACAGTTCCATTTTGGCGGGAAGCCTTAGCATCGAACAGTTGTGTTGTTAAAATGTGAAGTATGGAACCCTGCGTAGATGTCTGTCAATGCGACTTAAGGAACGTGCAATCATTGAATTCTTGGCAGCAGAAGGTGTCACCCCAAAGGAGATTCATCAGAGAATGCAAGCTGTTTATGGTGATTGTGTTGATGTCAGTACTGTGCCTCATTGGACTAGTAAGTTTAAAGATGTTGAGGTGGAAACATCTGACTTGCGTGACAAACAAAGAGTTGGACGTCCTGTGACCGCAACCACCAAGTTTCACAAGTGAAAGGTTGACAGATTGATTCAGGACGATCGGCGTATCACTCAGAGAGAAATTTCAAGCATAATAGGCATTTCACAACAACGTGTGGGTCACAGTATTGTTTCGCTTGGCTATCGGAAGATCTATGCACAATGGGTACCCAGGATGAGAGGACTGTGAGACGCTGGTTGCTGAAACAGAGTGTTGACTTCTTCTGTGACGGCTTCAGAAAACTTGTTCATTGTTGGCAGAAATATATCCAGTTGTCTAGTGATTATGCAGTAAAGTGAATAGTGGTAGTTAAAGAGCACATTCTAAGGATTATTTCTGCATTCGATTTATTACAATATTCCCATCCAAACCCAAGTAACGAAAGTGGAGGCATTACTTTTCATTCAACCCTCATAGAATGAAGAAACTGTCAGAGAAAGGGGGCAACCCAGTGTGGAAATGCTGCTCTATTTGAAAAGTATATCAAACACCCCATGATGCCTTCCATTTTCCATGACAGTATGTGCCACTTTGGAGACATCACACTTTCCGCCATGTTCCCAGAAGTGCTTCCTAAAGAAAGGAATTGAAGCCGGGCCCCTGACCCCCTTCCTTGGCTGGCAGCTGCTTCAATGGGGCATAATCGCTTCTTCTGTCTTTTTTTGGGAAGGGGGTCTTCGTTGCTGGGGAAAGGGGTCCTCGATGCCACTATCCTTGGCCGCCCATTCAAGCCCTTAAATCGTTCTTCGGTGATTACAATGTCAATATTGCTTTTCATGGACTTAAAGGCCTTCTCCCCGAGACGCATTCACACACTTAACCACTTAACCCCAGCGATGGAAACAGGGGGCTTGAATTAGCTGTTTTCAGGCCTCCTCGTGCAGGGAAAGCCCAACTGAATGGGATTTAGGGGACTGCGGGTCTATGAATTTCCACGCCTCGCAGCTTGTCAATGGGGGATTTGGAGTCCAAGCATGTGCTCCCAAAATGGACATTGACGGGGTGTTCCCCCTCGGAGAAAAGCAGCTGCTTCCTTTTGTGAAAACAGCACAATGATTTATTCATACCACTTTGGAGAGCATCCTCTGGGGATCCCAAGGCTTAACGCCCCTTTGGGGGTCACCCGTCTTTTCCCCCCTTTTCCCTTTTGTCCCTTGGATTCTGAGTGGCAATGCGATCCAGCTATTGTTCCCCACACGAAGGGGACCTAATAGAGATTTACTAAGCAGAGCAAGATGGTCTCAGGGTGAGCTGAAGAAACCGAGGTTTATTAAGGGCAAATGTAGGGGGAGGGCGTTGCAGAGTTTGTTGCTGTACTTCTCAGCCTTTAAAAAATATATTAAAATATTCAAATGATGTTTCTGTTATCCAGAATGTCCTCCCATGGATACTCTGATCTGTGGATGCTCAAGTCCAACGATATACGAATTTATTTATTTATCGTATCAGAAGAGAACTGAGAGTACAGTTGTAATGTATTTTAAAACACACACACACAAAGTTTTAAAACTCGGCATTATACTAAATGTCCTTTGAACAGAAGCTGGCCACTTAGAGTGCCCCTGGTGTTGCTATAAGATGGCCCTCCATTGTGCATGTGGCAGGGCTCAGGTTGCATTGTAGTAGGTGGTGGTTTGCTCTTCTCTACACTCGCATGTCATGGACTCCACTTTGTGGCCCCATTTCTTAAGGTTGGCTCTGCATCTCATGGTGCCAGAGCATAGTCTGTTTAGTGCCTTCCAAGTTGCCCAGTCTTCTGTGTGCCCAGGAGGAAGTTTCTCGTCTACTCTCAGCCGTGGCTTGAGGTTCCAGGTTTTAGTCTGCCACTTTTGGCCTCTCGCTTGCTGGGGTGGTTCCTGAGAGTATCTTTGTAGATTTTAGGAAGCTGTTTCTTGGTTTTAGGGTTGGCATGCTGGCTGATATCCGAACAGAGGATGGTCCCAAGATGTCAATGCCTTGGTCCTTTCATTGCTGGCTGCTACTTCCTGGCGGATGTCAGGTGGTGCGATCCCAGCTAAACAGTGTAATTTCTCCAGTGGTGTGGGATATAGACATCCTGTGATAATGTGGTAAGATGTGTTCCACACTGGGCATGCATACTCAGCAGCAGAGTAGCAAAGTGCAAGGGCAGATGTCTTCACTGTGTCTGGTTGTGATTCCCAGGCTGTGCCAGTCACCTTTCGTATCATATTGTTTCTAGCACTCACTTTTTGCTTGATATTCAAGCAGTACTTCTTGTAGGTCACCAGAAACGACCACAAGATATACAAATTGTACCCCTTCTATTATCATGGCAAAGTTGCTTTTTGGAATTTGTGTGTGTGTATGTCAGGAGTGACTTAAGAAACTGCAAGTTGGTTCTGGCATGTGAGAATTGGCCATCTGCAAGGATGCTGCCCAGGAGACGCCTGGATTTTTTGATGTTTTACCACCCTTGTGGAAGGCTTCTCTCATGTCCCGCCTGGGGAGCTGGAGCTGACAGAGGGAGCTCATGTGCGCTCTCCCCACATTCGAACCTGCAACCTGTCAGTTCTCAGTCCGGCCGGCACAAGGATTTAACCCATTTCGCTACAGGGGACTCCACTTTTTGGAATTATAGATGTAGATATATAATCAAGTACTAGATGGCTGAATCTGTGGGTACAGAATCCGTGGATACAAAGGGCTAACTAGACAATTCCTGACATTAGCCTCTCCATTTTGTTCCCATGTTATTTTGCACACATACAATTTTCACATGTGCTTCTCCATAGAACAATTCCGCACACTTTCCAGAAGAAATTACAGAAGAAATTGGGCCAAACGTCTCCTTCTCCTTGTTCTCCTCCCTCTTCTCTTTTTCCTCTCCTTCTTATTCTCAATCTCCTTCTCCTCCCTCTTCTCCTTTTCTCCTCCCTCTTTTCCTTCCCCTTCTTACTCTTCTTTCTTCCTCTTTCCTTCTCCCCTCTTATTCACCCTCTTTGCCTTCTCCATTGTCTCCTCCTTCTTTCCAATGAGGTTTCCTGATAGTCATTTTTCAACTTGCAAACAACCATTTCTGAATATTCTGACCTCAGCCCCAAAATGTAACATTTCCAGCTGCAGGAAAACTTGAGGCCTGGATTTTAAAATCTTGCCCATCGGAGAATTGGAGGGATGAAAGCAGAACAGCCATTGGCTCCTGCTGATCCTAATTCCTCGGAGAATCTTAATTCCTCCAAACTCCGGGGGCGTTTGGAAGTGATAGGAGAGATTGCGGTTGTCGCTGCGGCCAAAGCAGGTGGAAATGCTCAGCAGCACATGGCAGCAACACTGAACATTCTTCTTGTCTGTTTCCCAGTCGGATAGAACATTGTATTGCAGTTGTGAGCAAGGCCAAAAATATACCCAGACATTGTCTTTATTCATTGGCCACATCACTGCACAAGTCTCCAGTCCTCAATGAGTAGCTAGTAGGCTTTGGCGGTTTTGTTCGTTAATTTCGTAATTAATTATTAATTCGTATTTAAATTAGCTTACGATCCAATATTGAGCCATGCAGGAATAGTGTGAGGAGTAAATTAGATTCAAAACAATTTTTTCAATTTATTTTGTAATTATTTCGTAATTATTTTGTAATTATTTTGTAATTATTTCGTAATTATTTTGTAATTATTTCGTAATTATTTTGGCATGTCTGGTGCAAGTTTTATAGTTGTTGTTTGTTTTATCACACCAACAGTCAACAACAGAGGGAGAGGGAAGCTTCAGAAGTTCCCCCTGTCCCATTTGGAGATTTTTTTTTAGCATATTGTGCAATCGCGTCCGCCATTAACGAATCGATTCGTAATTATACGAAATTTCGTATATTTCGAAATTTTTAAAAGGAAAATTTCGAAATTATTAAAAAAAAACGAAACGCAAGGGCCCCCTAAAAACAAAACGAGTTTAGAACCAAATGTTTCCGTGGTTACCCAAGCCTAGTAGCTAGACTTAGATATAGGATTAGAGTGAGGGATTCCTTCCCCCACATTCTCATGCATGTTTATCCCAGAAGGGGCTTTGTCATTTTCTTCTTGCCACTATCTCCTCCCCGCTTTGAAGATGTAGCAATGGAATCTCCATGAGGGATGAGGTAACTTCCTCTTTAAATGTATTTTTATTGCCCTGGGTTTGGCAATGTGGCCATCCTCCGTTGTTTTTCACCCTGCCTTTCCTTTCTTCGAGTGAGGACGCATTTTGCCTTCCTTCAGGCAAAATGTAGCTGCATGAACATTTTTTTTGGGTATTTTTACCCTTTTACCTTCCTTAGAAGATGAAATTAAAAAGCTAGTTAGTTCCAAAACCTCTTTTTAAAATCAAGAATGTATTTTTTACTTTAGTAAATACTTTTGAACCTAAAGTTTTGACTCTGCAATCCTGTGCCATCCTGATGAATGGAAGCTTGTCCTACCTCACCCCACGTACGTTTCTGCTGGCTATGAAGTTTACTTCTAGTACTCTGCTACATTTATGGTGGAATCACCCCAAGTGAGGGTTATTTTTGAGCCTAACAGTTCGGATTCCCCAACAATTTGTACCACAAAGACTGTTGGTAGGTGGAGTGGCCCTCTATGAAGTCACTGGGAAAGAAATTTGATATGTGTATGAAGGGAAGGGAAGAAGGAAGGGAAAGGGAGGAGAAGAGAAGGAAAAAGGAGAGAAGGAAGAAAGGAAAAAAGAGAAAGGAAAGGGGGAAAGATATGGAGGGAATGAAAGAAAGAGAAAGAAAGGATGAAAGCAGGCATTCAGTCGATTCTCTGACATCTGGGCAATGGTAGGTATATGCGCTAGTATTACACAAAACAACAAAATCATGTTTTGCTTTTTGGATTTTTAAAAAATTGTCAAGCTGTGGATGGTTGAAACCATGGAATCAATATCTGTGGATACCGAGGGCCAGCTGTATGGATTCAGAAAAAAATAGAAGGTTAAATTCCCAAGACTGGACTTGGCATTTTTTTTGTACCTCATTTGCATTTTTGTTTAAACGTTTGGAAGTGGCTTACAAAGGCTGTTGGTAGGTGGTCACAGGCACGGTTGGCGGGGACGAGGGACAGGGCCTTCTCGGTGGTGGCCCCTCGGCTATGGAATGCCTTACCTGTAGACATCAGACAGGCCCCTTCGCTGTTGGCGTTCCGGAGGAAGGTTAAGACTTGGCTCTATGAACAAGCGTTTGGCTAAACAGTGCAACTGAACACAGGAAGACGGTAAAATTGAACATAGGAATGGTACAAGGATTATGAGAACGGATTCTGATTTGTTATTGAGGTGTTATGATATGATAATGATTGTTGATTTTGTCTGTTGTGTATGATGTGTTTTAATTGCTTAGGATATTGTTGTGATAACTTGTATTGTGTAAACCGCATTGAGTCGCCTAATTAGGCTGAAAAATGCGGTATAGAAATAAAGCAAATAAATAAATAAATAAATAAATTACAACAGCAACATTTCTGCCTGAAGACCATACACTGGTACTTTGTAGCATGTGCCTTGGACTTTGAGAGATTGTATTGATGCCACTTTCAGCGCGGAACATGTTGGATTGTCACTGTTAAGTTTCCAAGTTTGCTTTCCAATGTTTAAACCAGGGGTCCTCAAACTAAGGCTCCGGGGCCGGATACGGCCCTCCAAGGTCTTTTACCCGGTCCTTTCTCAAGGTCAACCTAAGTCTGAAACGGCTTGAAAGCACACCAACACAACAACAATCCTATCTCATCAGCTAAAAGCAGGCCCACACTTCCCATTGAAATATTAATAAGTTTATGTTAAAATTGTTCTTCATTTTAATTATTGTATTGTTTTTAAGTGTTTTTTTGCGCTACATGTAAGATATGTGCAGTGTGCATAGGAAATCATTCATGCTTTTTTTCCAAATTATAATCTGGCCCTCCAACAGTTTGAGGGACTGTGACCTGGCCCTCTGTTTAAAAAGTTTGAGGACCCTTGGTTTAAACTATGATTGTGGCAGTCAGTTACAATTGGCTTCACAGAACCCAAGGACAGTGGTACGCATGGAGAAATCTAGCTCATAAGAGAGCAATTTAGGCCCTTTGGCATCATTCCCTTGCATGCATTCTACTTTTGACTCTACATGGAGTTTTTCTGCCTGGCAACGTTTTTGGGCATCTCCTTTCGTTAGGTTGACTGTGACCCTGTGAAGCCTTCCCTCCGCCAAAGGAATCAGTTGCAAAAATGTTATGATGTCTGCTTTCGAAAACATCACTCTTTAGGGGCAAAACAAGAGGATGCCTCCGTTCCCAATCCGGCCACCTTGGGTGTCCCGTTGTTTCATCCAAGTGCACTGATGCGTGTAATGTGCAACACAAGGAAACACGTTGAGTTGATGCAGCGCAGCATGGAAATAGGACTTGCTTTTCGTCACCCCGCTGAACTCTGTAAAAATAAAAAGGGAGCCCTTCTTCCCAGATGTATTATCATACTTCTCGGCTGGCGCAATGCGCTTCCCCGAAACATGTGTGCGGAGAAGGAGCGAGATGAGAGAGCCGAGGCTATCATAACAAGGCCAGATAAGGCTTTGATATCCTTCTCCCAAGAGAACAGCATGCACGGAGGGCCGTTCCAAGGCCCAATGGAGAACATATGTCAGGATGAATCTTCCCTTGCTTTCATTAACTTGCGACCGATTGTTACTTTCAGATGATTGTCTTTGTTCTTGCCTTGTCAGTGTATGCTTTTGTAGACGAAAGGTGCATCTACACCAGGCATGGGCAAACTTGGGCTTTGTAGGTGTTAGGAATGGTGGGAGTTGAAGTCCAAAATGTCTGCAAAGCCCAAGTTTGCCCATGGCTATTCTAGTGCATACAAAGGCAGTGGCGATCATAACAAACATTCATTTCCCTGCCAACTTTAGTGTTTGAGGGCTTGGTACGAGGGGCATTCATTAAAGATTTCCCCCGACCCACTTCCTGTGGACTGAGAGCAATGGAACTTGGCACAGTTCTGAGTCCTTCTCTCCATCGGTGCCACCTAGGGACAGACCTTGCATGTAGAAGTCAACAGGTTGCTCCAAAAGCCACGTTGTGACTTCAGAAATCAGAATCTCATCATCTAAAAAATGCTTGCCCTTCAAAAATAACTTCATTTTTGGAAAGAGGTGGAAGTCCGATGGTGTGAGGTTGGATGAATAAAGGAGATGCAGTAGACTTTCAAAGCCACAGGAGCATGCTTCCATTTGGGCAACAGGTGAGTTGTGAACTGGTGCATTGTCTTGCAGAAGGCAGATACCTTTGGTGAGCATGGCACATTGTCTCTTGGTTTGGATGGCCTCCCCCAATTTCCACAGCAGTGAAGCATAGTCTGCCCCGGTGAGCATGGTACCCTTTGCTAGGAAATCCATCAATCCTACTTTGTGCTGGTCCCAAAATACTGTGAACATGACCTTGCTTGCTGAGAGTTGGGCATGTGCCATTTTTGGAGGTGGTGAGTCATGATGCTTCTATCGCATCAACTGGAATTTAGTCTCAGGATCATAGTGATGGACCCAGCTTTCATATTGGGTGATCAGTCTGTTGAAAAGGTTCTCCTAGATTCCACGGCACATCATTGTAAATACAGCCTGAGAACTTTCAACTCATTCCTGCTTCTGGAAAAATGTGAGCAGCCGGGGGACCCAACGAGTGGATACGAGAAGATGGTCTTGGATGATTTTTTCCATGGACCTCACACTATTCTTGACATTTTGGACTAGGTAGTGAACAGCAATTTTCCAAAATGACGACCTTCACTTGCTGGATAGTGCATTCATCAATAGCAAAGTGGGGTCACCCTGGAACTGGAGCTGTTTGCACCAAACTCCGGTCACATTTGAATTGACGATGTCAGTTCTTGACTACATTACGTGATTGGGAATCATCACTACAAACCTCTTTCATCTCATCGAATGTCTCCTTTGGTGTACAGCCTTTCAAGTAAAGGAACTTGATGACTGCTCTGTATTTCATTGGGTCCATTATCAAACTTCACTCCACTTCAGCACCTGTAAAATCAAGATCGTTATCAGTTCTGACTTGTAAATTGGCACGTAACCTATAGAGACTGATATCATTACACATGTAGAGTTTTAACGTCCTGTGATAAATAGAAGTTGGTCAGGGGAAATCTTTAATGAACGCCCCTTGTACCTTGTCCAGAAATGGTATCCTCTGGGTTGTTGTAGGTTTTTCGGTCTGTATGGCCATGTTCTAAAATGGTATCCTCCGCTGGTGTTTCGTGAAGCTCTTTCCAACTTTTTGCACTTATTTTGTCTAAAGGAGAAGACACACACCTGACTGTCTCAGGAAAAGCCTGTCACCTGTTTTTTTTGGGGGGGGGGATTTTTCCATATTTCTTTCCCCCATACCTCCCACCCCTTTGAACCGTGCAGCAGATTGAATGCCAAGCACAGAGGGAAACAGCTGTGATTAATTAAAAGGAGTCACAAACCCTTATCGAGAACATCTGGCGCAATATCCCCCCGGTGAGCAAAGGGGGGGAACGATTCCTCGTCCCCTGCAAATACAAACCTGGTATGGTTTTCCATGAGTTGGTGTAGTGTAGCACTTGGGCGTGGAAACACTTTGGATGACTTCACACCCTCTCAGCCTCAGAGGAAAGCAAGGACAACCCCCCTCTGAAGAAGTGCCCGTGATAGAAGTGCATTAGATGCATTAGATTATGCTATTTCCTTTGGTCTTTGTTTCTTTCTTGGGAAGTGAAGTCTATGGGGTCAGAGGATGTTTGAGACTGGTGTTTTTATTCTTTGTGCATCACCCTGTAGCCTTGGTGGGTTGAGCATTGCTATTAGCTAATGCCCACACATTGGGTGGGGGCTTATTGGAGCCTTGGGCTGTGCTTTTAGGGCTCCCGAAGCCCCCAGCCAGCCTCCCCCTGCCAAATCCTTCCCAACCCAACCATTTAAAAAATGAAATCAGCATGAATTTTGGAGGCATTCAATTTTAAGCAGTGTTCTTTTTAAATAGAGCTCTGTGTTTCCTTGGTTGAACTATTGTACATTGACTTGAATTAAAAAAAATAAATTAAATAATGCTAAGCTACTTGGTATTCCTGGCTGGGGAGAAAGGTGGAATATAAATCAAATACAGAATTAAATAATGTTGTTCTCTTCCCCCCCCCCCCCCCCCCAACAATCAATCACTTGACATTCCGTCACTTGACAGAAAGCCCCTTCCTCTCTGTGTATTTGTGGGTTGAAACAAACGAAGGAAGGAAGGAGAAAGGGAAAGGGAAAAGAAGAGAGGGAGGAGGAATGGACTGGCAAGAAAGAAAATTGTGGGAAGGAAGAGAAAGGAAAGAAGGAAAGGTATGAGGGAAGGGAAGGAAACAAAACAAAAGGAAGGGAAAAGAAAGGGAAAGTAAAAAAGAAGAGAGGGGGACGGAGAAAAAGGAGGGACGAAAGGATGGAAGGGAAAGGTATGAGAGGAGGAAAGAAAGTAGGAAAATGAAAGGAAGGGAAGGGAAGGGAAGGGAAGGGAAGGGAAGGGAAGGGAAGGAAGGAAGGAAGGAAGGAAGGAAGGAAGGAAGGAAGGAAGGAAAGAGAGAGGGCAGGGAGGGAAAGGGAGGGAGGTGAGGAAGGTGTATGCGGAAAAGCAAGGGAAGGAAGGAAGGAAGGAAGGAAGGAAGGAAGGAGAAAAAGTGGGAGGAAGGAGGAAGGGATTGACATGAAAGAAAATGGAGGGAAAGAAGAAAAAGGAAAGTGGAAAAGGTATGAGGGGAGGAAAGGAAACAAAAGAGAAAGAAGGGAAAATGAAAGAAAAGTAAAAAAAGAAGGGGGAAGGGAGAAAAAGAAGGGAGAGAAGGATGGAGAGGAAAGAAAATAGGGAAAAGAAAGGAAGGAAGGAAGGAAAGAAGAGAAGGGAAGAAAGGAAGAGGAAGGAAGGAAACAAAGGAGGAAGGCGTATGAGGGAAAGCAAGGGAAGAAAGGAAGGAAGAAAAAGAAAGGAAGGGAAGAAGAGAGGTATATGTGGGAAAGCAAGGGAAGAAGAAAGAAGGGGGTGGGGAGAAGATGTTTGAGGGAAATGGGGGAGGGGAAAAGGCCACAAAGAGAGCTGCCAGAATGTTGCCTTTATAGACGGAGAAGGGAGAAAGTAGGCAGGCAGTGGTCCCAACAGGGGCAGCTCAACCCATTACGCAAAGTAAGTATTTGCAGTATAGTTGATTTTGCCCAGGGGCGCTCTTGAGGCACCCCTGGGGGAAAATAGACCTTGACATATGCGAGTTGTCGTTACTGGGATGTATAGTTCACCTACAATCAAAGAGCATTCTGAACTCCACCAATGATGGAATTGAAACAAATATGGCACACAGAACTCCCACAGCGAACAGAAAATATATATCAGTGATTGGTTGGGGGGGGGGGGGGGCAAAATACTGTTTGCTTACTGTTGAAAATTACCTAGGGCCGCCTCTGGGTCCCAATGACACTCAAGCATGAGAAAAACATTAAAATAGCCCCCCGCCAGCACCCCAAGAACCCATCGTACTCTCATTTCCAAGGAAATCAGAAGTTTTGCTGTGTGTGTTGGTGTCGGAGGTGGCCCATTGGGTTGGATCTACTTGCCCATTTGCCCACCTCTGCCTTACATAAATGCTGTTTGCCACTCTTCCCTTGTGTGTCTAAGAAGATCGGGGAGCGGGGTCATGGAGGAAGAGGAGGAGGAGAATGTCAAGGGAGGCGTTGAGCAAGGAGAAGGGAGAGGTCAGAGGTCGCTGGCGGCCCCTCCAGGGACACGCTTCCATCCTTCATCTGAACATTTCACCTCCTGAGCTGCGAAGGGGCCCTGGGGGGCAGCTATCAATCAGGCCGTGATGGATGCCTCCGAAATCAAGGGACCTGCCAATCATCCCTGTCAAAACCATGGACCCTCCGGCCATTTCAGAGCAAATGCAGGCCCACCTCGGATACAGATTCCGAGCAGTTTCCAGAGGTGGCTTCCAACCTTGCAGATTTGGGAAGATGTGGGCCACCAAACCCCCAAAAGAAGGAGGATTTGCATTCTTTGGAAGGAGTGCATAGAGACCTCTTTCCCCGAGCCTTGTCTATTCTGCAAATTTCCCTCTGGTCTGTGATGTTTCCTTTCTACTCCAAGGTCATGTCCTGGTTTTCTGTTTCCATTCGGAATATCTTCTCTTGGCTTTCTTTGCAAACTCTGAATTTCACTTTTTTGCCTTTCTGGAATGAAAAGAGATGCTCATCACAAACAGGACTCAACTTAATGAATGGTATTTTGTCTGGACATTCTACTAGTGCAGATACCTGTCCTTGCCCAGGTATTGGAGAAGCTGCTGCCTGCTTTCTCCCTTCTCCAGCTCTGAGAAGGCATACTACATAACACCTGCATGGCAGCGCTCTGGCAATTGTGTCTCTAGACCCGCATTAGCTTTGTGGGTGCTTTGCAAAGAAAGCCGACGAGCCACACCAGCGAGGAAACCACATATACATCATGTGCAACCCTTTAGCCCTGCTGCCAATGCACTGCAGGCCAGAGAGTTCCCTTCACTTGTGGGCAAAAGAGTCACTAACACCAAGGAATCCAGGACGAAAGGGTTTTTGGCCAGCAGACGGACTTAAGCGGCTTACAGCTCTGCAGAACCGCTGCCAATTCTCTTTATGATGGAAGCACGGCTGTGGCACATCAGCAAGCCGAACAATGCTCTATTGCCTCCACTTAAATCCAGATCTGAAGCCTCACACACAAAATAAACGTGGGCGAGACTGCCAGTTTTGGAGTGATCCCAAAATGGAAAGCATCCCCAAGAGCACTGAGTTGTTAAGAAAGGTCCAAGATAAGTTACCCACATGGATCCAGCCACTTAGCAAGTTCAGAGTAATGGAAGGGAAAGGTATAAGCTGCTCCATGCCCCCAACTGTGCCATTTTGGCAAGGAGAGTCTTCATTGATCCTCTGCCTTCCCATATTTTGGTCCTTTTAAGGCGTCCCAGTTTCTCTGTCCTCCTCCCCCTTTGCTTAGGTCAGTTGCAGCAAAACTGACCAGATTGGAAAAGCAGTTTGTATTCAATGATTTCAGGTGGAGGAGAAGAGAGGAGTGGAAAAAAATCTTGCCTTTCCCAGTAGGATCAGGGAAAAGCAAATTGCTGCATGTGATATCTTCTGTATTATTAACTAGCATATATACCTTGTGTAATTTGGGTGTCAGAAGGGTAGCTACCCACCTGCTTTCATCCTTGCCTTTCCCAGTAGGATCAGGGAAAAGCAAATTGCTGCATGTGATATCTTCTGTATTATTAACTAGCATATATACCTTGTGTAATTTGGGTGTCGGAAGGGTAGCTACCCACCTGCTTTCATCCTTTCTTTTTCTTTCCCTCAACTCATACCTTTCCCCCTTTCCTTTCCCTTTCCTTCCTTTCTTTCTTTATTTCCTTCCCCCCTCCATTCTTGTCCCTTCCTTCTCCCTTCCTTTCTTTCCCTTCTTTTTCTAAGTCTTACTTCCCTCTCCCTCCCTTTTCTATTCTTCTTTCTTTCTTTTTCTTTCCTTTCCCCCTTCTCTCCCTTTTCTGTTCCTTTCTTTTTCTTCCTTTTCCTTTCCTTTCCCTTCCTCTCTCCCTCCCTCCCTTTTCCACTCCTTTCTTTCCCTTCCTTTTCTAAGTCTTCTCTTTCTCCCTTCTCCGTTCCTCTTTCCTGTCCTTTTCTTTCTTTCTTCCCCCCTCTCTCCCTTTCTTCTCTCTTTCTTTCTTTCCCTTCTTTTTCTAAGTTTTCTCTCTCTCCCTTCTTCATGCCTCTTTCCTGTCCTTTTCTCTTTTTTCTTGCCTTCCTTCCCCCCTCCCTTCCTTCTCCCTTCCTTTCTTTCCCTTCCTTTCTTTTTTCTTTCTTCCTTCCTTCCTTCCTTTCTTTATTTCCTTTCCCCCTCCGTCTCCCTTCCTTCTCCCTTCCTTTCTTTCCCTTCTTTTTCTCTTTCTTCCCCCTCCCTCACGTTTCTATTCTTTCTTTTTCTTTCTTTCTTTCCCCTCCTTCTCTCCCTTTTCTGTTCCTTTCTTTTTCTTCCTTTTCCTTTCCTTTCCTTTCCCTCCCTCCCCCCTTTTCTGCTCCTTTCTTTCCCTTCTTTTTCTAAGTTTTCTCTCTCTCCCTTCTCCATACCTCTTTCCTGTCGTTTTCTTTTTTTTCTTTCCTTCCCCCCTCTTTTTTCTCCCTTCCTTTCTTTCCCTTCCTCTTCCTTTCTTCCTTTATTTCCTTTCCCTTCCCCCTCCCTCTCCCTTCCTTTCTTTCTCTTCTTTTTCTAAGTCTTTTTTCCTTTTCCTCTTCCTCTCTCCCTTCTCTGTTCCTATCTTTTTTTCCCCTTTTCCTTTCCTTTCCTTCCCTCTCTCCATCACTCCCTTTTCCGCTCCTTTCTTTCACTTCTTTTTCTAAGTCTTTCTTTCCCCCTCCTTCCCTTTTTCCTTTTCCCCTTCTTTTTCTCTTTCTTTTCCCCTCTCTCCCTTCTACCTTCCATCTCAGGTCCCTCCCTTCTTTCCTTTTTTAAATTCCTTCCCTTCCCCTTTCTCCCTTCTCCAGCTCTGAGAGGGCCTACTTCATAACGTCTCCATGGCCACATGGCTCTCTTTGTGGCTCTTTCCTTCCTTTCTCCCTTCCCTTGATACACGTCACCCAATGACATCACAGAGGACCACTTCACCTAGGGCAGAAGCGGACTGGATGGTGTCATAGGAGATATCTGGCAATGTAAGAAGGGTGATGTCTTGCTGGTTGCTCTTGGTGATGTCATTAAATGGGATGCCACCACAGCTGGACAGAACATACCACTGCAAAAAGGCATGTGGCCGTATCTACCTTCCTCATTTGTTTGACTTTGTGGGTTTTTAAAAAATTGTATGATGTGGTGGACATCACCCATAGTATCACTCTTCTTACATCACCAGGTATCTTCTATGACATCACAAGGGCATCCTCCATAGGTAAAGTTAAAGGTTTCCCCTTGACATTACGTCTAGTCATGTCTGACTCTGGGAATTGGTGCTCATCTCCATTTCTAAGCCAAAGAGCCGGCGTTGTCCATAGACACCTCCAAGATCATTTGGCCAGCATGACTGCATGGAGCGCCGGTACTTTTCTGCCGAAGCAGTACCTATTGATTTACTCACATTTGCATGTTTTCAAACTGCTAGGTTGGCAGAAGCTGGAGCTAACATCAGGAGCTCACCCCACTCCCTGGAACTGAATCGCCAACTTTTCATTCAGTAAGTTCAGCAGCTCAGCACTTTAACCTGCTGTGCCACTGGAGGCTCCTCTTCTCTCTCTCTCTCTCTTAGGCAATCCCTCGTTGGACGAGTAAGATGCTCTTCCATGATGGGTTTCCTTGTGGATTCGTAGGTGGCTGTGGAGCCTTATTCTTGACCCGCATCTTCTCCCACAGTGAAGGCATTGGTTTCCACGTGGAAGGCGGTCCCGGTCGGGGTTGGCTTGACGCGCCTTCCTCCTGGCACGTTTCTCTCTTTCACCCTCCACTCGTGCCTCCTCGAATTCTGCAGCACTGCTGGTCACAGCTGACCTCCACCTGGAGCGCTCAAGGGCCAGGGCTTCCCAGTTCTCAGTGTCTATGCCAGAGATTTTAAGGTTGGCTTTGAGGCCATCTTTAAATCTCTTTTCCTGTCCACCAACGTTTTCCGTTCTTAAGTTCAGAGTAGAGCAACTGCTTTGGGAGACGGTGGTCAGGCATCCGGACAACGTGGCTGGCCCAGCAGAGTTGATGGCAGAGGACCATCGCTTCAATGCTGGTGGTCTTTGCTTCTTCCAGCACGCTGACGTTTGTCCGCTTGTCTTCCCAAGAGATTTGCAGGATTTTCCGGAGGCAGCGCTGATGGAATCGTTCTAGGAGTTGCATGTGACGTCTGTAGACAGTCCATGTTTCGCAGGCATAGAGCAGGGTTGGGAGGACAATAGCTTTATAGACAAGCACCTGGAGGCTCCTATGATGTGGTGGACATTACCCATACCATCTCTCTTCTTACATCACCTGTTTTTTTCTATGACATCACAAGGGTATCCTCCGTAGTTCTCCGATTTTAAGCCACAGAAGACCAAATGCTCTTTTTCCATTACCATAGCTTTATTACTCATTGGTTGCTTTATCTTAATCATATCCTGCTTTTCTCCCCATATGGAAAGGACCCAAGGTGGCTCTCTGTGCGCATTAAAACAAAACACAGTTCCAAACCAATGAAAATAATATTTTTGAAAAACACTAAGCAAACCCTCCTGTTGAAAATGTGAATTTGAAACTGTTTTACATGGCTGTAAAATATTATAACGGGGTTAAAAGTATAACATTATATAAATATGAAAAAAATATTACAGCAACAGTTAAACTTCTGTTCTGTTTTCCTTCGCCAAATGGAGATATCCAGAGCAAGCTATTGCCAGTCCATTTACCTTATGTGTGCAAGCCTTCTCCTCCAAAGCTTGCATATTGCATCTGTCGCAATATGATGCTGCTCTCTAGCGGCCAATGGTGTAGGCATCTATTGGCAATTAACTATGAATGCTGACATTATGTTCCCCACAAAGTATTATTATTATTATTAACTTTATTTGTACCCCGCTAGCATCTCCCGAAGGACTCGATGCGGCTTACAAAGGCCAAGGCCTCAATAGAACAACAATATAACAAATACACATAAACCAAAAGCAAATCAAAACAGTAACGCAATAACAGTGAGCAGTAAAAACAGTACACCGTAACACAATAAAAAACTAGGCCGGGCCAAATGTAATGGGTACAGATTAAAAAGCGCTGAGTATGCTGAGTGAGACATAAGGATTTTCGGATAAGTGCAATGTGCGGACAATCTTAGTCTTGCTTCTGGGACGTATTGCTGGAGTTCCTATTCTGGAAAGGCACACCAGAATAGCCAGGTCTTCAAGCTCTTCCTAAAGACTGCCAAAGTAGGGGCTTGTCTGATGTCCTTGGGGAGGGTGTTCCAGAGTCGGGGGGCTACCACAGAGAAGGCCCTGTCCCTCGTCCCCACCAACCGCGCTTGCGACGCAGGTGGAATTGTGAGCAGGGCCTCTCCAGATGAGCGAAGAGAATGCGTGGGTTCATAGACGGAGATGCAGTCACGCAGGTAGGCAGGTCCCAAACCGTTTAGGGCTTTGTAGGTGAGCACCTGCACCTTGAATTGGGACCGGAAAATAAACGGCAGCCAGTGGAGCTCCTTGAACAGGAGACTTGACCTCTCTCTGTAAGGAGCACCAGTTAACATCCTGGCCGCCGCCCGTTGGACTAACTGAAATTTCCGAGCCGTTTTCAAGGGCAGCCCCACGTAGAGCGCATTACAGTAGTCCAATCTAGAGGTGACAAAGGCATGGACCACCCTGGCCAGATCAGTCTTTGTGAGGTACGGTCGCAGTTGGCGCACGAGTCTCAATTGTGCAAAAGCCCTCCCGGACACCGCCGACGCCTGAGGCTCAAGCGTAAGTGATGAATCCAAGAGGACACCCAAACTGCGGACCTGTGGCTTCAGGGGGAGTGTAACCCCGTCCAGCACAGGTTGCCACCCTATACCCCGATCCGGTTTTCAATCGACCAAGAGGACCTCTGTCTTGTCGGGATTGATCTTCAGCTTGTTCCTCCTCATCCAGACAGCCACAGCGGCCAAGCACTCGTCCAGCACTTGAGGGGCTTACTTGGAGTTGGGTGGAAAAGAGTAGTAGAGTTGTGTGTCATCTGTGTAGAGATGGCACCCAACTCCAAAACTCTGGATGACCTCTCCCAGCGGTTTCATGTAGATGTTAAAAAGCATGGGAGATAGACTAGAGCCTTGTGGGACCCCACAGGTCAAATGTATGTATTAGGAGCCCCTGTGGCGCAATGGGTTAAACCCTTGTGCTGGCAAGACTGCTGACCAAAAGGTTGGTGGTTCGAATCCAGGGAGCTGGGTGAGCTCCCATCTGTCAGCTCCAGCTTCTCATGCGGGGACATGAGAGAAGCCTCCCTACAGGATGGCATCCGCTAGGCAATGTCCTTGCAGATGGCCAATTCTCTCACACCAGAAGCGACTTGCAATTTCTCAAGTCGCTCCTGAAACAAACCAAAATGTATGTATTTAAAGATATGTATTTTATGGTGATGTGTTTACCTCTGTAGTATGCTGTCACATGCCTGTGACGAGAAGCAGATAAAAAAAAATATTATTGTTGTGCTGTTGAAGGCTTTCCTTGCCAAAACCACTGGGTTACTGTGAGTTTTCCGGGCTGTATGGCCATGTTCCAGAAGCATTCTGATATTTCGCCCTCATCTATGACAAGCATCATCAGAGGTCGTGAGGTCTGAAGTCTGTTGGAAACTAGGCAAGTGAGGTTTATATATCTGTGGAATATTCCAAAAGTGTTGGAAGAGTCCATCATTATCTCTATAGCTCAAAATATATCCTAAACTTTTGTAGAGGGGTTTTATGCCTCAGAAACTCTCTGCTGGGAAATTTTACCTGGAGATCCTTCCTTGAGAAGGGAGTGGACTAGATGGCCTTTGGGGTCCCTTCAGATGTTTCTGTGGCATATTTAATATGACACGTACAATGCAAAAGGCATACCAAATACATGGGGATCAAGTAGCCAACACCGCGCAGGGGAGCTCAATTGCCATTTTAAAATATCTTAAGACAAGAAGGGGCCACTTCACACCGGCAGCGCTCAAGCTGTTTGAAGACAAGTCATTAGCCCAACTCTTGTAAGGTGCTCAGCTGGGCCCCTTCCTCAGTTATGCCCCATTAGAGGTGGTTCAGTCCAAGTTTCTGAGATCAGCCTTGCAGGTACCTAAATGTGTTTCTAATGCCACCCTGCGACTAGAGACGGGTTTTATGAGAGTGGAGGCCAGGGTGTGGATGGTCATACTCAACCTCTGGCTCAGACTGTCCCGTGCACCCCTTGGCCTTGCCCCACTAACCATGGAGGATGACTTCCAATCCACATGGAAGCAGGCGGTAGCATCCAAAATTGCCTCGTTGAGATTTTCTCCAGGTCTACTATTAGCTATGGATTACAATCAAGCCAAAGCACTTATTAAACAACGTATCACAGACACAGAGCGCCAACTAGATCTGGCCTCGGCTCCAACCTTCCTTATCAGTGAAGACAGCAGATACCTGGCCTCCCCTATGGCATATTTAACATACTTAGAGGTTCCTATTCATCGAAGGGCTTTCACCCTGGCCCGATGCCACGCTCTCCCATCAGCTGTACTCGAAGGCCGCTACCGGAAGATCCCTTTCCCAGAGAGACTCTGCCCCTGTGACTCGGGTCATGTAGAAACAATAGAACATGTATTGTCGAAGGCTTTCATGGCCGGAATCACTCAGTTCTTGTGGGTTTTTTCGGGCTATATGGCCATGTTCTAGAGGCATTTCTCCTGACGTTTCGCCTGCATCTATGGCAAGCTTCCTAGACCTCACCTCTGAGGAAGCTTGCCATAGATGCAGGCAAAACGTCAGGAGAAATGCCTCTAGAACATGGCCATATAGCCCGAAAAAACCCACAAGAACTGAATAGAACATGTGCTCCTCCAGTGCCCGTTCTACAGGGATATCCGTGCCAGGCTTATCTTACCTCTGATAGACAAGCACCCAGGCCATTCAGGACAATTTTATACCTCCATGCTACTTGCAGATACTAATTCAGCTACAACCTACAATGTCGCAAAGTTCTGTGCAGCAGCATACAAAATCCGCCAGGGAATGACTAGTTCCAAAAGTCAACTGTGTGTCCAGTAATCTTCTTCCCTGAATCTACAATTTGGTGATGGATCTGGGCATTGTATGTTTTTACCCTGTTTCCCCTTCTGCTCCCTCACCCATATTGTGTTTTTAGTAGTTATATTTATATTTTTAATGTACCAAACATGCCAGGTTTGTATGGAAATGTGACTCTATTTCCTGTGCTGGTCAATGACCGAAATAAATGTTTTGATTTGAACCTGGCTGCTCCATTGCAAAGAAGCCGAGACACTCGCCCATTGAATTTCAATTTCCCCGTTGGACTCCAGGCCATTTATTAACAAGTGCAGACATACATTGGGAGTCCGAGATTTCACCGAGAGCCCCTTTCTTCCTCCACAGAGTTACCTTTATGAAGCCCCCCGCCCTCCATCCAGGGCAGTGATGAATGGTGCATCCGTCCCCTGTGTCAGGCGCAGATTAATACCAGAGTCTAAATGGCCCTTACACCGCTGGGAGGCCAAACATTTCGTAGTCATTGGAAGAAGAGACACAAAAAGTCAAGTCAGCCCATGAAAAGGCCGGAATGCAGTGCTCTCAGTTCACTTAAATCCCTGTAACATCAAAACAGCTTCAAAAAAACGATTCTAGGTTATAACAATAAGAGCATAATGTCTAGAAGATCAAGAGAAGTCACATTCTCTTCACCTGGAATGACCCTGTGTCCAGTTCTGGGCAAAGCAATTCAAGAAGGTTATTTATTTTATTTATCGTGCCAGAAGCAAATCGAGGGTACAGTTGTAATGTATTTAAAGACAAAAACAACATTAAAAACTTGGCATGACACTAAATGTCTTTTGACCAAAAGCTAGCCACATGGAGTGCCTCTAGTGTGGCTGTAAGAAGATCCTCTTGTTGGACCTTCTTCCAGCCACAGGGCTGACTGCATTGTAGTAAGTGGTCTGTGGTTTGCCCTTCTCCACACTCACATGTCGTGGACTCCACTTCAAAGCCCCATTTCTTAAGGCTGGATCTGCATCTCGTGGTGCCAGAAAGCAGTCTGTTCAGCGCCTTCCAAGTCACTCAGTCTTCTGCGTGCCCAGGAGGGAGTCTCTCATCTGGTATCAGCCTGAGTTTCTGAGATTTTAGCCTGCCACTTTTGGACTCTCACTTGCTGTGGTGTTCTTCAAGTATTTATTTATTTTATTGTATTGTCGAAGGCTTTCATGGCCAGAATCACTGGGTTGTAGGTTTGTTCAGGCTGTATGGCCATGGTCTAGAGCAGTGGTTCTCAACCTTCCTAATGCCGCGACCCCTTAGTACAGTTCCTCATGTTGTGGTGACCCCCAACCATAACATTTTCATTGCAACTTCGTAACTGTAATTTTGCTACCGTTATGAATCGTAATGTAAATATCTGATATGCAAGATGTATTTTCAAATCCCAAATACCCAATATGCCCAAATTTGAATACTCGTGGGGTTGTGAGGGGGATTGATTTTGTCATTTGGGAGCTGTAGTGGCTGGGATTTATAGTTCGCCTACAATCAAAGAGCATTCTGAACACCACCAATGATGACATTGAACCAAATTTGGTACACAGAACTCCCATGACCAAGAGAAAATACTGGGAGTATCTGGTGGACACTGACCTTGAATTTTTGGAGTTGTAGTTCACCTACATCCAGAGAGCACTGTGGACTCACACAGTGATGGATCTGGACCAAACTTGGCACAAATACTCCATACTGACCTTGAGGGAGCTGGGGGTGGTAACGGCCGACAGGGAGCTCTGGCGTGGGCTGGTCCATGAGGTCACGAAGAGTCGGAGACGACTGAACGAATAAACAACACAACAAAGTAGATTTGTGACCCATTAAACCTTCGGGTATTGAGAAACTGCAAGTTGCTTCTGGTGTGAGAGCATTGGCTGTCTGCAAGGAAGTTGCCCAGGGGACACCTGGATGTTTTACCATCCTAAGGGAAGCTTCTCTCATGTCCCTGCACGGGAAGCTGGAGCTGACAGATGGGAGCTCACCCCACTCCCTGGATTTGAACCCCTGAACTTTCGGTCAGCAGTCCTGCCAGAATAAGTGTTTAAACCATTGCACCACGAGGTGCTCGATGGTGGATCCCCCTAGTATGCTCACTAAAAATCACTTCTGTTACAAAAATAAAAGCGTCCTACAAACATCATAGTTTCCAAATCCTCGATCCATTTCTGGACATGATCACATTTGTAAAAATATGAGGAAAAAGATAGAATAATCCTAGAGGAATGAGGAGTAGACACTGGAAAAGCCTCCTTGTTGTTTTACCTTGTTGTTCAACATTTTCTGGCTCCGAAACTTTTTTAAATAACGGAAAAGTTCTGATTCTTGAAGATGACAAATTCATCCGTCTCTGCCCTCCGGATCCCAGTCATATATTACTTTCTCAGCCATCACAGATATCAGAAAACACTCTCCGACCGGAAAGAACTAGTATGTCCATTAAGGCCTTCTATGGCTCTAAGCAAAACAAAGCAAGCTATATATGTACACAGCAACCGTTGATGTGGTTTTCCGGCTTTGTTTTTGATGATGAAGAAAAAAATACGAAGCCGAAAGGAGAATGGGAAGAGGTTGGTCTCCTCACCTGCGTGCCACGGACTTAAATACATATTTCATGGCTGCAGGAGAAATCGTGGTCATTCCTCACCGGAAATATTTCAAGTAATGAGATACTTTACATTGAAATGGGTTGGTTTCCTCTCCCTTCCTGAAAGAGACATAGGTTGCCTTGCCTTACCTTCAGGGCACAAATCCTGTCCTTTAACCCCAAGGGTTTGATGGAAAGTGATGGAAAATCCCAGCGGAAGGAGAGGCCGCTCACCGCAACCTGGTCCACTCCGAGGCCATTTTTCACCCCTTGAACACACCGATCATTCGTCGCCTGGGTCCATCTGGCTTCCCAAATAGCCTGTCTCTTTGATAAATAACAGAAATTAAATTAGACAAGACAAACAAATAGGGTTTTCTGCCCCCTTCCCTCCCCTCCTCCTTCCCCATCTCTTTCTTTGCTTCCATCCTGGCCCGCTCTCTCTCTAAAGGAAGAGAAAGCAAGGAAATCTAATGGAGTGCCTTCTTCTAGGCCTGTCAATGTGATGATTGGGAACGTGTTTGCAATGTTAACCTTTAACACAGGTTATAAGCAGTGCCTGGCCTCTTTCCCTTGAGCCTTTTAATCCCTTTTTCATTTCCTTTCCTGTGATCTGGAGGTGCTAACAAGGCCGGGCAGGTAACACTTTCCCAGCAATCTATGGCTCTTATTTCCCAACAACAGTCAAAGGCTTCCCAGCCCTGCTCCGCTGTAGACCTTCCAATAACATTATGTAACAAAAATTGAAAATTTGTCTGTTCCCGGTTTGAAAGTATTATTTTGTATGTATTTTTTTTTATTCAAACTTATATGCTGCCACTTCCCTGGGGCTCGGAGCGGCTTACAAGAACAGGCTAAAATCTAACATAATTTAAAAACAATTTAAAACAGTTTAAAAACAGCAATATCAAAGATCAAAGGCCTGTCGAAACAGATATGTCTTACATGCCCTGCGGAAAGCTGATAAGTCCCGCAAGGCATGGACTTCAGGTGGCAGAGTATTCCAGAGTATTCCAGAGTGATGGTGCCACTGCTGTAAAGGCTCTGCGTCTGGTTGCTGTTAGATGCAAGGTCTTGACACTGGGAATTTCCAACAAATCTTGGTCTTCAGAACGGAGGGATCTCTGGGGTTGATAGGGGGTGAGGCGGTCCCTCAGGTACATCGGCCCCAGAACACGCAAGGCCTTAAAGGTAAGTACCATCACTTTGAAAGTGATCCGGTGCTCAATTGGTAACCAATGCAGCTGTAGTAAGATTGGTGTTATTATTATTATTATTATTATTATTATTATTATTATTATTATTATTATATTTGTACCCCGCTAGCATCTCCCGAAGGACTCGATGTGGTTTACATAGGCCAAGGCCTCAAAACACAATACAACAAATACAATACCAAAGCAAATTAAAAACAGTTAATCAGAATGAACAACAACAATAAACAATACATCGAGACACTATAAAAACTGTTATGTTATGTGGCATCTCATCAGAATTCCTGCAAGAAGCCGAGCAGCTGCATTTTGTACCAACTTGAGCTTCCAGATCACCGACAGAGGAAGGCCAGTGTAGAGGGCGTTACAGTAGTCCAGTCTTGAGATGACCGTGGCCTGGATCACCGTAGCTAGGTCGTCCCTGGACAGGTAGGTGACCAGCCGTCTAGCCTGCCGCAGATGAAAAAAGGCAGTTCTGCTAACAGCGGAGACCTGGGCCTCCATCATCAGCAGAGGGTCCAAAAGGACTCCCAGACTCTTTACCAATGATGACGGGCGTAGTGCCTCGCCATCCTGGGTAGGCAGCTGGATATCCCCACTGCCCGGTTGACCCAGCCATAGGATCTCCGTCTTTGCTGGATTCACCCTCAACCTGCTGGCACGCAACCATCCAGTAACAATCTCGAGCCACTGATGGAAACAATCGGGTACAGAGTCCGGTCGGCCTTCCATCTTCAGCACCAGCTGAGTGTCATCGGCGTACTGATAACACTCAAGCCCAAAACCTCGAACCAGCTGAGCAAGTGGTCGCATATAGATGTTAAACAACAGAGGGGAGAGAATGGCCCCCTGAGGAACCCCACAAGTTAGAGGGGACCTCTCGGAGACCAGACCTCCCCTCTCCACTCGCTGTCCACGGTTGTGAAGAAAGGAGGACAGCCAATTTAAAGCTGTCCCCCTGACTCCAGCAACAGCAAGGCGGTGGGTCAAAAGATTGTGGTCGACTGTGTCAAATGCTGCTGTCAGATCCACTAACACAATCAGCGCTGACCCGCCCTGGTCAAGCTGGCATTGAAGGTGATCCGTGATGGAGACCAGCACAGTTTCTGTCCCATGCCCCACACGGAAGCTGGACTGGAAGGGATCTAGTCCTTGTTGTCTAGGAATTGCTGCAACTGCTCCGCTGCTGCCCTCTCAATCACCTTGCCTAGGTACGAGAGATTCGAAACTGGGCAGTAACCTGTTCAATTGTGTTGCCCTTACCTTGCAAGTAGTTGTTCTACTCCAGAAACTTTGTTTTTTGGCTGCCACAAACTAGGTTGAATTGATCGAGACTCAAGGAGATAGCCATTGAAAAGGTAAAGGTAAAGGTTGTCCCCTGACATTAAGTCCAGTCGGGTCCGACTCTGGGGGTTGGTGCTTATCTCCATTTCTAAGCCGAAGAGCCGGCGTTGTCCGTAGACACCTCCAAGGTCATGTGGCCGGCATGACTGCATGGAGCGCTGTTACCTTGCCGCAGAAGCAATACCTATTGATCTACTAACATTTGCATGTTTTCAAACTGCTAGGTAGGCAGAAGCTGAGGCTAAAAGTGAGAGCTCACCCCGCTCCCCAGATTCAAACCGCCGACCTTTCAGTCAGCAAGTTCAGCAGCTGAGTGCTTTAACCCACTGCGCCACCAGGGGCGAAAAATTACGAGCAAAATGTGCTGCAGGATGTCCCTCCCGCAAAAACCAAAGTTTTGGCAGTTTAATAAACATTTTCCATGCTTTTATGATAGAGCCAATTAGGAAATGACATTTATAATGCAGGAACAACAATCATGTTACATAGCGTAGCAGAAGACAAGACCTCACAACCTCTGAAGCAGGCGAAACGTCAGGAGAGTATGCTTCTAGAACATGGCCATACAACCCGAAAAACCTACAACAACCCAAATAAAAGAATAATGGTAGTAATAATAGTAATAATATGGAAATTTGAATTTTGCAAGCTTAGACCTCCTTTATTTTGCCAAATAAAGCATGCTCTTCATCTCTGTCTCAGAGGAGTGCTGGAGAGCGAACAAAACCATGGGCTGCAGCACCAGTTTCCCCAGATTACTGCCATCCAGAAGTGGATTTTCGACAAGGCTTTGCTGGAGCTCTTCCTCTTATTTTGTGATATAAGGCTATGTTTTGGACCCACAGAGCTTGGGAAAGAGCAGCTTCAGCAGCTGGTGTTCTCCACCATCAGCCCTCATTCAATAAAAGCAATTTCCTTACTGTGTTTAATTCTCTTTCCTTGGACCTACTCGAATCACTCGTTTCCCAACACCTCCCTCCAGTGGCCGAAATGGCAAATGGGTGAAAAATTAAGAATCAAATACATCCGAGAACATGCCCTAATGCCACTTTTCTTTCATTATTTTTGCCTGCAAAAAACTTTGGGAAATCTAGAATCTTTTCTGGCTCAGTGTGTATTTTTGAGTTTCTGTTTAATGGTACCTCTGCATTTTATTTTGTGACTTGAGGGTAGTCATGGACCCGGTATTCATCTCATTTGTTTATTTTGGGTTTTCTGTATTTCTTTGTTTCGATTCCAGTCCCTACTCTCTGTGCACCATCTCTAGCCCTAAAACTGATGGAGGGAGAGCCTGGGAAGTCCTCCCATTGCCGCCAATGGTCAAAAAAAATTTTTAGTCCTTTTAGATGCGGAATGAAAGCGCATTCAGATAGGCACCTTGTTTTCAGAAGCAACGAACGAAAACAGGGCCAAACAAATGAAACAAAACAAAATGGATAGTGATTCCATAGAAATGCACAAGACTATTTGTGGGTATCTAATACACCTGCAAATCAGGGATATATACACACACTTGAACTTGAAGAAAGTGGACTGTTTGCAATCTTGATTCTCAAAAAGGAGAAAAAGGGATATAAACCAGATCCACTGGCCCACTCACTTATTAAAGCTAACTAGAAATTTAAGAGTTAATTTTATTGATTATTTACAGTATTTATATATTCTACCCTTCTCACCCCGAAGGAGACTCAGAGCAGATTAAAGACATACACGGCAAACATTCAATGCTGTTAAACAGACAGGACAGACAACCAGAGGCGGCCCTAGGTAATTTTCAACAGTAAGCAAACAATATTTTGCCCCCCCCCCCAACCAATCACTGATATTTTCTGTTCGTCATGGGAGTTCTGTGTGCCATATTTAGTTCAATTCCATCATTGGTGGAGTTCAGAATGCTCTTTGATTGTAGGTGAACTATACATCCCAGTAACTACAACTCGCATATGTCAAGGTCTATTTTCCCCCAAGAGCGCCTCAAGAGCGCCCCTGGGCAAAATCAACTGTACTGCAAATGCTTACTTTGCGTAATGGGTTGAGCCGCCCCTGCAGACAACCGATAAAGGTATTATGTTGGCTTCAGCACCCTGGAGGTTGTGCTCAATTCCGGCCACAGGGGGTTGCTGTCGCTCCATCCTCTGACAAAGAAGCTTGATCATAGACATCCTCCTTCATTTGATCACTGATAATTTTCTGATATTTCCTTTTTATGGTGTCGTAAAATACCTCCCCACTTAAGTGGTGCATATTTTCTCTACTCACAGCTGTTTTTGAATTGCTTAGGTGGACAGTGAGCTGGGCTAATAGACGGGTGCTCACCCCGACCCAGGCTCTGAACTGCCAACCTTTTGATCAGTAAGATGTATTGCTGCTGGTGTTTAACCAGCTGTGCTAAAGCCCGGCCCTTACAAAGTTAGATTTTCCCAAAAAGACAATCAAAATCTGCGAACTTTGGAGCTTCTGCTTTCACAAGGGCAAGAACAGACTTGATTTGAAAGGAAGAGGCTTCATGGCAGCAATGGAGAGCTGAAATTTTATAGCCTTTGTTCCTGTTGCTTCTCTATTTGATTTTTTTAATGGCTATTTAACATTTGAACACATATGGGTTTCCAAATCTGCAACTTCAACATCATCACATTTCTATGTCCATAATGAACGCTATACCATCTTTGTGAGAGGAAGCTAACATATGATTGCGCTAATATGTGTATTTTGGAGTCTGGATATAATTATATATTCTACTTCAATCACTGTTTTTGTTTTTAATGCTCCTATTTCTACATTTGATTCAATACAAACTGGGGTTATGTCTAAATAGCAGTCCAATAAATTCTATCTATCTGTATCTATCTATTCTATATTCAATCTATGTATATAATAAAAGTCAAAGTATCTATGTATTTTTTTTCAGAATGGCTCCCACATCCAGAGAGCCTTGTGAACTCCACCTTCAATGGATCTGGACCAAATGTGACACACAGACCCACTGTGACCAACTTTAAGTACTGTGGGGCTTAAGGGAATATTGACCCAGAATGATGGGAGTTGTAGTTGCACTGTGAACCCCTGTACCCCACCGACGATGGATCTGGACTAAATATGGCCCACATACACATCATGACCAATTTTAACTATTGGTGGGGTTTGGGAGGATTGACTCAGGATGATGGGAACTGTAGTTGCACTGTGAAAACCCCACCCCTCCCCAATGATGGAGCTGGACCACCCATGGCCCACATACCTGTCATGACCAACTTTAATTGCTGGCAGGGTTTGGGGGAATTAACCCAGAATTACGGGCACCGTAGTTCACCAACATTCAGAAAGCATCAATTTATTTTATTTATTTTTTTGTCGTGTCAGGAGCGACTTGAGAAACTGCAAGTCGCTTCTGGTGTGAGAGAATTGGCTGTCTGCAAGGACGTTGCCCAGGGGACACCTGGATGATTTGATGTTTTTATCATCCTTGTGGGAGGCTTCTCTCATGTCCGCGCATAAAGAGCTGGAGCTGATAGAGGAAGCTCATCCGCCTCTCCCGGATTCGAACCTCGACCTGTCGGTCTTCAGTCCTGCCGACACGGGTTTAACCCCTACGCCACCGGGGGCTCCATCATGAACTCCACAGATGATGGATCTGGCACACATACACACCATGACCAAGTTTAACTAATGGTTCGGTTTAGTGGTAACAACAGGCAAAGATGGGAGCTGTAGTTCACCAACATCCTTATGCATTTTCTAATGGGACTAATTCATAGCATCCAAAACCAAACAATGACTACTTGTAATATTTATCATTATAAAAGATCTAATCCAGACATCACTGGGAACCTATGATAGTATATAATAAATAGATGACAGTATACACTGATGCAGAGGCACTTCTACAGGACAGAACCTACTTTACTCATCCTAGAAATTAGTAGACTCTCCCATGAAATATTTATTTTGGGCATAATTCATTCCAACCTCAAAAAATTAAAAGGGACACCTTTAAGACAGCACCTTTCTAGCATATCACAACCTTTTAGCACACTAGTTCTCAACCTTCCTAATGCCACGACCCCTCAATATAGTTCCACGTGTTGTGGTGACCCCCAACAATAAAAGTATTTTTGTTGCTACTTCACAACTGTAATTTTGCTACTGTTACTAATCATAATGTAAATATCTGGTACACAGGATGTATTTGCATTCACTGGACCAAATTTGGTACAAATACCCAATATGTCCAAATCTGAATACTGGCAGGGCTGGGGAGGGGAGGGGGATTGTTTTTGTCCTTTGGGAGTTGTAGTTGCTGGGATTTATAGTTCATCTACCATCAAAGAGCATTCTGAACTTCACCAATGATTGAATTGAACCAAACTTGGTACATAGAACTCCCACAACCAACAGAAAATACTGGAAGGGTTTGGTGGGCATTGATCTTGAGTTTTGGAGTTCACCAACACCTAGAAAATGCATTGGACTCAAACAATGATGGATATGGACCAAATTTGGCACGAATACTCATGATGCCCAAAATGTGAACACTGTTGGAGCTTGGGGAAAATAGACCCTGACATTTAGGAATTTTAGTTGCAGGGATTTATAGTTCACCTACAACTAAAAAGTACTCTGAACTCCACCAATGATGGAATTGGGTCAAACCTCCCACACAGAACCCCTATGCCAATGGAAAATACTGTGTTTTCTGATGGTCTTTGGCAACACCTGACACCCCCCTCGCGACCCCCCCCCCCCCCCCCGGGTACCGACCTCCAGGTTGAGAACCACTATTCTAGCATATCACAAGTCACAGACAACCAATTTTATTATTTTTTAAAGACATATGCTCACATACAATATGCACTCAGATAAACAAACCAACACAATAAATTTACAATGTAGGAATAATCTTAAGCCTTTGGAAACACGTTCCTCAGAGGCCTAAATCCAATGGAGAGATGAATAGAAAGGACATTAAGCACCAGGCAGAATGTTGCTCTATTCACATTTAAGTGCAACCCATTCAAAATGGTGTGTGATTCCATTCATCTTCCAGATTTCAAACCTTGCCTCAAAACTGACCAGAACTGGAGAGAGCATCTTTTTGCTCCAGAGCTTTATTTTCCATTTTAAAAGGTTTAAAGTGTCCATATGGACTCGTGGACAGCTCAAAGGGAGTCACAACCGATGGAACGATACTCTTCGCTTTCTTCCTTGACACAAATCCAAGGGTTTGTTAAGAAAAAAATATTAAAAATCAGACTAATTGTACATGAGGACGAGGTGCAGGGAATAAAAAGGGAAAGGATCTTCTATATCCTGCTCTACAGTACACAGTTGTCTTCACAGAAATTAATTTGGCAGGGAAACAAAGAAGGAACGGTCCCATTTCTGTAGTCAAGATGCTTCCCACAGCACAGGAGAAAATATATACCAGCTTCTGTAGTGGTCAAAAACCATGGAATCATAGTCTCAAAATAAACCACTTCTTGGGAGTCAGATGGAGACTAAAACCAAGAGGAGACCAAGGTGGAGAAAAGCAGGCTCACCATTAATGCTGCACTTGATGCATAAATCCAGTTACATAAATCATACCCTGTTTTCCCTTGCTCTCCTCTTCGTGCCTGAAAATCCAGTGCCACAAATGCCATCATATCCATATAGCATGGTGTTTCCCCCCAAGATTAAGGATTTACACCTGGATCTGTCTTGCTTTTGGATCCCTGGGCAATACAGAAAGCGGATGGAACCAGACGGGATGTGGTAGCAACAGACTGCAATGTTTATCTCTCCAAGTACTGGAAGATACTCCGGGTTTCTTGCGCTAAAGTGCTGTCGAGACGCAGCCGTTTGGGAGAAGGTGCCGCAATGGGAATGGGAGCTCTCTTCTTGACCTAGAAGACATTAAGACGAGTGAAGCTTAGCTTGGAAAAGAGAAGGGTGGGAGAAGGGGACATGAGAGTCATGTTAAAATATCTGAAACAAAGTTCTACTGAGGAGTGAGGAAAGCTTGTTTTTCTGCTACTCTGGAGACTAGGACACAATGGAGCAACAGATTCAGATTACAGGTGAAAAGATTCCATTTAAACCTTAGAAAAAGCATCCTGTTCAACAGTGGAATCTGTCAAAAATATTAAAAATTAACTGGGTATTTTTTATTACAAAAGTTCACATCCTTACCCAAACATGCTCCATTCGGGAAATAATAATGTAAACATAATTCTACGCAACTAGCATCCACTCAAATAAACAGGACTTCTACCTGAGGCTTGGGCTTCTCTGTTGCCTCCTTGCTCTTAACCGGGGAGAGCGTCTGGAAGACAAAGTTCCGCGAGTTCCTCGGGGCGTTTGGGTTGAGGCCTGACATGGCCGCCAGCTTCTGCAAGACTTCTTTGGGCCGGTTCAGCAGGGATCCGTTCTTCAGCTGTAAAAAGCAAGGAGGTTATCCAGAGGCATAAGTTTCAAGCGGCATGGACTGAGTTTACCAAAAGTAATTTCTCCAGAGATGTAGTCCACTGCTCAAACCACAGACAATACTACCACCACCACCACCACCACCCTGCCTCATGAAAGGCTGTCATAAGGAAGAGGAAGCAGGCCTGGATTTGGAGCAATAGAGTCAAATTACAGGAAAGGAGATTCCAATTGAACTTCCTGAATTTCCTGACTGTAAGAATTGCTGTTCAACAGTGGAACTCATTGCCTCAGAGTCTGGTGGAGGCTCTTTCTTTGGAGGCTTTGAAACAGAGGCTGGATGGCCATCTATCAGGGGTGCTTTGATTGGCTTTTCCTGTATGGTAGAATGGGGTTGGACGAGATCCATGTGGTCTCTTCCAACTCTAAGATTCTATGGAAATATAACATTAAGGAACATTTTAACTTGTGAATTATATTGATTGCCAGCAGTAGAAGATCTGTGGTACAGATAATTGAGAAAACCTAAAAACTGTTAAAGTAACTAATAGAGTAAGAAAAAGAAAAGAACAACAGATATTGTTTCTGTGCGAAATGACATATGCAGAGTTGTTTAATATAGTGATGCATGTAAGGTGTAGATTATTTTGTCCCCACAATAGTTTGTGGAGGTAGGAAATATATTTAACTGTAGATATTTACTAATATGTTGGAAATAAAGTTTAAAAGAAACAAAAACAAGCCAAAGCATTTAAAAGCGTCATACTGACACCTGAACAACAACAACAACAACAACAACAACAACAACAACAACAATGAATTTCTTATCCACCTCTCCCTGCAGCTCGAGGCAGGATACAACCTCAATGTACCTTTGTTATGGTTAACGTGATCAACAAACAGAAACCAATTAGTTACAAGTCTTCAGAGCAATTCCTTTTTCAAGTGTCTGATTTTTACCAGAAGTGTTTGCAAAAAAGTTCTCGTTTTCTCTTTCCAATGGCAAGTTGTGTAGATTTCTATTACTATGCAGTTTTGTTGTTGTTGTTCATTCGTTCAGTTGTTTCCGACTCTTCGTGACTTCATGGACCAGTCCACGCCAGAGCTCCCTGTCGGTCATCACCACCCCCAGCTCCTTCAAGGTCAGTCCAGTCACTTCAAGGATGCCATCCATCCATCTTGCCCTTGGTCGGCCCCTCTTCCTTTTGCTTCCATTTTCCCCAGCATCATACTCTTCTCTAAGCTTTCCTTTCTTCTCATGATGTGGCCAAAGTACTTCATCTCGGCCTCTACTATTCTTCACTCAAATGAGCTTTCGGGCTTTATTTCTTGACGTATGGACTTGTTGGATCTTCTCGCTGTCCAAGGCACTCTCAGAACTTTCCTCCAACACCACAGTTCAAAAGCATCTATCTTCCTTCGCTCAGCCTTCCCTATGGTCCAACTCTCACATCTGTAGGTGACTATGGGGAATACCATTGCTTTAACTATGCAGCTCTTCGTTTCCAATGTGATGTCTCTACTCTTCACTCTTTTATCGAGATTGGACATTGCTCTCCTCCCAAGAAGTAAGTGTCTCCTGATTTCCTGGCTGCAGTCTGCGTCTGCAGTAATCTTTGCACCTAGAAATACAAAGTCTGTCACTGCCTCCACGTTTTCTCCCTCTATTTTCCAGTTGTCAATCATTCTTGTTGCCATAATCTTGGGGTTTTTTTATGTTTAGCTGCAGCCCAGCCTTTGCGCTTTCTTCTTTCACTTTGATTAGAAGGCTCCTCAGCTCCTCCTCGCTTTCGGTCATGAAAGTGGTATCATCTGCATATCTAAGGTTGTTAATGTTTCTTCCAGCAATTTTCACCCCAGCCTTGCATTCGTCAAGCCCTGCACAGTGCATGATGTGTTCTGCATACAAGTTGAATAGGTTGGGTGAGAGTATACAACCCTGCCGTATGCCTTTCCAAATCTTGAACCAGTCTGTTGTTCCATGGTCAGTTCTGACTGTTGCTACTTGGTCCTTGTACAGATTCCTCAGGAGAGAGATAAGGTGATTTGGTATGCCCATCCCACCAAGAACTTGCCACAATTTATTATGATCCACACAGTCAAAGGCTTTAGAATAGTCAATAAAACAGAAATAGATGTTTTTCTGAAACTCCCTGCCATTCTCCATTATCCAGCAGATATTGGCAATCTGGTGTCTCGTTCCTCTGCCTTTTCTAAACCCAGCTTGTGCATCTGGTAACTCTCCCTCCATGTATTGCTGGAGTCTTCCTTGCAGGATCTTGAGCATGACCTTACTGGCATGAGAAATAAGGGCCACTGTACGGAAGTTTGAGCAGTCTTTCGCATTTCCCTTTTTTGGTATGGGGATATAAGTTGATTTTTTCCAGTCTGATGGCCATTCTTGTTTTCAATATTTGCTGGCATATGGCATGCATCACCTTGACAGCATCATCTTTCAAGATTTTAAACAGTTCATCTGGGATCCCGTTGTCTCCTGCTGCCTTGTTGTTAGCAATGCTTCTTAAGGCCCATTCAACCTCACTCCTCAGGATGTCTGGTTCTAATTCATTCACCACACTGTCAAAACTATCCTTGATATTATTATCCTTCCTATAAAGATCTTCTGTATAGTCTCACCACCTTCTCTTGATCTCTTCAGCTTCTCTTAGGTCCCTGCCATCTTTGTTTCTTATCATGCCAATTTTTGCCTGAAATTTACCTCCAATGTTTCTAATTTTCTGGAAGAGGTCTCTTGTCCTTCCTATTCTGTTGTCTTCTTCCACTTCCATGCATTGCTTGTTTAAAAATAGTTCTTTATCTCTTCTGGCTAACCTCTGGAATTGTGCATTTAATTGGGCATATCTCCCCTTATCACCATTTCCTTTTGCTTTCATCCTTTCTTGGGCTATGCAGTACTGTGCAGTATTTCCAGCAGTGTTGATTCTGGTTGGCTGCGATACTCCATACAGTCCTTCTTAGACTCCAGAACATGTTATGACAGAAGTGGTCATCCTCTGCCCATCTAGCGTGTGGCTCCACCACAAAATCAATGCTCCCCGATGTAATTAAAAGTATGGCAATCACACTGCTATGCAATTTGACATGCATTATCAGCGGCTCCATTAAAAAAAAAGCTCTTTGGGAGCAAAGTGATTTATCCTATTGTAGTTCACTGGCTCTGCTACTAACCTGAGGGTTGCTGGCAGGACGAAATGCTTCAAATGGATTTCGGGGAAGCGACTTAGACTCCTGAACAGTGGCTGGAGGTTTGGCTGAGAGAGGAGGAAGACACAAAGAAAGCTTTGAGTTGAAAAGGATGAAATGCTGTGCAGGACAGTCAGATATATCCATGAGTCCCACCCCACAAGCTATTTTGGCACCCATAACTCTCAAAAAGAAAAAAAAAGCCTACCTTTATTTTGCAATGACTTAGCGGTGACTTTCCTGGCGAGTTTCATGAACTGGCTGCTCTCCTCATCGATATCTTCCTCTTCCCCTTTCTCTGACTGCAAAGAAGAAGATCATTAGATTTGGTAGTTTTAAACAAAGAGGCAGAAGTAAATGCAAATGCTGAAGATGCAAGAGATGAAACAAATAATTTCTATGGTGGCTTTTTCATAAAGTGCCTCAAGGATCAGAGTAGTAGAAACTGGTTCATGGGTTACATGAAGTACCTCAGCCAGGTCTGAATCTACAATAAGATCACCAGTGAATCCACAATAAGATCACCAGAAAGAAGTTAAAAACCAGGCCTTTGGGTAACATGTTGACAATGACAATGGTAATGATGACAATTCGCTATGAAAATGGACTCTGGACAAGCTTCTGATAGAGTCTCTGGTGACAGAATTCTGCTTAGATTAGGCCACCAGGCCATAATGTTTTAAACAGTTTTTAAATGAATTGATTTAATGTTTTATTTATATGTAATTATTGTGTTTTATTATGTGCATATAGGGGCATCGAATCGTTGCCCTGAGTTGAGAAGGGCGGGGTATAAATATTTGAAATAAATAAATAAATACCCACATAAGCCCAAAATACCGCTCGTCAAATAATAATAATAATAATAATTATTATTATTATTATTATTATTATTGGCCCATTTTCCTTCTACAAAAGAGACTCAATGCAGCTTACGGTAACAACAATGCAGTACAGTTTAAAATCTAAAAATATACAACTATTAAAATGGAATTAAACACTGCTGTTCTGAGCCCAGAGTGAAGAGGGGGAGCCAGGAAGACACAGTTCCACCATGTCTCCTGTGTCATCTGTTGGGAGCCCCCCCCAGCAAAAAATATAGTAATATATAATACTAATATTGTGCTATGCTAATAATATAATATATTGTGTATATACATATAATATTGATAGTATTATAATGTGACACAATATAATACTAATAATATTTATTTATTTATTTATTTGTTTACGATATTTCTACTCCGCCTTTCTCAAACCTGAAGGTGACTCAAGGGGGCTTTACAACATAGACAGCTATTCGATGCCATAAAACAATGTAAAAATTACAGTTAACATTTAAAACAGAATTTTGAAATACATACATCAAAGCCTTTTAGAACATATAAAACTACTAACTTCACTATTAGCCTCATCGTCCAAAAACATTGTCTAAGCCGCTCCAGTATTCGATTTTACATATCTCCGTGCTTATCCATTGCAGTAGGTTCTCAAAGGCTTGTTCAAAAAGCCATGTTGTATATTATATATTACATGTATATTTTATATAATATAATAATATATAATTGTATATTATATATTACATGTATAATACAATATAATAATTGTATATTATATATTATAAGTAGGGTCCTCTGGTGGTACAGTGGGTTAAATCACTGAGCTGCTGAACTTGCTGACCGAAAGGTTGGTGGTTCAAATCCGGGGAGTGGTATGAGTTCCCACTGTTAGCCCCAGATTGAAAACATGCAAATGTGAGTCGATCAATAAGTATTGCTTCTGGGGGAAGGTAACGGCGCTCCATGCAGTCATGCTGGCCACATGACCTTGGAGGTGTCTATGGACAACGCCGGCTCCCCGGCTTAGAAATGGGGATGAGCACCAACCCTTAGAGTCGGACACAACTAGACTTATCATCAGGGGAAACCTTTACTTTTTCTTTTATATTACATGTAATATTACTAATAATATTGCAGTTTAGTGGTATAGTATTAATATAGTAATATATAATGCTAACATTGTGCTATGCTAATAATATACTAAATTGTATGTACATATGATATTGATCATAATATTGTAATACAATATAATACTAATAATACAGTATAATAATATATAACAATTATATTTTGCATGTAATATTACTAATAATATTGCACTATAGTGGTAAAAATATTAAATTGCCACATATCAGCATTTTTCACTTTGCGAGTTATTGTGAGATTGGATGCTATCAGATCTTGGAAGCTAAGCATGGTCAGCTCTAGTCAGTACTTGGATGGGAACCAGCAACAAATGCCAGGTGCTGTGCAGGATATTTCAGAGGAAGGAAGTGAACAAATCTTTTCTGGTTATTCCTTGCCTAAAAAAATCCTCTGAAATCCACTTGGTCGCTACACAGAATAACCGTTTGAGTAAGGGCTCGTGGAGCACCTTAGAGACTAGCTGAGAGGAGGAAAGTAGCATAAGCTTTTGTAGACTAAGTCTACTTCCTCAGATGTCAAACAGTGTATGAACGCATGGCCTTCTTAGTGCCTGATGAGCGATTCTTCATATCTTATAAAACTTGCATAAAAAGTAAAGGCTTCCCTGGACGTCAAGTCTAGTTGTGTCCGACTCTGGGGAGTGTGCACATCTCCATTATTAAGCTGAAGAGCCAGCGTTTTCCATAGACGCCTCCAAGGTCATGTGGCCAGCATGACTGCATGGAGTGTCATTACCTTCCCGCAGAAGTGGTACCTATTGATCGACTCACATTTACATGTTTTTGAACTGATAGGTTGGCAGAAGCTGGGCCTAACAGTGGGAGCTCACTCCATTCCTTGAATTCGAACCACCAACTTTTTGGTCAGCAAGTTCAGCAGTTCAGCACTTTAACCCGCTGCACTACCAGGGTGCATACTGCTATCCAAGCAAATTACAACTTTGTGAAAGAACACTTAAAGGCCATCATTGATGCCATGACCACAAGCAGAGCCTTTGAAAAGGGGAAGATACTCTGAATTCATCCTGCAATTGACTATGCTGAGATAAAAGTCTGGTAAAAGGGAATGAATGGTTATGGTGTAAATGGGCACCTGCTCCCGGAGCCACTGCTCCCGCTCAAAGCGCTCCTTCCTCCATTTGGCCTCCGTCTCATCCAGCTGCTCCTCGTTCTCATGGTCCTCCTCACCTTCTCTGTGGAACAGATCCATCTGGGAGGAGTCATCTAATGGACACAGAAAGACAGTCAGTTCTAGCTGCTCCGGTTTGAACACCAAAGCAAACCTGTAACTACAGGAAAACACTGCAGCAGGATGGAGAACACGTGGAACAGGGTACAAACTGCACCTCAGAAGTAGAGTGGCAATAGGAGAACGAGGAAAAAGGAGGTAAAACTCGGGGGATGCATTAAGGAATCTCAGTATAAATGGCAGAACACAGACTCACAAGAAACTGCCTTTATAGTACATGTGTTAGGACTAAGATGTTGATGGAACAAAGGCTTACTGCATTAGGACAAACCCATGGCCCTTGAGTATCATATGCAATGAGGATATTTATTTATTTATTTACGACATTTATATGCCGCCCTTCTTACCCCGAAGGGGACTCAGAGCGGCTTACAAGGTATATATTACATACAATATATTATATTATTAGCATAGTACAATATCAGCATTAAACATTGCTATATTGCACCATACCACTATATCATAATATTATTAGTAATATTTCATGGGAAGTCTGACTTGGCCACGGTAGTCCACGCTCTGGTTACATCCCGTATAGACTACTGCAAGGCTCTCTACGTGGGGTTGTCTTTGAAGACAGTCCGGAAGCTTCAACTAGTCCAACAAACAGCAGCCAGGTTGTTAACAGGAGCGGCGCTCAGGGAGCATACAACCCCCTTGTTGCGCCAGCTCCACCGGCTGCCAGTTTGCCACCGGGCCCAATTCAAAGCCCTAAACGGTTCTGGCCCAACTTACCTGTCCAAACGTATCTCCCCCTACGAACCACTGAGAACTTTAAGATCATCTGGGAAGGCCCTGCTCTCGGTCCGGCCTTCGTCACAAGCACATTTGGCGGGAATGAGAGACAGGGCCTTCTCAGTGGTGGCCCCTCAGCTATGGAACACCCCCTCTAGGGAGATCAGATCTGCTCCCTCCTTCTTGACATTTCGGAGACAAGTTAAAACGTGGCTATTCGAGCAAGCGTTTACAAATACAGAGTAGCTAATATAGGAAATCGAATGACCTGACAATGGAACTGGACAATGCTTGAGAATAATGAGACGCTGATGATGTTGTTTTTATTGCTTTTGATGTCTTATACTGTTTAATGTTTTTTATCTATATTATGTTTTATGTATACTGATTTGTTGGAAACCGCCTTGAGTCACCAATTGGCTGAGAAAGGCGGGATACAAATACAGTAAATAAATAAATATAATTATAATATCATATTATTATTATATATTGCATAATAAATAATATAATATTATAATATATACTGCATTATATTATAATATTATGAATATTATATGTATAAACAATATATTATATTATATTATATTATAAGAATAACACAGCATTTCATCTGTGTAACATCTGTACCATTTTATCCCCAAATATCTCTTTCCCTGCAGATTTGCAGTGGGAAGGAAGGTGGAGAGCCCTAAGCTTAGAAAGAGATGTGTTTGGGAGACGTCTAAGACATCTTGTTTTGGTTTTCTCCTTGTTTATAACTACAGTTAAAAAGGCCCCCATGGTGGTGCAGCGGGTTAAACTGCTGAGCTGCTGAACTTGCTGACCGAAAGGTTGGCAATTCAAATCCAGAGAGCGGGGCAAGTTCCCGCTGTTAGCCCCAGCTTCTGGCAACTTAGCAGTTTGAAAACATGCAAATGTGAGATCAATATGTACCGCTTCTGAGGGAAGATAATGGTGTTCCATGCAATCATGCTGGCCACATGACCTTGGGGGTGTCTACAGACAAAGCCAGCTCTTTAGCTTAGAAATGGAAATGCGCACCACTCCCCAGAGTCAGACACGACTAGACTTAATGTCAGGGGAAACCTCTACCTTTACTATAACTACAGTTAGCTCATCACATTTTACAGGATTCCTGTAAAAGTAGAAAAGCAGCAGATTTATTTTTTCTGCTCCCCTCCTATTTATTTATGTTGTTAGACTGATACATGTGGCTAGATACTTTTTATTCAAAGTATCTAGCCACATGAGAAGCCCCTGAGTTCTACAGTGTATTCTTATCCTAAGCATGGAGAGAGGCAAGGTATCTCCAGAGATATAGTCACCTAGCTAGATAGGTAAGCCCTTACTTTCCTATATAGTACTAGCTGTGCCCTGCCACGCGTTGCTGTGGCCTATAGTAAAACTTATCAAAGTTGAGGTAGATATCTGGACTATTATGAAAGAGAGGTACCTACCTATTCCTTCCCCCTTTTCCTCCCCCTTTCTCTCCTTTCTTCCTTCTCTACCTCTTTCTTTCTTTCACTACTTGGTTTCATCCTTCTCTCTTTCCTTCATTCCCTCCCCCTTTCTTCCTTTGCCTTTCTTCCCTCCCTGTTTGCTTCCTTCTTTCACTTTTTATTTCCTTTTATTTTACCACCATCATAACAATAACAATAATGCAATGCATTGCCTCTGGGACCTGACACCTCTCCCATTCCCCCTAAAAGGGTCTCATAGGAACAATAGCATAATAATAATAATAATAATAATAATAATAATAATAATAGAAATAACAACCTTTACCCGCCACGTGTTGCTGTGGCCAATCTTCCCTCTTTCTCTCCTTCTTTCCCTCCTTCCTTCCTTCCTTCCCTCCCATCTTTCCTTCTCCTCTTCTTTCTCTATCTCTTTCCTTCCTTCCCCCTTTTTCTTTCTTTTCTGCTGTCTCTCTCTTCTTTCCTTCCATCTTTCCTTTTCTTTCCTTTTCTTCTTCCTTCTTTCTCTAACTTTCCTTCCTTCCCCCTTTTTCTTTACCTCCCTTTCTCTTTCTTCCTTCTTTTCTTCCTTCCTGTCTTCCCTAGATTTTGACAGGGCGGGAAGGGGCGGGGTGGGGTTTGGAGGGGGCGTGAAGTAAAAGGAGGTAAGATTGGGGTGGGGGAGTGATGGAGCGTGGGGTTGTGTGTGTGTGTGCAGCGGCGGGGGGAGTGATGGAGCGTGGGGTTGCGTGTGTGTGTGTGCGGCGGCGGGGGGGGAGTGATGGAGCGTGGGGTTGTGTGTGTGTGTGCGGCGGCGGGGGGAGTGGGGTTGCGTGTGTGCATGCGGCAGCGGGGGGAGTGATGGAGCGTGGGGTTGCGTGTGTGTGTGCGGCGGCGGGGGGAGTGGGGTTGCGTGTGTGCGTGCGGCAGCGGGGGAAGTGATGGAGTGTGGGGTTGCGTGTGTGTGTGCGGCGGCAGGGGGAGTGGGGTTGCGTGTGTGTGTGCGGCGGCGGGGGGAGTGATGGAGTGTGGGGTTGTGTGTATGTGTGCGGCAGGGGGGTGTGTGTGTGCGGGAAGCGGCGCGGCGGGGCTTGGAGTGGGCATGGTTTCCGCAGAGGGAACATTGGCCGGAAGGGCATGTGCGCGCGCCAGGGAACTTGCGGCTGGGCGCCAATGCGCATGCTCAGATGTTTTGCCATTTTGTGAGTGTGTTGTTGTGTTGTTTTTCATTTTGAGTAGATATGTTTCTACCTTGTGGGTTGTGTTATGGGCATGGGAATTTTGGTTAAGTTTCGTTGGGGGATTTTTGAGTTTTGTTGTTTTGCCGTTTTGTGAGTGTGTTGTTGTGTTGTTTTTCATTTTGAGTAGATATGTTTGTACCTTGTGGGTTGTGTTATGGGCATGGGAATTTTGGTTAAGTTTCGTTGGGGAGTTTTTGAGTTTTGTTTTTTTGCCATTTTGAGTGTGTTGTTGTGTTGTTTTTCATTTTGAGTAGATATGTTTGTACCTTGTGGGTTGTGTTATGAGCATGGGAATTTTGGTTAAGTTTCATTGGGGTTTTTTTGAGTTTTATTCTTTTGCCGTTTTGTGAGTGTGTTGTTGTGTTGTTTTTCATTTTGAGTAGATATGTTTGTACCTTGTGGGTTGTGTTATGGGCATGGGAATTTTGGTTAAGTTTCGTTGGGGGATTTTTGAGTTTTGTTGTTTTGCCATTTTGTGAGTGTGTTGTTGTGTTGTTTTTCATTTTGCGTAGATATGTTTGTACCTTGTGGGTTGTGTTATGGGCATGGGAATTTTGGTTAAGTTTCGTTGGGGGATTTTTGAGTTTTGTTGTTTTGCCATTTTGTGAGTGTGTTGTTGTGTTGTTTTTCATTTTGAGTAGATATGTTTGTACCTTGTGGGTTGTGTTATGGGCATGGGAATTTTGGTTGTTTCGTTGGGGGATTTTTGAGTTTTGTTGTTTTGCCGTTTTGTGAGTGTGTTGTTGTGTTGTTTTTCATTTTGAGTAGATATGTTTGTACCTTGTGGGTTGTGTTATGGGCATGGGAATTTTGGTTAAGTTTCGTTGGGGGGTTTTTGAGTTTTGTTTCCTCGTTGGATGCCCCTAACAAATTTATATATATAGATTGTAGTTCTTCCAGTAAAGTCTTTCATAACTTTGAAAGTTTGACTCTGCTTCTGAATTGCTGAAGCTATTTCGCTCTACTGCTGGCATAAGAAGTTATATGCGACTGACAGATTGCATTGATTTGTTGGCTCAATGGCTACCCATCAGGGATCTTCCCAGATGCCAATACTTTACCTATGTTCTTCCACCTGAACTTTCTCATCCTTCCAGGACCGTCGCTGTGCAGGTCCCCGTCGGCAAGGTACCGCTCCTGATACAAACGCAGCTGCCGTTTGTCATCGTCCAGCATCACCTTCCTAAAGGGAAACCCATGCAAGAAAGGGAGGCTCAGATTGGTTTGCATTTCGAAGAGAAATTGTATTCCCACACGTGGATGACTCTCCACCCCTGATACTGACATGTGTATCTTGTTGACTTGATCCTGCAGTTCCACATCTGTGGGGAGGGCCTCATCAAGGACATCTTCTTCATATTCGTCGAGGTCTTCACCGTCATATTCATCCTCGCTTCCCACTTCGCTCCCTGATAACTCAGCCTCGTTTTCCATAAAGTCCTGCAATATGCTGATTGGTTCAAGGGGGAGATGGAAAGAGGAAAACAAGGTGAGTTCTAACTGAGTTTTAAAAATATTGCTGGCCATGACAGACCAGGGACCCATCTTGCTCCAAAGTCCCAGCAATAAAAACTGCCAAAGAGCTTAAAATTCAGCTCTAGAGTAAGGTCTTTTTCTGTGCTACAAAAGATTTCAGGTGCAAGGATTTGTTGGGCAAGTGGGCGTATTAACAAAAGACTCTCCCCATAAAGGTACAGCAGATTATTAGCAGCAGCGTGACACAGCACCAGTAGCTGTGATAAAAAGAATAAAACCACACAAACCAATGTTATCTCTTCCATAGGAGGTTTTTCTTTGTAGTAATATAATATGGTGTAGTAAAATTATTATAGTAAAATAATATGTTGGCGCCGTCCGCCACCAAGTAAATATTTATATAAAATAATATTAATATTATTATTAATATTAATATTTATTTAAAATCCACAAAACAGCAAGTCCGCAAAAAGCAAACTGAGAAGTAGTGAGGGAACACTGTACTATTTACAAGAGCAAGGTTTCTATAACACAAATAAAGTTATTTATACTTCCTTCATTGCTTCCACTCTGGGCTTCTTTCTTATGCAGTTTAACAGCTTCTAGCTTCGTTCTCACAGCGCCTCCTCTCACAACGAGCTTATACTGGAGCTTCACAAAGTAGTTATTTACACACAGCAGCCTTTATACTGGAGCTTTACAAATGAGGCATTAAACCTGGAGCTTCTCTCACTGAAGTTTCTCACAAGAGGTCTACTCACATTTGGTCAACTCTGGAACTCACTCCCCAAGGACATTAGGCAAGCCCCAACTCTGGCAGTCTTTAGGAGGAGCCTAAAAATGTGTGCCTTCCCAGAATAAGGAAACTCCCAGCAATATGTCCCTAAACGCTCTTCATTAGTGATCTAAGATTGTCTGCACACTCATCCCTCTCCAAAACTTCTACCTCACTTCCATGTCACCTTGTCATGCCCAGCATTATTTTTTTAAAAAAAATAATTATTACATTTGGCCCAGCCATAGGTTTTTAAACGCGTCATGTTACTGTTAATGTTTATTGCTTATTTTTGCTTATGAGTTATTTAGTGTTTTGTATTATTGTTGTTATTGCTTGTATTGATGTATTGTGGGCTTGGCCTCATGTAAGCCGCACCGAGTCCCTTGTGGAGATGGTAGCGGGGTACAAATAAAGTTTTATTATTATTATTATTATTAGCTAGATAGTATGTCAGATAATACTAGACTAAAACTCCCAGCATGTCTCATTGTAGTCTATGATACCTAGAGCTGTGTGGAGTCACGGTCCAGCAATATTTGGCGGGCCATCTCAATCCTGTATTAGTTTTTAAAAGAGTTTTATCTGGACCAATATGTTGCACTCCAGAGCAGGATCCCCTCTGACTTTAAACATCACACAGATAGGTTAAAATAGCAAGCAGTTTATTGAGGGTAATATAAACCAAACCAATAAAAAATAATCCACGGTAAAAGGTAATCCAATGGAGTAGGAAAAAACAGGAACAATTAATCCAAAGAGAAATAGTCCAAAAACAAGTCCATGGAACTAGATACTTGATTTCAAAGGCAAATAACAGCAAAGGCACTTCATCCATGAATCAAACTAAGACACGAGTCCAAGAACTTGGCATGAAGAACTTAACATGGATCCAATGTTGCTTCGTCTGAAGCTAGATTCCGTACCTGGCACTTATATCCCTGCCCTATTTCCCGAACTACTAGGAAAGGATTTTTTCTCAATTTTGGTTTCACTTCTAACTTCTGCTGTAATCTGGCTGAGTGCCGTAATTGCCGACCTGTTTGCTGGCTAAAAACACTTCTCCTGTTCAAGGCTTCACTGCTATGAAGGGAGCTTAATTAAAATCTCCACCTGGAGATAACTGACCAGGGAAATGCGACGCAGAACCTTTCCCAAGCTCAAGACCTTGAGAATCCTCTTGCAGCAATACGGGCCTCTATAACCCATTATCTAAACTGCATTCAGGCCCCATATCTCCAAAACCAGGCCCAAGAAACAGACCATCATCCCCATTCCCTTCAGGAACATCTTAATGGACAGCATCCCCATCTCCATCAGGGAAACCAGCTTGAACATGAACATCATTGTCATTCCCATGATCCAAAGCAACATGATCATCAGACACTATCACAGGCTGACATATAACACAATCATTATGAAGCCCTACTAGGAGAAGCAATCCCAAATTCCCAGAGCGTAGTTTGTTAATCTTTCTCAGGCAAGATGCTGGAAGTGTCTACCATTTACATCATTCAAATGTATAGTTTTATGCTGGTCTCCTTCAGCTTCAGCTTCTACATTTCTTTAAAATGAATCAAAACTAGAGGGATTTACTTACAATTTCTTCTTTAGTCCTTCTCTTCGTCTCAACACTTCCTCTTCGTCATCAACTTCTGATTCATCTTCACCATCTTCACCGTCTTCTTCTTCTTCCTCCTCCTCCTCCTCACTCCCTTCCTCCTCCTCGTCTTCCCCCCATTTGCTCTTCTCATCCTGACAATCCAGAAAATATTGCATTCAGAAGTTCAAATAATATACCAGGACATCCTTATTGTTCTTTATTACTCTCTGTCATTTCAACATCATGGAGGAGGCAACAGATTTTGAGAGCTAAGCAAGGTCAGATTTGGTTGATATTTGGATAGTAGGCCACTAACAAATCCCAGAGGCGGCAGGTCAGCCTTCAGAGGAAGGAACTGATAAAACCACATCTGATTCTTCCTTGAGTAAGAAAACCTTATAAAATGGAGTTGCTACAAGTCAACAAGGGAACTTGAAGGCATATATACATACTATTTCAATTACTCTTTTATTTAAAGAGCATTAATAGGATTGCAATGTTTGAAAGCACCTACAGAATCAGGTACTGAGCACAGAACTGAGTGTTAATGGGACAAGAGGAGGAAATCTTAAGCTTGTGAAAATAATCATGAAAGAGCACAGATCTAATCTACTGAAATCTTAATGTTTTGAGTGTTTAGGGGCAGGAACTTAGATATTTTCAGAACTAGCAAAGGTAACACTATTAAAAATAAGAGAACAGCTTGCACTCTGCCACTAAAACTGGAATCCATTCTTGTGTGAACGGACTTTTATTTATTTATTTATTTATTTATTTATTTATTATTTACCCTATTTACACCCTGCCTTTCTCAACACCATAGGGGACTCAAAACAGCTCACACAGCATCAGAGAGCTGGAAGAGACCTCATGGGCCATCCAGTCCAACCCCTTTGCCAAGAAGCGGGAAAATTACATTCAAATAATAATAATAATAATAATAATAATAATAATCTTTTTTTATATCTCGCCACCATCTCCCCAACGGGGACTTGGGGCGGCTTACATGAGGCCAAGCCCAATCAACAAATTACAGCAAAATAAAACCAAAAACACATGCAACAAACAACATCATAATTACAGAAAACATATGAATACATTAACAATATAAGATTACAATAAACACAGTCACAGTGACAATGGGTGGCTACATGTGTGAGAAAATGATTAAAAAACTGATTAAAAACACCGGTGAGATAAAATTGTCTTCCTGACAATTTTACATTGCCCTATCTCCCAGTGTTTTAAAAAAATTATCTTTGAATTTGGCCCCGCCCAGTGTAATTCCTTTGTGTTTTAATGTTTGATTGTATATTGCTGTGTTGTCTATTATATTGGTTTTGCATTTTATGTATTTTATTTTTTGGTTTTGTTATGTTTTTGTGTAATATTGTGTTTATTGTACTGATGGGCAAGGCCTCATGTAAGCCACCGCGAGTCCCCTTGGGGGAGATGGAGGCCGGGTATAAATAAAGTTTTATTATTATTATTTATTATAAAAGGAGAAGCAGGTTATTTGTGGAAGGGGGCTCATTAAAACAAGGATTGTGAAATCGAGCTTTCCCACGGGGGGGGGGGGGACGTATACTCCAATGACAAAAACGTTGAGGCTGAGCAATAGTATGAGGTTGTATACCTATTCACCAAAGGCTCTGTGGAAGAGCCAGGTTTTAAGGTTCTTTTTAAAGGTTTCTAGGGCAGGGGCTTTCCTAATCTCTCCAGGTAATGAGTTCCAGAGTCGGTGGGCCACAGAGGAGAAAGTTCTCTCCCTTGTGCTCACCAGGCAAGCTTGTGAAACTGGCAGGGGCAAAAGAAGGGCCTCCCCAGAAGATTGGAGGGCCCAGGCTGGTTCATGGAGGGAGATATGGTTACAAAGGTAGGCAGGTCCCAACCCGTTTAGGGCTTTATAGGTGATAACCTGCACCTTGAATTGGGATTGGAAAATAAACGGCAGCCAGTGGAGCTCCTTAAACAGCCCGTTATTAATCTGGCTGCCGAACGTTGGACAAGTTGTAGTTTCCGGGCCATCTTCAAGGGTAGCCCCACGTAGAGTGCATTGCAGTAGTCCAGTCTAGAGGTAACTAAGGCATGGATCACCGTGGTCAAGTCAGACTTCACGAAGTAAGGTCGCAGTTGGCGCATGAGTTTTAATTGTGCAGAGGTCCTCCCGGCCACTGCCGGCACCTGCACATCAAGTGTCAGCGCTGAGTCCAGGAGGGCCCCCAAACTGCGGACCTGTGAAAGCACCCCCAACAGATGGCCATCCAGCCTCTGTTTAAAAGCCTCCAAAGAAGGAGCCCCCACCACACTCCGGGGCAGAGAGTTCCACTGTTGAAGGCATGGATCATAGTCAGGAAGTTCTTCCTAATGTTCAGATAATGTTCGCACATATATGACAGCAATTCAATGCAGGGTTAACATACATTCATAAAAACAAATAAACGATTATGTTAAAATACACATTAAAAACATATCAAAATCTTAAAAACACTTATTAAAACCACATTAACCAAAGTGTTTGATACAACCAACATGTAAAGCTTCCCTTTAATAACCGAGGAGGGTTACAATACTCACTTCTTCACTGTCAAAAGCAGTTACAAGCTGGAAGTCTTTAAATTCATCCTCTTCTTCCTCTTCCACTTCCCTGCAAATAGAGTAGGAGGTTAAAAGAGGGGAAAGGATGCTTTTGGACATCTGGAATGTAACAGCGGTCAAATATTCCAGTTGAAGCTTCTATTTAACCTGCATCATCTATTGAAACATGACAGAAAAGGGTAAGAATGCAAAAATACAATGAAAGGGAGTCTCCTTTTCATGGAAAGTATCCAAGATGCCACAGCATTCAAACAAAGAATGGATAATCTTGAGGGAAGAGGAATGAATTACTTCTTCATCGTGTATGTGAAATCGCACATATGGCATTGCCTGCGCAGTCAGTTTCGGACAAAAGGAACTGACCGTGTAGGCACAGCAAATATCATACATGCAAATTTCACAGAATACCACTCAAAGCAACACGATTACTGGTAAGCAACCAGTACATATAAACTGTCAGAGGATGTGAAATGCTGCCCATCTCCAGCCTCCAAAACCTCACCTCTCTGTTGAAAATGACCCAGAGCAAAGGGCTACAGCCTCAGCCATGGGGTCCTCGGTGCGGCCCTCTTTTTCCAGGGGTGAAGGCCTGGAAGAGGCTCGAACGGGAGAATCTGGGAAAGCAATCAGAATTGAGAGGTTAGGCAAGGGGGCCGGAAGGGCCACGAACGGCCTGTAATTTGCCCCAGATTAAAAATGTGGGGACCGACAAATACATACTTAACTATGGTGGAAAGGTCTCAGAAGAAGCTTTTAAACAACAGCAACATCCTCCATTTAGATGCCTCCTCCATGTTCAACCTTAATTTTTGTTCTTTTCTCTATACTAGGATTTTAGAAGCCATATGAAGATTTATTACGGTATTTAAATATCACTGGTCTTCTTGTAGACTACTTAATGGTGTGAGCTGAACAGTATATTTCAGGTATGGGCAAATTTGGGCCATTTAGGTGTTTTGGACTTCAACTCTCACAATTCTTAACAGCCCACAATGCTCACTGATGTGTTTTATATGCAAATTGCAACCCCACTCCAGCAACCTAAACTGAATGTGGATATTCCATATCAAAGAAAAGCGTCCAAAAAATCCCAACGTTGAACCACTTCTGTTGGGCAACTTATGCATATGGGACTGTGTTCATTATGTTGCCAGCTGTCTTGGACACTGGATAAACCAGGAATGTTCAAAGTTGGCAGGCCTTGGGGCAATTATCCAACCCCAGAACCAGGCACAGGGCTCCCCAGCTACAAAAATGAAACAATTACCCCACAAAATCAAAATGGAAGTGGCCAGAAGTCTACTTCAGATTTTAGAGTTCCAAGAAGGGACAGCTGAGTCATAAAACATTCTTGGTAGCTGTATATATTCCCCACTTTAACCACCTATAATATACGTTATATACTCGAGTGTAAGCCGAGTTTTTCAGCCCTTTTTAAGGCTGAAAAGCACCCCTCGGCTAATACTCGAATCAAAGTTATTTATTATTTTACTCTATTTATTATTATATTTATTATTTTACTCTATTATTGTAATTATTACATTTATTATTTTACTCTATTATTGTAATTATTACATTTATTATTTTACTCTATTATTTTTATTACATTTATTATTTTACTTTACTATTACTGTTATTATTACATTTTCATTCTTTTACTCTATTATTGTTACATTTATAATTTTACTCTCTATTATTATTGGAAGAATACGTAAGCACAAATACATTGAAGGTTAGAATAAGGGTTAAATCAGAGTTGGACAGTCTTATCTTAAATTACAGTTTTATACAAATGTTCAAAAACATTTAACCTACTGATGCCTCAGTTAATATCAATTTACTGGTATCTATTTTTATTTTGAAATTTACCAGTAGCTGCTGCATTTCCCACTCGGTTTATACTTAAGTCAATACATTGTGTGGTAAAATTAAGTGCCTCAGCTTATATTAAGGTCAGCTTATACGTGAGTAAATATGGAAATGAAAAAAATATGTAACATGACATTAATCAATAGTAGCCATTATATGATCAAGAATTATACACACAATTGCCTATGCCCCTCACTTTAACCACCCATAACATAGATTAAAAGAATAGGTAAAATGACATTAATAAATATTAGTCTCTAAATAATCCAGGACTAGGCAAAATGTAACCTATGCCCCTCATTTGCTATTATTATTCTTTGTTTGAATTTTATATTCTGTGGGCTGAACCTATGGAACACCAAGGCTCCCCTGTACTGAGGACTGGCACTCTGAACTCACCTTGAGTTGCAAATTTCCCAGAGCAAAGGTTAAGCAGTTCCTCCATGTTTGGCTTCTTGCTGCTGTAAGTGCTTTGGGGCTTGTCCTGGGATCCAAACTGTCCAGAGCAGAGATCCAGTAGTTCATCCATATTGGTGTCCATTGCATTCTCGTCCATGCTGGCCAAAGGAAGAGGGTTCTTGGGCAACTGGTATTTGTTCCGTTGATGGCCGACATTCAAAAACCTGACAGCAAAATCCATATGGGGTTTTTATAAGATGGCACTGATATCAAAGAAGTCTCAAATGGCTTAGTGGCGTAAGACAGAAATCTCTGGAATGCATTTGTTTGATGACAGTCCTCAGATACAGGACAAATGCCCCACCAATCCTCTTTCAGAAAATACTTCTGTATTCTCAGATCCAGCATTAACTGTAAGTTGATAGCAGCACTTTCCCTAATATTTTGCAACAGTGAATCGCCAGCTTCCCTTTTTGATAGCAAGAAGCCAATCACAGAGCAGCATGTGCATTTTATTGCTCTCTTTATGTGTTCTACAGAGTTAAAGGTGCATACAAGACAATTCTATTATTATTATTATTATTATTAATAATAATAATAATAATAATAATAATAATTTATTTTGAATATTTGTACCCCGTCCTTCTCTATCCCCGAAAGGGGACTCAGGGCAGCTTACAGCCGGCGACAATTAGATGCCTCCCATATACACACAAATAAAACAGCAATTACAAAATAGATAAACCATTAATATAAATTAAAACCATTTAAAATAGTGCAAATTCAATTAGTTGGCCAAATCTAAATCTGAATTCTACAATCGACAACTTGGTCCAAAGCCTGTCCATACTCCATTTACCATAGCAATGTCATCATTTATCAACCTACTATCCAAATGCACATTCTAGGCACATTGACTCAGTATAAGTCCCCATTTGTGTTTAGTGTAATATTGTGTGTGTGTGCGCGTTTTGTACCAACTTATGGCAACTCTAAGATGGACCTATCATATTCAGCTTGATTGGCAAGATTTCTTCAGAGTGGGTTTATCCTGGGCATGTTCCAGAAGTATTCTCTCCTGACACCTGTGGCAGGCATCCTCAGAGGTTGTGAGGTCTGTTGGAAACTAGGACAAGTGACCTATATATATCTGTGGAATGTCTGCTTAATGCAAGTGTAATGTTGTAACTGGCCACCTTGATTGGCATTTAATGGCCTTGCAACTTCAAAGCTTGGTTGACTGCTGCCCGGGGAGACCTTTCTTGGGAGGTGTTAGCTGGCCTTAATTGATTCTTGCCTTTGCTTCAGTTAGTCTCAAAGGTACAGCAAGATCCCTATGTATCCTGGGACACTCATGATTGCCACTGTTGGAGCTCAGCCTGTGATTGTGTTTCAGGATCAGGGTGCTTTGGATGTGTGGAGTGATGTCAATGAGTTTCAAGATGAGTTTCAAGATGGCAATGGTTTGGTCAATGATATTGATGCAGAGAATGACCAAGAGATCCCTGTTCAAAGTGTAGTTTCCCATGAGAATGTCCCTGAGGGGTGTGGGGATGATGGTGTGCTCTCTGAGTTGTTACCAGAGTGTTCTTAAGATAGGGAACATGAAAACAGCTCGGCACCTGGCCCAGATGCAGAAATTAATGAGCAAATAGATAGACAGGAAGAGATAATTCAAAACGGGAAAGCTAAACAGTGGTTTCGGCGTTCTGCCAGGCTCCGAGAGAAAAAGATAAGACAGTCTCAGCTAAAACGAAATCAATTTCTGAGCCCTAGAGACATAGCTAACAAAGAGATAAAAGTCCCAAGTACAGGATATGTAGTCAGAAGAAGCATTGTTTGGAATCAAGTCAAGATCTCCTTGTTTCATGGAAGCTTTGCTGGAAAATTCATGTTTTAAGTGCCTTTGTTTCATGGTTTTGATTTTTGGAATTTATGCTTTTATATTCATACCTTGGATTCATGTTTCCTGATTTCTTGCATTTTGTTTGGGAAGTTTTGTCTTTGTTTTTATGGACTTTGCTGGACTATTACCCTGGACTAATTTGTTCCTGCTTATCTTCCTACCTAATTGGATTTACCTATTTCTTTAAGGTGCTTTTTACTTTCCTGCTTTTTAATTATCTTCAGTAAAAGGATTGTTTCACTATCCAGCGGTGTGGTGTTTAAAGTCAGAGGGCTTTTCCTGTCCTGGAGTGCAACAGCCACCTTAATTACCTTTTGAAACTGCTACCTAAGAAAGCCAGTTTTTCCCCATCAACTTACCCATCCGCATCGAGCAGCTGGCTCTGAGTGTCATCTTCTAGGGAGAACTGGAACTGGAACCTCCCAGCTGCTGGAACTGGGCTTTTCTCTTCCGGTGTACCGTTGTAGAGATCCTGCGAGTCCTCTATTGGGAGGGAGGGCTCAGATGCTTTCCCTGAACTCTACAGAGATATCCCAAAAAGGAGACAGTTAGTTCCTCAAAAAAGGCTTACCAAAGAAAGAGCAGAATTTAGATTAGGAGGAAGAGCAGAGCAGAGCAGAACATTATAGAACCATAGAGTTGGAAGAGACTACAAGGGCCATCCAGTTCAATCCCCTTCTGCTACACAGGAATAATAATAATATAATAACTTTATTTTTATTCCCCGCCTCCATCTCCCTGAAGGGACTTGAGGCCGTTTACATGGGGACCAGGCCCAAACAACTTAATTAAAAATATAACACATTAAAATACACAAACAACAGTATAGAACAAAATAAAAATAACATTATAACACCTATAAAAGCAACCATCAAACCAACAACCAATGACACTGCAATAATGATCAGTTTCTAGGGAATACACTATCCGAGCCCTCTCAACAGATGACCATTCAGCCTCTGTGTCAGGATCAGGTTTCTGATGTCCGGGAAAACACAATAAATCCTCCATGGATAGTTCGAGTTCAGAAAGAGGCACCGGTGGCAGAAACAACACTTGGATCGCTGGAAATATTTCTCATGGGAAAAATTTGGTAATGGGTTTGGGGGAGGGCTGAGAAGAGTGTTTGGGCTGAGTTGCCACGGACCTGAGGGAGTGTTAGGGAAAACTACCCAAAATAATAAAGCAAAGCATTAAAAAAAATCAGGATACAAAAGTCGAGCATCAGCTCATTAGCGAGCAGAGTGTGAAGTGCTGTGTGATGTGGCTGTGAACAATTCAGAGCTTAAGGGGCAAACATGGAGAGTCCAATCTTAAAAATCACAAAAGGTTTATTTACAATAATAAGAAATAACGGCATTTCTTAATAATCAAGAACTGGGTCTGAGTTACTCTAACACCCATCTCCTCTAAAGTTTCAAAGAGAAGGAAAAACTCCAATCTCTCCAGACACACAAACAGAGAGAGATCTCAAAACACACAGCACATACGCTCCGAACTAAAGTGTAAGAAGGCAGAAGTCAGATTCAAGAAGTCTTGAAGTAGAAAAGCATCCATTTTAAACAACCAATCAGAATGAGAGCAGAAACAGAGAGGAGAGAAGAAATAGATACATTCCCAACTGTCATTCAGGAGAAATTGAAGGGAAATCCTTAGTCTATACTAAGCTAACTAAACTGTTCTTCATTGAGGACTTGAGACTTGGGCAATGTGGGGCTGAATTCCAACAGGGAGTACCTTGGAGGCAGTGCTGACGAAGCTTGTCTTGAAAAAACCAGGCGAAGGCGAGCGCACGGCTCCGATGGCAGGCAGGAAGTTGCCACCACGCGCCACTTGCTTATTCCACGGTTGGTAGGAGGGGATCATGGAACCAATGAGCTCAAAGCTGCTGTTGTGGCTGTTCTCCTTTGTCAAATTGGGCATCAAAAACGAATCTTCATCTTCTAAGGGAAGGGGAGCATTGAATAAACTGATTTTAGATGAAGCATATGAATGTAACGCATAATAAATAAGATTGCAGTGGCTTCCAAGACCGATATTTTAAAAGCTTGGGTGGTTTCAACATGTCGAGACCGTTCCCAGAAAATACCTAAACTGCACTCACTTAGCTCACCAAAAAACTCTATTCTGAGCACTCTAATGCCATACAAATTACCTATTATTATTATTATTATTATTATTATTATTATTATTCCTTTATTATATTTTTCTTTCTTAAAGAGACTCAAAGCATTACTTTCATATTAATTTCAAGCCCAAAAGAAGAGTTTCTAAGGTTCACAAGTAAGGATGTTTAAGCAGTGAAACAAGAACCTGACAAAAGCAGTTTGACTTGTAGGGACTTTATACTGAGATTTCCTCCCTGACAAATCCAAAAGTTCTGCTAGTGACTATACTATGTCTCTCAGGTTTTGGTAACACAACAAAGGAGTTGTGCAAAATATTTCTACAGTTTTTTTTAACAAAAAAGTGCAACTACTCAAAGCAGATGCAGAAGACGGTAAGTGTTTTACCCAGTTTCTCTGTTCGTTTGCCCACAGCTTCTTCCATCTCAGTCTTTTCACCCGGAAGAGAACATCTGTAAGAAGCAATTAAAAGCAAATATAAGATACCATATATACTCAAGTATAAGCCAACCCAAATATAAGCCAAGGTACTAATTTTACCACAAAAAACTGGGAAAACTTATTGACTCGAGTATAAGCCAAGGGTGGAAAATGCAGCAGCTATTGATACATTTCAAAATAAAAATAGATATTAATATTACATTAAAAGAGGCAACAGGAGGTCAAATGTTTTTCAATGTTTACATAAAATTGTAATTTAAGATAAGATTGTCCAACTCTGATTAAATCATTAGTCTAACTTTCTTCAATGTAAATGCGCTTACTTATCCTTCCAATAATAATAGAGTAAAATAATAAATGTATTAAAAATAATAATAGAGTAAAATAATGGAGATGTAATAACAGTAATAATAAGAGTAAAATAATACATGTAATAATAACAACAATAATAGAGTAAAATAATACATGTAACCATAATAGAGTAAAATAAATGTAATAAAATTATAGAGTAAAATAATGGAAATGTAATAATACCAAGAATAGAGTAAAATAATAAATGTAATAAAAGTAATACTAATAACAGTAAAATAATAAATAACTTTAACTTGAATATAAGCAGAGGGGAGCTCTTTCAGCCTAGAAAGGGGCTGAAAAACTAGGCTTATACTTGAATATATACAGTAATCAAGTTGGTCCTCCATGTTAGAAATAGCAACCTTTCCAGACTTCACTATTTGTTTGTTAATGAAGATATTTGCTAACCTGTATTGTATGTATGTATTGATTTGCCAGTTTGACTGACCTCTTTGGTGTGTGTGTGTGGGGGGGGGGGGGGGGGGGGGGCTAAAGACATGTAATTGTATTGAGCACATTCACTCAATACTCCCATTTTGCTATCAGTATGTTTTTGGACTTCAATGTTAACAATTCGTTTTAGACCTCAGTGGAGGTGGATGCAGTATGTTTTTGAACTTCAATGGAGGCAGTTTGCATTTGGACTTATGCAGGAACAGTTTACAATATGTTTGTTTTGAGAAGTAGTGAGTATAGTTATACAGTTTGGACTTTCATAAGATGTATACTTAAAGACTTTGGACTATGGACTATTAAGAATGATGCCCTGTGTTCTCAACAGAAAGGAACTACATCCTATTTATAACTGAACTTTGATAATAAATGTGCCTGTATGGTGAATTAATATAAGATGTTTATGAGTAAACATGATATGTTACCTTTTTAAAGAAAACTTTTTGTCTCTGAGCGCATATTTTTAAACTAAGAGGTTTCAAGGGAGAGTATATGTTTTGGGCAACTGCAACTGCAATTTCAACTTCAAAGAAACATTTTCAAAACTCTACTAGCTAAGTATGTGTTTTTTGTGCAGTGGCATGTCTTTGTCCCTGGCAGTTCAAAGACATGGTTTATCAGGTTAACAGCTGAGTTACAAATGTGCCATTACACGAATGCTTGTGAACATCACTTTTTCAAAGAGTTGACTTCTAACAAGATTTATTATTATTTATTTAAAACTTTTATATCCTGATCTTCTCACCTCCGTAGAGGAACTCAGACATGCCTTTTCTTGACTAGTTGTTTTCAAAAAGTGGTCTCTAGATGTTCATGGAGATTCACATTTGCCAAAAGGCTATGGTAGATTTTTTTTCCTTTTCAAAAATCTTATGAATGCCATTTTGCCAAAACCTCTATATCCACATTTCCTGTGAAAGTGGAAAACCACAAATAAAAATACCCACTATTTTTAGACAACACCTGTTTCGGAACCTCTATCTCCTCCAGTATGACTCTGTAACCAACTTCCTGCAGATTTGCACTGGAGAATCTAGAAATTCCTAAGAAACTACATTAATCAAATCCATAGGTTAAACCCACAAATATGGAGGAGGGCTGACTGCAACTGGTATGCAAAGGAATTAATATGAATGAACGGAACTGAACTTGACTATTGTTAAGATGCTGTTGGTACTAAGGCAACAGGCATCTTCTGGAAATCTGTGTTTTAGGTGTACACCTAACAGATGTATGTGTGTGATCCAACCAACCCTGTTTTTGAGGAGTTGTCCTTGAACAGCAACAATGTTGACTCGGTGGAAGGAGGCTTTGGAACAGCCCTGCATTGGACAGGTTTGACCACTGCTTCCCCGTCAATCGACTCTTTGTCTGTTTCTTTGTCCCCATCTTGTTCTTCCTCCTCCTCATTTTCCTCCTCGGCTTCACCAAGGAGATACTCAATACCCTGACAAAATAAAAAGCCCACACAATGCAAAATAAAAAGTGAGTCCTGCTTATGGACAAAACAAGATCTGTGCTCAGTTGTCATTTCTATCATCTAGGCATTTGATCATTATTTTGTGCCACTTCCCAAAGGATACGTTCTTGAACATGCAATCCTAGACACATCAATCCAAAATTACATCTCAGGGCTTATTTCAAGATAAAGGGACACAGGATTGCGGTTTAACAAGATGTTAAGCAGCAATAGTAATAATAATAATAACAAAAATCATTGGAAAAGCTTACACAATATGAGATTTAAAGATCGAACTGCAAAGACTCTGGCACAAGCCAGTCAAAGTGGTCCCAGTGGTGATTGGCACTCTGGGTGCAGTGCCCATAGACCTTGGCCTACACCTAAAAACAATTGGCTGAAAAAAATCACCACCTGACAGCTGCAAAATGGCACCCTTCTGAGATCTGCAAGCATTCTTTGCCGATACATCACACAATCCTTTGCAGTTGGCCTTCTGCAGTTGACAGATAGTGATTTTGTCAATGTTTATTGTTTCCAAATGCCATCTGAGATCTTTTGGCATGGCACCCAGTGCGCCAATGACCACTGGGACCACCTGTATTGGTTTACGCCAGAGCCTTTGCAGTTCAATTTTGAGGTCTTCATAGCGGCTGAGTTTTTCCTGTTGTTTTTCCTCAATGCGACTGTCACCTGGTATTATTATTATTATTATTATTATTATTATTATTATTATTTTCTGCCAAAAAGCATTGTTGCCTTCCCAAACTAAAACTCCTATCATTCCATATCACTGAGCCATGGAAGTTCAAGTGAAGCAAAACTGCATGAATTCTACAATGTAAACGCACCCTAATTTGTAGCCTTCTTTATGTGGAACCTCAACAGCACGGCTGTTGCAAGGGATGGAGGGAAGTGAAGCATAAAGTTAGGGCTCAGGGATCAATAGCTGGATGCTTGGATTTAAAGATGGGCTCAAAGCCAACCTTAAAAACTCTGGCATAGACACTGAGAACTGGGAAGCCCTGGCCCTTGAGCGCTCCAGCTGAAGGTCAGCTGTGACCAGCAGTGCTGTAGAATTTGAAGAGTCACAAATGGAGGGGAAAAGAGAGAAACGTGCCAAGAGGAAGGCGCATCAAGCCAACCCCGACCGGGACCGCCTTCCACCTAGAAACCAACGCCCTCACTGTGGGAGAAGATGCAGATCAATAGGGCTCCACAGTAACCTACGGACCCACCGCCAGTACACCGATCTTGGATGACAATCCTACTTGGACAACAAGTAAGTAAGCTTGGATCGCCTAAGTAAGCTTGGATTTCTGCACTAACCCCCTTTTCCCTGGAAGGGAATGACTTCCTGATTAGCTAACCATGGCAAAGGGGAGTACACACACACATACACACATTGCTGTCTGCAAAACAGCCAGAAACATTGCCCAAGCAGTTGGATAAAGAAAAGGAAAATCAGCACTTTGTGGCTTTCTCTGGGCAGCTGGTGCCTTTAGGATATTAAAATATAATGCTCTGTTGGACTTCAAAGTAGTTCTCCCCCGGCCCCCCATATTGGCAAAGGGCCAATATGAAACATGGCACAAATCCCCAAAGCTCTGTTCCGGGATAATTTGTGAGAAATCAGCAATCACAAAAACCTGCTGAAACAAGCAAATAGAAAAAAGAAAAGACCTCCTGGTTGCCTTCCTCTTCCTCCTCAGATTCATCTGTCATCTCCTCTTCTTCCTCCTCCTCTTCCTCCTCCATCATCTCCTCATTATCCAGTTTATACAATGCCTCTCGCTTCTGGCGTCCCTCCATCCGGCGGAGCTTCATGGCCTCCTGTAGATGAGCCTTCAGCAGACATAACTTCTCACCTGAGCAGCCAGGAAGGCATAAATATTACATGCACATTTCATATACACACATATATATGCGTAAAGCTGTACATACTGATTGTACTGCTCAAGGCACACATTTTAATGAAGCTGCTCACAGTTAAGTTTAAAAATGGAGGGCAATATGTTTTTGAAACAGGGACAAAAGTTGCATGAAGTGCTGACGGAAAGAGTCATATCTTGGATGAAGGGAAAATAAGCTTATTAGAAGCAGATAAATGAAAATGAGCCAATGCTTAAGCTTGCCTAGTTCCTGTTAATACCTGTTTCCAAAACAGGCCCCTTCCCTGGAGTATAAATTGGTAAAAATAGGTGGAAATGTCCTCCTGTCATTCCGGATTCTAGAGCCCAAGAGAATAGCCACAAGCAGCCCCTATTTTGCTCATCCTCGCCTTAGAAGATTAATTAAACTCCTATCTTATATTTAGCTCATTAGAAATAACTAGCAGTCCCCTGCCACGCGTTGCTGTGGCCCAGTCTGGTGATATGGAAAATAAAGTAATTAGAAAGTGTTGGTTTCTAATATATGTAATGTCTTTATGCTTGTGGGTAAACAGTATTTCTTGGTATTTCTTTGACAGTGTTAACATAGAGATTGTCTGGTTTGCCTACTCTGGAACATGCAACATGTAATTGTCCATCTTTAGGAGTCCCTTTCAAATCTACAATATTTTATCTCTGTGTGTGTGAATCATATATATCTATATCTATGGCTTGATGGCTCTCTGTCAGGAGGGCTTTGATTACGTTTTCTTGCCCAGGTGAAGGGAGTTGGACTGGATGGCCTTAAGTATTTTTTGTTGGTCATGGGGGTTCTGTGTGGGAAGGTTGCCCCAGTTCTGTCATTTGTGGGGTTCATTCAGAATGGTCTTTGATTGTAGGTGAACTATAAATCCCAGTAACTACAACTCTCAAATGCCAAGGTCTATTTCCCCCAAACTCCATCTGTGTTCATATTTGGGCATATGGAATATTCGTGCCAAGTTTGATCCAGATCCATCATTGTTAGAGTCCACAGTGCTCTCTGGATGTAGTTGAACTACAACTCCCAAACTCAAGACTAAATTCTGCTAGTATTTTCTGTTGGTCATGGGAGGCCTGTGTGCCAAGTTTGGTTCAATTCCATTGTTGGTGGAGTTCAGAATGTTCTTTGATTATAGGTGAACTATAAATCCCAGCAACTACAACTCCCAAATGACAAAATCATAATTTTTTGAGTGATGGTCACTCCTTGTGTTGTGAGACGTTTTGTTGCCAAATTTGGTGTGATTCCGTTCATTGGTTCTTTTGTTTTTAAGGAACTCATCATGCACGGAGCATTTATATATACATAGATTACAATATAAAAACCCAGACAACTACAGATAAATGATGCAGGTAGGTAGGTAAGTAGTTTTTGACTGTTTACAGGAAAAAGGAAGAGGGGCTAACCAAGGGAAAGATGAATGAATAGTATCCTTGAAGTGACTGGCTTGACTCTGAAGGTACTGGGGGTGGCCACAGCCGAGAGGGAGCTCTGGCATGGGTATGACTGGACTTAATGTCAGGGGACAACCTTTACATGTAATATATAATATAAAATTATTATATTTTATTATTATTAGCTTTCTGAATATGATGTCTGTTTCTTACATCTTGGTATGTGCTGTGTGCTTTGAGATCTCTCTCTACTTGTGTATCTGGAAAGATTGAGTGATTGGTGTTTTTCCCTCTCTTTGAAACCTTAGAAGAGATGGGTGTTAGAGTAGCTCAGACCCAGTTCTTTGCCATGAAGAAATGTTATTTATATATATATAAATGCTCTGTGCAGAATGAGTGCCTTAAAAACAAAAGAACCAATGAACGAAATCACACCAAATTTGGCAACAAAACGTCTCACAACACAAGGAGTGACCATCACTCAAAAATTATGATTTTGTCATTTAGGAGTTGTAGTTGCTGGGATTTATATTTCACCTACAATTAAAGAGCATTCTGAACTCCATCAACATTGGAATTGAACCAAACTTGGCACACAGGCCTCCCATGACCAACAGAAAATACTGGAAGGGTTTGGTGGGCATTGACCTTGAGTTTGAGAGTTGTAGTTCCTACATCCAGAGAGCACTGTGGATTCAAACAATGATGGATCTGGACCAAACTTGGCACAAGCACTCAATACGCCCAAATATGAACACAGATGGAGTTTGGGGAAAATAGACCTTGACATTTGTGAGTTGTAGTCACTGGGATTCACAGTTCACCTACAATCAAATAGCATTCTGAACCCCACGAACAACGGAATCGAGGCAAACTTCCCACACAGAACCCCCATGACCAACAGAAAATACTTAAGGCCATCCAGTCCAACTCCCTTCATCAGGGCAAGAAAACGTAATCAAAGTCTTCCTGACAAAGAGCCATCCAGCCATAGATATAGACAGACAGACAGACAGGTGCCTTGAGTCCCTATGGGGAGAAAAGCAGGACAGAAATACAGTTAAATAATAATAATAATATCACTCACACCCCTGCTCCCTTGAACACACCTGGCTTTGTGGGGATGGCATCTTCTCCAGACTCTGCAGCCAGGATCACAGGCACAACATCAGCTTTCAGCTCCTCTTTGCCTTCATTAGTCGTCTCTTTGCGGATAATGTTCAAGTTCACCGTCCGCTCCATCTTTGGTTTGGCTGCATGAAAAGTGTGCTTCACAAATCGTTCTTTCAGGGCTTCAAGCTCTGGTTTTCTCCCTTTATTTAAAAACAAAAAGAGGCAAAATGGGAGAGTGGGCCCTGAGCACCTGCTGGGGTTTGGTTCCATGAGACAAAAATCTGTGGATTCCCAAATCCCATTACAGTGGCATAGGAAAATACAAAACGGAAAAAGGGAGGTTTCCTTTTGAGATTTGTGTGTGTGTGCATTTTCAGATTTTAGTTCTTTGAATCTAGGGATGCAGAATTTGTGGATACAGAGGACTGTATTAGAATTATTTGTTTTAAATTTCTGCATCTTTCATTTTAAGTAAAGCTAATTAGATCAATAAGTTAGCAAAACCAGTTAAGGGAATGAGCAGGAACCTTTCCTGTTAATATTTTGACCATTATTTTGGTGAAAATATTACCGAGCACAATTCCAAGTGCTGGCCTTAGCTTAAACGGTTCTGGTCCAGCTTACCTATCCAAACTTTTCTCCCTCTCTGAGTCAGTTAGAGCATGAAGATTGGCTGAGGAGGCCCTGCTTTCGGTCCCACTGCCTTTACAGGTGCAATTGGTGGGGACGAGACTTCTCGGTGGTGGCCCCTCAGCTGTGGAACTCCCTCCCCGGCGAGTTCAGATCAGTCCCCTCCCTCCAGACATTCAGGAAATTACACAAAATGTCGCTATTTAAGCAAGCATTTGGAGTGAGATGAAACAGCCAAAATAACTTAGGGATTGGAACAATTTCCAATGTTTTATGTTATGTTGTTTATGTTTGATGTTTTATAGTTCACTGATTTTAATCTATTATTATATGCTATTTTATCTATGTGTTGTGTTTTATACTTTTTGAGGCACTGAATTTTGCCATTTACTTTGTTGTGAACCACTTTGAGTCCCTCTTGGGGTAGAGAAAAGCAGTATATAAATGAAATAAATATGACAACCTGTGCTTAGATTTCCTTGAATTCCTATTGGGGTAGTATGAGGATTAAAATACTACTAATATGCATATAGGGCATCGGGTTAAAGCGCTGAGCTGCTGAACTTGCTAACCAAAAGATTGGCGGTTCGAATCTGGAGAGCATGGTGAGCTCCTGCTGTTAGGCCCAACTTCTGCCAACCTATCAGTTCGAAAACATGCTATTGAGTAGATCAACAGGTATCGCTTCTACGGGAAGGTAACGGCGCTCCATGCAATCATGCTGGCCACATGACCTTGGAGGTTTCTACGGACAACACCGGTTCTTTGGCTTAGAAATAGAGATGACCACCTCCCTCAGAGATGGATGCAACTGCACTTATCGTTAGGGAAAACCTTTACATTTACCTTAATATGCATACAAAGAAGTAGCAGATTTTACAGTAAAACCACAACCACCACTGTCACAATCCTTTTTTAACAGAAGTCGTTTAAGTCAAGAGGATATAGCAGATCTGCCAGTGCAGTGTTGACCCATCTGGCTGTTAGTAATGATGAGATTTCAAGTCCCAAACACCAGGAGGGCTGAAGTTTACCCATGCCTGGACTAAATTCTGGTACCATACATACCTCTGTTCAGTTTAGGTTCATCAAGATCAATAAAGGACACATCCTCAGAGCACAGCCTTGGCTTGACGGTGAGGTCCACTCCCAGCTCCCGGAGCCGATCCAGTTTAGACTTCTTTGCCTTTTCAGCAGGAGGCACCACTGCAGTCTTTGGTGGCTGAAGGCCTTCTTTGACCTCTATGCAAGATTCTTTTAGTGGCTCCTCTCTCTGTTGAAGGGCATTTTCTTCCCCTTCATTCCCCAGTGATTCGGGGCATTCAGTGGGGATCTGGTCATGCTTTTCTTGATTGTCGGATCTCCACTCCTCTCTGAGGCACTCGGTTTTAGAATCGCTGTCCTGTCCATTTTGCTCAAGGCATTCTCCTGCTGATTTTTCCACTTTCTCAGCGGAAGATCCACCTCTTTCTGGAAATGCAAGGTTAAGAGGAGTTGAATCTTCCGGATCAACTCTCTGCACCTGTTGCTGCATTTCTGATTTGTCAAGTTGCTCTTTCCCATCAGAGTTCTTTGGAACCACACTTTCTTCATCAAGACTGGGCTGATATTTACTTGATCTATCAAGAAAAACAGACACTCTCATCAACTCCCTCCGCTGTGAATACTGTCACTTGAACATGTTAGAAAATGACACTAAAAAACTTATTATAATGTATTGTCGAAGGCTTTCATGAGGAAATACTGACCTCACAATCTTTGAGAATGCCTGCCACAGATGCAGGCGAAACGTCAGGAGAGAATGCTTCTAGAACGTGGCCATACAGCCTGAAAAACCTACAACACCCCAACTCATTATATACTTGAAAAAGAGTAAGAAAATATCCAATTTCAAAGTATCCAGACAAAGCAATGAGTAAATTAATGTTGGGTTTGGGACGGAAAAAGAAAGTTACACAGTATTTCCTAATCAACTTCTATTTACTATTAGTCCATTTGAAGACAGGCTTAACTTACTTCAGCAAAGTCATTGCACTTCCCTGGAAGGCGGGACGAGGTTTGCGTCTGAAGAATTCATGGACGCTTTTGGCTTCTGGAAGGTGATAGGGGAGCGACACAGCAGCTTCTATCAGAAGGGAAAACAGGAAAAATGTGGATATTTGTGGAGTGCAAAAAAAGAAGGAGCATATCATCTTACTGATATGGCTACCTATGTTAAGAGGTAATCTATATCTATCTACCTATATCTCTACAGGCAGGCCCAAGTTACAAACAAAAGAGGTTTTGTAGGTTTGTTTTTCAGTTGAACTTGTGTGTCAGTCAGAATAGATACATTTTTAAAGTGTAACTCGAGCCAAATATATATATTTCTCACTTTTGGAGAGCACAAGGAAGGATTAAGACCCCTGTGGTGTTTCCTTTGCTGTCTGTGCCTCTGTTCAGAACATTTCACCACACTTTCTGTCCCAGTGAGAAATGGAATTTGAATTTTTTGGTTTGTTGTGAAAACAAGGATTGGAGATAAGCTTCAAAAAAGACCCCTTTTCCCCATGATAGTAACTCTTCCAGGAGTTAATTTCCCTTCTGAAGGGTAGATTTCTCTCACTTCTTGTTGTCTTACCTCCGTTCTTAACTATGAGTCATTTATAAGGTAGATGTTTGCCCTGAATGGTTTGGGACCCGCCTACCTGCGTGACCGCATTTCTGTGTACAAACCCACACGATCTCTTTGATCATCTGGAGAGGCCCTGCTCGCGCTCCCACCTTCTTCGCAGGTGCGACTGGTGGGGACAAGGGAGAGGGCCTTCTCGGTGGTGGCCCCCTGACTCTGGAACTCACTTCCCAAGGACATCAGGCATGCCCCAACTCTGGCAGTCTTTAGGAGGAGCCTGAAAATGTGGTTATTCCGGTGTGCCTCCCCAGAATAAGGAAAACTCTCAGCAATATGCCCTCAAAATGCACTCTACCAATGATTTAGGATTGACTGCATTCCCTCATCTCTCTTTGAAAAACCCTATCCCAGTTATATCCTACCTTGTTCATGCCCAGCATTATTTTTAAATTTTAAATTATTACATTTGGCCCGGCCATAGGTTTTTAAATGCTTGTGTGTTACTGTTATTGTTTATTTTTTGTTTATGTGATTTATATTAATTGTTTTGTATTGATTCTTTTTGTTATTGCCTTTGTTTACTGATGTACTGTGGGCTTGGCCTCATGTAAGCCGCACCGAGTCCCTTGGGGAGATGGTAGCGGGGTATAAATAAAGTATTATTATTATTATTATTATTATTATTATTATTTTAACTTGGGGACTGTCTGTATTTTATTCTGTTCAAAGTGAAAATATGTTTGTGTGTATGTATGGCACAATACCCACCAAGATCAACTTTTTTTTTTTTTTTTGGTCATGTCAGGAGCGACTTGAGAAACTGCAAGTCGTTTCTGGTATGAGAGAATTGGCCGTCTGCAAGGATGTTGCCCAGGGAACAATCAGATGATTTTTGATGTTTTTATCATCCTTTTGATGTTTTATCAGGCTTCTCTCATGTCCCCGCATGAGGAGCTGGAGCTGATAGAGGGAGCTCATCCACCTCTCCCCGGATTTGAACCTGTGACCTGTCGGTCTTCAGTCCTGCCGGCACAGGGGTTTAACCCACTGTTTAGGAGAGAATTGACAACGGATGATAGGGCTGTAGTCCACTTACATCCGAACATCTAAGCAAATCCCATCAACAATGCCAATTCTGAGTTTTGAAGACTAGATTGGGATAAACTGGAGGTCGCCTATCTCCCCCCCCCCCCCCCACTCCTTTTCTCCATGTGTAGTCCATCCACATCCAGAGCCATGTAATTCCCATCCACAATCGAGGGTACAGCTCTCCTCCAAACCAGTCAGATGGCTCAGCCTACTTCCCACAATGTATCTTCCAACATCCTTACCCCTTTGCTAGGCAGGCTGGGGATGTTGGAGTTGCAGTCCAAAAAGACTGAGCCACTTGACCAGTTAGGACAGCCCCGAGCCTGGGTCTGATGGGAGTTTAAGTTGCCCAGAACCCAATGCAAGAGGGCAGTAGAGCCACTAGAGGGTTGCCATGTAGAGCTCTTTCCCCAGCATGTGGTAAATTCTTGAGGGACAGAGTCATTCCAGTAAATAAGTTTGCTTATTTAATCAAGTCAGGTGACTAAGGAACACCCTTTAAAAAACAATGGGACAAGTCACTCCAAAAGCAAACACAGTACAGTTATGGAACACATGGAAGACATCTGAGCAATATGATGGACAACTTAGACATTTGCAGTAAAGAGCCAGATGTTGCAAGATGCCATTGGAGGGTGATGGGAAAGAGCCAGCTTTACCCCAAGAGGCCCTTAGAGTGTTGCCATAGAGACCTAGGTCAGTAAGATGTGCTCAATGCCTGAGGGACAGAGAAAGTCCTGCTCTTTGGTTCAGTCTGGCAGGAGAACCATCCCTACATTCATAAAGCAATTATTTTTATGAATAAATACCAGTACAAATGGAAATCTGAGTAACGGCAGGTATCAAACTAGTCATTAAAAATCCTCAAGAATCTTAAAATGAACACATTATGTCACTTTATATATGTCAGACTACTGATCTGAACTGCAGTTATCCTCAAAATCTCAAAATAACGTTCTTTCTCTTATTTAAGTTCTGGGGATTGAGTACCTCAAGAACTTCTGGATTCACGTGAAGATTCTTTGTCACCAACTTCTGGTTCTTTTCCAAATTAAATGTAAGTCTTACCTCTAAGAAGTCTCTGGCTCTCACTGTGCAACTTCTTCATTGCTTCTTTGCTTAATTTGGCTGATTTCCGCTCCTAAAATAAATAACAAAGGATAAACACTCTCACAAATGTCAAGCAGCTTTTAAAAATAGGAAGCCAGCTTGATATTTAAAGATACCATATATATACTCGAGTATAAGCTGACCCAAATATAAGCCGAGGCACCTAATTTTACCACAAAAAACTGGGAAATTGTATTGACTGGAGTATAAGCTGAGGGTGGGAAATGCAGCAGCTACTGATGAATTTCAAAATAAAAATAGATACCAATAAAATTATATCAAAATGTTTTAAATATTTACATTAAGGTAAGACTGTCCAACTCTGATTAAACCATTATTCTAACCTTCTTCAGTGTAAATGAGCTTACATATCCTTCCAATAACAATAGAGTTAAATAATAAATGTAATAATAATAAGGTAAAATAATAAATGTAATAAATAATACAGTAATGCAGATTTAATAATTATAAATAAAGTAAAATAATAAATAATATATTAATTCAGTAAAATAATAAATAACTCTGACTTGAGTATAAGCCAAGGGGGGCTTTTTCAGCCTAATGAAAGGGCTGAAAAACTTGGCTTATACTCGAGTATACAGGGTAATTTTAAAAAAGGCATACTGAAGATGAAAGACAATTACACTCTTTAACTACCATGTAAATCATAACAAGTAATCCCCTCCAAATTCAAAAATCAGAATGAAATAGAGAAAAATTACCTTTCTAGGCTCCTTTAGCAGTGGTTCCACATTGTCATCTATCGCATGCTGGTAATCTTCAGTTTCAGAAAATAGCTATTTGGACCAACATGGAAGGAGGGGATTCAGTAAATTCTCATCTCTCATAAAACAGCGAACATTGCTTACAGATTTACCTTGCACAAGGTTCATTTCCTTGATTCCAAAGATCTTTTAAGATTTCTATAGTATTTGTGACCCATCATAGCTGGCTTTGGCTGAATACATTGGTCTACCACGCATTGAAAGTGCTCTCCATCTTTGCAAGAGCCCAAATGCACATAGACCCTCCACTGAATAGACTGACCACCCTGCATCAAATAGGCTCCATCTCGATGCTCATCCCACCTCCCCTCAAATATGTAAGTTACTAACTGGCAGTTTAAGAAAACAAAAGGAGACGAACATTTGGCACATATATTTTTGGGAGATTCGGCAGACTTTACCTTCTGTTTCCTCATTTTCTCCTTTGCTGCTGCTTTGATGGACTCAAGCGACTCTTCGTCTTCAGATCGAGGATCCCCACCGTTTTCCTCCTCTTCCTCCAAGCCGTTCTCAAAGAGGTCTTTGTCAGTCAGAAGGCATCCGCTGTCATTGAACGAAAGCTCCTCGCCATCTTCCCGGCCCTAGAGAAACATAACTCAAGGCTCTGTGAACTGTTTTCCCCATTCAATGTATCAGCGGTGGGGTTTTCCTCAAGCAAGTTAGAGATATTTAATCACCCAATCCCATCTACAATTGAAGACTAATGCAATATATGGCCACAGCAGTGAGAATCACGACTTTTCAAAGATGGAACGAACCAACTCCCACGACACAAGACTGTCTCATAAGATGTGTGAACTAGCAGAAATGGACAAACTTACAATGTTGATGAGGAGAAAGCCCTAATCAGTTCCAAAAAAGACTGGAACCTATTTATTACGTTTCTTCAGCAAAGATGGGTTCAAACCTTCACTATTTGTTTTTTTGAATTAGAAGAGTGTCAAATTATGGGGAAAGGGTATACAGTGTTCCCTCACTTATTGCTGGGGTTCGGTTCCAGGACCTCCCGCAATAAGTGAAAAATCACTCTATTTATTTTAATATTTGTACATTATTTTAGTAGTTATACACTATTTTAAGTCTTTATAAACTTAAAATAAAGTGAAGGAAAGGAAGGAAGGAAGGAAATGCCCTTAAAGGCTGGAGAGAGGGAGGACTGAGGACAGAAGTGCCTTGGAGAGCGGCGGCAAAACCCCACAAAACAGTGAAAATACCATAATATATATTTTAAATTAATATTTTTTTAAATCTGCGAAACAGCGAGTCTGCAATATGCAAACCGTGAAGTAGCAAGGGAACACTGTATTCATGGTTACAGTGTTCCCACATTGGCAGCGGTTACTGCCCACGTTGGCAGTCTTTAGGAGGAGTCTGAAAACGTGGCTGTTCCAGTGTGGCTTCCCTGAATAAGGAAATAAGCTCTAGCAAAATGTCCTCAGAAGCACTTTAACTACTCGTTGGGTTGCTCTCCCTTCATTTCTTTTTAAACCTTCCTACTAGATACATCCTACCTCTGGTCATGCCCAGCATTTATTTTTTAAACTTTAAACTATTACATTTGGCCCAGCCATAGGTTTTTTTAAAATCCTTGCGTGTTACTGTTTTATATGCGAGTTATATTAATTGTATTGTTTTCTGCTTAGTGTTTTTTGTTTTATTGATATGTTGTTGGGCTTGGCCTCATGTAAGCCGCTCCAAGTCCCCTTGGGAAAAGGGCGGGGTATAAATAAAGTTTTTATTATTATTATTATTATTATTATTATTATTATTATTTTCTTCTTTTAACGGGCAAAGGATTTTAACTGTTGACTTTTCAAAACCATTAATATTTCATTCTTTTTTAATGTTTGTATATGTTTAGGTTTTAAATTGCATTGAATTAGGTTTTACTGTAAGCCACTTTAAGTCTCTTTTGAAAGTGGGGTATAAATAAACATGTTAAGAGGTCTGTTCAGGTCCTGAACCATTGTTTGGCAGCTGTGACGGTCTGGATGAGGGCAAACAAAATTGAAATTGAATCCAGACAAGACAGAGGCACTCCTGGTCAATCGAAAGGCGGAACAGGGTATAGGATTACAGCCTGTCTCGACAGGGTTACACTCCCCCTGAAGGCACAGGTTCACAACTTAGGATTCATCGTTGAACTTGGAACTCCAGGTCTTGGTGGTAGCTAGGGGAACTTTTGCACAATTAAAACTTGTGTGCCAATTGCGCCCGTACTTTGGGAAGTCACACTTGGCCACAATAGTCTGCACTCTGGTTACATCCGAATAGACTACTACAATGTGCTCTATTGCCTTTGAAAACTGTTCGGAAGCTTCAAGTCGTCTAACAGGTGGTAATCAGATTGCTCACTGGAGTGGCGTACAGAGAGCACACAACTCCCCTGTTACGTCAGCTCCATTGGCTGCCAGTCTTCTTCCAAGCACAATTCAAAGTGCTGGCTTTAGTCTATAAAAACCTAAATGGTTCCGTCCCAGGTTACCTGTCCAAGCATATCTCCCTCGATGAACCATCTCGAAGGCTTAGATCTTCTGGGGAGGCCCTGCTCTCAGTTCCACCTCTTTTGCAGGTGTGGTTGGTGAGGACGAGAGACAGGGCCTTCTCAGTGGTTGCCCCATGGATGTGGAGCTCCCTTCCTAGTAACATCAGATTAGCCCCCTACCTCCTGACCTTTAGGAAAAAACTGAAATCTTGGATGTGGGACCAAACATATGGATAATTGATTAGTGCAATATGTGAACATGGAATGGTGCAATGATAACTGGAACGGCCTGGATGTTGAATTATGTGATTTTAATACTTTTAATATTGATGTTTTTAGCGTATTTTTAATGTATATATTTTTTATTTGCTGAATGTGTATTGTATGTAATGTATGGCATGGAACTGTGCCTCTATGTGCGTTGCTCTGAGTCCCCTTCAGGGTTGAGAAGAGCGAGATATAAATATGGCAAATAAACAAACAAAATAATGTGGAAAACTGAGAGAATAAAAGCCCTTGCACTAGGTACTTTATATCTGTAGTCAATATTTAGTGGTTGTAGTAGTGGCGTGGTTTTTATATTAGTAAAATGTCTTTCTACTGTTTTTGTCTTTGTATTTTGGTTTGTATTATTGCTCTTTATATCTAGTTGTAGATTTTGTGTTAGTTTTTCTGAATAAAAATATCTATTAAAAATTGATGAACTATTTCTCTACAGTGGCCCATATTTTCTCTATGAGTTGGGCTAGTAAAGGTAAAGGGTTTCGCCTGACATTAAGTCCAGTCGTGTCCTACTCTGGGGGGTGGTACTCATCTCCATTTCTAAGCCAAAGAACCGGTGTTGTCCATAGACACCTCCAAGGTCATGTGGCCAGCATGATTGCATGGAGCGTCATTACCTTCCCGCCAGAGCAGTACCTATTGATCTACCCCCATTTGCATGTGTTTGAACTGCTAGGTCGGCAGAAGCTGTGGCGAACAGCAGGAGCTCATATCGCTCCTCAAGTACAAACCTGCAACCTTTTGGTCAACAAGTTCAGCAGCTCAGCGATTTAACCCACAACGCCACGGGGGCTCTCGATGAGCTGGACTACTGCAATGCTAAAATGGTGCACACAGAGGGATTCAAGTAAATACCTGAAAATATATTTCTTTAAACATCTCCTCCTCCTTTCCAACATACCTTTCGTTCTTGTGTTTTTTCCTTCTTCAAGACCTGTCTAATGACCTTCATTTTCTTCTCTTTCTTCATCCTCCTTCTCCTTGGACTTCCTTTCTCCTTTCCTTCAGTTTGTTTCGCATCATAAGTTTTGTGGCGCTTGTGCTTCTTCCGATCCTTCTCAGAGCTTTCCAACAGCAACTTCGGTGATAAGTTTTCTGCATCACTGTCATGGATGTCCTTCACATTTTCAACATCTATAGCTTCTGATTTTTCCGGCATGAGGTCTTCTCTTTCACTGTCACTCTCTGGGAGCACCTTCTTACCTTTCACTCTCTTGACCACAAAAATCTCTTCATCTGAATCTGCTAAAATATAAAGATTATACATCCTTATGCTTATAGCCTTTTCTCATAAAATAAATTATATCTCATTCATTACTCTCTTTTTGTTACTGGGGACTATAAAAGTAGTTATATAAGAGGACCAGTGCTAAATTCAGTATCACTTCATTGAACTACTGGATAATTTAACTCTCTTAGGGTTGATCTACATTGTAGAATAAATGCAGCTTGAACCCATTTTAACTACCATCCCTCAATGCTGTGGGATCATGGGAGCTGTAGTTTTACAATAATATTAACATAATAATATTTTATTTATATTCTGCTTTATCTCCCCAAGGAGACTCAAGAATGAATTACAACATACACAGATGGGCAAAACATTCTATGCTTTTAATACAGTGGAATGACAATGACATACAAATACACAGAACAAAAGCCGGAGATGAAAGGCTTCCCCTTTCATCTCCGACTTTTCGGTGGTAGTGCTCAATTCTGGCCACAGAGAGGCGCTCTTGTTCCATTTCCAAGCCAAGGAGCCTGCTGTCGGTAGACACCTAATGGTTGTGTTACCAGCATGGCTGCATGGATGCCTTTATTACCTTCCAGCCAAAGCGGTACCTATTGATCTACTCACATTTACATGTTTCCAAACTGTTAGCTTGGTAGGAGCTAGGACTAACAGTGGGACCTCACCCCAACCTGCAGCTTTGAATCGCCAATCTTTAAGTCAGCAGATTCAACAGTTCAATTGTTTAACCCATTGTGCCACCACGGCCTCTACAAGGTTTTTAGCCACTTAACTAGTGTCACAACAAACTACAGATCCCAGGATTCCATAGCATTGAACTATGGCAATTAACATGGTGACAAGCTGCATTAATTCTACAGTATAGATGCATCTTTAGGCACAATGCTGTTTTATTGCGTATAATCCACAAGAACATAAACATTATAACCAGAGCCTAGAAAAGTTACTTTGTTAGACCCCTAGCCAAAATGAGATTCTTAGCCCTGTTGTCCAAAAAGATTACTAAAGCTATGCCCACAACAGTGTAGCACTATATTATTTATTTATTTATTTGTTTATTTATTTACCTCTTTTCCTCCCCTAAAGGAATTTGAAGCGGTTTCCAACTTTATAAAGGAAAAACTCAATGCCGTACATACATGTGAAAACCAAAAGATAATAGGAAGACAATAACATATAACTATAAATTAACCTAAACAAATTAAAACATAAGCATAAAATAACATTTAGACATAAAGTATCAAAAATTAAACATCGCTGACATAACATTTATATTAAAACCCACCGATAAACACAATTTAAAAACAGTTATTAAAATTATGCCATCCAAAATTGGGTCCATAGTCGTTCCATTGGTCCGTTCACTATTCTTTATTATCTTATTGCTATAGCTATATATTTTGTAAGGAACAAACAGATTAAATAAGACTGTACATATGCTGGCATACACAAGCTAGAAGGAGTCTACTTCCTGCTGTGAGATTCTCAAACAAAAGGTATAAGATCTTTCAACTGAAGCTCCATGTTTTCTATATGCTTGTCAGGATTCCCCATAGAGCTTTGAGTCCCCCTCGGGGTGAGAAAAGCAGTACAGAAATACTGTAAATAATAAATAAATTTCCCACCCAAATACAGACCTCTATCTTCAGGAGGTGCTCTTCCCTTTTGGATGTGTGCCGGGGAGCTCATTTCGCAGCTGCCCTGTCCGCTGTCCGAATCATTGGCAAAGGCGTCTTGCAAGTTCGGATCCTGGGCATCTGAACAACACTATAATCAAAACAACATTTGTAAGCTTGAGAAGAGAGATCAAGACATGGCAATTCATTTTTTTAAAATAAAGGCAGTCCCCATGTTACAAACATCCGACTTACAAACAACTCCTAGTTAAGACTGGGGCTGGGACAACAGGAAGTGAGAGAAATCTACTCTTTGGAAGGGAAATTTACTCCTGGAAGTGTTATTATCATGGGGAAAAGGGGTCTCCACTGAAACTTTATCCCCTTGTTTCTACAACAAGCCACATTTTCCAAAATCCAATGATCACAGGGACAAAAGGTGATGGGAGAGCTTCTGAACAGAGGCACAGACAACTCAACAAACACCACAGGGTTGTTAACATTTCCCTATGTGACCCAAAGCTAAAATATATCTACATGTGGCTGGAGTTACACTTAAACAATGTACCTGTTCTGACCTACAAACAAATTAATCTTAAGAACAACTCTACAGAACCTATCTTGGAGGTTGCCTGTCTGTACAAAAAAAACAGTAAGGTCGGATCTTCCCATAGAATCTCTTCATTACTATCACGTGCATCATTCAGTGTCAGGTTTTGCAAATGTGATCAAATCAGAGGGAGAGTGGATACCCAGAAGGGAGGATCAGGCTCCAAACTGACCTGGGCCAAGACTGACAAAATGGGATTTCAACAGGGAAAAGTGTACAATACTAGACTTTGGCAATAAAGATGAAATGCACAGATACAGGATGGGTGACCCCTCACTTGATAACAGTCCATGTGAAATGGACTTAGGAGCCTTAATAGACCGCAAACTGAACATGAGTCAAGAGTGTGATGGAGCAGCTTAAAAGCCCATCTGGTTCTAGGCTGCATCAATAGAAGCAGAGTGATGAGATGGAAGGAAGTTCTAGTCCCACTTTATTTTGCTTTTGTCAGACTTCTTCACCTAGAATAACCCTGTGTCCGGTTCTGGGCAAAGCAATCCAAGAAGGCTGTTGACAAATTGGAATATGTTCATAGAAGGACAATGAATATAATCAGAGATCTGGAAGCCAATCCCTTCTGTCCTTCAATTAATGGCCTGTAAACCATTAATTCCCATGAGAACCAGCTCAGGGAGCAGCGTGTATTTAGCTTGGAGAAACGAAGGCCGAGACAGATATGTGATGTACTTCTCTGAAGGTTATTTCTGACTGAGCAATGTTTTGTAAACAGCCTAAATAATGCTAATGTTAGAAAAGTCAAAAAGGACTGAACAATGTTTTTACACGGTCTAAAAACAATGGAATTTCAGGATCTTAGCAAAACTGTTGTATGGATATCCTTAGTAGCCTGAGGTTCAGGGAACTTTTGATAGTATATGTTATAGTTTATTAATTGTTAATTTGTTTATATGGGTTATGAAATGTGCAATCTGTTTGTTTAGTTATGATGCTTTTTTTGTTGAAGTTTATGTTTGCTACTTCTGTTGCTTTTAACACTATGCCGCTTTGAATCCCACCACTGGGAGAAAAGCGGGATAAAAATATTAAGAAGTAGAAGAAGGTGGCCTTCTGCAGCTGGCAGGTGGTAATTTTGTCAGCGCCAATTGTGTTTAAGTGCAGGCCAAGGTCTTTAGGCACTGTACCCAGTGTGCCGATCACCACTGGGACCACCTTGACTGGTTTGTGCCAGAGTCTTTGCAGTTCGATTTTTAAATCCTCGTATTGTGCCAGCTTTTCCAGTTGTTTCTCTGCAATCCTGCTGTCACCTGGGATTGAGACATCGACAATCCATACTTTGTTTTTTAACACGATTGTGAGGTCAGGAGTATTATGCTCCAGAACTCTGTCTGTCTGAATCCAGAAGTCCCAGAGGAGTTTGGCGTGTTCATTCTCTGTAACTTTTTCCGGCTTGTGATCCCACCAGTTCTTTGTCGCAGGCAGATGGTATTTGTGGCACAAGTTCCAGTGAATCATCTGAGCAACGGTGTTGTGCCTCTGCTTGTAGTCTGTCTGCGCGATCTTCTTGCAGCAGCTCAGGATGTGATCTATTGTTTCATCTGCTTCCTTGCAGAGTCTACATTCGGGATCTGTTGTCGACTTTTCAATTCCGGCTTTGATGGCATTGGTTCGAATGGCTTGTTCTTGGGCTGCCAGAATCAGGCCCTCCATCTCCTTTTTCAGAGTTCCATTTGTGAGCCACAGCCATGTTTTTTCTTTGTCAATTTGGCAATTTTTCCCAGAAACTGTCCATGGAGGGCCTTCTTTTGCCAGTTTTCTCTTCTGCTTTGGATTGTGTTTTTACGGTATTCCCTCTTTGTCTTTTGCACATTATTATTATTATTATTATTATTATTATTGTCATGGGTGTAAATGAGCAATTGAGTACAACTGCAGAAAAAGAGATTCCACCTAAACATTAGGAAAAATGTCCTGATCATAAGAGCGGTTTAACAGTAGAATATGCTGCTTTGGAGGCCACTGAATACAAATAAAGTTATTATTATTATGTCTCTCTTTTTAAGCAGAGGCTGGATGATCATCTGTCTGGGGGACTTTGATGGTACCTTCCTGAATGGCAGAATGGGGTCCAACTGGATGGCCCTTGGGGTCACTTCTAAGTCTAGGATGCAACAATTCAATTCCGAGGAAATATAGATAGATAGATAGATAGATAGATAGATAGAGATTACGACTATTCGTGAGCTCAAGGACCACTCCACGCCAGAACTCCCTGTCGGCCATGGCCACCCACAGCTCCTTCAAACTCAAGCCAGTCACTTCAAGGATACCATCCATCTTGCCCTTAGTCTGCCCCTCTTCCTTTTTCCTTCCATTTTCCCCAGCATCATTCTCTTCTCTAAGCTTTCTTGTCTTCTCATTATGTGACCAAAGTACTTCATCTTTGCCTCTAATATCCTTCCCTCCAGTGAGAAGGAAGGCCTTTCTTTCCTGGAGTATGGACTGGTTTGATCTTCTTGCGGTCCAAGGCACTCTCAGAATTTTCCTCCATCATCACAGTTCGAAAATGTCTCTCTTCCTTTGCTCAGCCTTCCTTATGGTCCAGCTCTTGCATCCATAGGTTACTATGGGGAATAAATTTCTTTAAATATGGGATCTTCGTTGCCAGTGACTCTACTCTTCATTATTTTATCGAGAGTGATCATTGCTGTCCTCCCAAGAGGTTAACGTCTTCTGATTTCCTGACTACAGTCTGCATCTGCAGTCATCTTCGCATCTAGAAATACAAAGTCTATCACTGCCTCCACATTTTCTTCCTCTATTTGCCAGTTATCAATCAGTCTTGTTGCCATAATCTTGGTTTTTAACTGCTACCCAGCTTTTGCACTTTCTCCTTTCACCTTGGTAAGAAGGCTCCTCCTCATCTTCTCACTTTCAGGCATCATCTGCATATCTAATGTTAATGCTTCTTCCAGTAATTTTAACTCCAGCCATAGATTCGTCAAGCTCCGCACGTCGCATGTGTTCTGCATACAAGTTGAATAGGTTGGGTGAGAGTATACAGCCCTGCCGTACGCCTTTCCCAATCTTGAACCAGTCTGTTGTTCTGTGGTCTGTTCTTACTGTTGCTACTTGGTCCTTACACAGATTCCTCAGGAGAGAGACAAGGTGACTTCGGATCCCCATACTACCAAGAACTTGCCACAATTTATTATAATCCACACAGTCAAAGGCAGTGGTTCTCAACCTTCCTAATGCCGCGACCCCTTAGTACAGGTCCTCACGTTGTGGTGACCCCCAACCATAATGTTATTTTCGTTGCTACTTCTTTAATTCTTCTACTGTTATGAATCGTAATATAAATATCTGATATGCAGGATGTATTTTCATTCACTGGACCAAATTTGGCACAAATACCCGATACGCCCAAATTTGAATACTTTGGAGGGGATTGATTCTGTCATTTGGGAATGTTGGAGTTGCTGGGATTTATAGTTCACCTAAAATCAGAGAGCCTTTTGAACTCCACCAATAATGGAATTGAATCAAACTTGGCACACAGAATTCCCATGGCCAAGAGAAAATACTGGGAAGGTCTGGTAGACACGGACCTTGAGTTTTTGGAGTTGCAGTTCACCTACATCCAGAGAACATTAAAAGGCCTTTGAAGCCCTAAACGGTTCCGGCCCAAGATACCTATCTGACCGCATCTTGGCCTACGAGCCCACCAGGACTTTGAGATCGTCCGGGGAGGCCCTGCTCTCGATCCCGCCTGCCTCACAGGCACGCCTGGCGGGGACGAGAGACAGGGCCTTCTCGGTGGTGGCTCCTCGGCTGTGGAACACCCTTCCCGTGGACATCAGACTGGCTCCTTCCCTGATGATATTCCGCAGGAAACTTAAGACTTGGCTGTTCAAGAAGGCGTTCCAACAAGAAGTGCAATAATTGGTAATGACGACAGGAATGGAACAATGGAAAATGATACTGGATTGTGGTTTAAACAATGAGACGACGTGAATGGCTTTTTGTACTATTGATATTGTTGATGTTTTTGATGATGATGTCTTTGGTTATTGCCAGATTGATTTTTAGATTGTGTCTTGACTTTTGAATCTTGTTCTTCTATGTTGTACACCGCTGTGAGTCGCCCCCGGGCTGAGAACAGCGGTATAAAAGCAAAGTAAATAAATAAATAAACAAACAAACAAACACTGTGGACTCAAACAGTGATGGATCTGGATCAAACTTGGCACAGATAATCAATATGCCCAAATGTGAACACTGGTAGAGTTTGAAGAAAATAGACCTTGCCATTTGGGAGTTGTAGTTGTTGGGATTCATAGTTCACCCACAATGAAATAGCATTCTGAACCCCACCAATGATAGAATTGGACCAAACTTCCCACACAGAACACCCATGACAAAGAGAAAATACTATGTTTTCTGATGGTCTTTGGTGACCCCTCTGATACCCCCTCACGACCCACACAGGGGTTCCGACCCCCAGGTTGAGAAACACTGGTCAAAGGCCTTAGAATAGTCAATAAAAGAGACATAGATGTTTTTCTGAAACTCCCTGCCTTTCTCCATTATCCAGCAGATATTGGCAATTTGGTGTGTTGTTCCTCTACCTTTTCTAAACCCAGCTTGAACATCTGGCACCTCTCTCTCCATGTATTGCTGGAGTCTTCCTTGCAGGATCTTGAGCATTACCTTACTGGCATGAGAAATAAGGGCCACTGTATGAAAGTTTGAGCATTCTTTAGCATTTCCCTTTATATATAAATATACTGTGTTGTTTAACATCTATATGCGACCACTTTCTCAGCTGGTTCGAGGTTTTGGGCTTGAGTGTTATCAGTATGCCGATGACACTCAGCTGGTGCTGAAGATGGAAGGCCGACCGGACCCTGTACCCGATTGTTTCCATCAGTGCCTCGAGGCCATTACTGGATGGCTGCGTGCCAGCAGGTTGAGGATGAATCCAGCAAAGACGGAGATCCTATGGCTGGGGACATCCAGCTGCCCACCCTGGATGGCGAGGCGTTACGCCCGTCACCATTGGTAAAGAGTCTGGGAGTCCTTTTGGACCCTCTGCTGACGATGGAGGCCCAGGTCTCCGCCGTGAGCAGAACCGTCTTCTTTCGCCTGCAGCAGGCTAGACGGCTGGCCCCCTACCTGTCCAGGGACGACCTAGCTACGGTGATCCAGGCTATGGTCATCTCAAGACTGGACTACTGTAACACCCTCTACATTGGACTTCCTCTGTCGGTGATCTGGAAGCTCAAGTTGGTACAAAATGCAGCTGCTCGGCTTCTTGCAGGAATTCCGATGAGATGCCACATAACACCAATCTTACTGCAGCTGCATTGGTTACCAATTGAGCACCGGATCACTTTCAAAGTGATGGTACTTACCTTTAAGGCCATGCATGGTTTGGGGCCGATGTACCTGAGGGACCGCCTCACCCCCTACCAACCCCAGAGATCCCTCCGTTCTGAGGACCAAGATCTATTGGAAGTCCCCAGTGTCAAGACCTTGCGTCTAACAGCAACCAGACGCAGAGCCTTCACAGCAGTGGCACCATCACTCTGGAGTACTCTGCCACTTGAAGTCCATGCCTTGCGGGACTTACCAGCTTTCCGCAGGGCTTGTAAGACATACCTGTTTCGACAGGCTTTTAATGTTTGATATTGTCGTTTTTAAATTGTTTTAAATTGCTTTTAAATTTTGTTAGATTTTAGCCATTCTTGTAAGCCACTCCGAGCCCCAGGGGAGTGGCGGCATATAAGTTTAAATAATATATATATATATATATATATATATATATATATACACACACACACACACATGCATATATGCATATATGCATATATAGAGAGAGATGCATATGTATACAGATTAATAAATGGGGCAAAAGGTGGGGAGAAAACCACCAAGGCCTGGCCTTCAATTATTCTTGTTTAGGATATTTATTCATTTATCCAGCTTTTCCCCAGTGGACAGTGTGATGCCACTTGAACTCAATGCTATGGGCTTGGGAGTTGCAGTTTGAAGAGGTCTTCTTTGCCAAACTACAATTTCCTGGATCCTGTATAACATTCCACTATAGAAACCCCTTCCAACGGGGTCGAACTCACCTCCATGGCCTCCTCTTCCTCCACAGCAGCCGCCATAATGCCGCTTCGCCAACAAACTCCCGAATGAAGAGCTCTGACCCAATTCGAGACTTCGCGCCTTCGCTCGGAGTGTGACACCGCCCTGACCAATCAGAGCTCACCTTCCCTCTGCCGCTCATCAAGTACCGCTCACCCATTGGCCCCATTCTGACACGAACGTTCGATGCACCAATGGGGAACGAAAGTTTCGGCGGAGGCACCGCCTCCCAGCCCTGAGCCTCGCCCTCTCCAGAATTCGTAGAGATATATTATGGGGGAATATAGAGAGTGACTTCGAAGCCCTCAGAGGCCGGAACTTCCGCGTTTGCTTTTCTTTTTTATCAAGAAACTGTAGAATCAATGCAGTTGGAGGCCACTTGCTAGGAAATCCTGGGAGTTGTTGTTGTTATAATAATATTTGTTAAAAACAAAGTATGGATTGTCGATGTTGCAATCCCAGGTGACAGAAGGATTGAAGAGAAACAACTGCCTTACACCCAGGCATGTAACCAGGGCGGGCTTGGGGGGCTTCAGACCCCCCCCCCAAATTCTCATGGTGGTTCACGAAAAGGCCTTACTGGTGCATTATTTAAATTGTTATGTTTATTCATATCATGATCTGATCACCATACTCAATATATCCCATATGCATGGGGGTATTGGGGTAACAATACAAAAGGTTTGCTAGGCTAGACCCTCTTTCACTCAGATACAGCCCCCCCCCCCCCCCCCCCGAATCGAAATCCTGGCTACGGGCCTGCTTACACCATATGAGGATTTAAGGTTGGAACTGCAAAGACTCTGACACAAGCCAGTCAAGATGGTCCCAGTGGTGATCGGTAAACTGGGTGCAGTGCCTGAAGACCTTGGCCTGCACTTAAACACAATCGATGCTGACAAAATTACCATCTGCTGGCTGCAAAAGGCCACCTTACTGGGATCTGCACACATTATTCACCGATACCTCACACAGTCCTAGACACTTGGGAATTGTCTGACGTGTGATCCAATACAACAGCCAGTAGAGTGTCTGCTGTGGACTCATCTTGTTGTGTTTCAAATAATAATAATAATAATCATCATCATCATCCACTGAACCCCGAAGAAGGAGAAAGAAGGCCTTATTCTTGCAGCCCAGGAGCAAGCCATCAGAACCAATGCCATTAAGGCCAGGATTGAAAAATCAGCTGATGACCCAAAATGCAGACTGTGCAAGGAAGCGGATGAAACCATGGCTCATATCCTCAGCTGTTGAAAGAAAATCACACAGATGGACTACAAACAAAGACACAACTCTGTGGCTCAGATGATTTACTGGAACTTATGTCACAAGTACCACCTGTCAGCAGTAAAGAACTGGTAGGATCATAAACCCGCAAAGGTCATGGAAAATGAACATGCAAAAATACTGTGGGACTTTCGAATCCAGACTGATAAAGTTTTGGATCACAGACATCACGATTGTGGAAAAGAAAAAAGTCTGGATTATTGATGTCGCCATACCAGGTGACAGCCGCATTGAGGAAAAACAACAGGAAAAACTCAGCCGCTATCAAAACCCAAAGTCGAACTGTAAAGGCTCTGGCATAAACCAGTACAGGTGGTCCCAGTGGTCATTGGCGCACTGGGTGCCATGCCAAAAGATCTCATTCGGCATTTGGAAACAATAAACATCGACAAAATCATGATCTGTCAACTGCAAAAGGCCACCTGACTTGGATCTGCGCGCATCATTCGAAAATACATCACACAGTCCTAGACGCTTGGGAAGTGTTCGACTTATGATTTTCTGATACGAAATCCAGCATACATATCTCGTTTGCTGTGTCATACCATGTTTTTGTGTCAATAATAATATTATAATAGTAAATAAATCTATACACATAATTAAAGGTCGAACAGAGTATAGAGTTACAGGCTGTACTGGACGGGGTTACACTCCCCCTGAAGACACGGGTTTGCAGCTTGGGAGTTCTCCTGGATATATCGCTTAGCCTGTAGTGGCCAGGGGAGCTTTTGCACAATTCAAACGTGTGCACCAGTTGCACCTATATCTTGGGAAGTCAGACTTGACCACTTGGCCACGCTCTGGTTACATCCCGGATAGACTACTGCAATGCGTTCTATGTGCAGTTGTCATTGAAGACTGTTCAGATTGCTCACCAAAGCAGGGTGCAGGGAGTGCACAACCCCCCTGTTACACCAGCTCCACTGGCTGCTAGTCCACTATTCAGCACAATTCAAAGGGATGGCTTTAGCCTATAAAGCCCTAAACGGTTTCAGCCCAGCTTACCTGTTCAAACATATCTCTCTTTGTGAACCATCTTGGAGATTAAGATCATCTGGAGAGGGCCTTCGCTGGTGCAATTGCTGGAGATGAGAGTCAGGGCCTTCTCGACTATGGAACTCCCTCCCCGGGGAGATCACATCAGCCCTTTCTCTCCTGACCTTCAGGAAAACTTAAGACATGGTTTTGAGACCATGCTTTTGACAAGTAATTGGAGCAGTGTAGTATGTGACTACGAATCAATGTGATTAACAAATGGAACGACTCTGGTTTATGTCTTGCATGGCATGTTTTTAATTGATGTTTTAATAATTCATGTTTTAATTATTTGGTTTTAATTGTAATTGTTTATTTGATATATGTGTGTATGGCATAAAATTGCTGCCTGTTGTAAGGCCGCCTTGCGTCCTCTCCAGGGTGAGAAAGGCGGGATATAAATATGGTAAATAAATAAATAATGGTACTGTTCTAATGGAACAGTACCATAATCTTATATATATAAATTTGTTAGGGGCATCCAACGAGGAAACAAAACTCAAAACCCCCCCAACGAAACTTAACCAAAATTCCCATGCCCATAACACAACCCACAAGGTACAAACATATCTACTCAACATGAAAAACAACACAACAACACACTCACAAAACGGCAAAACAACAAAACTCAAAAATCTCCCAACGAAACTTAACCAAAATCCCCGTGCCCATAACACAACCCACAAGGTACAAACATACCTACTCAAATTGAAAAACAACACAACAACACACACACAAAACGGCAAAACAACAAAACTCAAAAATCCCCCAACGAAACTTAACTAAAATCCCCGTGCCCATAACATAACCCACAAGAAACAAACATACCTACTCAAAATGAAAAACAACACAACAACACACTCACAAAACGGCAAAACAACAAAACTCAAAAATCCCCCAACGAAACTTAACTAAAATCCCAGTGCCCATAACACAACCCACAAGGTACAAACATATCTACTCAAAATGAAAAACAACACAACAACACTCACAAAACGGCAAAACAACAAAACTCAAAAATCTCCCAACGAAACTTAACCAAAATCCCCGTGCCCATAACACAACCCACAAGGTACAAACATACCTACTCAAATTGAAAAACAACACAACAACACACACACAAAACGGCAAAACAACAAAACTCAAAAATCCCCCAACGAAACTTAACTAAAATCCCCGTGCCCATAACATAACCCACAAGAAACAAACATACCTACTCAAAATGAAAAACAACACAACAACACACTCACAAAACGGCAAAACAACAAAACTCAAAAATCCCCCAACGAAACTTAACTAAATTCCCCGTGCCCATAACACAACCCACAAGGTACAAACATATCTACTCAAAATGAAAAACAACACAACAACACTCACAAAACGGCAAAACAACAAAACTCAAAAATCTCCCAACGAAACTTAACCAAAATCCCCGTGCCCATAACACAACCCACAAGGTACAAACATACCTACTCAAATTGAAAAACAACACAACAACACACTCACAAAACGGCAAAACAACAAAACTCAAAAATCCCCCAACGAAACTTAACTAAAATCCCCGTGCCCATAACACAACCCACAAGGTACAAACATATCTACTCAAAATGAAAAACAACACAACAACACTCACAAAACGGCAAAACAACAAAACTCAAAAATCCCCCAACGAAACTTAACCAAAATCCCCGTGCCCCTAACACAACCCACAAGGTACAAATATACCTACTCAAAATGAAAAACAACACAACAACACACTCACAAAACGGCAAAACAACAAAATTCAAAAATCCCCCAACGAAACTTAACTAAAATCCCCGTGCCCATAACACAACCCACAAGGTACAAACATATCTACTCAAAATGAAAAACAACACAACAACACACTCACAAAACGGCAAAACAACAAAACTCAAAAATCCCCCAACGAAACTTAACTAAAATCCCCGTGCCCATAACACAACCCACAAGGTACAAACATATCTACTCAAAATGAAAAACAACACAACAACACTCACAAAACGGCAAAACAACAAAACTCAAAAATCCCCCAACGAAACTTAACCAAAATCCCCGTGCCCCTAACACAACCCACAAGGTACAAACATACCTACTCAAAATGAAAAACAACACAACAACACACTCACAAAACGGCAAAACAACAAAATTCAAAAATCCCCCAACGAAACTTAACTAAAATCCCCGTGCCCATAACACAACCCACAAGGTACAAACATATCTACTCAAAATGAAAAACAACACAACAACACACTCACAAAACGGCAAAACAACAAAACTCAAAAATCCCCCAACGAAACTTAACTAAAATCCCCGTGCCCATAACACAACCCACAAAGTACAAACAGATCTACTCAAAATGAAAAACAACACAGCAACACACTCACAAAACGGCAAAAGAACAAAACTCAAAAAAACCCCAACGAAACTTAACCAAAATTCCCATGCCCATAACACAACCCATAAGGTACAAACATATCTACTCAAAATGAAAAACAACACAACACACTCACAAAACGGCAAAACAACTGAGCATGCGCATTGGCGCCCAGCCGCAAGTTCCATCGCGCGCGCACATGGCCTTCCAGCCAATGTTCCCTCTGCGGAAACCATGCCCACTCCAAGCCCCGCCGCACCGCTTCCCGCACACACACACCCCCTGCTGCACACACACACGCAACCCCACGCTCCATCACTCCCCCCGCCGCCGCACACACACACGCAACCCCATGCTCCATCACTCCCCCCACCGCCGCACACACACGCAACCCCACTCCCCCCGCCGCCGCACACACACACGCAACCCCACTCCCCCACCGCCGCACACACACACGCAACCCCACGCTCCATCACTCCCCTGCCCCAATCTTACCTCCTTTTACTTCAGGCCACCTCCAAACCCCTCCCCGCCCTGTCAAAATCTAGGAAAGACAGGAAAGAAGGAAAGAAGGAAGAAAGAGAAAGGGAGGTAAAGAAAAAGGGGGAAGGAAGGAAAGTTAGAGGAAGAAGAAAAGGAAAGAAAAGGAAAGATGGAAGGAAAGGAGAGACAGCAGAAGAGAAAGAAAAAGGGGGAAGGAAGGAAAGAGATAGAGAAAGAAGAGGAGAAGGAAAGATGGGAAGGAAGGAAGGAAGGAGGGGGGGAGGGAGGGAGGGAAAGAAGGAGAGAAAGAGGGAAGATTGGCCACAGCAACACGTGGCGGGTAAAGGTTGTTATTTCTATTATTATTATGATGATGCTATTGTTCCTATGAGACCCTTTTAGGGGGAATGGGAGAGGTGTCAGGTCCCAGAGGCAATGCATTGCATTATTGTTATTGTTATGATGGTGGTGAAATAAAAGGAAATAAAAAGCGAAAGAAGGAAGCAAACAGGGAGGGAAGAAAGGCAAAGGAAGAAAGGGGGAGGGAATGAAGGAAAGAGAGAAGGATGAAACCAAGTAGTGAAAGAAGGAAAGAAAGAAAGAGGTAGAGAAGGAAGAAAGGAGAGAAAGGGGGAGGTAAAGGGGGAAGGAATAGGTAGGGACCTCTCTTTCATAATAGTCCAGATATCTACCTCAACTTTGATAAGTTTTACTATAGGCCACAGCAACGCGTGGCAGGGCACAGCTAGTATCATATATAATAATAAAAATAAATTTACCCTCACTTTGCGACCCTTATAAGAGATTCAGACACAAAGGTAAGTTATAATAACTAAAGGTATCTCATGAACACCTTTCATTTACATTTTAAATATATATGTTTTATAAAACATAAATTTCAAAGAGTTTGGTCATTATTTTTCTTGTCACTTTCTTGCAACACACCTACACAATTGCAGACGTCACACACATGTTGTCATGACACAAGAGTTTGGAAAACTCTGCTGTAAAAGAAGGATGAAATTGTGCATGCACATGAGACAGAAAGGCGAACTGGACATGCACCCAACTTTCCTCTAAGAGAGTAACATCTGGGGCTGAACTTTTCTGTGCAATAGCTTATGGACAAGTGACAATGGGATAGATCATGGCTTCAGTTTATGTTTATTTAGTTTTCTATACCTAAAGTGCTAATTGTATTTTAATCTGTAATATGTTTTATTATGGTTTAGTTATCTTATTATGTTTTACTTTTTTGACTTTTGGACCTTTTGCCACCCTCTATGGACTTCTTTTCCCATCATGGACTTACTCTCACCCTTGGATCTTCTTGAAATGAACTATGAATTAATATTGGACCATGATCAAAGCTTCTGTCAATTTCCTTAGGGGACACTGGGGGGAGGGATGGAGGGATATGATTTCTATAACTTGTTTTCTTTATTTCTACATTTTCCCTGTGTATCTGACCTTTTTCTGACCCTTTTGCCCCATTCCCCTCTCTTTGGAAAAAATGTATAAAAATATAAGAAAGTCGCCCTGACCCTGGAAAGGAAGCAATTAGCCATTGCAGAAACCCTTATCAAAGAACATAACTTGCATGAAGGATAACAAAGAATCATGCCCCTGGCCTTGGAGGATTTGGCCACCATGGAAATGATCGCTTGGCAGAATTTTAATCATTTTACAATAGGACAAGGGGAAACCTTCAGAAATTTTCCCCCCTCCTGCCCTGTTTCCATTCAAACTCTCTCATTGAAGACATCCACCTAAAGTTTCCCCCATTGGTCCCCTGTCTTATCGTAAGAGGAAAACCTGGATTAAGTTGGTATTGCCAACATCAATGTTTATTTCAATCAATCACCAGACAATAGACTAGCTTAGCTTGAAGGCCATTTAGGACTCGCTGGGCCCCTGGACATTTCCTGTGTCTTCATAATCCATTCAAGAATGCATTGTATTCCCTTGTCCCGTCTCCCTCCCTCCTGATTCGCTGGAGCGCAGAAGCAGCAGGAGTCTTCTGATTGGCTCTGGCACACTGCGGAAGCCCTGTGATTGGCCCAGACGCGCGGGGGACGGCCAAGCCTCCTCCCAGCTGTTTGTGCGCCAGCCAATCACCTTCGAGTCGGGCGAGGGGTTGGGAGCGGGAGATTTGAACCACACAACTCTGTATTTCTATAAAAATGGCATTTATTTGTGTACATGTTATGCTCAGCTTGGCAAATGATTGCTGCTTTGCATGCTTTTCAGCTGAATCGCTAATAAATCATCTCGGCGGCACTTTCTTCAACTTTGGTGAGATTCTTTTTGGGAACCTAGGGAAAATAAATTACTTAAAATTAGGCTTCTCTTTGCTCACCAACGTAGCGATCCCTCTTTGGTAGGGCCGCAGGGTCTCTCCTCTTTGAATAGACTCTTTTAAATTGCCTATCGACTTCATCTGCATATTTCCAGTTTCCTATTCTTGGACTGCAACTCCGAGCAAGATAAGATAGATAGATGAGATAGAGCTATATAGGTAGGTAAATAAATCAATCAGGAGGACTACTGGGAGTTGCAGTCCACAAAGAGGTAGAGAAGGAAAAAAGGAGAGAAAGAGGAAGGGAAGAAAAATGGGGGGAAGGAAGGGGAAGAGAAAGAGAAGGAAGGAAGGAGAGAAGGAAAGAGTAAAAGAAGGGAAGGATGGAGAGAAAGAAAGGAGGAGAGGAAGAGGGAGGGGAAGGTTGGCCATAGCAACGTGTGGTGGGTACAGCTAGTTGTTTATATATCTGTATTTATTTTGAACTTTTATATCCCATTCTTTTCCACCTCTGTGGAGGGACTCAGAACGGCTAACAACAGCAAAAATTAAATGCTACACAATAAATAACATTTTAAAAACAACATCTATATAAGTAAAAATGTAATGTTAGTTTGTGGGATTAACATAACTCAAAAACCACTGGATGAATTGACACCAAATTTAGACACAATACACATATCAGGCCAACAAGTGAACTCATAAAAACACTGAAAAACACAGCGGAAGACATTTAAAAAGCCGAAAAATAAAAAATACATTACATCGTATGCACAAAACCACATATATATGCAAACACACAGATACACAAATATATACACATACCTATACACATATATACACACAGAAAACACATATACACAAACTGGGACACAGCAACGCGTGGCAGGGGGTGGCTAGTACATAATAAATAAATTATAAAATACATATAAAAGATAGTTCGCCGAGTTAAAAACATCATCCAACTCAATCCAAACATTGTGGTCCAATAACTCTTAGTCTTTACCAATTCAATCCATCAATCTGCGAATACCTGATTCCAAAGCCAGGATTTCTGTGTTTTTTTCCTGAAGGTCAGGAGAGAGGGGGCAGACCTAACCTCATTGGGGAGAGAGTTCCATAGCCAGGGGGCCACCACAAAGAAGGCCCTGTCTCTTGTCCCCACCAAGCGCGACTGCAAAGATGGTGGGACCGAGAGCAGGGCCTCTCCGGAAGATCTTAAAGTCCTTGATGGTTTATAGGGGAAGATACGTTTGGACAGGTAAAATGGGCTGGAACCGTGTAGAGTTTTATAGGTTAAAACTAGCACTTTGAATTGTGCTCGGAAGCTAATCGGAAGCCAGTGGAGCTGGTGTAACAGGGAGTTGTAATGTTCATCTTCCAGTCCCAATTCAAGGTGCAGGTCATCACCTATGAAGCCCTAAACAGTTTGGGACCCACCTACCTTTCTGACTGCCTCTCCTACCACAAACCTGCACGATCTCTTCTCCGCTGTGCCCCCCCCCCCCCCCCCCCCCCCCCCCCGCTTTTGGAACTTGCTACCTGCGGAGATCAGGCAAGCCTCTACCCTACCAGCCTTCAAGAAAGAGCTAAATACTTGGCTCTTCCGATGTACATTCGGAGAGTGACCGCTCAACCCATTTGTTTGTTCCCACCTACAATTGCCCTCATGATAAAACAGCTTCCCCTGTCCTTTAAAAAGGCTAAACCCACTGCTCCTCCTTCTTGGGCTCTTATCTTACAAATAAACTTTTTATTCCTATCTCACCCAGGGTTTTAACCTTTTAACATTTTATCTCATAAATCTGGCCCGCCCTTTGTGTTTGATTTTAGTATGCTATTTTATACTGTTTATTTTATTTATTATTTCATATATTTTTGTGATGTATTTTTTGCTGTTTTGTGTCTTATTGTGTTGTATTATTTTTGGGCTTGGCCTCATATTAGCCGCCCCGAGTCCCCTTTTGGGAAATGGTGGCGGGTTATAAATAAAGTTTATTATTATTATTTGAAACAGAACAAGATGAGTCCACAGCAGACAAGATCTCTCTGCTGGTTGTTGAATTAGATCACACGTCGGACACTTCCCAAGTGTCTAGGACTGTGTGATGTATCGGCGAATAATGCGTGCAGATCCCAGTAAGGTGTCCTTTTGCAGCTGGCAGATGGTAATTTTGTCAGTGCAGATTGTGTTCAAGTGCAGACCAAGGTCTTTAGGCACTGCACCCAGTGTGCCGATCACCACTGGGACCACCTTGACTGGCTTGTGCCACAGTCTTTGCAGTTCGATCTTTAAATCCTCATATCGTGTCAGCTTTTCCAGTTGCTTCTCTTCAATCCTGCTGTCACCTGGGATTGCAACATCAACAATCCATACTTTGTTTTTTAACACAATCATGAGGTCAGGAGTATTGTGCTCCAAAACTCTATCAGTCTGACTTCGGAAGTCCCAGAGGAGTTTGACGTGCTCATTTTCTGTAACTTCTTCTGGCTTGTGATCTCACCAGTTAGTTGTCACAGGCAGATGGTATTTGTGGCACAAGTTCCAGTGAATCATCTGAGCAGTGTTATGCCTCTGCTTGTAGTCTGTCTGCGCAATCTTCTTGCAGCAGCTGAGGGTGTGAACTATTGTTTCATCTGCTTCCTTGCAGAGTCTACATTTGGGATCTGCCATCGACTTTTCAATTCTGGCTTTGATGGCATTGGTTCAAATGGCTTGTTCTTGGGCTGCCAGAACCAGGTCCTTCGTCTCCTTTTTCAGAGTTCCATTTGTCAATTTGGCTCTCAATTTTTCCTAGAAACTGTCCATGGAGAGTCTTCTTTGGCCAGTTTTCTCTTCAGCTCTGGATTGTGTTTTTACGGTATTCCCTCTTTGTCTTTTGCACTTTAAGCAGTTTACTACTATTTACTTCCCTCAATGTTGGTTCTTGACTGCCTTTCACATAATCTGCCAGAGCATGTTTCTTATTCTTATTGTTATTAATTATATTATTATTATTGACACAAAAGCACAGTATGTCACAGCAAACGAGATGTCTATGCTGTATTTTGTATCACAAAATCACAAGTTGAACACTTCCCAAGCGTCTAGGACTGTGTGATGTATTTTTGGATGATGCGCGCAGATCCAAGTAAGGCCTTTTGCAGTTGACAGATCGTGATGTCGTCAATGTTTATTATTTCCAAATGCCGGCTGAGATCTTTTTGCACGGCGCCCAGTGTGCCAATGACCACTGGGACCACCTGTACTGGTTTATGCCAGAGCCTTTGCAGTTCGATTTTGAGGTCTTGATAACGGCTGAGTTTTTCCTGTTGTTTTTCCTCAATGCGACTGTCTCCCGGTATGGCGACATCAATAATCCAGACTTTTTTCTTTTCCACAATCATGATGTCTGTTGTATTGTGTTCCAAACCTTTGTCAGTCTGGATTCGAAAGTCCCACAGTATTTTTGCATGTTCATTTTCCACGACCTCTGCGGGTTTATGATCCCACCAATTTTTTGCTGGTGGCAGGTGGTACTTGTGACATAAGTTCCAGTGAATCATCTGGGCCACAGAGTTGTGTCTTTGTTTGTAGTCCGTCTGTGCGATTTTCTTACAACAGCTGAGGATATGCTCCATGCTTTCATCCGCTTCCTTGCGCAGTCTGCATTTTGGGTCATCCACTGGTTTTTCAATCCTGGCCTTAATGGCGTTGGTTCTGATGGCTTGTTCCTGGGCTGTAAGAATCAGGCCTTCTGTCTCCTTCTTCAGGGTTCCATTCATGAGCCATAACCAGGTCTTCTCCTTGTCAACTTTTCCTTCAGTCTTCTCAAGGAAGTTCCCATGTAAGGCAGTTATTTATTATTATTATTATTATTATGCGCTCCCTGTACCCCGCTCCCGTAAGCAACCTAGCCGCTGAGTGTTGGACTAGTTGGAGCTTCTGGGCAGTCTTCAGCGGCAACCATACGTAGAGTGTGTTGCAGTAATCTGTAGGATGTCCAGGGCAGGAGAACTTGATATGTTCAGTGGGATGAAGTTTTAGCAGTTCTCAACCTGTGGGTCCCCAGGTGTTTTGGCCTACAACTTCCAGAAATCCTAGCCAGTTTACTAGCTGTTAGGAGTATAGAATCATAGAATCACAGAGTTGGAAGAGACCTCATGGGCCATCCAGTCCAACCCCCCGCCAAGAAGCAGGAATATTGCATTCAGATCACCCCTGTCAAGATGGCCATCCAGCCTCTGTTAAAAAACTTCCAAAGAAGGAGCCTCCACCACAGAGAGTACCACTGCTGAATGGCTCTCACATTCAGGAAGTTCTTCCTCATGTTCAGATGGAATCTCCTTTCTTATAGTTTGAAGCCATTGTTTCGTGTCCTAGACTCCAGGGAAGCAGAAAACAAGCTTGCTCCCTCCTCCCTGTGGCTTCCTCTCACATAGTTATACATGGCTATCATATCTCCTCTCAGCCTTCTCTTCTTCAGACTAAACATGCCCAGCTCCTTAAGCCGCTCCTCATAGGGCTTGTTCTCCAGACCCTTGATCATTTTAGTCGCCCTCCTCTGGACACATTCCAGCTTGTCAATATCTCTCTTGAATTGTGGTGCCCAGAATTGGACACAATATTCCAGATGAGGTCTAACTAAAGCAGAATAGAGGGGTAGCATTACTTCCCTAGATTTAGGCACTATGCTCCTATTCCAACCTTGCTATATACCTGTGAGACGTGGACTGTCTACAGACGCCACATGCAACTCCTGGAACGATTCCATCAGCGCTGCCTCCAGAAAATCCTGCAAATCTTCTGGGAAGAGAAGCAGACAAATGTCAGTGTGCTGGAAGAAGCAAAGACCACCAGCATTGAAGCGATGGTCCTCTGCCATCAACTCTGCTGGGCCGGCCACGTTGTCCGGATGCCTGACCAACGTCTCCCAAAGCAGTTGCTCTACTCTGAACTTAAGAACGGAAAACGGAACGTTGGTGAACAGGAAAAGAGATTTAAAGATGGGCTCAAAGCCAACCTTAAAAACTCTGGCATAGACACTGAGAACTGGGAAGCCCTGGCCCTTGAGCGCTCCAGCTGGAGGTCAGCTGTGACCAGCACTGCTGCAGAATTTGAGGAGGCACGAATGGAGGGTGAAAGGGAGAAGCGTGCCAAGAGGAAGTCGTGTCAAGCCAACCCCGACCGAGACTGCCTTCCACCTGGAAACCAATGCCCTCACTGCGGAAGAACATGCAGATCAAGAATAGGGCTCCACAGCCACATGCGGACCCACAGGGAAACCCATGATGGAAGACCATTTTACTCGTCCAACGAGGGATCGCCGAAGTAAGTAAGTAAGTAAGTAAGTTGAATGCTCTCATTAAGGAGACCAGACTTGGTGGAAGTCATCGCTAATAGTCAACATGGATTTATCAAAAACAAGTCATGCCAGACTAATCTGATCTCTTTTTTCGATAGAGTTACAAGCTGGGTAGATGCGGGGAATGCCGTGGATGTAGCGTACCTGGATTTCAGTAAGGCCTTCGACAAGGTCCCCCATGACCTTCTGGCAAGGAAACTAGTTCAATGTGGGCTAGGCGAAACTACGGTGAGGTGGATCTGTAATTGATTAAGTGGACGAACACAGAGAGTGCTCACTAATGCTTCCTCTTCATCTTGGAAAGAAGTGATGAGCGGAGTGCCGCAGGGTTCCGTCCTGGGCCCGGTCCTGTTCAACATCTTTATTAATAACTTAGATGAAGGGCTAGAAGGCATGATCATCAAGTTTGCAGATGACACCAAATTGGGAGGGATAGCCAATACTCCAGAGGACAGGAGCAGAATTCAAAACGATCTTGACAGATTAGAGAGATGGGCCAAAACTAACAAAATGAAGTTCAACAGTGACAAATGCAAGATACTCCACTTTGGCAGAAAAAATGAAATGCAAAGATACAGAATGGGGGACAATGCCTGGTTCGAGAGCAGTACGTGTGAAAAAGATCTCGGAGTCCTCGTGGACAACAAGTTAAACATGAGCCAACAATGTGATGTGGTGGCAAAAAAAGCCAATGGGATTTTGGCCTGCATCAATAGGAGCATAGTGTCTAGATCTAAGGAAGTAATGCTACCCCTCTATTCCGCCTTGGTTAGACCACACCTGGAATATTGTGTCCAATTCTGGGCACCACAATTCAAGAGAGATATTGACAAGCTGGAATGTGTCCAGAGGAGGGCGACTAAAATGATCAAGGGTCTGGAGAACAAGCCCTACGAGGAGCGGCTTAGGGAACTGGTCATGTTTAGCCTGAAGAAGAGAAGGCTGAGAGGAGATATGATAGCCATGTATAAATATGTGAGAGGAAGCCACAGGGAGGAGTGAGCAAGCTTGTTTTCTGCTTCCTTGGAGACTAGGACGCGGAACAATGGCTTCAAACTACAAGAGAGGAGATTCCATCTGAACATGAGGAAGAACTTCCTGACTGTGAGAGCCGTTCAGCAGTGGAACTCTCTGCCCCGGAGTGTGGTGGAGGCTCCTTCTTTGGAAGCTTTTAAACAGAGGCTGGATGGCCATCTGTCAGGGGTGATTTGAATGCAATATTCCTGCTTCTTGGCAGGGGGTTGGACTGGATGGCCCATGAGGTCTCTTCCAACTCTTTGATTCTATGATTCTATGATTCTAGGTGGTTGACAAGGGCGGAGCTGCAGGCTATTGAAGGCTGCTCTGCCCCCTGCTGTGCTCTTTGCTTCAGCGTGAGCTAGGAGGCAGGTTTCAACCCCAACCCCTTCCCTGTGAAATTTTCAAACCCCCCCCCCCGAAAATTTCAACCCCTCCCGAAATTTTTTTCTGGCGACGGCTCTGCTGTGAGGCCAGGGAACCTGTCACCTGAATGGACGCCTCAGCCAAAAGGGGGCGGGGCTTAGGAATGTATTGACAGTTGTGGAGGAAAGGAGAGGAGAGGAGGACGGCGGCTGTGGTGGGGTTGGCGGGAGCGCGCACGCACGCACGTACGCAGAGCGCGCCCTGACGCACGGCGACGCAGCGGAGGACCCTGAAGGGAACGGCTGAGGCGTTTGTGTCCCTTCCTTCGTCGCGGGGGCGCGCCGAGGCGGGTGTGCGTGCCTGAGGGAAAGGAAGAAGGGTGGAAAGCGAGGCGAAGCGGGCAGAACCCGGGGCTCCGTCGGTGGAGCCCGAGGAGGAGGAAGAGGAAGAGAGGAGGGCGCGAGGGGTCGGCCCTCACCCCGAAGCCAATATTCCCGAAATCAAGCGCTACGCGGCGGCGGGGGCGGCGGGGCCCGGGGCGGCGGCGGCGGGGCCCGGAGGAGGAGGAGCCGGGGGAGGAGACCGCAGCGAGGCCTCCAACGCCGCCAACGCCTCCGCCGCCGCCATGGAGGCCCTGGGACCAGGTGAGCGCCAGGAGGGGCCTGCAGGTGAGGCGGAGCGGGCCTTCGTGCCCTATTCATGCCCGTGCTGCTTCCAGGCACAACAAAACCTTGTCGCCTCAAGGGGAGGCTTTTCTTCTCGCTTTATATACACCAGGCACGGGCCAATTTGGGCCTTCCCTCCCTCCAGGTGTTTTGGACTTCAACTCCCACCATTCCTAACAGCCTCGGGAACAGGAAAGGGCCTGAGGCTGTTAGGAATGGTGGGAGTTGAAGTCCAAAGCATCTGGAGGGAAGGAGGGCCCAAATTACCCTTGCCTGAAGTAGACATATATGCAATACACATGGACTCCTCCTGGACATTTATTTATTTACTAGCTTGGGGACCCGGCGGTGCCCGGGTTATTTGAGAAGGCATTGTTTGTTTTGTGAAGTTTGGTAATGTGTAATACTATTGTCGAAGGCTTTCATGGCTGGAATTACTAGGTTCTTGTGGGTTTTTTCGGGCTCTAGGGCCATGTTCTAGAGGCATTTCTCCTGACGTTTCGCCTGCATCTATGGCAAGCATCCTCAGAGGTAGTGAGGTCTGTTGGAAATAGGACAATGGGTTTATATTATATGAAACAACCAGGCACAGCTTAACACCTCTCAGCAGGAGATTTTTCCCAGGCTCAGGCAGGTCTTCAAATGCTAATGAAGGTTGAAACATTCACACCTATCTCTAGCAAGGAAGAGCTCTTTGCCCCACCCCAGCCATTCCACAGATATATAAACCCATTGTCCTATTTCCAACAGACCTCACCTCTGAGGATGCTTGCCATAGATGCAGGCGAAACGTCAGGAGAAATGTCTCTAGAACATGGCCCTATAGCCCGAAAAAACCCACAAGAACCTAATGTGTAATACTGTTTATTAGGGGGGGGGGGGAAGCTTTCTTTCTTTCTGTTTTTTAATTAATGCCCCCATTAGAAAATGCATAAGGATGTGGGTGAACTACAATTTCCAGAATTGAGGGTCAGTCATTCCCAAACTGCCATTACTTAAAGTTGGCCATGTTGGATCTGTGTGCCAAGTTTGGGCCTGATCCAACAAGTTCGGTGATATCTAGGTAGGGGTGAACTACAACTCCCAGATTCCCAGGGCAATCACCCCCAAGCTCAGCCAGTATGCACAATTGGCCATGTTTGTTCTGTGTGCCAAGTTGGGTCCCGATCCATCGTTTGCTGAGATCAGTGTTCTCTGGATAAGGGTGAACTACAACTCTCAGGGTAATAACCCCTAAACTCTGCAAGTATAGACAATTGCCCATGGTGGGTCTGTGTGCCAAGTGAGTTCCAGGTCCATCAATGGTGTAGTTCAGAGTGCTCTTAGATTGCAGGTGAACTATGCATCCCAGTCCCTACAACTCCTATAAATTATTGTGAATTCTCTCCAAACCTCTCCAGTATGTTCAGTTGCTGATCAATTCCGCTGCTGTGTGCCATAGGAAAGGGTTGGAATGGGATAAGGGAGAAGCAGTCGGTGGGGACATGCAAATGAAGAGAGAAAGGAATACTGGGATGTGCTTGCTATAACCTGCAATGTCCTTTGAGAGAGTGACTTGCTGTCTTCTCAATACTGGAAACAATAGCCTATCTGTGGAGGCTGGAGGCTATCTGTGTGAGCAGACACCTGTGCCACATATAGATTTTCACTTTTATTATATGTATAGATAGATAGATTTATTTACTTAAAATGTTTTCTATACCGGCCTTCTCACCTCTCTTGAGGGACTCAGACCGGTTTCCAACCATAATATCACATACAGTTAATAAAAACATAATAATTCATTTTACACTAAAACATTAAAACAGCAATTACATTCAATAACTACAGTGGTCAGTCGTCACACTAACTCGTTGTTCATCATCCTCCATCCATATCTGGCTCACTCGTCGAATGCCTGTCTCCATAACCAAGTCTTCACCTGTTTCCTAAATGTCAGGATAGACGGGACGGTTCTGATCTCCAGTGGAAGAGAGTTCCAGAGTCAAGGGGCCACCACCGAGAAGGCCCTGTCCCTCGTCCCCACCAGACGCGCTTGCGCGGCCGGTGAGACCGAGAGCAGGGCCTCTCCAGACGATCTTAATAATCTTGATGGTTCATAGGGGAGAATACGTTCGGAGACAACAAGTTAAACATGAGCCAACAATGTCATGCGGCGGGTAAAAAAGCCAATGAGATTTTGGCCTGCATAAATAGGAGTCTAGTGCCTAGATCTGTGTTTCTCAACCTTCCTAATGCCGCGACCCTTTAATACAGTTCCTCATGTTGTGAAGACCCCCAACCATAACATTATTTTCATTGCGTCTTCATAGCTGTAGTTTTGCTACTGTTATGAATCATAATGTAAATACCTGATATGCAGGATGTATTTTCATTCACTGGACCAAAGTTGGCACAAATACCCGATCTGCCCAAATTTGAAGACTCCAAAACCAAAGGACACTGCCCATCAAACCCTGTAGGTATCTATATATATTTATAAATACATTAAAACTTCCCTCATTCCCTCTCTCCTTGTGTGTGTGTAAAGGCAGTTCCCAATTTATGAACGAGATGGGTTCTCTAGGCTTGCTATTAAGTTGAATGTGTATGTAAGCAGGAACAAGTACTTTAAAAAGTGTAACACACTCTCTCTACATTATGTATATATGTATGTGATAGCATTGGGTATCTCTCTCTCTCTCTCTCTCTCTCTATATATATATATATATATTAGCGTTGCTGTGACCCACATGGGGGTTCTATGTTTGGCCCAATTCTGTTGTTGGTGGGTTTCAGAATGCTCTGTGATTGAAGGTGAACTATAAATCCCAGCTACTACAACTCTCAAATGTCAAGATTCTATTTTCCCCGAACTCCACCAGTGTTCACATTGGGGCATATTGAGTATTTGTGTAGAGTTTGGTCCAGATCTATCATTGTTTGAGTGTACAGTGGTCTCTGGATGTAGGTGAACTACAACTCCAAAACCAAAGGACACTGCCCACCAAACCCTTCCAGTATTTTCTGTTGGTCATGGGAGAACTCTGTAATAAGGTTGGTTCAATTCCATCCTCGGTTGGGTTCAGAATGCTCTTTGATTGTAGGTGAACTATAAATCCCAGCAAGTACAACTCCCAAATGACAAAATCATTTTTTTTTTTGAGTGAAGGACATACATTGGGTTGTTAGGTGTATGCTGTCCAAATTTGGTGTCAATTTGTCCAGTGGTTTTTGAGTTCTGTTAATCCCACAAACAAACATTACATTTATTTATATATATGCGTGTGTGTGTACGCGTGATGAAGAGCTATCATGTATGTATGCATCTTTTTATAAATAGATAATAAACCCCTCCCTCCATCTTCCTTAATGTGCATGTGTGCATTATGCAGCTATGTATATACATTTCTACATACATAAAAACTTGCCATATATATCTATATCATATAGGTCTCTATGCATGCACATATCTCTTTATAAACAGATAATAAAGACCTGCCTCACTCTGTCTCCTTTAACATGCATGTGACAGTACAGACATTTATGTACATTTATAAACCCAATGCATTTATAAATACATAAAAACTTCACATATATACACATTATATAGAACATATGTATGTATGCATCTATCTCTTCAAAACTCCCTCGCTCTTTCTTTAATGTGTGTGAGACAGTATATGTGTATGTATGTAGATATGTATATGTATTCATAAATGCATAAAATCTTCCCACACATATGTCTGCATGTATGGATATTGCTCTTCAAAAACAGAAAATGAAGACCTCTCTCACTGTGTCTCCCTTAATGTGCCTAAAACAACATATGTGTATGGATATAGATATTTATATACATTGACAAATACATAAAAACTTCATACACACACACACATACACACACACATATATATAGTCTGCATTAATGGATATATCTCTTCAAAAACGAATAAAGACCTCTTGCTCTGTCTCACTTAATGTGTGAGAGATAGTATATGTGTATGGATGTAGATATGTATATACATTGATAAATACATAAAATACATCAAAAATTCCCACACATATATATGTAATATTATATATGTGTGTGAGTTGGGGAGATTGATTTTGGAGTTTGGGAGTTGTAGTTGCTGGGATTTCTACTTCACCTACAATCAAAGAGCATTCCGAATTCCACCAACGATGGAATTGAACCAAATTTGGCACACAGAGGTAGTGACCTTACTACCTCTGAGGATGCTTGCCATAGATGCAGGCGAAATGTCATGAGAATGCCTATAGAACATGGCCACATAGCCTGAAAAAAACCTACAACAACACAGTATTTTCTGTTGATCATGTTGATCATATGTGAAGTTTTTATGTATTTATAAATGCATTGTGTTTATAAATGTACATAAATGTCTGTACTGTCACATGGATGTTAAAGGAGACAGAGTGAGGCAGGTCTTTATTATCTGTTTATAAAGAGATATGTGCATGCATAGAGACCTATATGATAGATATAGATATATATGGCAAGTTTTTATGTATGTATAAATGTATATAGATATCTGCATAATACATACATGATAGCTCTTCATCATGTGCGCGCGCGCACACACACACACACACACACAAATAAATAAATGTAATGTAATGTTTGTTTGTGGGATTAACAGAACTCAAAAACCACTGGACGAATTGACTCCAAATTTGGACAGCATACACCTAACAACCCAATGTATGTCCTTCACTCAAAAAATTGATTTTGTCATTTGGGAGTTGTAGTTGCTGGGATTTATAGTTCACCTACAATCAAAGAGCATTCTGAACCCCACCAAGGATGGAATTGAACCAAACTTGGTACAGAGTTCTCCCATGACCAACAGAAAATACTGGAAGGGTTTGGTGGGCAGTGTCCTTTGGTTTTGGAGTTGTAGTTCACCTACATCCAGAGATCACTGTGCACTCAAACAATGATAGATCTGGACCAAACTCTACACGAATACTTAATATGCCCAAATGTGAACACTGGTGGAGTTTGGGGAAAATAGAATCTTGACATTTCAGAGTTGTAGTAGCTGGGATTTATAGTTCACCTTCAATCACAGAGCATTCTGAACCCCACCAACAATAGAATTGGGCCAAACCTCCAACATAGAACCCCCTTGTGGGCCACATCAACGCTAATATATATATATATAGAGAGAGAGAGAGATACCCAAAACTATCACATGCATATATACATAATGCAGAGTGTGTGTGTGTGTGTTACACTTTTTAATGTACTTGTTCCTGCTTACATACATATTCAACTTAATAGCAAGCCTAGAGAACCCATCTTGTTCATAAATTGGGAACTGCCTTTACACACACACAAGGAGAGAGGGAATGAGGGAAGTTTTAATGTATTTGCAAATGTATATACATACCTACATGCATAGACATATACTGTCACATACACATTAAGGGAAGATAGTGTGAAGGAAGCCTTCTAATCTATTTCTTAGATATATCTCTATTTGCAAAGAGATATATTCATATACAGATCTATATATGATATATATGGAAAGTTTTTATGTATTTTATATATTTATAAATGTACTGTATATACATATCAACATACTTACAAATATATGGTCACCCGAACATTAAAAGAGAGAGTGATGGAGCCCATCAATATCTGTTTATAATGAAATATGTGCATGTATACATATGCATTTACTATGTGTTTGTGTGTGTATATAATGAGAAAAAAATGTATGTATTTATAAATATATATACACACATTTAAGGGGAGACAGTAAAAGAGGTCATTATCTATAAATATATCTATATATAAATGCATACATACATAAATGTATACTATATCTGGCTATGTGCATGCAGACAGAAGGGGAGACAGAATGGGGAGAGGTTTTATTCTCCCTCCCCCCCTCTATATATATACACACACACGAGGAGACAGTGAGAGAAGTCTGTATTATTTACAAAGATATATCCACACATACCTACACATGTATATACACGTGTAGTTATGATTTTAATGCTACATTAAGATTTTTTAATTCTATGTTTTAATTTTAAATGTCTGTTCATGTTCTATATTTAATATGATTTTAAAGTTTAAGGTTTAATTTATAGTTTAATTTATAGTTACATGTTATCATTTTAGTTATTATTCTTTGGTTTGTATATATGTTGGCATTGAATTTTGCAAGGGGTACAAGCTGTACCTTCTTTATCTGAAATGCTTGGGACGAGAAGTGTTTTTGATCTCCCCACCCACCAACAGATTTTGGAATACTTGTATTTGCATTATACACACATAATAAGACACCTTGGAAATGGGACCCAAGTCTAAACACAAAATGTATTTATGTTTCATATACATCTTCTATACCTCCGCACTATGTGTATAAGGTGTATATGAAGTTGTGTGTTGGCGAATTATCAGGATGCAAAAGGGTCACTATTTCAGCCACCCATGTGGACAATTTCAGATTTTGGAGTGTTTCAGAATTCCGGAATGCTAAACCTGTGTTTACATGCATATAGATACACACATAGAGGGTGTTCTCCAAAAATGTATGCACCCTATATTTATTTTGTTGATTAAATACATATATAGTGACGGACAAATGTTATAATGATTTCCTCCATGACTTACTTTGTCCTTGGAATAAATGGTAGCTTGGGTTCTAGAAGGAAGGCTTCTCAAAGAATGGGTTATGTCCTCAACTGCAAATGTTTGGATCATTTTGAATTTTGGATGCCATGCTGTTGTATACCATAGAGTGATATATCTTATTTTTTATTTCTTTTATTGTAAACACAGGTAGAATAATATCAAATTCAGTAACCATTTCATAATACAAATAGAATATTATCTTTATTTTCTTAACATTGCTATTTCCACATTTATCTCTCACCTATGTCTATCAATATTTCTCCCTTCCCTCCTCCTTCTCCTCCCACCCTCAGGGAACAGTACTTCCCTTCATTCAAATATTACTTTAGGTGATCAATTGTGGAGAAAGTATGGTTCAGTTCTTTGTATTTTCCTTTTACTCTATCTACCAGTCTTCCCCATTTCAGAACCCAGTTCTTCTTGATTTGGCCTGATGTGTATTTGGTTCTCCTTTCAATGATGCAATCCTTGAGCATGAAATCAGCTAACTATTCGAAGCATTTTTTGACTTCCCACTTTCTATGTTCTTTCCAGCCCACAGCCACTGTTGCTTGGGCAGCGAGGAGTGATATATCTAGATCTCTGTTGTGATACTAACTTTTATGAATGGACCAATGTTCCCCCCACATGGTGTATAGATCAGGGCAGGCTTTGAAAACCTTTAGATCCCTTCTGCAGGTAAAGATGTTGCCATGCCTATTTCTTCATGACAAGGAAAAGTGTGCAGAAGGCAGAACTGCGGTTTTCCATTGATACTGGGAGGAGAAATGTTAATGTTTGGGTAGGGTAGGACTCTGCAAAAGTGATTTTGGTTGTTGTTTTTTAAAGGCTAAACTGTGAATCTAATGTGAGCTATTTTGGGATAGGAGTAGGAATCATACAGCTGTTTTTGGTTGAATTGAATCTCCCAGTAACCTTGACCAGGATAGCTAATAGTGTGGAATGATGGGAGATACAATCAGACAACATCACGAGAGTGACGTAATTCCGTTGTTGTTGTTGTTATTGTTGTTGTTGTTGTTGTTGTTGTGTGCTTTTAAGTCATTTTTCACTTACATTGACTGTAAGGAGAACTTGTCACAGAGTTTTCTTGGCAATATTTGTTCACAGGGGGGATTGCTTTTCCCTTCTTTTGAGGCTGAGAGAGTGACATTCCTAGGGGCGGTAGGTTTCCATGACTGAGCAGGGCTTTAGATACTGGTCTCTAGAGTCAGCCAAAACTGAAATTACATATTATGCTATGTTGGCCTTCTCCTCCTAGGTCCTCCTTTGTTGTTCATTGCCATCAAGCTGACTTGGATTTATGGCAGCCCTATGAATGAGAGAGCTCCAAGGCCCCTTCTACACTGCCATATAAAATCCAGATATTTTTTGTTGTTGTTGTGTCAGGAGCATCGTGTTGTGAGAGAATTGGCCGTCTGCAAGGACGTTGCCCAGGGGACGCCCGGATGATTTTGATGTTTTATCATCCTTGTGGGAGACTTCTCTCATGTCCCCGCATGAGGAGCTGAAGCTGATAGAGGGAGCTCATCTGCCTCTCCCCGGATTCGAACCTGCGACCTGCACAGGGCTTTAACCCACTGCGCCACCAGAGTCTCCTCAATCCAGATTATCTGCAGTGAACTGGATTATACTACTGTGTAGATACATATAATCCAGGTCAAAGCAGATAATGTGGATTATCTGCTTTGATAATCTGAATTATATGGCAGTGTAGAGGGCCCCAAGTCACCCAGATTCAGGGTCATGGCTTCCTTGACTCAGTCTGTTCATATGTGATGTGGTCCTACCCCTGATATAGGAGAAATCCTGGCAGAAGAAGAACGTGTGTGTTTACTTAAGGGTATCTTTGCTTTGTGCTGGGTTGGGGGGGGGGGGGGGCATTTATTTTCTTATTTAGCTCAGCCTCATCTGCAGTCCCTATAGCTGGGGTTAGTAAGGAGTTGTCCCTGTATGATAAGCCAATGTATGCAAATCTGGAGCACATGATATTTTAAGGCATCTTGAGTTTAGCAATGTGTGGTGCAAAGATGCTCTTGCAGATTTGGCTGTGAACGCACCCTGGTGTGAAATCAGTTGTTGTTGCATGCCTCCATGTTATTTCTGGCCTATGCTGCCATGCTTAATTTTTAGGAGGGATGTTTAAGTTGAACTGTGTTCTTGGTAGGGCGAGCAAAAAAAAAATGTTAGAAAAGCTATTTTCATTAAGTTGGCACCAAAGTTAGTCATGGGTTCTCAATTTTAGGATGAGGAAGGTATTCTTGCCTCCTGTTAGGTATTTTCCTTAGGGTTTTAATACATTTCTCTCAGTTCCTTCAGTTCTCTGCCCTTAAATATTCAGGATTTTGGTCATGTGAGTCTTAGTCCCATTGTTTGGTCTTTTTTAGCTCTTATTTATTCTGAGTTTGGTTTCTTGCCCCCTGCCCTCCCTCCCCCTGAATTGACTAACAGTCCTGGGACCTTTTTTCACATTATTTATTTATTTATTTATTTACTTTATTTGTATACCGCTCTTCTCAGCCCTTAGGCGACTCAGAGCGGTTTACAACAATTTAGGTATACACAATACAAAATCATTAAGCATTTAAAAGCAATAGCATCACAAATCATTAAACATCAATATCATCACTACATCAATATAACAAATCCATCAGGTCTCATCAATGAAATCAGAATCCAAACTCGTTATCCGATATTCCGTGTTCCGATAGTCAGTCAATCAATCACACTTCTTAGTCGAATGCCTGTTCAAACCAACAAAAGAATCCAAACGCTCCCTCCCGCTGCCTCAACACATGTGCTATCTTCAATACCTGGTGGTTTTAGGCATTGATTAATATTTAAATATTGCCAAAACGGGCTTGGATGGACCAAAATTCTTATTTGCATAATGGTTTAAATCCTGGATTAGAAGCTTGCCATCTTTACCTGGTTATTATTATTATTATTATTATTATTATTATTATAACTTTATTTGTACCCCACTAGCATCTCCCAAGGGATTCGATGCGGCTTACAACAGGCCGGAGCCCAACACAATACAACAATACAATACATAGCAAATAAAACAGTTAAAGCAGAAAACAATAGCAATACAACAGGACAACAGGACATTATTAAAAACTGAGCCGGCCGGAGTAGGGTACAGGATTAAAAAGTGCTGAAGTGTCGTAGGGCTATGGGATTAAATATAAGTGCAGTGTGCGGTGAGGGTGATCTTGACTCTACTAAAGTGCTTCTGGGCTTTAGTAGTGGGGTTCCTAATCTGAGAAGGCACGTTGGAACAGCCAGGTTTTCAGGTTCTTTCTGAAAACCGCCAAAGTAGGGGCCTGTCTGAGATCTTTCGGGAGGGCATTCCAGAGGCGGGGGGCCACCACAGAGAAGGTCCTGTCCCGCGTCCCCACCAAACGCGCCTGTGACGCGGGTGGGATCACAAGCAGGGCCTCTCCTGATGACCGGAGTGAACGTGTGGGTTCGTAGACTGTGATGCGGTCACGCAGGTAGGGTGGTCCCAAACCGTTCAGGGCTTTGTAGGTAAGCACCTGCACCTTAAATTGAATATAACTGCAACATCTTTCAGTTGCTAAACTTATAACTGTTCTCCAAGATGCATCTGAAATGTGTGAAGGCTAAATGCTGTTACTTGCTGTTGCTAGATGAGTCACATGTGTTTCCTATCTTCCATTTTTATCCTACTTTTCAAGTCATGATGGGCCCACAGTACATAAAAATAAAACATGTCTATGTTTTAGAATGATCCACGCAGTGAGGGAATGAGAACCTAGCCACCTTGAGCGCTCTTCATGGTTGCAATTAGCTTTCAGGCAGATTGCGGGTTCATCTGTGTTATTGGACATTTCCTGAGAAAGGAGGAAGACAGCCAGTCTTTGAAGGGAATAAGTCCCAAGTCTTGGATTGATGGCAGCAGCAAAGCACCTGGCAAATTGAACTGATGGGAATATGGGGGAACCTGTGACTGCAATCCAGAGAGTTCTTTAAGGAGCCCTGGTGTATTGGCAATCAGAATGGCTACTTCATGGATGACAGCCCTCTCTTCTGTCATGAGTGGGCAACCAGCATACCACTGTTCCCATTATTTCTGGTCCTTTGCTGTCCTGACTTGGAATGATGGAAAGTAGAGTACACCAACATACCTGCACTCAAGCCTCACTTGGTAGCTTGGTGTAAATTGTTTGGCCCAATGGCTGTTGCATATCATTACCCTTATGTTCTAGTTTGGGATTTTGTAGATATATGAGGTACTAACCTCTGCCCCTTATTGGTGCAATTCATTGCTCATGCTCAATTCATTACTCATGGTTAAAAAGGGTAACTTTTTTTTTGGTCAACTATTAGGCATTGAAATTTTTATCTTGGAATCACTTTGCTTGGGAAAAAAATGCCAGGCCTATTTTTTAAATTTCGAGTTCTAGCAGAGCCATGGGAATGGATGCTTAATTAATTTTTGGGAAGCAGACCTTTGGAAGGGACAGTCTTCATTCCACATAGTAACAGAGTACAGTTGGTGAGGACAAGTCAGGATTTTCCTGGTAATTTTCTCTTGGTTTGTTTTATCTTCATGTTTCCTTTCCTCTTCCCAGCTCCTTTCTTTGTTTTCTAGTTGGTATGTTTGTTATATCTGGATATGTAGAACAAAAGTAGTGCCTGTGGATCTAGTGAAGAAAGGTGTGGAGTGGTGGTCTTTGGTGAGTTTCACCTGGGAAGCAGCAATATTAGGCTCATTTAGTAACAAGCCCCTTGAGACCCTTTCAAACTACACAGATGTAATATTATGATTCTGGAAAAAATAAAGCTGTGACAAAATTATTATTTTTTATTATTTCTGAATGTTTTCATGTTATGTTGACAATGTGAATATTTGACAATTGTCTGGATTAGTTGCTTGTGTGGCCAGGATATTCTTTCAGTCATCAGTGTTGGAATAAAGTGTATATGTGTACATTTGTGTCTTCAATCACCTGTTGACATATGGTGATGCCATGCATTTAATGGGGTTTTTTTAAAGCAAGAAATCCTCGGATATGTGGTTTTGCCACTTCCTCTAATATCTCTTTCTAATTTCTCAGTTCCAAGTAAATCAATTTTCAGGTTGGAAGTTCGTGAAAGTCTATATGATTGTTTTAAAGTGATTAAAATAGAGGTGAAATATAAAATTCTTCAATAGTCTTGTTACTGATACAATGATGTGGGAAGAAACTAAGCCAAAATCAATCTGTTCTAATACCCTTGATTCTATAGGTGGGAATGCAGAGTGAGATGTCATATAATCACTGAAATCTCGTTGGTGTTCTTCCTTCATGTGTTTGTACTTTGCAAGTGAATATTAGGTGGATCTGTCAAGTTTTTGAAGTTGTTGTGGCAAACCTTATCTCTAGAACAAATGATTTCACGTTACTTTTTTCACGTGAGGTATAGCCTAAATGTGAATTGGAATTGATGGACAGAGTGCATCCAGTTGTAAGTGAGATATCTCCCCACTTGCTCCGTTTCCCCAGGGCCGCCCACCAGCCTCTTTCAGCCGCCCCGCCGTCCTGGACTGGGAACAGTGGGGAAACCGATCCGTCTCCTAGCCAATCATTTCCAAGTGCAGATCCCGAAAATTGATGTTTATCATTATGACGTGGATATCAAACCAGAAAAGCGTCCCCGGAGGGTGAACAGGTAAGGCCTCTTTGACAGCCCCGTGCCTGTTATCCTCAGTAACCGAACTGCTATCAGTTGTAATGTTAAATGGACTATTTTGTTAAAGGGCTATAATATACTTGGAGCTTTGCAGTACGAAAATTAGATGTATCATTGAGCACCATACTCTACAATGACAATTGGATACTGTTGGCACATTTGTTCTTGGACTAAGATTGTGTTTCTTAGTCCAACACTGGGTAACTGTTCTTTGACTCTACTGCCTGATTTTGCTGTATACAAAAACAGTACATGTAAACTAGATAAAAATTGTATCACTAACTCAAGTGTCACTAACTTTGCTGTGTCCTTATTTGTTGTTGTTCATTCGTTCAGTCGTTTCCAACTCTTCGTGACCTCATGGACCAGCCCACACCAGAGCTCCCTGTCGGGTGTCTTTATTAGCCTAACCTTAACTTTCTACTCTTTAAAGGGAGGTAGTGGATACGATGGTAAGACATTTCAAGATGCAGATATTTGGGGATCGGCAACCTGGCTATGATGGCAAAAGGAACATGTACACTGCGCATCCTCTGCCGATTGGCAGGGACAGGGTGAGTGCCTTCAGAAGATGCTGTGCTGAAATCAACAGCCCAGTGCCTGCTTTTTAAGGGTATCATGCTTAGACTGGCCATTAACATTACAGGAACATGGAGTATCAAAACACTGGGTAATTTTAGGGTTTAGAGCGGTCTAAATGGACTATTCTGTGGGAGCTTTAAGTGATATTGAAGCTGGCATTCACTGGCATTGTCAGGAGGCAAGAACTCATTAGCATGTGTGTTGTTCTCTAAAGAGGGCACTTCACTTGTTTGAGTTGTACCATTTTTATGCTAAATAAAGCCTGTAAGTGCAGTCTGAAGGCCATTAAATCTCTACTTGATCTTAGTCTATAGTGTTTCTATCAAGTAATGATCTACTGTTTTGCTTGTAAGTTAGTCTTAGACAGCTTAGTTGCTGGAGCGGAGTGTTGGACTAGGGATTGTGGAAGACCAAGATTTCAATTCCGACATTGAGTGACGCTAGACAAATCACACCCACTCAGGTTCCTTTCAGTAACTGTTGGAAAAGTTTTGTGTAAGTTGTCACATAACAGCATGATGGTATTTGTAGTCCTTGTGACTTTGGACATGGGATTCTGTGGCTTTTTCCATAAATGTGGCTTTCCTATAAATGTTCTTCAGGTGCCAATCATAGGAAGAAAAGGAGTTAGTCTTGTTGCATGTGCTAGTTTGTTGCACCTTAAAAGTAGATTGTGTTTTATTGACAAAGCCATGCTAAATAAAGCCGTTTAGTCTTTAGGACTCTTTAAACACACAACAAAGAAACACACTGAATGTTTGCTTATACAGTGCTGACCTCTGCCCCATATCTTTATTCTTTTGGAGGTATTTTTGCTGTAGAAGTATCTGCTTGTAGCCAAATAGTCCCAAATTGATAGAATGAGGGAATTTCAGCTTTAATGAGGGTGACCTATTGGTGTTGGAGAAACCTTCCTTATCATCAGTTGCTTGCCTAACTTTCATTGTCGCCATTTCAGGTGGATATGGAGGTCACACTCCCAGGTGAAGGGAAGGACCAGACCTTTAAAGTGTCAGTTCAGTGGGTGTCTGTGGTTAGCCTTCAGCTGCTCCTGGAAGCTCTGGCTGGGCATCTGAATGAGGTCCCAGAAGACTCTGTGCAGGCTCTAGATGTCATTACACGGCACCTTCCCTCTATGAGGTGAGCTCCTCCCATATACTCTTAAACAACCTTTTGGTTATGTGTATCTACACCTTACACTGTGTAGGAATACAAAGTGAACAGGCCAAATATCTACACTTTTTAGCAGACTAGAGCTATGTGTGCAAATTGCAGATTCATGCCTTTATGTTGTAGTGGGAATGGTAGCACCCATTCAAAAGATTGGGAGTGGTATCGGCTGGCTTGCAGAAGTACAGCTTTTTTTCTTTTTTTTTTAAAGGAAGGTGAGGGAAATAATCCAGATAAGACTATATGGGCTTGGTAAGAACAACATGCTGCCTCAAGGTGTGTGTACCAGGAAAAATGAAAAGAGGGGATAGTATATTACAAAAGAGGGATATGATTGGCTTGTGGAAACACTGATTGTTTTCACAAGCTTATTGTACATCCCACTTTTTAATAATTAATGATACTAATGTTATAGCACATTCACCCATATGGTTTCTCTATGAGAAAGAAAATAATAATAATAATAATAACAACAACAACAACAACAGGATTTAAAGATAAAACTGCAAAGACTTTGGCATAAGCTAGTAAAGGTGGTCCTAGTGGTGATCAGCACACTGGGTTCAGTGCCTAAAACCTTGGCCTGCCCTTGAAAACAATTGGCACTGACAAAATTACCATCTGTCAGCTGCAAAAGGTCACCCTACTTGGATCAGCATGCATTATTCGCTGATATATCACACAGTCCTAAACACTTGGGAAATGTCTAATGTGTGATGAAATGCAAAAGCCAGTATAGTGATCTTGTTTGCTGTGCACTAACCTTATTGCGTATCTAATAATAATAATAATAATAATAATAATAATAATAATAATAATAATAGTTTGACTTGTCCTTGTTCTTCTCAGGTACACCCCAGTGGGCCGTTCCTTCTTCTCTCCCCCTGAAGGATATTATCACCCGCTGGGAGGAGGTCGGGAGGTCTGGTTTGGATTCCATCAGTCGGTCAGACCTGCTATGTGGAATATGATGCTCAACATTGATGGTACATAAGGCCTCTGTTGGCTTCAATGGCTGTCACTCGCCTCGATTCCCACTCTGGGATAAAGGCAGCATACAAAATAAACTGATCCTGCCAGTCTTTTCTCAGCCTTTCTTCCTATTCCCATTTCAGTATCGGCGACTGCATTTTACCGAGCCCAGCCAATTATTGAGTTCATGTGTGAAGTCTTGGACATCCAGAACATCAATGAACAAACAAAGCCCCTTACGGATTCCCAGCGTGTTAAGTTTACCAAAGAAATCAGAGGTGAATCTTTGGAGCGAATGCAATCATTTTATGTCAACTGAACTGTGATAATACAGAACGCTTGATTCCTGAATTCTCCTCTTTAAAGGAGTGCATCCATTGCCTTGACCATTATTACAGTTGAGGGGGGCATTTTTTCTAGATTTTGGTTTAGTCCTATTTACTGCAAACCCACTGAAATCACAGGGTTTCTGTTAATAATTGCTAATGCTCACTTATTTCATTAGATCCATATAGTATGTATTTAAATTTGGGTCCTGTCCAATATTAGGATTTTTTTCCTTGTCTTTTATATTGGAACTAATTTCTTGATTAGCAGAATTTATTGGAGTTAAAGAAAGCATCTTTTAGCTTGGACTCCTTTTGGAGAAAATCAAGTAATTTATGTCAATAGATGTGCCATAATTTCAGTCTGGGATTTTAAAATCACAATATAATCTGAGCTGTTGAGATGATGGACTAGATACAGTAGGAAAACAACTGAAGTGCAGAGAGCAAAAACCACCTGAATAAAGAACCTCTCCCCACTGTGTCATGCTGACCTCTACTTACCTCTGTCTTTGTGGTTTTTTTCTGCTGGATTTCCAGGTTTAAAAGTAGAGGTTACTCACTGTGGGCAAATGAAGAGAAAATATCGAGTTTGCAATGTCACAAGGCGACCAGCCAGTCATCAGACGTAAGTATGCCTGTTCTTTGCTTTTAAGAATGTATCTAGAATATCTCCTGTTAGTGCGTTAGCATAACCTTGTGCATAACAGTGTACTGCTTTAATTATGGAACTTTTATGCTGGCCATATATACATACAGTGACTGCGAAGTAAATTAGACAGTCTTTGAGGCAGTTGCTCGCTCCAAGGAACACAATCGTTCTCTGCTTGGCTTTCTGAGGAATACTTAGAGGCGAGGCACTTGGGTAAGTGGTTTGGAATTCATTTCTTCGTCATCATTATTATGTTTATTTATACCCCACTTTTTCTCTCTACAAACGAAACTCAGTGGCTTACAATACAAGTAATTCAATACAGTTTAAAATCCCAGAAGATTTTTGGTTGTTTATTCATTCAGTCTCTTCCAACTCTTTGTGACCTCATGGACCACGCCAGATCTCCCTGTCGGCTGTCGCCACCTCCAGCTCCTTCAAGGTCAAGCCATTACCTTCCCCAGGGATCGTATTTAGTCTGACCTCACTACCATGACCTTCCTGTCTTGGTTGTCACTTCATGATTTCGCTCGTGGCATCATTGAAGTGCTCAAACTCCAGCACCGCGACAAGTCAGTGATCCTTTGCAGGAGCCCCAGAAGATACAAACATTGAAATAGAATTAAATATTAATGTTATTAGGAATAAGTAATTAAAATCTTTAAAAAGGATTCTTTTTTTTCTTGTCAGGAGTGACTTGAGAAACTGCAAGTTGCCTCTGGTCTGAGAGAGTTGGCCATCTGCAGGAACGTTGCCCACGGGACGCCTGGTTGTTTGATGTTTTGCCATCCTTGTGGGAGGTTTCTCCCATATCCCCGCATGGGGAGCTGGAGCTGACAGGGAGCTCAACCCGCTCTTCCCAGATTCGAACTGGTCCTGCTGGCACAAGGATTGTTTGACTCCTTGTGCCACTGGGGGTTAACCAATTAATTGCTGCTATGACCATGGCCTTTTTCTTATTGCCACTCCAATCTAGGCCAACATAATAGTTATGAATCAGTTTTAAGAGTTTTAATGCCATTAATACAAGGTGAGGCAGCAAAACTTCCTTTTTTCAAAACTTAATAAAACCCATTGTATGAATCAGAATTTTTTTAATATAATGTAGGCGTATACCTAAAGTTTTGTTTTACATAGTTTTGAAGATCAAATTAGGTAGGTGACGTCCCCCATTCTCCATTCTCAGTGCACTGAGGAAACCGATTTCTGGCATTTGTCATGACTCTTGCCAGCATAGCAGGCGTTATGTTGGCAATTTCTTCCTGGATGTTGGTCTTCAAATCTTGTAGGGTTCTTGGACGGTTCACATAAACACGGGATTTAAAAAAAAACCCATAAAAAAATCACAAGGGGCCAAATCCGGAGAGCGGGCTGGCCACTCCAAATCCACTCGAAAAGTAGGCCTCAATGGCAAAAGTATGCTCCTCACTGTTCCAACACATGATGGTGACTGAACTGTGTCAGGACAAAACTTTATACTCCCGCCTCTCGAACAAGACCACTAGCGCTCCACTACGTCTTCAACTGACTGAATGGCGCGCATTTTAAAAAAAGAAGTTATGCTGTTGCACCCTGTATTTTTATTCCTTTCAAATATTTGCATACTTTAGGTTTTAAATTGTATTGTGTTGGTTTTACTTTTAGTCGCTTTGAGTCTTTTTTCAGAAAGAAAAAGCAGAGTACAGTGGAACCTCTACTTAAGAGCATACCAACCTAAGAGCATTTAGAGTTAAGACCCATCGCTTGGCCTGGCTTTCACTTTGACATAAGAGCAGCATTTTGAGTTAAGAGCTAGGGCCAGAGGCAGTGCTAGCGCGAGAGTACAGGGAAGCAGGGCTTCAAGGGAGCAGCCTCCATGTCTTGTCCGCTTCGGGAGATTGCTATTCACTTTGTTCTTGTCCGCTTTGAGGAACTTTGAGTTAGTTGATTTTATGTGGTTTTTATTCCTGGTATGTTTGGCTTCATTAAGAGATGGAGGGAGAAAGATCAAGAGAGGGAGGGAGGCTAGAATGAGTACAGTTTGAAGAAAATGAGGCTTCTGCCTTTTAACTTTATGCTTCCTTGCCATAATTTTGTACTTCTACTATTTTAAAGTTGAACTTTTTAATTGTTCCTTTTTATTGTTCCTCCATGTGTTTATACATTATATGTTATTTATATTTATTTTTAAAATATAACAAAAAATTTGGGAGGGGGGCTTCAGGGGCGGAACTGATTAATAGCATTTCAGTGGGAAAATTCATTTTGAAATACGAGCTTGGTCATGGAACAAATTAAACTGTATAAATAAAAATGATGATAATGATGGTGATGTTGATGATGCATGGGCCCAAGTATACAGATCTTGTTCTGTGACCTTAAAGTGTGAGCTGCTGAAAATATGATCATTTTGAAACCAGCTTCAACCTCAAGATGTGACATCACATACTATAATTCTACCTTTAGAGCAGTGAAATCCAGTGGAAATGGGAGCAGTGAACTCCATCCCGCTTTATGTAGCCCTAAAACTGGCTCCGGAAGGCCGAGGTTTTGGGCAGTATGGAAAGGAGAGCATTCTGTAGGGAGATACTAGATTTGGGTCCAAATGATTTGATTATTCTTTTAAAGTCATTCCCAAAATTGAATAATGTCAAAATGTAGCTTAACTGAACACATTTTTCAAAAATCAAAGAGAAACCTATCAATGTATGAAATTGCAGTCAGCTGCCCCCCATTAGGTACAGTTGACAGCACCTCCCGCCAAAAGCTCAACTTGCCATAGTATCAGTTAGCAATGTATAGTAAAGTAAACAAAGATCAACAGTTGAGAGAAAACATATTTCATGATCAATTGGATTAACTGTCCATAACCAGAGTGAACAGAATGACTCATGATAACTGAGAAAGTGACAGAGCTGCTTGAATGGATATGCGCCATTGTCTTCTTTTCAACAGCCATCCTCCATCTGTTGCCAATTTGAGCACCTGGGGGATTGGCTGGCAAGCGGGTATGTATGGGAATAGGCAGGGGAATAGTGTGGCTTGCACAAGCCCCCTTGTTGTGTGGCTTTCTGGGGGAAAAAAATCAGAAATTGAGAATCATCTCCAGAGTTATTGGGTGGCATGATTCTTCATTTAGATGCTTCTACCACCCACATGCACCTCATCTAGGCTCTGATTAACATTTTTAATAGAAATGAAATCCTGACAGTTTCTGATTTCATAAGAAAGTGGGAGGCATGGCCCATGGAAGCGGAAAACGAAGCAAGTTCGGCTCTCAGAGCCAGTAATGCCCAAGTTGGTGTCAATGGTCCCTCATCTTTGTGATGGTCTTCTGTATCACTCCTTTTGGTGCCTGTGAGCTATGGCTTTTGAATGACTGAAGTATCCATAAGCATTTGTCATCCAGGATCACATGAGAGAACCCGCAATTTGGGTGTTGGACAAGGACTTTGGGAGGCCATGGTTTGAATCCTTGCTCAGTTATGAAAACTCACTGAGCAAGTCACATGCTCTCAGACCAAGGCAGTGGCATAGCCCCTTTGAACAAGTCTTGCCAAGAAAGCTTTGTGATGGCATCATCACAGGTTGGGGAAGAAATAGGAGAAATACAAGAAACAAACTACATCAGACCCATTTCTTAAATATCTGCAGTGGTCATCTGTAAGTCAGTGATGTTCGAGGCAATACAGAAATCAGTATAGGCAGTCCCCAATTTAAAAGGCAAAGGTAAAGGTTTCCCCTGACATTAAGCCTAGTTGTGTCCAACTCCGGGGTGTGGTGCTCATCTCTTTCTAAGCCAAAGAGACTGTGTTGTCCGTAGACACCTCCAAGATCATGTGGCCAGCATGACTGTATGGAGCGCCATTACCTTCCCACAGAAGCGGTACCTGTTGATCTACTCACACTTGCATGTTTTCGAACTGCTAGGTTTGTAAAAGCTGGACCTAACAGCTCCCCAGATTCCCGCTCCCCAGATTCGAACCACCAACCTTTTAGTTAGCAAGTTCAGCAGCTCAGTGGTTTAACCCGCTGCGCCTGTAGGGGTCCCCAAGTTAGTGAGGTGAAATATACTGAACAGGGGCACAGGCAATAAAACAAACATGATATAGGTGTTAACTTTTATCTATGAGATCTAAAGCTTATTTACATATAAGCCGGAGGGTCTGGAGAACAAGCCCCATGAGGAGTGACTTAAAAAGTTGGGCATATTTAGCCTGCAGAAGAGAAGGCTGAGAGGAGACATGATGAGGGCCATGTTTCAAGATGTGATGGGAAGTCATAGGGAGGAGGGAACAAGCTTGTTTTCTGCTACCCTGGAGAACAATGGCTTCACACTACAGGAAAGGAGATTCTACCCAAACATTAAGAAGAAATTCCGAACTGTGAGAGAGAGCTGTTCAGCAGTGGAACCTTTGCCCTGGAGTGTGGTCGAGGCTCCTGCTTTGGGGGCAATTTCCCTACTTCTTGGCAGGAGGTTGGACTGGAGGTCTCTTCCAACCCTATGATTCTATGATTTGATATTTGGCTTGAGTTACACTTAAAAAATGTACCTGTTCCGACTGACATACAAGTTCAACTAAAGAACAAACCCATCTCTATGAGATCTAAAGTGTGTGTGTGTGGAGTTACACTTTTTAAAATGTGCCTGTTCCGGCTTACAAACAAATTCAACTTAACCTCTCTTGTTTGTAACTTTGTGGACTGCTTGTATAGAGACATTTTTGTTTGGTGAAGATTCAATTATATTTGTATCTCATTTTTCCTCACGGGAGTTCAGTCACAGTATAGGTGATTGCCCCCCTCCCTTTCCACAACTGCCCTATGATGCAGCTCAGGATAATATGTAGGGAGCAACAAGGTTTTGTCATTGAATGTCTTGCTGCGTGAGGATTTGAACCAAGGTCCCTCCAGTCTGGCTTTATCTGTTACACAAGGCTGACTCTCTAATCCAGTACTTGTTTCCTCCCACAGATTCCCTCTGCAGCTGGAAAACGGTCAGGCCATGGAGTGCACCGTTGCACAGTATTTTAAGCAGAAGTATAGCCTGCAGTTGAAATACCCTCATCTTCCATGCCTCCAAGTGGGACAGGAGCAGAAACACACATATTTGCCTCTAGAGGTAAAACACTGTGGCAGTTCTCCTTCTTACTTTCGACTGTGTTGCTTTGTGACTTGTTTACAATGTTGTGTTTCTGATCCTAGGTGTGTAATATCGTAGCTGGCCAGCGCTGTATCAAGAAGCTGACAGACAATCAGACGTCCACAATGATCAAGGCCACAGCTCGCTCTGCACCAGACAGGCAGGAAGAGATTAGTAGATTGGTGAGTAGCTCAGACTTGATCTTTTAGAAATGGGAAGGGTCAAAGAGGACCCTGGCAAAACAAGCAGGTTTGACTGGATGAGCCTTATGATCTTTATGATTCTATGAGTTGCCGTGTTGTTTCTATCTCTGTGGCCAGGTCAAGAGTAACAGCATGGTCGGTGGGCCTGATCCATATCTGAAGGAGTTTGGGATCGTTGTCCATAATGAGATGACGGAGCTGACAGGCAGGGTGTTGCCTGCACCAATGTTGCAATACGGAGGCCGGGTAAGTAGAAAAACAATAAACATTACAGAGATCAGACTTGAAATTCTAAACATGCACAGCTGTGTTAGACTTGAGGCTTGCAGCTATTTTAATACGAATTTTCTTCGGGCAGGCCTACCCAGTTAATTTTTCACTATGAGTTTTAAATTGCTCTGCATATTTTAATGTGTAATTTCCAGAAATACGTTATAAATAGATGTATTTTACAGAACTATATTTTAATATATGTATTTACTGAAAGGCGGTGCAGCATGTTAAACCACTGAGCTGCTGAACTTGCTGATGGAAAGGTCAGCAGTTCAGATCCGGGGAGCAGGGTGAGCTCCTGCTGTTAGGCCCAGCTTCTGCCAACCTAGCAGTTCTAAAACATGCAAATGTTAGTAGAGCAATAGGTGCTGATCTGGCAGGAAGGTAATGGCGCTCCATGCAGTTATGCGGCTGGCTCTTCGGCTTAGAAATGGAGATGAGCACCACCTTCCAGAGTTGAACATGACGAGACTTAATGTCAGGGGAAACCTTTATCTTTACCTGATATTACTGAATGTTTATATGATGTGTTTTAACTATGTTGGGCCCTGCCTTGAGCCATGAGGAGAGGTGGGTAAGAAATAAAAATGATGATGATTATTGTTATTGTTCTTAAAATAAAGATATACTAAAACTGCAGCTAAAATACCACCAGTCACCAAAAGACTGCACAGCATTTCCACTGGCAATTCATAAAATAATTATTTAAAAGAACTGTGTTTCATTTCTGGATCTTCTTCAGAACAAGACTGTGGCTACACCAAATCAGGGTGTCTGGGATATGAGAGGAAAGCAATTCTATGCTGGCATTGAAATTAAAGTTTGGGCCGTGGCCTGCTTTGCGCCTCAGAAACAATGCCGGGAAGACCTCTTGAAGTAAGTCGCTTTGGTTTCATGGTGTGTGGAGTTCGTTTTGTTTTGCTTAGCATCACTTAATGGCATGCAGTAGCCTTTTCTTTAGGAATTTGTTTCTGTAAATTGGTAAACTGACTGAACAGGAAGGCACAAAAATATGTATATGGAGAATGCTGGCTTTATTTTTGTTCTATTAGATACATTGATATTCTGTTTTGCCTCCTAGGAACTCGGGGCAACCTCCTCCCCATTTCATCTTCCTTGGAATTCTGTTTATTAGCAGTAGGGTTATTTAGTGAAATAAATGGCTCAGCAAGGCCTAGATCTCCCAAGACCCACCATTAGCCCTTGCTGGCTCTTAGCTATTTGGGAGTTTAAGATATTTCCCAGTTTCTAGGTACAGATTGTCAATTCAGTTCCTTTCTTGCACATGTGTCTAACTCAAGGCCTGCAGGACAAATTCATCCCTTCCTGTCCTTTTATGTGGCCCTCCAAATGCTGAAACACAACCACTCTATTCCTCATCATTAGACATCATGACTAAAGCTGATGGGAGTTGGGATCCAGGAACATCTGTGAGGCTGTAGTTTGTTCTGCTGAGTCAGGATAGTAGGGTTTGGGTTGAGATACAAAGTTCATGGGTATGATCTGGATTTAAAACATCCTTGAATCTTTCCCCAGCCTCAGAGCCACAAGGGCTGTTGGATTACAATTCCCATCATCCTCAGTCTGTATGGCAGATAATAAAAAATGACGGGACTTGTTGTTCAATAGCACATAGGAATCCAAATTGGGTGAAAAAACTAAAGAGTACTGAATGCTAAGTGAAAAATATATAGTTGGTCCTCTATATCCACGGATTCTCTGTCCATTGATTCAAGGGCCCTTTGAAGGCAATCATAAGGCTGATGTGACCCTCAATGGAAATGAGCTAGACCCCCTTGCTTTACTGTGACCACAGAACTGTCTTGATGGATCTTGCCAAAGTTCATTTAGCCTTGTATTCTGTTGCTATGGTAAGCAAGGCATGGGATGTGACACTCCAATTTGTTCCTTCTTGTTTAATTGTATAGTAGCTGCGGTAATCACATGGTCTTCAGTATATTGTTGGACTCACTGCAGGTCCCAGAAGCTTAACTGGCCAAAGCCCTACTGGGCATTGCAGTTCTCATCCAGAGGCTTCTTTGAGCTGCCAGTTCCCTCAACTCGCATTCCTTTCCTGCATTTGATCTTCTCTCAATGTCACTTCAGATGGTGGCCATTGTGTCTCATCCCTGTGAATCCCATTGTGCTTAGTGCTTAAATGGAAGGGATTTCAAACTGTCGGGTTTCCTGTGCCGTTGCCTTCAAGAGCTCAATGTTTTTCTGCAGGAGCTTCACCGACCAGCTACGCAAGATCTCCAAGGATGCCGGGATGCCCATCCAGGGCCAGCCGTGCTTCTGCAAATACGCCCAGGGGGCTGACAGTGTGGAGCCCATGTTCAAACACTTGAAACTGACTTATGTTGGGTTGCAGCTCATCGTAGTGATTCTCCCTGGAAAGACGCCTGTCTATGGTAAGAGAGAGCATTTGGCACAATCCCCACAGCTGGTGCACCTTCTGTTGTGTTTTGGGGTACTTGGCATCTCATTTTCTCCCACAGTGTTGTTATGCAACCTGGTATTATCTGTGCGAGCAGTCCCAGTCGTGAAGCCTTAACAAAAAGGCAATCTGAAGCAAATCTATTCCCCCCACCTCCATCTTTCCCTTACAGCTGAAGTCAAGCGTGTTGGGGACACCCTTCTCGGCATGGCCACCCAATGTGTCCAGGTGAAAAATGTCGTGAAAACCTCACCGCAGACTCTGTCCAACCTCTGCCTGAAGATCAATGCGAAGCTCGGCGGGATAAACAATGTGCTGGTACCACATCAAAGGTCAGATTAAAGGCAATAACATTCAGGCTTTAATGGAGATGTGGAGTTGCAAGGGCATTTGGAAGAAATGAGCAGGTACCCAGAAATTAAAAATCACATACGGTGTTCACTCCAGCGAGTTACATGCTTATCCAAGCTAGATGTTCCTAAATTCAGGAAAGCCTTCAGCCTGACTAGATTTAATGTTCTTTTTATGTGAATAGTTTTTAATGATAGAAATATTTAATACAATAATATAAAATGGGGATAATCAGAATGAGGAAGAAACTTATAGGCAACTTTTACCCGAGGGAAGGTGATTATTTCCTGGGAATATAAGGTACGGTATGGGGTGGAAAAGGGAGGCAGGGAAAGGAAGGGGGATTTGGTTGACATCCAATCTCCAGTTTCTTGCATACGTTATTCTGGCAGCCGTGACAAAATAATTGAACAATTTATCCTTATTTTTATCTAACTCCATATCTACCCTACCTACTAGGAAATATTCCGGTTTCAATTCTTATTTCCAATATTTTCTGAATTCTTTCCTGTACATTCTTCCAATAGTTATTTGCTACTTTACAAGACCACCACATGTGGTAGAAAGTCCCCACATGTGTTTCGCATTTCCAGCATTTATCTTGTGTGATTTTATATCATTGTGCCAACTTTTGGGGAGTTATATACATCATTTTATACCAATTTTCTTTCAGGTCATATGCATATGTGTATTTTAATTTGTTATTCCATATTCTTTCCCATTCCTCCAGCTTGATTTAATGCCCAAAGTTGGCTGCCCATTTAATCATACAGTCTTTTACTCACTCAGTTTCTGTTGACTACTTTAATAGGGTCTTATAGATTTTTGTTATAAGTTTCTTTTCTGTTAGGATTATATTATCCCATATAGATTCTTTTTAATGTTCTTATATGCATGTGGTCTGGATGACATGGAAAGTACCAGACATATCCGGTTACATTGCCACTTTTACAGAAACATTTGAGCTGCTTTTATTACTCCCATTGTGCAGAAGATCCCTGGCGGAAGTGAATACTATTTAAAATATCTCAGAGAGAGTAGTGAATCATGGATCACTATAACAGAGGCTAAATTTTGTGCTGCTGACTATATCTCGGAGGGGGGAAATGGCAAAACCTGCTTTTACAGGAACTATGAAATTTAGGAATCTTGAAGGCACACAACAAGGTCAGAACCGTAATAGTGAAACATGTGGAAATGTGCGAATTCTGTTATATAACCTGTAGTCTTTCTTATTGCTATTTGAAATCTGTGGTCTGAATGACACAACTGGTTGAACCATTTGGTTCAGATGTACACAATCAGTTATGGACTGGCCGATGGATGCCCTGAGCCAAACCCAAGCCAGTATTTGTCAGGATGTGTTTGTACAGAGTAATTTAGTGAGCACATCCTGAACCATCTCTCTGTCCATTATACTAGTGCTATTCAAACTGGTAGTCCATGGTCTGATGGCAACCCATAATCCATCAGCTGTCCATCCCTGGAGACTTTTTGGGAAAGAAAGGAACCATTATAACAAATAGGCACAGATATGCTCCCCTTCCTTACCACACTATGAGGGACAAAGTTCTCATTCCTCAGCATCAGAGGGTTCAGGAAACACCACTTTGAATCTCAACTTTTGACTGTAGCACATGGGAATTATGCAGCCCTCAGCTCAACCATTTTCCCAAAAGTGTTGAATGCTTTGCCAGGTTTATCAATGTATGCATTTCATAAACTCACTAATAATAGAATAATAGAGTTGGAAGTGACCATATGGGCCATCCAGTCCAACCCCATGATGCCATGCAGGAAAAGCACCCCCGACAGATGACCATCCAGCCTCTGTTTAAAGGCCTCCATAGAAGGAGCCTCTACCCCCCTTTGAGGTAGTGAGTTCCACTGTTGGACAGCTCTTGTTACAGTCAAGAAGTTCTTCCTAAGGTTGAATCTCCTTTCCTGTAATTGGAACCCATAGCTCCATTGAGTCCTAGTGTCCAGGATAGCAGAAAACAAGCTTGATTCCTCTTCCATATGACATCTTTTCAGGTATTTAAACATGGTCCTCACCATGTCTCCTCTCAACCTTCTCTTCTGCAGGCTAAACATACCCAGCTCTTTAGTTGCTCTCCTCTGGACGACTAATTATTATTCCAGGTGAGGTCTAACCAAAGTGAAATAGAGGGCTACCATGACTTCCCTCGATCTAGACAATATATTCCTTCTGATGCAGGCCAAAATCCTATTGACTTTTTTAGCTGCAGCATCACATTTTTTACCCGTTTCCAAGATATTTTTCACATGTGCTGTTGTTGAGTCAGGTGTCACCCATCTTGTGTCTTTGCATTTCATTTTTTCTGTCAACAAGGATTGGTGATGGTGGTGCCTTTCCTTGGTTCCCTGTTGAAACCTCTCCCCGTTCGTTCTCTTTGACAGGCCCTCCGTCTTCCAGCAGCCAGTGATCTTCCTGGGGGCGGACGTCACTCACCCGCCAGCCGGGGATGGGAAGAAGCCCTCCATCGCTGCTGTTGTGGGCAGCATGGACGGCCACCCCAGCCGCTACTGCGCCACAGTGCGAGTGCAAACATCCCGCCAGGAGACCTCCCAGGAGCTGCTCTACAGCCAGGAAGTGATCCAGGACCTGACCAACATGGTGCGCGAGCTGCTGATCCAATTCTATAAGTCCACGCGCTTCAAGCCCACGCGCATCATATATTACAGGGGAGGGGTCTCTGAAGGCCAGATGAAACAGGTAGGCCCCCAGATGGCCCCCAGATGCATGGAAGCATTGGGGCACCTCTGAGTGGTTTTCAGCCCAAGAGAAGCCTTCATGTTTATATCTAAGATTGTTTTTAAATTTGCATGTTTATCAAAAAGAACAACAATACATATACAGAACAACCAACTGGGACCCAATTGTCAAACTGTCCTATTTTCTTTCTGGGAAGAATATACAACTTAATCTGCTGCATAGTGAATACACCAGTGCCTTGATTGTATTGACTATGCTCTTACCTCCTCCCTTGCATCCTGTTTTAGTTGCTTTCTATCATGTAGAGTGGTTCTTACTTCCTATCACAATATTTTCCCATTCTTTCTTCTAGCATGATAGTTATTATTTGAAAATTCCATACGAAAAATTCTAACAGTTTAAATTCTGAAGTTTTCTGGAAAAACTTTCTCCTCTTTCTTTATTTTTACAAAATTTAGAAATGGTTCCCAGTCTTTGATAAAGTCTTTTTTTTTTTTTGCAGTTTTTCCTTTGTTCATCATTGCCAATTTATCCATTTGCACTGTTAGAAAATTTTTTCCAATCCATTCTTCTCTTGTCAGAAGGTCTGGCTTATTCCAACATTGTGCATATCACAACCATGCCATGTACAATGATCATTGCAGTACAATGATCATGTACTACAGCAGTTTGTTGTTTAGTCTTTTTTGTTGATTTGCATGCCCAATAAAATAATACAGGCTCTAATTTGATTTGAATTTTTCGGCAATGTAATCCACAAAAGAGTGGCATCTTTTGTAAATACTAGGGCTAGAGCATCCTTGGAGTTTAATATCCACAAAGGGGCCAGAAACTAAAACCTCTTATGAATACTAAGAGCTGGCTGTATACTTAAAAACGTATTATGCAAAAATAAATATTTCTGTTAAAAGCAAAAACTTTAAACAAATGTGTTGTCAAAGGCTTTCACTTGGTGGTTGTGAGTTTTCCGGGCTGTATGGCCATGTTCCTGAAGCAATCTCTCCTGACGTTTTGTCCACATCCATGGCAGACATACTCAGAGGTTGTGAGGTTTGTTGGAAACTAGGCAAGTGGGGTTTATATATCTGTGGAATGTCCAGAGTGGGAGAAAGAACTCTTTGTCTGTTTGAGACAAGTATTCATGCTGTAATTGATCACCTTGATTAGCATTGAATAGCCTTGCAGCTTCAAGGCTTTGGCTACTCCCGTCTGGGAGAATCCTTTGTTGGAAGGTGATTAGTTGTCCCTGATTGTTTCTAGTCTGGAATTCTCCTGTTTTTGAGTGTTGTTCTTTCTTTACTGTCCAGATTTTTGAGCTTTTTAAAATACTGATAGCCAGATTTTGTTCATTTTTATGGTTTCCTCCTTTCTATTGAAATTGTTCACATGCTTGTGGATTTCAGTGGCTTCTCTGTGTAGTCTGATATTGTGGTTGTTAGAGTGGTCCAGCATTTCCGTGTTCTCAAATAATATTCTGTGTCGAGGTTAGTTCATCAGGTGCTCTGCTCTGGCTGACTTCTCAGGTTGAATTAGTCTGCAGTGCCTTTCATGTTCCTTGATTTGTGTTTGGGGAATGCTGCGTTTAGTGGTCCCTATTTAGACTAGTCCACAGTTGCATGCTGTGTTTCTTCATCGGTGTTCTTACCATATATAAAAAGAACCACTGACCGGAGAGGGAAGCTGATGAAGAAACATAACATACAAACTACCTGCAGAACCAGCTAAGAAAATCCAATAAATGCTATGTTCAGCAAAGGACAAGAGGGATCAAGCTAGTCAGTTGCAACATTCACACCTGCTTCAAACAGATAAGAGTTCATTCTCCCACCCTGGACATTCCACAGATATATAAACCCCACTTGCCTTGTTTCCAACAAACCTCACAACCTCTGAGGATGCCTGCCATAGATGTGGGCGAAACGTCAGGAAGGAATGCTTCTGGAACATGGCCATACAGGCTAGAAAACTCACAGCAACCTTTTAAACAAATGAATACATTTCATATCACATTGAATGAAAGCCTCCTCAACATAACCATGACTGCCTTAAATCCCACTATTCTGCTAGGCCTCCTCTCCAGGTCTGCGTATAATCCATTGTCTCAAAGAGACCAGGCAAGCAATTGATGTCAAGCTTTCACCCTTTTCTAGGTTGCCTGGCCAGAGCTCATAGCCATCCGAAAGGCCTGCATCAGTTTAGAAGAAGACTATCGGCCTGGGATCACCTACATCGTTGTTCAGAAAAGGCACCACACAAGGCTCTTCTGCGCTGACAAAACAGAAAGGGTAGGTAAAGCTGGGCTGATGGGAGGGAAGGAGCCACCTTGTTAAATTGGACTACTCCTAGGGAAGGATTATTGCTAGAGATGGAGGATGGGGTTTCTCATCACATTTCATCAGGTTGCATTTTCACAAAGTATGTTGACTCTGGGATATTCCTTTTAACATCTTATGGAGGGATGTCAAACCCGTTTCCATTGAGGGCCACATCAGCCTGAGAGTTACCTTCAGAGGGCCCTTGAATCCATGGACGCAGAATCCGTGGAGACAGAAGGCCAGCTAGAGGTTTTTTACATAGTGGTCGATGCTCTTTCGATTTTGCCCAGTTTGAGTCCCTAGATGTTATTGAATGAAAACTCATGAAATCATAGAGTTGGAAGAGACCTTGTGGGTCATCTAGTCCAACCTGTCAAGAAGCAGGAAAATAGCATTAAAGCCCCCTGACAGATGGCCATCCAGCCTCTGTTTCAAAGCCTTCGAAGAAGGATCTTCCACCACACTCTGAGACAGAACATTTAACTGCTGAACAGCTATCACAGTCAGGAAGTTCTTCCTAATGTTCAGGCGGAATCTCCTTTCTTGTAGTTTGAAGCCAGTTTCCAGGGCATCAGAAAACAAGTCTGCTCCCTATGACTTCCCCTCACATATTGATACATGGCCATCATGTCTCCTCTCAGTCTTCTCTTCTGCAGGCTAAACATTCCCAACTCTTTAAGCCGCTCCTCAGAGGGCTTGTTCTCCAGATTCTTGATCATTCGAGTCACCCTCCTCTGGACACTTTCCAGCTTAGAATCAACATCTCCCTTCAATTGTGGTGCCCAGAACTGGACACAGTGTGATTCCAGGTGTGGTCTGACCAAGGCAGAATAAAGGGGTATCCTAACTTCCTTGGATCTAGATATTAGACTCCTATTGATGCAGGCCAAAATCTCATTGGCTTTTTTAGTAGCTGCAAGACATTGTTGGCTCATGTTTAACTTGTTCCCCACGAGGACTCCAAGATCTTTCACTTCTCATTGTCTGCCATCCATATTGGAGATGATGAGAATTGCAGCCCAATAGCACTTGTGGCTCTGAGGTTGGGGAAGGGTTTATGGGCATTTTAACTTCAGGCATCATGTCTGTAAGCCTTGTATCTCAATCCAAAACCCACTCTCCTGACCAAACAGAACAAACTGCAGCCCTCCAGATGTGACTGTATCTCAATTCCCATCTGCTCTAATCATGATGTCAAATGCTGAGAAATATGGGAGTTGTAGTCTAGCATCTGAAGGGCCCCACAAAAGAACATGGCAGGCTGGATTCAGCCCATGGGCCTTGAGTTCAACACATGTGTTTTATGGCATTGAATGTCTTTAACAAAAAGTTGAAATGCTTGGGAGCTGAGCGTAGATGCAGAAAATGCTACTCCTGTGTATATTTCAAGTCTGATCTCAGCACTGAAATACTGTATAGCAATCATGGGCAAACTTTGACCCTCCAAGTGTTTTGGACTTCAACTCTACCAATTCCTAACAGCCAGTAGGCTATTAGGAATTGTGGGAGTTGAAGTCCAAAACACCTGGAGGGCCAAAGTTTGCCCATGCCTGTTGTATAGCAATATGGGAAAGCTTCAGGAGGCTTGAAGGCAGGGAGCAGATTTTCCTGAAATACTCAAAGCCTAGAGCTTTGAAAAGCTGATGTGAAAAAGAAAACCAAAAGTTAGGTGTACAAGGACCACGTTAATATAGTAGTTAATATAACAGGATAATTTCAACGTTCCTTCCAGGTGTTAGTTGCAGCCGTGTTCCTAGCATACTCTTTTAGGCTAGTTTTGAGGCATATTTGTGGCCAGGGTAAGTTATATGGTTGACGTTGAAACTGTGGTCTCGGATAAACATGTTTGTGGCTTTTGTCCTTCCATCAGGTGGGGAAGAGTGGCAATGTCCCAGCAGGCACCACTGTGGACAGCACCATCACGCATCCCTCCGAATTCGACTTTTACCTCTGTAGCCACGCGGGGATTCAGGTAAAGAGCAACTTTGGTTGCAGCATTGCTGAGGATGGCTTGGTATTTGTGGGTTCGTTACTGTAGCTGAAAGTAAGAATAAGGGTAAATAAAAATCTTAAATGCTGTATATACTCAAGTATAAGCCGGCCTGAATATAAGCCAAGGCACCTAATTTTACCACAAAAAAACTGGGAAAACTTATTGACTCAAGTTTAAGCCGAGGGTGGGAAATGCAGCAGCTACTGGTAAATTTCAAAATTGAAGTAGATGCCAATAAAATTACATTATTTGAGGCATCAGTAGGTTAGCTTTTTTTAAAAAATATTTATCAAAGAAAATCAGTAAACTAGCTCTGGAAGTGGAAAGGTAGGGTCAACAAAAACAATATGGTATCAACAATAACTTAATAATACATTTGTGTCCCTCCCTATCTCCCCATAGGGACTCAGGCCGGCTTCGAACATAGTAACAGGCAAACATTCAATACAAACAAAACTAGATATAGATCTATAATTATATATGGGAATTTCACATAGGCATTTTCCCAAAACATTTGAAACTCCTCTCTCTCTCTATATATATGTGTGTGTGTGTGTGTGTGTGTGTGTGCATTTCCCTCCTTCGATATTTGCAAGCCCTATATATCTATATTCATATATATCAATCTAGACATCTCTATATACATTATATACAGTAGGGTTTGCAAAGACTTGCAACATGTGAGGGGAAAATTCATATATAAAATTATATACACACACAAACACGGATTTACAGATATCTAGTTATCTCTATATATTTATTGATAATCTATACCTGTATAAGATTTGCAGAGACTTGCTAACACGTGAGGGGAAAATTCATATATAAAAATAACATACATATAGATACAGATATACAGCTACATTGAAATCTCTAGATATCTATACACTATGTATATAGGATTTGCAAAGACCTGCAAACATATGAGGGGAAAACTTCCAAGGGAACAAAATGCACATATAAGGTTAATACACTTACACAGAAAAAAAGCCAGGAAATTGGGTGGGTTTGAAAGAGAGCCATACAAACAAGGAGGGCATGAAATACATCTCCTTTCCCTCCTTCCCTCCCTTTTGACTGGAAAAGAAAACACACTGTCAAGGGAGGTGAAGAGGAGAGAGAAATATATCATATATTGCAAGCAATAGCCTCCAGGCTCCGCTGCCTGGCTTGACCCCATAATAAGACAAGGGAGACTTCTTCAGCTCAGAAAAAGGGCTGAAAAATTCAGCTTATCTTTGAGTATAATATGTAATAGATGAAATTAGAATAACTAGAAGTCTGACAAAGTTGTAAATTTGTATAAAGCGAATAAATTGTATTACTTTATTTTAAATAAACTTTTCAAAAATAAAAAATAGAAAAAAAAATGTAAAAAAAAGTAGAAAAAAAGAAAAAATGTTTTCAGAAAAAAATTAAAATACATTCCTGTGCAGATTTGTGCCCATTGACACTGTCCTAAAGCAGTGGTGTTGAGCCCCTTGAAATGTGTCTGGTGGGCAACCTCATGACTAGATGCAAATGCACTACTTGGCTGTCAGTGGAGCAGCCCCTTCGGTTGATGAGTCCTTCCCTGCTTAAGGATCCGCCCTTACAAGTGGCCGGTTTTCCTTCTTCCAGGGAACCAGCCGCCCTTCCCACTATCAAGTCCTGTGGGACGACAACTGTTTCACCGCAGATGAATTGCAGCTGCTGACCTACCAGCTCTGCCACACATACGTCCGCTGCACACGCTCTGTCTCCATCCCAGCTCCCGCGTACTATGCCCGGCTGGTAGCGTTTCGGGCCCGGTACCATCTTGTGGACAAAGACCACGACAGGTGAGTCAATTGGGCTTCCTTCAGGGTATGCGCCTCCCTCTTGGGTGAAACCCAGCATCAGGTTCTGTAGGTTCTCAGGGATGTCCCTTCTCTGTTGGCCATCCTTAGCTGGCTTTGTGAGGCACATGGAACAGCTAAATCATCCATTTGAAATTGGTCTCAGAGGTTAAATTCTCCATTTTTACTCACTCCCCAGCCTGGATTTGTTTGGTAAGAAATCTGGGTAGAGGTTCTTCATAGTTTCTGTCATTCTTGCCTTGAAGAACAACACTTGCAGTAGCCAGGCTGTTTGACCATTTGCCACTTGGCACACTCAGTTCATAGTGCTGTATTTAGACAATTAGGATTACATTCCTTTTTGAAATTTGGCATAAGGTTGTGCAGTGGTTTGTGCCTTGGATGGTAATGCTGGAGATCACAGTTTTTGAATCCTCAGCTTGAACAAGTCACTCACTCTCCAAAAAACAAGGGCAAATCCTCCTGTGAACACATCTTCCCAAGAAAACCCCGTGATACATTCACCTTAGGTTTGCTATTGGTCAGGAATGACTAACATCGACCTCATTCCACTTAGTTGGGTACATAATGAAATGTTATGTTCAGTTGGAAGGGAGGTGTGTGGGGGCTACACAGAGAATGCACTTGGGAATGTGGGCATTGTGAATAGTGAGGTTAAGACGCACTCAACATGTAGGAAATGTAGAGAGTAATAGCTATTTTATAATGACAAAACAAATTCCAAACTAACTGGTCTCCGAGAAATCCGCCAAAGTCCACAGATCCCTAGGTTGCATTGTAAGGGCATCTTAGTTTTAGTAGTTCTTTGTATGTTCACTAAGGGAAGTACCTGAAATGCTTCTGAAGAAGCTGCAGATCAGTGGTCAGATGCATGCATCAAATATATCAGGAGCAGTGCAGGGAGCTGGGTCTGTTTAGCTTGGAAAAGACAAGGCTGAGAGAAGGGAGCATAATAGCTGTGTTTAAATATCTTAAAGGAGGTCTTATTGAGGAGGAAGGGGCGCACGTTTTTTTGTTTGTTTGTTTGTTGTTGTTTTTTTTGCTGTTCTGGACCCAATTGAATCATGGGTTCAAATTTCAAGGAAAAAGATCCCACCTAAATGTTAGGAAGAACTTCTGACTGGCAGAGCTGTTGGATAGTGGAATAGGCTGTTGCCATGGAGTCTCCTTCTTTGCAGGATAGGTGGCCATTATTGGGGGTGCTTTGATTGTGTTTTCCTGAATGGCAAAAGGGGTTGGACTGAATGGCGCTTGTGTGGAGTATGGTGGAGTCTCATTCTCTGGAGGTTTCTAAGCACAGGCTGGATGGCACTCTGTCAGGAGAGCTTGGATGACGTCTCCCTTCATGGAAGAACAGGGATGGCCTGGATGAGCCTTGGGCTCTCTTCCAACCAGGATTCTTTGTGGAAGAAGCCCCAGCGTGTGTAAATAGAGTCATAGAATCATAGAGTTGGAAGAGACCTCATGGGCCATCCAGTCCAACCCCCTGCCAAGAAACAGGAAAACAGCTTGGCCAGAACAGTCATGCCACAGGATGCTGTTTTCCTGCCTCAAGGGGACATCATCCCTGAGACCAGTTGCTGTGGGGTCACCTTGCAAACTCTACGTCTGTTTCCTTTCAGTGCTGAAGGGAGCCATGTTTCGGGACAGAGCAACGGCCGTGACCCGCAGGCGCTGGCCAAGGCAGTGCAGATCCACCACGACACCCAGCACACCATGTATTTCGCCTGATGGGGACCCTGGGGAGGCGAGGGAACTGGGATGCGGCCTCCGCCGACTGAACGACTGACCGGCCGGCTCTGGGGGCCTGGTTGGATCCCTGGCGGCCCACCAGCAGCAGCAGCAGCAGCTTGGACAATTGCACTGAACCGACGGCGCTGGCGGCCCCTTGGGAAGCAGATGCAATTGAGCCATTTTTATTTTGTGATTTTCAGCAAACGGAAATTTCATAGACAGTCTTTGCATCGGACTGAATTTTTACCTCAAAAGTGCAAGAGGCTGATTCTTCCTAAAAGGAGAATTTTTAAAGGACCGGGCACGTTGTTTTAAAAAAAAGGTTTTTATTGAAATATTTTGCTAATCTGTTTTAAGTTACCTCTTTGTTCCCCTTAAGCTCGCCGAGATGCCAGATTCCTCTTCGTCCCTGCTTCATGAAGCCTCTGGATGCGGCGAAACATCGTGTTCCACTCTCTTTCTCTTGCGGGGGCCATATATATATATATATATACATAGACTTTAATCACACAGAACTTTTACTGTAAATGCCTTTTAAGAAAGCATTAACTTTCAGAGGTATCACTTGGGGAGTTTGTTTTGTTTTGTTCCGCTTGGTTTTACTATCGTTCTCTTTTTGTAAATCTCTCTGCAGTCAGTCAGTCGTGGGCTGCACAGCAATTGCACTATAACGGCGCATTCGACTCGGTGGTTCTGGTTCTGTGAATGTGTGACGTAAGTGGACAGCGAGGCCCTTTGGCAGGTCTAAAACAAAAATCCATATATATATATATATATATATATATATATATATATATATATGAATGAGAGAGTTACAACTGCCACTGGATGGCTCTGAATGCCAAGCATCTTTCCCCTCTTTTAAACCATGCGACAGAGTCCTAAACTATTAGTTCTAGGTATTTTTCAGACATGACAAAAGTGCCCATTTTATGCTGCTGTGTTTGATGATGTCATTTTTAATACTCTTTTTCATAGAAGGTTTTAACTTTGGCAATAACTTCTTCTTTTCTTTTTTTAAAAAAAATAATATATGCTCCGGCCGTAACTTTTCTAGTCAAATATACTTTACATGAGTTACAGCTGGCCTTCTTGTATAGATTGACTCAAAAAGAAAGAAACTAGTTCTCAATGAGAAAAGAAGATTGGTCGAGGCTCCCTTCATGCTTTTTATGGATGATTATTTTTAACCGTTTTGTATCCACCGTTGGTCTGTCCAGCCCCCTTTTTTTATAAAGCTCATGTTCCGAATAGGAGAAAGGCTCGGTTGCCAATATGTACAGCTGTGTATAGTGTCGATGGTAGCAATCAAAAAGACTTTTGAACCAGCATTTTAAAAAAACTGTTTGTTTCTATGAGAAATTTAGGTCGCCCGCATGTACCGATAGCACTCAGTAGCATGTGTGAAGTGTACAAAAATGTAATGTCTCTTTTTCTTGCTTCTATGAATTGGGGGCTCTTTCCTTTCCACTGAAGTGTGCAATGCAAAAGGAAGGCTGAGGCCGTAGGGAAGATGAGGGCCCCCTCAGAATATCATAGAGCCCCGTGCTGTGCGAATGAATGTTGGCACATGATGCGTGGAAACGGGATACCATGGCACCACTGCCAACAGTTGACTCTCAACTTGTGCACCTTCGCACTGGAGACCTCAAGGCTAGCAATAGGTTCTGCTTCATTTGGAGGTTTTGTTGTTTTTTTGTGCATGTCAGGAGCGACTTGAGAAACTGCAAGTTGCTTCTGGTGTGAGAGAATTGACCGTCTGCAAGAACGTTGCTTAGGGGATGCCTGGATGTTTTGATGTTTTTACTATCCTTGTGGGGAGGCTTCTCTCATGTCCTGCATGAAGAGCTGGAGCTGACAGAGGGAGTCATCTGTGTTCTCCCCGGATTCGAACTTCAGTCCTGACGGCACAAGGGTTTAACCCAATGCACCACCGGGCTTTTGAGGCAAAACTTGGAGGCAACTATTATTATTTTTACTACTGCTACTATTACTTGGGATGTTTGACTTCCGAACCCTGTTGTTTTGGCTTCACAAGGGTACATTGATGTAAGCTGCTTCTTCCAATTTCATTGGAGGTTGGCAAACTGATTCTTCTTTTCTTTATTAGACAGTAGGGAAGCACTGTAGACAGGCTTAGAGACTGAGTGTATTGGACTCTTATCTCCCCTCCCCCTTAAGATACCTCACCCGTGTAACAAATACCAAGAGAAAGAGAGGGTGACCGCTGCTTTTGTTCGTCTGTTGCTTTCCTTTATTTCTCATTTCCTTTTCCTTTTTAAAGAATGCTTGTTCAGGGAGAAAATAGCAGCAAGACTTCATGAAACTCTTGCTGCCCCAAACCCAAGGAGAGACCTGAGGCACCTTGAAGAGGGTTGAAAGCCCCTGTTTTAGTATGTAGCATTTTTAATTTTTTCCTTTATTGCACTAGGGAAGGACATGGCTTGAGATATGCGAGCCGGATGTGCAGAGAATGGGAATAAGTGCATGTTGTTCTGTCCAGAAGTAGATGGCGTCCAAGGACAGAAACATGCCCTTGTTTCCCAATTGAGCCTTGAGTCTACCGAATATCAGTGGAATGATATGACAAAGCATATATATATATATATATATATATATATATATATATATATATATATATATATATATATAATTAATATGAATATGAGGGAGACATGCTTTTACTTGGCTTCTTTTGTTGAGGAAAGGCGGAAGTTGCTCCCAGATTTGAATCCTGGTCTAGGAAGAAGGGAGCTTTGGCCTCTTTCCCCAAAGTTTCCTCCTCAAAACACCACTGAAACTTGCCACTGAAGGAGGTATTTGCATCAAACCTATATTCACCCCCTTCCTCCCCAGTTTGGCTGCATTTGCAATAATAGTAATGATGGGTTGTTGTGAGTTTTCCAGGCTGTATGGCCATGTTTCCGAACATTCTCTCCTCACATCCTCTCTGAGGATGCCTGCCAAAGATGCAGGCCAAACGTCAGGAGAGAATGCTTCTGGAACATGGCCATACAGCCTGGAAAATTCACAACAACCCAGTGATTCCAGCCATGAAAGCTTTCAACAATGCAATAGTAGTGATGATGATGATGATGATGATGATGGAGATGGAGATAACTAGCTTTGGCCCCAAACTCTGCAGATAGGAATTTTAACAAAGCTCTGAAATGGCTTTTCTGGCCCATTTGGTAAAACAAAGCCAAGGAGAAATGACTTCGATCAACTTTTGCCTTTTTTATCAGAGGAAAACACAATCCTTACGTGTATGTATATATATTTTCCCTTCTGTCTCACAAGCCACAGTTATCTTTCAAAGTCGTCTTTGTGATGAAAAAAGAAAATATGGCTGCAGTATATTATTTTCGATGCAGTTTATGGTTTTTCCTCCCCTTTTGACCCCTCAAAATATGTTCTTTGCCAACTTTTTGCACTTTCTTGGGATTTATTTCATGGCTTTCCCCTCTTATTTGCCCTTGTCGGACATTGTCTGCTGTGCAAAAATCAGAATAATATTGTTCAGTCGCTGGAGAGCGATGATGATGTCTTTGGGGCAGACTTTCCAAAGCCGAAGGTCGATGGAAGGAGAGGGCGGCATTTTGGTGACCGGAGCAGCAGATGAAATGACCTCCGAAAACCCTATTTGTTAGGATCTGGCCCTGATTCATGTATCGACTGCGCTCCTTGGAAGTTTGGCCCCAGTGATCAACAGGCGCATGTGTCAATCAATGGGAAGACGTGCATTCGGTAGCTGTAGGTTTAAGAGTGTGTTTGGGTTTGTTTCTTTGGATGCTTTCCCTTCCCCTTTCTTTAGCTGCATGTTGTGGAAGGTTTTCAAATGTAGCCAATGGGGGTCCTTGGGATAACGGCCAAGAGAGGAGGGCAAGTTGGAGCGATGGGTGGCTCTCCATCAGCCAAGGCTTTGCCAACCATTATATGCCCAAAAGAGAAGGCCTTTTAAGCCTGGCTCCCAAAGAGGGATCCAAGGGAAGTGAAAATCAGCCTTCCTGGGCCTCTCCTCCGATCGACATCCCAAGCCTCTCTCGGACAGATGGACAGAGACCAAGTCCCAGCGAGAGGCGAAGGGGCCCCCAAAGTCCCCCCCAAGGAGAGATCCCCTTCCCCTTTTGCTCCATTGCTACCTGGCTTTCATTTTCGGAAAGCGGGGCTCAGAGGGCATTTGTATCAAGACTTATTCCGACTGCGAGGGTTTCCCCCCCTTAAAGCAGTTTGAGCAAGAAGAAGAAGAAAAAGGATCGTCTGTGAATATCACTCCAGAATTTTCTTTCTACCTTGCTATGGACACATTTTTTGGTGATATTTCTATGTCTAGAGCCGGAAAACTTGTATGTAAAACTTGTTTGCGTTTGTTCATTTTTTTGACTTCGGATGTACTATTTTATTATTATTATTTTTGCTCTCTATATTGTTAGACTTGTAACGTTTTAAAAACTGTATTTTATGAAAATGGGACTTGGATGTATGTCTATAGCAATACGAGGTACTTTTTCTTTTAAGGAAATGAAACCCCTTTTTGGGGGAAAGAGGGGTCTAGCAGCCCCTCTGTTACGAAATGCTGGCTGTGTATTAACTGCAGTGTATTTTGATTTGTTTTCCTTTTTTTTTTTAGCCTGCAGGGATTTTGTGTTTATGTGTCCAAAAAATAAAGGCCTTTCTGTGCCAAATGTTCTTTTCTTTCTTGGTGGATAATAATAAAACGCAACCTAGCCTGCCATTGAGTTTCTTTGCATGCAAGAAGAGTATCTTCTCCTTCAAATATTCTGGGTCTCACAAAGGGAAATGATTGATATAATATTTGAATCCTGGAAGATGCGCTTATGTAGAGTTTTCTACCAGACATTTAAGGATTTGTGGGAATTTGAAGGTCTAACCATAAGGGTCATAAGCAAGATGAGTGCAGGAGCCAGTGGAAGGTACAAAAGGAGCAGTCAAGTGATGTTTTTAAAGGAAAACTTTTTAAAAGGAAAATTTCGGAATTCTTTAAAAAAACGAAACGCAATGGCACCCCTAAAAACGAAACGAGTTTAGAACCAAATTTTTCCGTTGTTACCCAAGCCTAATAAACAACCATTTGCTAATTACACAGATAGAACTGAATTAGTAGGAAGGGAATGTCTGAATTAGGTAGGACTTCCCTCATTCTAACTATCAAAGTGAGGTCGAATTTAGGACTGCGGATACTGAAGGTCTGTGCCCAGCAAGCATTTACGCTAAAGTCCGAAGTTCACGATAGAAGACCACTCCAGGTAAAAACAGCCACAGAGGCATATTAGCAATCTGGCCAGAACTTATGCAAATATGGCTGATGCCAAAAATGTACAAGCATACATGAAATACAGAGACATGAGGTTTGATATAGCTGTCGGTTATTCAAAATAGGATACAAGGGCAGGCCAGACAGGTAAAAGAGGTGTGTTTTTCTGGGCCCAGAGCCACTCTATCTCTTCTTTCCATACCCCAGGTGCCCCAGACGCCTGCAGCTTGATCCGCCCTTCACTTACACCTTCCCGGTGAGGCGCCCCTTCACCTCACCATCGAGACCGCATTAAGTCCACGAATCCTGATGAATGATACTTGTACAGCGTCGTCCTTAATGCTTTCATACAGTCGCTGCATACAGCAGCGACGCAGCCACTGCCATTTTTGAACTCCCCCCACAATATGCAGCAACCACAGATTCTATACGTTTCAGCACCCGCTCTATAAGACGACTCCGGGCATATAAGACTATTCCCACATATAAGATGACTCCCATGCATAAGGCTACTCCAGCGTATAAGACGACGCCAGTGTATAAGACGACCCCTGACTTTTGAGAAGATTTTCTTGGGTTAAAAAGTAGTCTTATATGCCAGAATATATGGTACCCTTGTTAGGGAAGTTCCGCACCTTATCCCAGGATATGACCCCAGATTATCTTCTTATCTCAGATTATCTGGTAGTGGAGACGCTTATAATCCAGTTTAAAGCAGATAATCTGCATTAGACCCTGGAATGGAGGGCAATGTAGATCTAGTCTACATGGCAGCATTGTCATCTCTCACTTCTTCCTCTTAGGCCCCGTCAACACTGCCACAGAATCCATTTAGAACTACAGTCAATCCGAATTCTGGAACTGGATTATATGGCAGTGCAAATAAGGATTATGTCTATATATACACTGTCCATTTCATGCAGTTTGAACTGGATTATAAGGTCAGTGCAGGGAAATATCAATGAGCCTACACTCACCATACAATGCAGTCCAACCTGCATGAAAGGGCCAGTGTGGATGGGGCCTGAGTTGGGCGGTTTGGGTTTCCCTACCCAAAGGAATGCAAGGAAAGCGCCAAATTAAAAAGAAAGGGGTGCATTTATTCTAAACACAGATGTTTAAAACAGTAGAGCAGATATTATAGACTTGGTTACAAAACTACAAGACTACAATGGGCAATGTTAAATCACAATTTACATCAGTGTTGCCCGACATGACAACCCTGGTTAAAAAGCCTATACAATAGAGACTAATTATGGCTCCATCTAATAATAATAATAATAACAACAAATTGCTCCCCCTCCCCCTTTCCTGGCACGTCATTTCTATGCGCTGGGAGAGCCGTCCAAGGCTTGTAATTGAGAATGGGTAAGTTTTTATTACTTTTATAAGGGGTCTGGAGGCTTGGGGGGAGAAGGGGTAGGGCCTCCAGACATTCTCATTCATTAGTGTCACTTATGGAGACTACAAGAAAAGCGTGCGCTTTCTGGGGTGGGTGTGGGCAGGCCCCTCAAAACATGGTGTTCTTTTTAATGCAGATGCTTCTGGGATAAAGGCCTGTCCGGATCTGACCCAGCGTGCTTCCGGATTGTCAGAAGTACAATCCGGAAGCACGCTGGGTTGCATGAAATTAGAGTGGAGACTGTACAAGAAAGGTACCTAGAACGAAACATTATGCACTAGAGCATGAAACTCTAACATGGGAACCAAATACATGCAAATACTACAATTATTCATTAAATTCATTGTCTTTTTAAATCTTTTCTTGGTCCTTGTAGGCTCCGGTCGGAGAAGGATGGAAGTTTCCTGAACTTCACTCTCAGTTGGTGCTTTGCTGCTCTTCCCTTTTCACCCAGCATCCGAACCTCTCTCTCGGTGAAGGCTAGAAACAGGATAGACAGATGGGGCTGCCATGTTGAGACCCAGGGAATTCTCCTCCTCCTGACCCTTCCAGTTCCTATGGGTAAGGCCCCTGCTGCTGCCACCTCCAGGCTGAGAGAAGAGAGAAAGCCAAGCCTGATCCCTAGAGAGAGGGACATTGGAAGCTAAGGCTTGCATCATGGAAGAGGGCCTTTGTAGGGCCCTAACTTTCCTACCACAGCAGGGGCCCCACCTGGATCTGGAATCATCCGATGCATCAATAAAGAAATAAAAGCCAGTGCCTCACACCACCCAGGAATAATGGGTGCAGTTGCTGTGTACCTGGACCACTTCACCCTCATAAGGCCCAAAGATGCAGCCCCTAGGCAGGCCTGGGACAGTGCTCCAGGCGCCAAAGCCTCCTTGGAGACGCTCCTTGATAACAAGTCCCACGACGGAGTCCTTTCTGGAACAGGGGAGTCGGCCACAAAAGTAGGGGGACCGTGTTGTAGGCAGGACTCTCGGAAACAAAGGCAGCACTCTTCACAAAAGGTAGCTCATCTTATAAATGGATGCGGGCGTCCTCAGCTACTTGCATGGTTTGCATTGGGAGCCTGAAGTGCCGGGAAGGCCAGACAGGACTCCTGGGTGGGGTCCAGAGTGGGCCAGGAGCGGCGAGGGGGTGTCACTGTGTCCTCAGGCGGATGGCAGACAGGAAGCAGCCCTCGGGGTCCCTGATGAAGAGGGCATCCTGGCGAGGAGGGGCCTACAGGATGGGCAGGGGCAAGGCAGGCAGCGGCCCCTCCACCTCCCTCCTTGCCAAGAGGGGTCAGAGTGCTCCCTGCTTCCGCAACCGAGGCTGCCTCCATCCCTGGAGTCGTGTGAGGGAACCCAGCCAGAGAGACCAAGCTGGACCTTGTCCCTGAACCTCCTCTGGTCCTTGGCTCCTTACAACAACTTGAGGGCCATTCCCTCAGGGCATATTGTGGGATCTTCTAGCATCTTCTCGGAGGTTTGGTTGAAGCAGGCCGCCCTCTTCACCAGCATCAGCATAATCTTTGCCAGTTCTCTTCAGAAACATGAAAGAAAAAGGCTTACTTCTCAGAGGAAGGTTTGAGAACCTCTGGCCTCTCCAAAAGGGCTGGGAGTCCCGCCGACCCCTTCCTCTCACCCTCTCCTTTCTCTGGATTAACGTAGCTGCTTCTCCAGTTCCTGCTGGGTGCTTTCAACCCTTGTGACCTCGATGAAGTTGGTCAGCAAGGCTAGCAGAAGCTCCAGGAACCACACCTCCAGGCGAGTGCTGGCCCTGATGTGGCCGACGACCCCTCCAATGGTTCGTGTCACTCTTGCCAGTGAAGAGAAAAGAGGAGGTCTGGGCCTCAATGCAAAGGAGGTCTCTTGTTGAAGGCCAGGAAAGAGGGGGTCCCACTCTCCTACCCCAGTTCCCCCAAAGACAAAGTGAAACTGGGGATGTCCTTGCCATGGCTGTATCCAAAGTGGGGCTGTCCTGTTCCTTGCCCTCCTGGGCCAGCCAAAGACCCTCCTTCACCTTGGTCAGGAACATTTTGAGGACGGGGGAATGGCACCCCCAGGCCCAGCTCTCTCATCTCCCATCAGACTCCAGAAAGTGCTCCATGGCCATCTTCCAATGTTTGAGGGCAATGTAGTCCACTGCCCGCTTATCCTCTGTAGAGGAGAGATGGCAGAGCAGCTGGCAAAGATGATGCAGGTGTTCTTTTGCCTGTAAGGAAAGAAAGGAGGGAAACAATGGCACCCAGCAGCCACAGAAAGGCTTCTGGGGGCAAAAGTGGAGGGAGAGCAGTGGCAGGTGAAGGTGGGTGGGATGCCTGCTGGAAGGAACTGGGCATTGGGGTCCCAACTTACCTTTCTTGTGGCCAAACAGACCACCAGGTGATGGAACAGCAACCTACTCAAAGGCCAGAATTCTTTGGGATAAATCTGCCACCTGGAAGGTCTCTGCAGGAGGCCCCTCTCTGCATCCTGATGAAGGCGTTGGGCCATGCCTCCTCATTGGTGGTCCCAGGCCTCACCAGGAGGAATTCTGGGCCTTTCCTGCTCAGGGGCCAGGGAAAACCACCTCCAGGGTTTCAGAGCCTGGTTTCCGCTTCCTCTTGGCCCAGGGAGATGGAAAAGAGACACAAGGAGGTGAGGCCTGGCAGGGCGGGAACTGAGGCCAAGGGTTCCTTTAGGACAGGCATGGGGAACCTTCGGCCCTCCAGGTGTGGTGGACTTCAACTCCCACAATTCCTTGAGGCTCGGCATTCGCCCCAAAGGCTTACCTTGGCCCAACGAGGTTTGTTTGGCTCTTTTTCATGGAGGACGGGCAGCAAAGGGGGAGAGACGAGCGTAACGTAGCTGTGCAGATGGCGAGGAAGGATGCGGAGCCCACAGACTGGCCTCGGAGGGAGAGAGCGGGCAGAAACCCCTGCGGGCAACGCGCCTCCTCGCCGCTTCGGCCCTTAGCAACCGCCCCGCATGGACCCCCTCCCTAGCAACGACGCCGGCTGAGTGACGTCGTGCAGAGCTTGTTGGGGAAAAGGGAAGGCGAAGGCTGGAGGGAAAGGGCTCTGCGCTGTTTACAGAGACAGGGAATGTTGTTGTCCTCTTGGACAAAATGGGGGGGGGGATGTCACACTTATACAGAGGGGCATGGCCAGGCCCTGTAGTGTCCTGCCATGCATTTTGGGGGAGAGGGGCACAAGAAAGTTCTGTGGCACTAGAAATAGCCTTGCTAGTAACATGTGACCTGCAGTTCAAAGTGGCTATAGCTAGGGAGGGGGTCCATGCGGGGCGGTTGCTAAGGGCCGAAGCGGCGAGGAGGCGCGTTGCCCGCAGGGGTTTCCGCCCGCTCTCTCCCTCCGAGGCCAGTCTGTGGGCTCCGCATCCTTCCTCGCCATCTGCACAGCTACGTTACGCTCGTCTCTCCCCCTTTGCTGCCCGTCCTCCATGAAAAAGAGCCAAACAAACCTCGTTGTGCCAAGGTAAGCCTTTGGGGCGAATGCCGAGACTCAAGGAATTGTGGGAGTTGAAGTCCACCACACCTGGAGGGCCGAAGGTTCCCGACCCCTGCTTTAGGACAAGGAAAGGGATAAAAATCATCCCTTCTGGCAGAGAAAAAGTATCTGCTGGAACTGGGGAGAAGGTCCCACACCTTGTCCTCCATACTGTGAATGTCTTCCAGTGTCACCTCTTTGGGGTCCCACAAAAGAGAATTTAGCAGAATAGTGAAATAGGAGCATGGGGACAAATGAGAAGGAATGGGAAGCCGAACAGCAGAAAGGAAGCCCTGTGGATAATCTAGTCCAACCCCATCAGGGCACAGCATCATAAATCCCATTCCATGTTTATTTTTATGAGTTTTATTTTTCTTAACAATTTATGTAGACTCAATGCACTGTACGGCAGTTTTGACCCCACTTTAACTGCCATGTCATAATGCTATAGAATCCTGGGAACTGTAGTTTGCCTAGGCTCCAATGCTCTTATGCAGAGAAGGACGAGGACCTTGTGAAACCACAGCTCCAAGGATTCTATAGCCTTGAGACATTGCAGTTCTAAATCCCATTGTGTTGGGCACTAGCCACTGCAGGACACCAACCACCTCCCAGAAAACGCTGTATGTCTCTTACTACTCTAGCAAACCTCTCTATAAGTACACTTAGAACAGAACCCTGCTGGTTATGCTATGCCATGTGCTTCCTTTTGATTTAGAGCAATGTTTTCACACTGTATATTCTATGCTGCCTTTACTTTACATGAGATACGGTTGCTTAAGGTTTTGTAACAGATAGGTCAGTAAGGAAGCATCAGTATAGAATCATAGAATCATAGAATCAAAGAGTTGGAAGTGTCTTTATGGGCCATCCAGTCCAACCTCCTGCCAAGAAGCAAGAATATTGCATTCAAATCACCCCTGACAGATGGCTATCCAGCCTCTGTTTAAAAGCTTCCAAAGAAGGAGCCTCCACCACACTCCGGGGCAGAGAGTTCCACTGCTGAATGGCTCTCACAGTCAGGAAGTTCTTCCTTATGTTCAGATGGAATCTCCTCTCTTGTAGTTTGAAGCCATTGTTCCGCGTCCTAGTCTCCAAGGAAGCAGAAAACAAGCTTGCTCTCTCCTCCCTGTGGCTTCCTCTCACATATTTATACATGGCTATCATATCTCATCTCAGCCTTCTCTTCTTCAGGCTAAACATGCCCAGCTCCTTAAGCCGCTCCTCATTGGGCTTGTTCTCCAGACCCTTGATCATTTTAGTCGCCCTCCTTTGGACACATTCCAGCTTGTCAATATCTCTCTTGAATTGTGGTGCCCAGAATTGGACACAATATTCCAGGTGTGGTCTAACCAAAGCAGAATAGAGGGGTAGCATGACTTCCCTGGACCTAGACACTATGCTCCTATTGATGCAGGTCAAAATCCCATTGGCTTTTTTTGCCGCCACATCACATTGTTTAACTTGTTGTCCACGAGGACTCCAAGATCTTTTTCACACGTACTGCTCTCAAGCCAGGCATTGTCCCCCATTCTGTATCTTTGCATTTCGTTTTTTCTGCCAAAATGGAGTATCTTGCATTTGTCACCGTTGAACTTCATTTTGTTAGTTTTGGCCCATCTCTCTAATTTGTCAAGATCGTTTTGAATCCTGCTCCTGTCCTCTGGAGTATTGGCTATCCCTCCCAATTTGATATCGTCTGCAAACTTGATGATCATGCCGTCTAACCCTTCATCTAAGTCATTAATAAAGCTGTTGAACAGGACCGGGCCCAGGATGGAACCCTGCGGCACTCCACTCGTCACTTCTTTCCAGGATGAAGAGGAAGCATTGGTGAGCACCCTCTGGGTTCGTCCATTTAGCCAATTACAGATCCACCTCACCGTAGTTTTGCTTAGCCCACATTGAACTAGTTTCCTTGCCAGAAGGTCATGGGGGAAGGCCTTACTGAAATCCAGGTACGCTACATCCACGGCATTCCCCGCATCTACCCAGCTTGTAACTCTATCGAAAAAAGAGATCAGATTAGTCTGGCATGACTTGTAGCTGCTGTAAATGTTGTCCATGTAAGATTGTGGGCTGTACTCAGCTGGGCTACTGCTGCTATGCAAATGGGTTTTGTAGTCCTTCTTCACTTTATAGCCAATGATTAGCAGCTTCCAGGTGACGAGAAAGACTTCATTTGTATTAGGGGACTTTCTTGACCCCTTTTGCACTTACTGTACTGTTTGAGGCTGGGAAGAGATGTGAAGGCTGAGAAGGGACAGGGAAGTGGATGTTTCTCTGCTGCTCTATCTTGGACATTTCTCATAACTGTAGGAGCAGAGAGGGGAGATGAACATTTATTCATTTCTGTATTTGCTCTGTGCTATATATCTTTGGGAGCCCATTTTCCATTGGCGTCTGGTGGGAGGAATGCAGCTTGAACCAGGTCCCCTATACATTCCTCACAAGATATGTGATTGACAGCTGAAGGTAGATGTTTGGGGGGGGGGGGTGTTACCTTTGTCTGTATGGGCTGGTATGTGTTTCATGTGGTACATCATATTCCACCAATAAACCTTATGTTATAGCAATGATGTGTGTTGTCAGTCTCCAGCACCAAAACTGCATATCATTTAGGGGGGGGGGGGTGGAGAGAAGGGGGTGCCCCAAGCCTCCTGGCCCCATGCACCCTCCCCACCCCCCTGAGCCACGAAAGAACAAGGCTTGTAGTCTGAGTCTGATCTGGAGGACACGACATAGAGAAGATAATGGAAGCCTACTAAGGGAAGACGGTCCAAAAAGGGTTCAAAGGGTATAGGATCGTGAAACCATAGAGTTGGAAGAGACCACAACCCCATTCCTCAGACATCCAGTGATGTCAATGCCATAGGAAGAGCAACTGTGTTTTAAAAATGTTCCATAGACTGCTCTTCTATGGAAAAAGGCAAGCAGTTTCAGAAAAAAAACATCTATTTCTGTTTTATTGACTATTCTATAGCCTTTGATTGCATGGATCATAATAAATTGTGGCAAGTTCTTGGTGGTATGGGGATGCCAAGTCACCTTGTCTGTCTCCTGAGGAATCTGTATAATGACCAACTAGCAAGAGAATGAATGACTGCAGTTTGATATCACTTGAACTTCCATGGCTCAATGCTATGGCGTTTTGGGCATTGTAGTTTCACAGGGCATTTCGCCTTCCCTGCCAAGGAGTTCCGAAGGGCAACTCTCTGGGTTCCATAGCATTGAGCCATGGGATTTCAAGTGGCGTCAAACTGCATTAAGTCTAAAGTTGAGATGCACCCTAAACCAACCCCTCTGCCTTCCCTCCTTAATTGGAATAGAGAGAAAGAGAATCTCTACATTATTCTGTTTGGTTTTGGAGGACAAATGGATGGAGGAGGAGCCAGCCAGGTTCTTTGGTTGCCAGGGCAACTGGATGTCAACTTTCCCCGCCTCTGTCCCAGTTCCCTCCTGAGAACCAGGTAAAGGCAGTCAGGCCGGGTGGGTGGAGCCGCCTTTTGCAAAAGAAGGAAAACACTCAAGGCATTGGGCTGTTTTGGAAGGGGTTGCTGCTGTCTATTTTGGATTATGGTTCCTTTCAAAGAAGCTGAAATGCCCTTGTCTTGACGTACGGTTATTCCTTCCCAGCCTGTTTTGTCCTGATGGAAAATGTATTGCATCTGATTTGAAAGTAACACAAATAGGAGTTAAAGGGTTCTCCAAGCATTTGTTTAGCAGGATTAGGGAGGGATGACCTTCCAGGACCATGAATAAGAAGACTTGTGAATGGATCCAGTTTTGAGAGTTGAATTTTGGGCTAAAATACCTAGACTTGTACATCAGTGTTTAGGGAACTCCCTTCCATGGATGATGGGACCCAGAATTTGCTGCCCTCCCCCCTTAGACTTGGCCACAGTAGTCCACGCTCTGGTTACCTCCCGTATAGATTACTGCAACACGCTCTACATGGGGTTGCCCCTGAAGACTGCCCGGAAGCTTCAGATGGTCCAGCGTTCGGCAGCCAGGTTGCTAACGGGAGTGGCACTCAGGGAGCATACCACTCCTCTGTTGAGCCAGCTCCACTGGCTGCCAATTTGCTACCGGGCACAATTCAAGGTGCTGGCGTTAGCCTATAAAGCCCTAAACGGTTCCGGCCCTACTTACCTCTCCGAACGCATCTCCACCTATGAACCGACTAGGACATTAAGATCGTCTGGTTGAGGCCCTGCTCTCGGTCCCGCCTGCATCACAGGCGCGTTTGGCGGGAACGAGGGACAGGGCCTTCTCGGTGGTGGCCCCTCGGCTATGGAATGCCTTACCTGTAGACATCAGACAGGCCCCTTCGCTGTTGGCATTTCGGAGGAAGGTTAAGACTTGGATCTATGAACAAGCGTTTGGCTAAACAGTGCAACTGAACACAGGAAGACGGCAAAATCGAACATAGGAATGGCACAAGGATTATGTGAACAGATTCTGATTTTCATTGAGGCGTTATGATATGATAATAATTGCTTGGATTTGTTTGTTGTGTGTGATGTGTTTTTAATTGCTTATGACATTGTTGTGATAACTTGTAGTGTGTAAACCGCATTAAGTCGCCTGATTGGGCTGAAAAATGTGGTATAGAAATAAAGCAAATAAATAAATAAATAAATAAATTAGATCCCTTTGCATGAAGCTGGAAGCAGAAGAGCCTGGGGGAAACTGACAGTCCCATAGGAAAAAAAGATTGACATCCCCACCAGGAATCTGCCCTCAAATATATTCCTCCCTGAGATGTTGGACCACCCCATAATTTCACTGAGTCCTATCTGAGAAACATTATTTTTGGTCCTTCAGTGCAATTGGATTGTATTATTCTCCTGGAAATTGATAAAAGAGTCCTGATGGAGAATCTGGAAATGTATTTATTATTTATTTATTTCAAAGTTTTCTATACCGACCTTCTCACCTCTTTGAGGGACTCAGCCCGATTTCCAACATAAAAACACATACAATCAGTAAAAATATCATAATTCACAATTACAGTAACACATTAAAATAACAAATATATTTAAAACTACGGTGGTCAGTCGTCATACTAAAATCGAATATACATCATCTTCCATCCAAATCTTAGGACGTTATCTCATTCATCGAAAGCCTGTCTCCATAACCACGTCTTCACCTGTTTCCTGAATGCCAGGATAGACAGGGCGGTTCTGACCTCTGGTGGGAGAGAGTTCCAGAGTCGCGGGGCCACCACCGAGAAGGCCCTGTCCCTCGTCCCCACCAGGTGCGCTTGTGAAGCCGGTGGGACCGAGAGCAGGGCCTCTCCAGACGATCTTAATAATCTTGATGGTTCATACGGGAGAATACGTTCGGAGAGGTAAACAGGGCCGGAGTCGCCTATGGGCTGAGAAAGGCAGTATACAAATATAGCAAATAAATAAATAAATAAATACAGCAAATAAATAAATATTATACAGGTGTTCTCTTTAGGATTTGTCCAGGTCCTCCCGCATGATTTTGTGGCATACTTCCACCAGGAGTCATTCATTTAATAGGATTTGCTATTATTTGTATAATATTTATTTATACCTGTATAATATTTATTTATTTGCTGTATTTATTTGCTGTATTTATTTATTTATTTATTTGCTGATACTATGATACTAACGGGAGCGGGACGCAGGGAGCATACAACCCCCCTGCTGTACCAGCTCCACTGGCTGCCGATCTGCTACCAGGCCCAATTCAAGGTGCTGGCGTTGGCCTATAAAGCCCTAAACGGTTCCGGCCCAAGATACCTAACTGACCGCTTCTCGACCTATGAGCCCACGAGGACTTTGAGATCTTCCGGGGAGGCTCTGCTCTCGATCCCGCCTGCTTCACAGGCACGGCTGGCGGGGACGAGAGATAGGGCCTTCTCGGTGGTGGCTCCTCGGCTGTGGAACACTCTTCCCGTGGACATCAGACTAGCTCCCTCCCTGTTGATGTTCCACAGGAAATTAAAGACCTGGCTGTTTAAGGAGTTTGAACAAGAAGTGCAATGATTGGTAACTGACCATAGGATTGGAACAACGGAAAATGATACTGGATTGTGGTTTTTGACGATGAGACGACACGGAATGGCTTTTGTAGTAATGATGATGTTTTTGATGAAGATGTTTTTTGATAATGATGAATTGTGGATTATTTTATGCTGAGTCTTGTATTTTGCACCTTGTTTTTCTATGTTGTACACCGCAGTGAGTCGCCCCTGGGCTGAGAACTGCGGTATATAAGCAAAGTAAATAAATAAATAACAAATAAATATCTATATTTTCACTTTCCCATGGTGTCCCCCATAGATATGGGGCTTGTACTGGACCCCAGTGTTTCATTCTCGAAATGATACGTAGATGTGCACAACCCTTTTATTCAGATCTATATTCTCCTTTGCCCTTCATATGCACTTCCATGGCCCAACTCTGATTTAAATATGCGCTGGCTTTTTGTAGAGAAGACAAGATGGTTGCATTGAGACGTGGGGATCCGTTGCCCACTTTGCACTGACTGCGTGAGAGACTCTTTTGAAGGCCTTTTGTATGGAGAGAAAAGCCAGAAGGAAGGGCACTCCTAACCCAAGCGCTGAAGAGGCGACGAAAAGCCCCAAAGGGCACCTAAACAAATCAGGTGGGTCCCATTCTGAGGAGTCAGGAGGGCAATGGTGAACCTGGAAGAGGTGGGAGGCACTGGTCCAAAGGCCAGGCCAAAGGGACTGGATTGAGACACATTGGATGAAACCACAAACTGCCACATTTATTCTAGTCTAATGCGCTTTTTCAAAGCCCTGAAACCAAAAAAATCAATCAGAAAAAGGAGGAAGCTTACAAATAAAGCAGGGAGATAGAGCAACAGCACCCCCCTATGGCTGGAACTGAGCATAGTCCCCAAAGATGCTAAAAGATGGGAAAGCCTACATATACCTCTATCTGTCTTGTCATTGTATAATCAGCATTCAATGTTTGCCGTATATGTGTTCTGTGATCCGCCCTGAGTCCCTGTCAGGGTGAGAAGGGTAGAATATAAAAACTGCAAGTAAGTAAATAAATAAATAAGGTCTTGCGCCTTCTCTGCTAAAGGATGCCTCACCAATTTTTTTTTGTCATGTCAGGAGCGACTTGAGAAACTGCAAGTCGCTTCTGGTGTGAGAGAATTGGCCGTCTGCAAGGACGTTGCCCACCAAATTACACTTTCCAAGAATGCATAGCTTTGAGCTGTGACCATTATATTAGAGATGACATTCCTCAAATATCTAGGCCAAGTCTGCAATACTTAGCTTAATAATAATAATAATAATAATAATAATAATAATAATAATGTATTGTCGAAGAAGAAACCATGAAAATGAACAAAATCTGGCTACCAGTATTAAAAAACTCAAAAATTACAACAGCCAAACAACAGAGGGGAAACAAACAGGCACATAAAATCACTCTCAATAAAAGATTCCCCCCAGGCACTTCCAAGCCATTGAATGCTAATCAAGGTGATCAGCTGAAACATTCACACCTAGCCCCAGCAGACAAAAGTCCTTTGTCTCACCCTGGTCATTCCACAGATATAGAAACCCATTTTTCCTACTTCCAACAGACCTCATTACCTCTGAGGATGCTTGCCATAGATGCAGGCGAAACGTCAGGAGAAAAATTGCCTCCAGAACATGGCCATATAGCCCGGAAAAACCTACAATAACCCAATAATAATAATAATAATAATAATAATAATAATAATAATAACTTTATTTTTATATCCTGCCAGCCATCTCCCCTATTTATTTATTTATTTATTTATTTATTTACAGCTTTTATATTCCGCCCTTCTCACCCCGCAGTGGACTCAGGGCGGATTACAGTGTACACATATATGGCAAACATTCAATGCCAATTTTTGACATACAACATATACAGACATAGACAGAGGCTATTTAACTTTTTCTGGCCGCCAGGGGAGCTGTCGCTTTCATCATCCATCTGCGACACTGATGAAGTATTTCCGCATTCCCCGCATGCTTTTGCTGGAGTCTTTTTTTATGGCCTCATAAATTAGTTAATTTAGCCTCTCCACACTTTAAGGTGGTACTTTATTTTCCTACTTGACAGATGCAACTGTCTTTTGGGTTGCAAAGGTCGACAACAGGCTACACAATTGGTTGGAAACCCACTCCAACCCGGGCTGGTTTTGAACTCATGACCTTTTGGTCAGAGTGATCTTAATGCAGCTGACACTCAGCCAGCTGCGCCACAATCCCGGGAACTCGGGCGGTTTACAAGGGACAAGCCCAAAAATTACAATTAAAACACACAAGTAAAATATTTAACCAATTAAAAACATCTGATAAAAACAATACAACACAATTATAAACAACATAAGAACAATATGGCTGAGCAAAAAAGAACATAGCTGAGGTACAGATTCAATAAGAGCAATACATTTTACAGGAGCACAAGAAAAGTGCAACAAACCAGTAGACTGGGCAGGAAATACTGTCATAAAACATGTTGAGGTAGACCATATGAGGACCGGTGTAAAGAACAGCACTCAATAGGGACAGGGTGAGTTGCTTAATCGAAAGCACACCGGAACATCCAGGTTTTTAGTTGACTCTGGAAGGAGGACAAAGTGGAAGCCTGTCTGATCTCCCTAGGGAGAGAGTTCCAGAGCTGAGGGGCCACCACTGAGAAGGCTCTCTCCCTCATCCCCACCAATCACGCTTGAGATGGCGGGGAGAGAGAGAGAGAGCAGTGCCTCCCCAGATGATCTCAAGGTATGCACTGGTTAATGAATGCAAATATACTATTTAAAAAAACCAAAAGAGCAAAAATATTGCAGTACGTCTTTACTTTTTGGTTCCTGAGCAACATGGTAAAATGCTAGATTTAGAAGAATGGAAACCAACACAGAGAGATACCTTGGGAATGCTGCCTCAGATAGCTGTGAAGTGAAATCAGAGTTTTTATGGTGAAATAGAAATCTGTATATGGACATGTTCATGACTTCCAATTGTTTTCATTACTAGGACACCTCTATTCTTCCATTCCTGTAAAGTTCCTGACCAAAGTGATCGCCAATACCGAAAAGAAAGGTTTCAGTTCTCAGACGAAGAGATTTCAGGTTCTCGAAGTAAGAAAGCTCTCCCTAAACCTTGTCCTGAGATGTTCTTGTCGTTTGAAGGACATTTGTTCTCCTCTCTAAAGCCGAATATATTTTTAGGGTCATAAAAGTGCTATAGTGCTATAATTCTAGTTTGTTTGTTGTGATGTTTGTTTGAATGAAAGAGAAAGAAACTTTTGGTGCATCTTGGAATCATGAAAGAACACATTTGAGGTTGAGACAAAATGCTGGACATGCCTGAAAATAACAATCAAAGCATTTCTTTATTTGAGTTATAGCCTGCTTTTCTCTCAATATGGGAACCAAAGAGGCATAGAGTGTAGTATAAAGCAAAATAGCTAAATCCATATGCAGTGCAAAAGTTTCAAAGAATTAAAATGTTCATATATATATCTATATATCTATATAAATAAAAATGTAATGTTCGTTTGTGCTACCATCAGAACTCAAAAACCACTGGGGGAATTGACACCAAATTTGGACACAAGACACCTAACAGTCCGATTTATGTCCACCACTCAAAAAAATTGATTTTGTCATTTGGGAGTTGTCGTTGCTGGGATTTATAGTTTACCTACAATCAAAGAGCATTCTGAACTCCACCAATGATGGAATTCAACCAAACATGGCATACAGGACTTCCATGACCAACAGAACACACTGGAATGGTTTGGTGGCCATTGACCTTGAGTTTGGGAGTTGTAGTTCACCTACATCCAGAGAGCACTGTGGACTCAAACAATGACGGATCTGGACCAAACTTGGCACGAATATTCCATATGCCCAAATATGAACACAGATGGAGTTTAAGGGAAATAGACCGTGACATTTGGGAGTTGTAGTTGCTGGGATTTATAGTTCACCTACAATCAAAGAACATTCTGAACTCCACCAATGATGGAATTGAACCAAACATGGCATACAGGACTTCCATGACCAACAGAACACACTGGAACGGTTTTGTGGGCATTGTCCTTGAGTTTGGGAGTTGTAGTTCACCTACATCCAGAGAGCACTGTGGACTCAAACAATGACGGATCTGGACCAAACTTGACACAAATATTCCATATACCTAAATATGAACACAGATGGAGCTTGGAGAAAATAGACCTTGACATTTGGGATTTGTAGTTACTGGGATTTATAGTTCACTACAATTAAAGAGCATTCTGAAACCCACAAACGACAGAAATGGTGCAAACTTCCCACACAGAACCCCCATGACCAACAGAAAATACTTAAGACCATCCAGTCCAACTCTCTTCACCAGGGCAAGAAAGTGTAATCAGAGCCCTCCTGACAAAGAGCCATCCAGTCATAAATATAGATAGATAGATATGATTCACACACACACACACACACAGATATAGTATCACAGATTTGAAAGAGACCCTTAAAGAAAGACAATGATATGTTGCATATCCCAGAGTAGGCAAACCAGACACTCTCCACATCAACATTGACAAAGAAACAACAAGAAATACTATTTACTCACAAGCATAAAGGAATTACATATATTAGAAACCAACGCTTTCACATTACTTTATTTTCCAGATCACCAGACTGGGCCACAGCAACGCGTGGCAGTGGACTGCTAGTGTGTGTGTGTGTGTGTGTGTGTGTATATATATATATATATATAATCAATCACTTCCAAATGCAACAAGGTCAATGGCTGAAGACCTGTTTAAATCAGGAAATCTTTAGCTGAGATCTTTGGTCATATGGATATTTTGTTTTTCAAAGGAAAGCCTTAGAACTAGAAGAACAAACAATACATAACCAAGGCATTCATTGGCCTTATTTAGGGACGCCTTCTCACAACAAAACAGGGCTTTATTGGTACAGGTAGTTCTCAAGTTACGAACAAGATATGTTTTGTATGTAAGTCAGAACAGATAGGCTTTTAAAGTGTTACTCCAGCCCAGTGTTTCTCAACCTGGGGGTTGGGACCCCTGGGGGATCATGGGGGGGGGGGGGGTCTCAGAGGTGTTGCCAAAGCCCATCAGAAAACACAGTATTTTCTTTTGGCCATGGGGGTTCTGTGTGGGAAGTTTGGCCCCATTCTGTCATTGATGGGGTTCAGAATACTTCATTGTAGGTGAACTATAAATCCCAGCAACGACAGCTCTCAAATGTCAAGGTCTATTTTCCCCAAACTCCACCAGTGTTCACGTTTGGGCATATTGAGTATTCGTGCCAAGTTTGGTCCACCATTGTTTGAGTCCACAGTGCTCTCTGGATGAAGGTGAACTACAGCTTCCAAACTCAAACTCAATGCCCACCAGACCCTTCCAGTATTTTCTGTTGGTCATGGGAGTTCTGATTTAAAGTTTTGTTCAATTCCATCGTTGGTGGAGTTCAAAATGCTCTTTGATTGTAGGTGAGCTATCAATCCCAGCAACTACAACTCCCAAATGACAAAATCAACCTCCCCCCAACCCCACCAGTATTTAAATTTGGGCATATTAGGTGTGCTGTCACACGCTGGGCCTGAAATAATGTCTGTTTACAGGACGTGCCTTCTGTATGCCCAACGGGACACCGGGGCGCCTCAACTGAAGGACCCCTTAGATTTTCCAACACAAAGTTCTATTGAGGCTCAAAATAAGTTCAACAAAGTTTTTTATTTGGGCTTAAATCTTCAAACAAATGAATTAAACACTTTATAACCTTGGAAAACCGATAGCTTCCTCAGTCTGCCATCAAGGAGCAGGCAACTGGTGGTAAACTGTTCCTTTCTTCCTTAGGGAAATCTTCTGACCCCTCCTTGGGCAATCTTTCTTTACCTTGCTGGTGTGAGGCCCCTACTCCCAGCTCCAAGCTACTTTATGGATAGCCCAAGTCGTCCCTTACCAGACATGGTTCCTGTAGATCTGCCAAGCTGAAAGGTGTCCTTTAGATCTACTCCACGAAGGCTGTAAGAACTGTCCTGTTGCCCCAGCAAAGGCTGGCTTTATTCCCTCAGCAAAGCTGTGGAACTATCTCTTTACTCCCCCAGCAGAGCTGTGAGTAGTGAAGCCTTTGTGCAGGTGCGATAGAGTAACCCACACAGCCTGCTGCTAGGCTCCAAACAGTGAGACTGAGCAAAAGTCCTCCTTTGCCTCCAAAACCCTGGGAAAAGGGGCGGGTCTAAAGACACTAACGATGATTGCATAGGGAAGGGTTAGCACCTCTGCGGTGTGTGTTTTGTTTTCTGTGCCCCTGTCTGGAAGATGTCACCTCTCTTTCTGTCTCTGTGATCATTGGATTTTGGAAAATGTGACTTGATGTGGAAACAGGGATTGGAGATAAAACTTCAGTGGAGACCCTTTCCCCCCGTGATAATAGCTCTTTCAGGAGTGGATTTCCCTTCCTTCCGAGGGGGAGATTTCTCTCTCTTCCTATTGTTTCAGCCCATTCTTAACTGTGAGTTGTTGGATGTCGGATGTTTGTAACTCAAGGACTGCCTGTATAGGATTTCCCCCATTTTGACCAGTAGATGGAGGTATTACTTCAGAGATGAGAGAATGTGGTCATCCTTCCAAGCTGCTGGGAAGAAATCAAGAAGGGAGAGCAGATCACTGCTTTCCTCCAGGCCAAGCAGGTGAACAGAATATGCCAGTTAGTCGTTTTGGAAAACTTCAGAAACTAAAAGCAGACTCCATTGCGATTCTATTGCCATTTAGATGTTCTTCCCAAAGACAAGACTCAAAGTGACAACTATTTCTTCATTTTTTTAAAAAAAGTGTGCTTTACTCTGGGTATTATTATATTTTGTGTGTGTGTGTATAGTTAGTGTTGGTATACACAATACAATACAAATATAATCGACCCTCCACATTTGCAGGTTTAAACTTTATGGACTTGGTAAATATGGTCTCTTTAGGGATCTCTAGGTTTTCTAATGTGGCTCCATCGTCCACTTCTTCCTGGATTTCTGTGTGCAAAAGGGATGTTTTCTGTGCCGAAACTGGAGGCCCTGTGCAAAAAATGTGGCTGAAGTCCGCTTTTAGTTCCAGTGAGAGAAGACCCGTTGAATGCTCTAAAGGGGTGTTCCTTGGGTTCAAAAGGTTGTGTTTTTCTATTCTCCCTGTTCTTTGTGCAATATCCAAAATATTGGATATTTGCAAATATTGGATATTCTGCAAATCTCCTGGGAAGACAGGCGGACAAATGTCAGCATGTTGGAAGAAGCAAAGACCACCAGCATTGAAGTAATGGTCCTCCGCCATCAACTCCACTGGACTGGCCATTTTGTCCGGATGCCCGACCACTGTCTCCAAAAGCAGTTGCTCTACTCCGAACTCAAGAATGGAAAACGGAATGTTGGAGGACAGGAAAAGAGATTTAAAGATGGGCTCAAAGCCAACCTTACAAACTGGCATAGGCACTGAGAACTGTGAAGCCCTGGCCCTTGAGCACTCCAGTTGGAGGTCAGCTGTGACCAGCAGTGTTGCAGAATTTGAAGCGGCACAAATGGAGGGCGAAAGAGAGAAATGTGCCAAGAGGAAGGCACGTCAAGCCAACCCCGACCGGGACCGCCTTCCACCTGGAAACCGATGCCCTCACTGTGGGAGAAGATGCAGATCAAGAATAGGGCTCCACAGCCACCTACGGATCCACCCCCAGGTTACCACTCTTGGAGGACCATCATCCTCGGACAACGAGGGATCGCCTAAGTAAGTAAGTAAGTATCCAAAATATCCTTTCTAGACCCAATAACGTCTTATAGGGGAAACGTAACCATTTGTCATGGCTCCACATCAGTGTATAGAGAGAGTTGTGGCTTTCCATATAATAATAATAATAATAATAATAATAATAATAATAATAATAATAACAACAACTTTATTTTTATACCCTGCCTCAATCTCCCCGAAGGGACTCGGGGTGGCTTACAGAGGGATAAACCCAAGGATTACAAATAAAGCAGACACAGTAAAAACAATAAATAACAACAAATAATTAAAAAATCTTTAAAATCAATTAACATCATAAAAACAATACCCTGGCTGGCCAATTTGAAACTGGTTCGGGCTGAGAGTAAGTGCAATGATTTCTTGGGAGAGCCGAGGGAAAGTGCAATAGTCAGAGGGCTGGTGGCCATTAAAGTGTCATAAGTACAGGAAAGGGGCCAACTTAAGTGCAGGAGCTTAGATAAGGTTGGGATAATTCTCAAGTGAACCGCCTAGTCAAAGGCACAACGGAACAACCAAGTTTTTAATTCCTTGCAGAAAATGGAGAGAGTAGGGGCCTGTCTGATCTTCCTAGGAAGAGAGTTCCAGAGTTGAGGGGCCACCACAGAGAAGGCTCTCTCTCTCATCCCCACCAATTGCACTTGAGACAATAGTACTTCTCCACAGCATGAAATATGGACCTTGATATGGTTTCACATGGTCTTGGAAACAGACCCTTCCACCTCTCCATTCCTCCCTAAGTATTGATCCACCGTCCTTTGCCACTTCTGTGCTGCCTCCTTTCAATGCTGATGGATGGCTCCACGTCAGGAGGCAACACTGTCATTCCAGCTTTGAGTTCAGATTGTGAAGACAGTGTTCAAGGCATTGAACTTAACTGAGTGCTTTAAAGCTCAGACTAAAATCCAAAGTGGATTCAGCTCCTGACTAACCTGAGATAGATCTTCACTGACCCTCTGTCTGAGGGCCAATTTAGTAAGAGGCCTATAGATGTGCCCCTGGAAACATGCAGAGGCCACAAGGGCTTGTTCTCACTTCAGCTATTACTTGAGTCGAATGCGCCATTGAATCTAATGCACACTTCAATTTTCTGAAGCCTGAACCGAAAAAAATATATTTATTGCCCAATGTAATATGCAGTGGCAAAAAGTGCACTCTTTGTAATTTGGCCACACAAAAAAGTGTGCATTACAGCCGCTGCCTATTTAGGATTCCTTCTTTCAAAACAAAAGTGTTACAACACCAAAGCTTCCAGCAACGGAAAAGAAAACTCTAAGGTGCATCTATACTGCAGAATGAATCTACTTGAACTGGCTTGGTTCGATGCTACAGAATCATGGGGGCTGTAGTTCTATAAGGTCTTGAGCCTTAGAATCATAGTTGGAAGCGACCTCGTGGACCATCCAGTCCAACCCCCTGCCAAGAAGCAGGAAAATCACATTCAAAGCACCCCTGACAGATGGCCATCCAGCCTCTGCTTAAAGGCCTCCAAAGAAGAAGACTTGGAGCCAAACCCTGAGATCATGGTGATGACCATAGAATCATGGAGTTGGAAGAGACCTTGTGGGCCATCTAGTCCAACCCCCTGCCAAGAAGCAGGAAATGAACTCTGACAGATGGCCATCCAGCCTCTGTTTAAAAGGCTCCAAAGAAGGAACCTCCGCCACACGCTGGGGCAGAGAGTTCCACTGCTGAACAGCTCTCACAGTCAGGAAATTCTTCCTAATGTTTAGGTGGAATCTCCTTTCTTGTAGTTTGAAGCCATTGCTCTGCGTCCTAGTCTCCAGGGCAGCAGAATACAAGCTCCCTCCCTCCTCCCTATGACTTCCCTTCACGTATTTATACATGGCCATCATGTCTCCTCTCAGCTTTCTCTTCTTCAGGCTAAACATGCCCAGCTCTTTAAGCCGCTCCTCATAGGGCTTGTTCGCCAAAGCCTTGATCATTTTATTCGCCCTCCTCTGGACACATTCTGCCAAAGAAGGCTGATGATCTCACCAAATTACAAATCCCAGGATTGCATACCACTTTAAGACATGGCGATTCAATTTGAGGTGACATCCCTCAAAGAGGAGCTCCTGAAGCAGCTTTCCCTTTTACTTTGGCTCAGCACTAAGATCACCGTATTACACAAATTTAATGTGCACCTTAATTCTGGCAAGGTAATTTAGCCAATTTAGGGAGCCCCCAGTGGTGCAGTGTGTTAAACCCCTGTGCTGCTGAGCTTGTTGACCAAAAGGTCGCAGGTTCTAATCCGGGGGAGTGGCGTGAGCTTCCGCTGTCAGCCCCAGCTTCTGCCAACTTAGCAGTTTGAAAACATGCAAATGTGAGTAGATCAATAGATACCACTCTGGTGGGAAGGTAGCGGTGCTCCATGCAGTCATGCCAGCCACATGACCTTAGAGGTGTCTATGGACAACGCCGGCTCTTCGGCTTAGAAATGGAGATGAGCACCACACCCCAGAATTGGACACGGCTGGACTTAATGTCAAGGGACTTAATGTCAGGGGAAAACCTTTACCTTTACCTAATTTAGCCAAAAGGGTGAGCATAGACTCAGGTGAATAGGCAGGGGTGGCTCAACCCATTACGCAAAGTAAGCATTTGCAGTATAGTTGATTTTGCCCAGGGGCGCTCTTGAGGCGCTCTTGGGGGAAAATAGACCTTGGCATATGCGAGTTGTAGTTACTGGGATGTATAATGTATTGTCGAAGGCTTTCATGGCTGGAATCACTAGGTTCTTGTGGGTTTTTTCAGGCTATAGGGCCATGTTCTAGAGGCATTTCTCCTGACGTTTCGCCTGCATCTATGGCAAGCATCCTCAGAGGTAGTGAGGTCTGTTGGAATTAGGACAATCGGTTTATATATCTGTGGAATGGCTGGGGTGGGGCAAAGAGCTCTTCTCTGCTGGAGCTAGGTGTGAATGTTTCAACTGACCACCTTCAATAGCATTTGAAGGCCTGGCTGAGCCTGGGAAAATCTTTTGTTGAGACAATTTCAACAGAAAGGAAGAGACCATGAAAATGAACAAAATCTGGCTACCAGTATTAAAAAAACCTCTAAAATTACAACAGCAAAACAGCAGAGAGGAAACAACCAGGCACATCTTAACACCTCTCAACAAAAGATTTTCCCAGGCTCAGCCAGGCCTTCAAATGCCAATGAAGGTGGTCAGTTGAAACATTCACACCTAGCTCCAGCAGAGAAGAGCTCATTGCCCCACCCCAGCCATTCCACAGATATATAAACCCATTGTCCTAATTACAACAGACCTCACTACCTCTGAGGATGCTTGCCATAGATGCAGGCGAAACGTCAGGAGAAATGCCTCTAGAACATGGCCTTATAGCCCGAAAAAACCCACAAGAACTGGGATGTATAGTTCACCTACAATCAAAGAGCATTCTGAACTCCACCAATGATAGAATTGAACCAAATATGGCACAGAGAACTCCAATGACGAACAGAAAATATATATCAGTGATTGGTTGGGGAGGGGGGGCAAAATACTGTTTGCTTACCGTTGAAAATTACCTAGGGCCGCCTCTGTGAATAGGATATTTAGCGACTCCCCCTCCCTTCCATTGGCTGGTTGTTGGGTTTTCCAGCCAAATCCCTGGGAATGGATCCAAACGTCTCCACAGGACAGGCGTCTCCTCCGCACAACTGGCACCGCGGCTCTGTTCCTGAGTTCTCAAAGGCAAAGCCAGAAGAGACAATATTTGAGGGAAGCCTGCTGTCTTCCCTACAATGGGCTCCTTGTGTCTCTCCCAAAAAAGTTTCCTGCTTCATGATTCCAGCAGGCCCTGAGCCAAGCCACAAGGGAGAAGAAGGTTTGGCCAACTTCTGGATTATCCCTAGAGAACACCTGCTTTTCCCCAAACTCTAAGGGCAAAGGGAGGGAGCATTGCATCTGACCCCCATCTAGGGACTTTGCAAAGAATGAATTAGAAATTATCACCAAAAAATGTAAAAGGGTGCCATGGTCCATGACAAAAAACAACACTGTCCCTGAGAAGTTTTATGCCATGTGTTTATCAGTGAGATTGAATATATGTGTGTGTGTATAAATGCTTTGTTTGTTTTGAGTGACGCCATAACTTAAAAATCGCTGGACTAATTGTCACCAAATTTGTCCACAAAGACACCTATTAACCCAAGGTGTGACCATCACTACAAAAATTTGATTTTGTCATTTGGGAATTGTAGTTGTTGGGATTTATAGTTAGCCTACAATCAAAGAGCATTCTGAGCTCCACCAGTGATGGAATTCAACTAAACTTGGCATACAGGACTCCCATGAACAAGAGAAAACACTAGAAGGGTTTGGTAGGCATTGACCTTGAGTTTCGGAGTTGTAGTTCACCTACATCCAGAGAGCACTGTGCAGGGGCGGCTCAACCCATTACGCAAAGTAAGCATTTGCAGTATAGTTGATTTTGCCCAGGGGCGCTCTTGAGGCGCTCTTAGGGGAAAATAGACCTTGACACATGCAAGTTGTAGTTACTGGGATGTATAGTTCACCTACAATCAAAGAGCATTCTGAACTCCACCAATGATGGAATTGAACCAAATATGGCACACAGAACTCCCATGACGAACAGAAAATATATATCAATGATTGGTTGGGGGGGGGCGGGGGGGGGCAAAATACTGTTTGCTTACCGTTGAAAATTACCTAGGGCTGCCTCTGGCTCTGTGGACTCAAACAATAAAGGATCTAGACTAAACTTGGCCCAAATATGAACACAGATGGAGTTTGAGGAAATAGACCTTGACATTTGGGAGTTGAAGTTGCTGGGATTTATAGTTCACATACAATCGAAGAGCATTCTGAACCCCGCCAGCAATAGAATTGGGTTCTGTACATTTCCCACACAGAACTCCAATGACCAACAGAAAATACTGAGTTTTCTGGTGGCTTTTGGTGAGCCTTCTGACACCCCCTCATGAAGTCCCAACTCCCAGGTTGAGAAATGTTGCCTTAAAGCCATCCAGTCCAACTTCTTTCACCAGGGCAAGAAAACATAACCAAAGCCCTCCTGACAAAGAGCGATCTAGCCATAGATATAGATAGATATATATGATTCACACACACACATATATATGTATATGACAGATATAGTACCATAGATTTGAAAGGGACCCCTAAAGAAGGACAATTATATGTTGGATGTTCCAGAGTAGGAAAACCAGACAATCTCTACATCAACACTGAGAAAGAAACAACAAGAAATACTGTTTACCCACAAGCAGAAAGAAATTATGTATATTAGAAACCAACACTTTCTCATTACTTTATTTTCCAGATCACCAGACTGGGCCACAGCAATGTGTGGCAGGGGACAGCTAGAATTATATATAAAGGGGCAAACAGGGATGGGATGGACTGGGAGGGGGATCATAGTGTGAAAACTCACAAGCCTGTTGTTTTTAGCAAGAACGTTCATGTTATCCCCAAACCTGTTAGGTCTCCTTATAGCACTAAGAACACATCCACACTGTAGGATGAATAATTATAGCACTAAGAACACATCCACACTGTAGGATGAATGCAGTTTGATCTCACTTTAGCTCAATGCTAAAGTGAGATCCTGAGAGTTGTAGTTTCATGAGGCACAAAGGCTCAGATAATGACCTTGTGAAATTACCACACCCATGATTCCTTAGCATTGACCCTTGGCAGGTCAAGTGGTGTCCAAGTGTGTTCACTAGACAGCACAGATGCACCCTTAGATATTATATTAAATTCCTGGGCTCCATCCTTTGGAATCCTGCAATTGGTAGTTTTCAGCAGATGCTTAGTCTTCACAGCCAGAGAGCTCTAGTACCTCACCAAACTGAAAGTCCCAGGTTTTTCTTTAGGGTAAATCCTGATTTATCATGCCATCACAATGCTCCATTCTCTGTCCTCTCCAGGGGCTTTGGACTTCATTGTCGTCCACTTGCAACCTTCCTTTGCTTTTCCAATGTGCCTTTCATTTTTTTCTTCCTGTGGAAAATCAGTTAACTGGAAAACAAAGAATATTTGCGACATGGCAATTACTTGCGTGTGGAATACTCCACTTGAAAATCCCTGTGGTCGGCCATCCAGGGTGAATAGAAGTAAGCCTCACTGAATATAGTGAGATTTGCTACTATGGAAGCATTTAGAGCACTGAGAGCTGCAAAGGTTAAACCCTTGTGCCAGCTGAACTGCTGACCTGAACTACGAAACCCATGAGCCGATTTGCTTTCTTCTGTGTGAAAGCAGAATGTGGCCATAATGAGACCACAAAAATATCCACAAAAATATCAAGTGATAGATTGAACCATTTGGAAGTAAGGTACTTTTCAATTCCCAGAAAGATGCCAACTTGGACTTCATTTTTCCGATAAAAGGGACTTGAGATAGGAATACTCCACTTTATGCCCACTACTACTCTCTTCGTAGCCCAAAACCAGTGATGATGAACTACATAGTGGACGAAGATCAAGTTTCACACACCTCCACTCTTCCAAGGCCAATCTCACCCTATCCTGTTCCTAAAGGAGATCTGTATTTAGCTCTAGACATTGTTCAATGCCATTTTTGGACATCATTTTGGCAATTTTTGGCACAACATATATGTAGGGATTTGGGTGATGTATGAGGCTGGTTTGCCACAGTTGGGCAAGGTTTTGGCCCATGGTCTTGACCTCTTACCTCTTGGACCTGAGAGCAACCACATCCAGCGAGAATTTAAAATTATGTCCAATTGTATTGTCGAAGGCTTTCATGGCCGGAATCACTGGGTTGTTGGTTGGTCTTGGACCTGAGAGCAACCACATCCAGCGAGAATTTAAAGTTGTGCCCAATTGTATTGTCGAAGGCTTTCATGGCTGGAATCACTGGGTTGTTGTAGGTTTTTTGGGCTGTATGGCCATGTTCTAGAAACATTCTCTCCTGACGTTTTGCCTGCATTTATGGCAGGCATCCTCAGAGGTTGTGAGGTCCTCACAACCTCTGAGGACCTCACAACCTCTGAGGATGCCTGCCATAGATTTAGGCAAAACGTCAGCAGAGAATGCTTCTAGAACATGGCCATACAGCCCAAAAAAACCTACAACAACCTTATGCCCCATTGGTTTTTTTCTTTTTAGATAGAAAACTTACCCAGAACTAGTTCTGGAATTTAAACAGACACACACGCACATTGCTCTGGAAGGTGGGTTGAGTCAGGGAGGGGTGCGGCACCTTGAAATAATACACTCTGCCCACACGCTGAAATGGTTCAGGCCAAATCCGATATACAGGTGGGATTAGCCATGCAATGGGTTTCATCCCACCACATCGCTCTTGTTGTGCTGCTACGCAGACACCAGAGGAACCTAATCTTCCCTTTTCTCCCCCCCCCCCTTTTATTTTGCCCTGCAACTTGAGACGCCCCATTAAAATGAGATTATTTCGATTTTGAAACAAGCAAAGAGGCCGCTTGGCATACAGTGACAATTGACAGAAACCAGCCAAACATTCAGAGGCTTAAGGAATGGGAGGGTAAGTTGTGAAGCCATTGTGTTGCTCTCCACCCACGAGGTCATATTCATGTCATCCCTATCCATCAGTGTTGGATGGAGGAAAACGTGTTGTCTTCATGTTGACATGAAGTGCGCAGTGATCCTGTGAACAAGATAAGAGAAATCTTGGCCAATGGAAAGAATGGGTTTTCAGCCAAGATCCTGCACCAAAGAACTGTAGTGTAACGTTAGACCATAATCGCCACTTTTTTGTATAACTGCAAGTTGTACGACCAAAAGCATATTATGCATTGATGTGCAGCACACCGGGTGCATCTGTACTGTAAAATTAATGCAGTATGACACAGCGTGAATGGCAATGGCTCAATGGTATGGCATCCTGGGAGTTGTAGTTTCCCAAGGTCCTTACTCTTTTCTGCTAAAGAGCGATGGTGCCTTTCCAAATTATAACTCCCAGGGTTCCATAACATTGAACCATGGCGGTGAAAGAGGTGTCATGTCACATGTAGATGCTCCCGTCGCCATGTGCAACTATGTAATCAATGCCTAATGAACAATGACATGCAATGATGTGCACATTTGCATAACTCTACTTTCATGAGTATTAAGTGAATAAGGATGTAACACATTGACCAAACCCCTCTCATCCAGCAGGTAAAAGGCACTTAGGCTGTATCCACACCACAGAATTGTAACAGTTTGACACTACATTAACAGCCGTGGCTCCATGCTATGGAATTATGGGATTTGTAGTTGGGTGAGATATTAACCCTTCTCTGTCCAAGAGATCTGAAGTCACAAATCCCTAGATTCCATAGGATAGAGCCATGGCAGTAAAAGTGGTGTCAAATTACTATAATTCTTCAGTGTAGAAGTGGTTCTCAATCTTCCTAATACTGTGACCCCTTAATATAGTTGCTCATGTTGTGGTGACCCCCAACCATAACATTATTTTAGTTGCTACTTCATAACTGTCATTTTGCTACTGTTATGAATTGTAACGTAAATATCTGATATGCAGGATGTATTTTCATTCACTGGACCAAATTTGGTACAAATACCCGATATGCCCACATTTGAGTACTGGTGGGGTTGGGGAGGGGTTGATTTTGTCATTCAGGAGTTGTAGTTGCTGGGATTTATAGTTAACCTACAATCAAACAGCATTCTGAACTCCACCAATGATGGAATTGAACCCACGCCCATGACCAACAGAAAATACTGGAAGGGTTTGATGGGCATTGACCTTCAATTTTGGAGTTGTAGTTCACTACATCCAGAGAGCACTGTGAACACAAGCAAGGATGGATCTGGACTTAACTTGGCATGAATACTCAATATGCCCAAATGTGAACACTGGTGGAGTTTGGGGAAAATAGACCTTGACATTTGAGAGTTTTAGTTGCTGGGATTTATAATTAACCTACAATCAAAGAGCATTCTGAACCACACCAATGACATAATTGAGCCAAATTTCCCACACAGAACCCCCATGACCAACAGAAACTACTGTGTTTTCTAATGGTCTTTGGCAACCCCTCTGACACCTCCTCACAACCCCCTCAGGGGTCATGACCCCCACGTTGAGAAACGTTGGTGTAGAAAGTCTTGTAGGAGCTTTAAGACACCATTATGATGCCAGCCTTAAAATCTTGTTTATTTTTTTTTGTGAGACCTTGTATATCAAAGCATACTCCTACAGAATATTGTCATACTCTGAACCCTGCGCCAATACTTTACTCTTGAGAAAATTCTAAATGAGTTTACTTTGGGAATGTTTACTGTTGCAACAGCTGAATGCTTTTGTTTGTTGCCAGCCATTTCTCTGGTCTCAGTAGAAGACTTATTTATTTATTTATTTATTTATTTATTTATTTCGCTTACTTATACCCCGCCCTTCTCACCCCGAGGGGGACTCAGGGCGGCTTACAGGGAAGGCACAATTAGATGCCTAAATCACACAATGAACAATACAAATACAACAATTCAACAGTCAAATTAAAACATCAATACATAATAACATAATAAAGTAATAAAACAATCTCATGTCAGAGTCCATATAACAGAGTCCGTATATCCATTCCATTCCATTTGTTCTCGTCTATTGTCAGGTCCTTAAGTTAGTTGTCAGAATGAACCAAAAGCTTGGTCCCACAACCAGGTCTTCAGTTTTTTCCTAAACGCTAGGAGGGAAGTTGCCGATCTAATCTCCCCGGGGAGTGAGTTCCACAGGTGGGGGGCCACCACCGAGAAGGCCCTGCTCCTCGTCCCCGCCAGCCTCACTTGTGACAGTGGCGGGGTCGAGAGCAGGGCCTCCCCAGAAGATCTTAAGCTACGAGGTGGGATGTAGAGGGAGATCCGTTCGGACAAATACACTGGGCCGGAACCGTATAGGGTTTTGTAGGTCAAAACCAGCACTTTGAATTGTGCTTGGAATTGGATCAGCAGCCAGTGGAGCTGACGCAACAGGGGGGTGGTATGCTCCCTGTACGCTGCTCCGGTGAGCAATCTGGCTGCTTCTCGCTGGACTAGTTGGAGTTTCCGAGCAGTCTTCAAAGGCAACCCCACGTAGAGTGCGTTGCAGTAATCCAACCGGGGTGTGACGAGAGCGTGGACCACCGTGGCCAGATCAGACTTCCCAAGGTACGGGCGCAGCTGGCGCACAAGTTTTAATTGTGCGCCAGCTGGATTAAGGTGACTTATTCCTTTTGTGATTATATGTTTTTGTGCTCTTCTCTTCCCAGAATGAAAATCCAGGTCCGGGATGCTATAATATCTCCCAAGTATTGCCAGTTCAAAACAATGTCTCCCAGTCCGTAAAAGGAACTTGCTTTTTCCCTTCGTTGGTAAGTGAAAGGGTTCGTGTATATGGATTAAGGTGGCATTTTGGCAACATGAGATGCTATTGCAGTTTGTGCTCATAGCGGCTGGACTGCTACATACTCAAATGTGAAAAAAATGCAGAGATTTTGGTGTTATACAATTGGATGATGACTATTGTGGAGCTAATAGAAATGGATGAATGAACAGCTTTGTAAAGGATGTGTCATTTTGATACATTTTTGGAAGCATGGGGACCTTTTCAACCATTTTTACATGAGACAGAAGCACAGATAACATTGGCAAGTTTAAAGAAATACTTGTGGGGATATTTGTTTTTTGTTTTATAATGCAAGCAGTGGATTAGCTGGAAGAAAAAGTAAAGCTATATGGAATTCAGGGAGCCCCCAGTGGCGGAGTGGGTTAAACCACTGAGCTGCTAAGCTTGTTGATTGAAAGGTCGCAGGTTTGAATTTGGGGAGCGGTGTAAGCATCTGCTGTCAGCCCCAGCTTCTGCCAACCTAGCAGTTCGAAAACACGCAAATGTGAGCAGATCAATAGGTACCGCTCCGGCGGGAAGGTAACGGCGGTTCATGCCGGCCACATGACTTTGGAGGTGTCTACGGACAACGCTAGCTCTTCGGCTTAGAAATGGAGATGAGCACCACATCCCAGAGTGGACTTAATGTCAGGAGACAACCTTTACCTTTTACCTATATGGAAATCAATCCTGGCAAAACAGGAAATTACATATGTTTGTGCTTCAGGTTTACAGACTGTAGAGACGTATAGCTATGTGCAAACTGCATTGCCAGAAAAGTTTTGTGTCTATGGGTGCATCTATACAGAATGAATGCAGTTTGACGTTAGTTTCATTGCCATAGCTCCATGCTATGGAATCCTGGGATGTGTAGTTTGATGAGACCACAGCACTCTTTGGCAAAGAAGGCTACAGGCCTTGTAAAACTTCAACAGCTATGATTCCATACCATTGAGCCAAAGCAGTTAAGTAGTATCATAATGCATTATTAACTCTACAGTGTAGATGGACTCTGAGTCTACATTGCATGTGTTAAAGCTCAGTCTAATATATTATGGTGTTTTCACCATCATGGTATGAGGAAAGAAGGCAGATTTTCTTAGGACAGTTGTGAAATTCTCCCAATTCATTATGGCAGTGGTTCTCAACCTTCCTAATGCCGCGACCCCTTGATACAGTTCCTCATGTTGTGGCGACCCCCAGACATAAAATTATTTTTGCTGTTACTTCATAACTGTAATTTTGCTACCGTTATTAATTGTAATGTAAATATCAGATATCCAGGATGTATTTTCATTCACTAGACCAAATTCGGCACAAATACCCAATACGCCCAAACTGGAATACTGGTGGGGTTTTGGGGAGGGGTTGATTTCATCATTTGGGAGTTGTAGTTGCTGGGATTTATAATCAAATAACATTCTGAACTCCACCAATGATGGAACTGAACCGTACTTGGCACGCAGAACTTCCATGACCAACAGAAATTACTGAAAGGGTTTGGTGGGCATTGTCCTTAAGTTTGGGAGTTGTAGTTCACCTACATCTAGAGAGCACTGTGGACTAAAACAATGACGGATCTGGAACAAACTTAGCATGAATACTCAATATGCCCAAATGTGAACACTGGTGGAGTTTGGGGAAAATAGACTTTGACATGTTGGTAGTTGTAGTAGCTGGGATTTATAGTTCACCTACAATCAAAGAGCATTCTGAACCACACCAATGATAGAATTGAGCCAAACTTCCCACACAGAACCCCCATGCTCAACAGAAAATACTGTATTTTCTGATGGTCTTCGGCGACCCCTCTGACACCCCCTTGTGACCTCCATAGGGGTCCCGACCCCCAGGTTGAGAAACACTGCATTATGGAGTCCACCTTGGAGCCCTTCTGGTCCATCATAAATTGTTCTAGAAGAAGTGGGATTATCAAACCAATATAGTAGCTAGCTGATATCACCCCATGTGCCACATTCATAGCAAAGTCACTAAAAGGAGGAGGCGGACCAGTGGGTAGCTTTTGCTACCTCAAATAAATGCATACAAGTCAGTCCTAACTGGGTGGCAAATTCTTTATGAAGATGATAATCAGGTAATGAATGCGATTGGGTCAAGCAAAGCCTGTTTTTCCTTGGGGAGCTGGAAGCAGCTGAAGAACCAATCCAGAAAGTAGTTGTTACCAAGCAGTCAGTTTAGATCGCCCCCTTCCTTTCTCGCAGCCTTATGTAATAGGAAGGAAAGCACAGGAGAATATGGTGTTGGAGGAGATGATGACAGCAACTGGTGGCTTCCTTTTAGTTGGGTTAGTAAATCTGCTCTTTTATTCCAACTCTTAAAGGAGCTATCCAAGGTGCTGACAGCTATCTGTTCCAAATAGGTTTCAGCCCCTTTGATACTTCCCTCAACATTTGGAGTTAAACTTTGGAGAAGATGCATCGCCTTGAGAGACACCAGACTCAGTTTAACATGGCAGAAAATAATTTGAATGCCAGCCTCCTAGGTTATCAATCCGTGGGATGTCTAGTTCAGGTTAAACAGACTTCTTTTAACAGATAAATAAGTTGCCATTACAAAAAACCCTGATGGATCTAGAATTGGTTCCAGTTCAGATGAGCTTTCCAAATATGTGAAACATTAGAGGTGCTTTTCAAACTTGTGTACTGAAACAAAATGCATCACGCTGGAAAACTATATTCCCAAGAATGTTGGCAACTTTGTGGTGTCCACCATAATTTCCAAGACATCCGTCATCATTTCCAAGATGGAAAGTAGCTCCTTAAGTGTCCCGTCTACCCCGATATTTAGCATATTTTGTGATTGCTCTCTAGCCAGTTCTTCTCAGAACGGTTCATGTGGTGCCAAAATAATTTTGAGGCTGGTAACAAGCCTAGCAATGTCTAGAAAGTATTTGAGATTTGGATTATTCAAGTATGGTTTTCACATTTTCAGGTTGCCTCTACAATCCAGGACAGCATTTCTCAACCTCTGACCCTCCAATGATTTGGAATTCAGGCATCCCAAGCATCATGACCAATGGTCAGGAATTCTGGGAGTTGAGAATAATTGGTCTAGAGAACCCTTTTTGGGTGTAGCAGATCAGAAAAGGGCTCCTTTGCTTTGGAGAGCCCAGGTTTTGGGATGTATGCCAACCAATGTTGTCTTCCTTGCAGGATACTCGCATTGCCCGCCAGAGGATCCCCAGCTACCCTGCTGCCAATGCCTATGACCTCCCTCCTACATTGCAGTCCAAGCAAGACTTCAGCCTGGGATATTCCAGCATGTTTCAACAACCAATTGCTAGGAAAATATCCAAAAGACCCACCCCTGCGCCCAACCAATACAATGTAAGGCAGTTTGGAGAAGGGGAGAGAGCGCCACAGAGGGAGTGGCAAATTCAAAAAGCGAACAGGGAGGAAGATGGTGGAGGGAGGAATTATCTTTTTAACTTAATTTGTATTAGATTTCCAAAGACTCTAATCCAATTAATTGAAAAAAAGAAAAAAAGAAAAAAGAAAAGTACCAAAATAAAACAAAATCCATACTAAAATAATCCCCTAATACTTCTTCTCCATCATTTCTCCCCTCTCCTGTATCCACTCCCCTTTAAAAAAAATTAAAATTCCTTTAAAAATATGATTACTGGCCCAAAGTGGGCTACTCTAAATCAGCAATGCCAGAATTCCCACTGCACTGCGGAAAGAGTTATTAAAGGGTATTCATAGTCAACTATCTGCATTTGCAGGTTTTGCTTTTGCAGATTTGATTATTCACAGATTTGATTCAATATATGAGGATACCAATTCACTTTGTCCCCTGAGGAACATATACAACGACCAAGTACAACAGTAAGAACAGACCACAGAACAACAGGCTGGTTCAAGATTGGGAAAGGACTACGGCAGGGCTGTATACCTTCACCCAACCTATTCAACTCGTATGCAGAACACATCATGCGATGTGCGGGGCTTGACTAATCCAAGACTGGAGTTAAAATTACTGGAAGAAGCATTAACAAACTTAGATATGCAGATGATACCACTTTGATGGCTGAAACTTGGAGGAGCTGAGGAACTGTCTAGCCAAGGTGAAAGAAGAAAGTGCAAAAACTGTGTTGCAGTTAAACATCACAAAAATCATGATGATGGTGACCAGACAAATTGACAACTGGCAAATAGAGGGAGAAAAGGTGGAGGCAGTGACAGACTTTGTTTTTCTAGAAATGAAGATGACTGCAGATGCGGACTTCAACCAGGAAATCAGAAGATGTTTACTTCTTGGGAGGAGAGCAATGACCAATCTCGATAAAATAGTGAAGAGTAGAGACATCACATTGGCAACGAAGATCCACATAGTTAAAGCAGTGGCATTTGTGGTAGCAACCTATGGATGTGAGAGCTGGACCATAGAGAAAGCTGAGCGAAAGAAGCTAGACGCTTTGGAAGTGTGGTATTGGAGGAAAATTCAGAGTGCCTTGGACCGCAAGAAGATCCAACCAGTCCATCCACCAGGAAAGAAAGCCTGACTGCTCACTGGAAGGAAGGATATTAGAGGCAAAGATGAAGCACTTTGGCCACATAATGAGAAGACAAGAGAAGGTCAAAGAAGGTCATAATGCTGGGGAAAAGGGAAGGAAAAGGAAAAGGGGCCGACCAAGGCCAATGTGGATGGATATTATCCTTGAATTAACTGGCTTGACCTTGAAGAAGGTGATGTGGCGACAGTCGAGAAGGAGCTCTGGTATGGGCTGGTCCATGAGGTCACAAAGAGTTGGAAGCAAATGAATGAATAAACAACATTCTTTCTATGAATCTCTGCATCCTCTAGTACTACTTGATATCCAATTTCTTCTTGGACATTTTTATATGAAAAAAAATACATTTTGTGAACAACCCATTGAAATCTGTAAATGAACATATGTATTGATTTATCATTTAGCAATTGACTGAATGGCCCTACTTTAGATGGGACTAACCAAAATAATGCCAAGAATCATTTCCTGTGCAGAAAAAAGTTTTTCAGCATGAAGAAATTGTTTGTTTGTTTTTTTGGTCTATAAAGCAACTTCTGCCTAACTCCTTGGGACATCCAGAAATGGGGAGAATACTGATGGAAATATTTGTTTTCTCCCAATGCAAGAAGAAATCTTATCTGTCCTTTCATGGAAGAATGAAATAGAGCCACTTTGGAAAGCCAATGTGATCAGAGCTGCCATGGTTAGTGGTTTGATTGCTGGAATTACAACTCTGGAGACCATGATTTGAATCCTTGCTTGGCCTTGGAGACTGATTGGTTGATCTTGAGCAAGTTACACTCTCTCAGCCCCTGAAAATCCTATGATATTGTCCCCTAAAGCTCAGCATAAGTTGGAAACAACCTGAAGGCACACATCATCCATTGGAAAGGATGTATCTGTTGGCCTCAGAAGATGAGATGGCATTATCATCCAGAGAATAATATAAAGTTGGGACATCCAAACTTTCTTACAGTTCTGATTCAGAGGAATCGTCAAATGTCTGGTGGCATTTCACGCTGCTAAATTATAGTACTTTCAGTCCATCTTAATGCGTGTGGCTTCATCTACTGTAATCCTAGGATTTGTAGTTTTGTGACAGTATTTAGATTGCCCTGCCAGAGTGCTCTAGCTCTTTGCTGCACTACAAATCCCAACATGCCATAGAAATTAATCATGAGTCACTATGGTATCAAAGTACTTCAGTGGCTTCATCTACTGTAATCCTAGGATTTGTAGTTTTGTGACAGTATTTAGATTGCCCTGCCAGAGTGCTCTAGCTCTTTGCTGCACTACAAATCCCAACATGCCATAGAAATTAATCATGAGTCACTATGGTATCAAAGTACTTCAGTGGCTTCATCTACTGTAATCCTAGGATTTGTAGTTTTGTGACAGTATTTAGATTGCCCTGCCAGAGTGCTCTAGCTCTTTGCTGCACTACAAATCCCAACATGCCATAGAAATTAATCATGAGAGTCACTATGGTATCAAAGTACTTCAGTTATGCAGTGTGAAACAGGCCCGAGATTTGCCCAAACCAGAAATGTGAATATTGTTTTCTGAAATGAGAATATCATTTGCTATGGTTTTAAATAGAGTTGTCCCCCCGCCCCAGCCTCCAAAATCTGTACAAAAAGGAACAAAAAGTCCAGACTTGTGTCCTTGTCTCTTTTTAGGACAGTGTTGACATTGCCTTTGTCCCAAAGTCATGCTGTGCTGTGCAGGGCATTATTACTGCCTGTCATCCACACCCTGACAAAAATACTAGCTTCTGTTGAAGAATATAAATAGGCTTTCTCCTGGGAAGAAGCTTCTCCAGTTAATCACAAACGTGTGATTTACGCTTTGAGATGATGCATAAAAGTTGGGGAAGCCAAGCAGGAAATGATCCATTTGGAAGAGCAGACAGAAGCAGTAACTGGGGGTCATAGACAGATGCAAGCAGAATTTGGAAAGGAATTAAGGTCTTAGGTTTGCGGTTTATAATCAGGCTCAATGGTAATAATAATGATGGTGATGATGGTAATAATAATAATAGCCATTTGTTGCATTTGTATCCTGCCTTTCACCCAGAATGAGCACCATATAATATTGATTATTTATTAAATTGTTGCTTTTATTTATTGTATGTTTACTGTATGTCTTCTTTCCCCCAGTGGGACCCTATTATTATTATTATTATTAGTAGTAGTAGTAGTAGTAGTAGTAGTATTTTCGTGTCAGGAGCGACTTGAGAAACTGCAAGTCGCTTCTGAGGTAAGAGAATTGGCCCTCTGCAAGGACGTTGCCCAGGGGACGCCCGGATATTTTGATGTTTTACCATCTTTGTGGGAGGTTTCTTTCATGTCCCCGCATGAGGAGCTAGAGCTGACAGAGGGAGCTCATCCACGCTCTTGGATTCGAACCTCTGACCTGTGGGTTATCAGCCCTGCTGGCACATGGGTTTAACCAACTGTGCCACTAGGGGCTCCAATAATAATAATAATAATAATAATAATAATAATAATATGCCACAAATACCATCTGCCTGTGAAAAAGAACTGGTGGGATCACAAGCCAGAAAAAGTTACAGAAAATGAGCACGTCAAGCTACTCTGGGACTTCCGGATTCAGACAGGCAGAGTTTTGGAGCTCAATACTCTTGACCTCATGATCGTGTTAAAAAACAAAGTATGGATTGTCGATGTTGCAATCCCAGGTGACAGCAGGATTGAAGAGAAACAACTGGAAAAGATGACATGATATGAGGATTTAAAGATCGAACTGCAAAGACTCTGGCACAAACCAGTAAAGGTGGTCCCAGTGGTGATCGGCACACTGGGTGCAGTGCCTAAAGACCTTGGCCTGCACTTAAACACAATCGGCGCTGACAAAATTACCATCTACCAGCTGCAGAAGGCCACCTTACTAGGATCTGCACACATTATTCGCCGATACATCACACTGTCCTAGACACTTGGGAAGTGTCCGACGTGTGATCCAATACGACAGCCAGCAGAGTATCTGCTGTGGACTCATCTTGTGGTGTTTCAATAATAATAATAATAATAATAATAATAATAATAATAATAAATGTATTGCAGGTGTATACCACCTTTCTCCCAGAATTTGACCCATATAATATCTATTATTGTTGTCATTGCATTTGTATGTCTCCTTTCTCCCAGTTTGGTGAGACACCAGCACACTCTGGCAAAGAAGGCCGAAGACCTTGGAAAACGACAACTCTCAGGATTCCCTAGCGTTGCACCATAGCAGTTAAAGTGATGTCAAATGCATTGGTTCAACATTGTAGATGCGCCCTTGGAAAGTATCTCTGATACCTTTCCTACAATCTGTTTTAGGACGGTAGACAAATCCATCCCAAATTCTTCATCACGTTTTGCTCTTTCAGTGATGCCCCAGTGATGTCATTTATGAGCCAGGACCTGTGCATGATTCATTTTGACAGCTAATTGGTGCCTGGCTCCTTTATGGATTAGAAATCATCATTCTTTTTTTTCTTTTTCATGTTAAAAAAAGAATTTATTATGGAGTGAAACCAGCAGTTTCACCTCTCCCTTGGGGTAGGGCCAGATTGAGAACACGCCGAGGCCCTGAGCTATTTCCAGCTTGAAAGGCCTCGTGGCATTATCCCCAAAATGCCTATTATTTTTCCTCATCTTGAAACGGAGGCCTCTTCAGTCTTTAGAATCTCCTTGTCAGCTGAGACCCTAAATCAGGGGTCCTCAAAGTAAGGCCCAGGGGCTGGATATGGCCCTCCAAGATCATTTACCTTGCCCTCACTCAAGGTCAACATAAGTCTGAAATGACTTTCATGGCTGGAATCACTGGGTTGTTGTAGATTTTTTTCGGGCTATATGGCCATGTTCTAGAGGCATTCTCTCCTGATTTTCGCATGCATCTATGGCAAGCATCCTCAGAGGTAGTGAGGTCTGTTGGAACTAGTTCCAACAGACCTCACTACCTCTGAGGATGCTTGCCATAGATGCAGGCGAAACGTCAGGAGAGAATGCCTCTAGAACATGGCCATATAGCCCGAAAAAAAATCTACAACAACCCAGTGATTCCAGCCATGAAAGCTTTCGACAAGTTTATATTTGTTAAAATTGTTCTTCATTTTAATTACTGTATTGTTTTTATTTATTTTTTTGCACTACAAATAAGATATGTGCAGTTTGCATAGGAATTCATTCATGCTTTTTTCCAGTTATAATCCGGCCCTCCAACAGTTTGATGGACTATGACCTGGCCCTCTGTTTAAGACGTTTGAGGACCCCTGCCCTAAACCGTACTTAGGTTGTACGTGAATCCAGTATTTCTTAGTGAATGTGTGCAAGCCACTTTCTGGAGCAGAAGGCATCTTGAAAACATCCCCTGCTTGCTCTAAATAAGACACGGAAGTGTGTGGATTGGAGCCTTGGGCTGTGTACGTCCTATTTGTGAAATTGTTCATTTCTGACTTACGTTGACTCTGAGACCCCATTTACACAGTAGACTTAATGCAGTTTGACACTGTCTGCTTTGGAATGCTGGGAGTTGTAGTTTGGCAAAGAGAAGGCAAAAGAGAGAAGACACCCTTTGGCAGAGAAGGCAAATTTATTTATTTATTTCGGGTTCTTATACCCCGCCCTTCTCACCCCGAAGGGGACTCAGGGCAGCTTACAAAAGCAAGGCACAATTTGATGCCTGCAACACAGAACAGTCAAAACACAAGATTATATCAGACTCACAGTTAACCACAATTCATGCATTATACCAATAAAATCAATAAAAACCAATACAAACCCAATTCCTCCTCCTACACGGTCAGCGTTCGCTAACTCATAGTTCTCATTTTCAATTCCACTTCATCAATCCTGCTGGTCTTACTCGTCTGATTGTCTTATTTAATTGCCAGATTGCCCAAAGGCCTGGTCCCATAACCACATCTTCACCCTCCTCCTGAAGGAGAGGAGGGATGATGATGCCCTGATTTCCCCCGGGAGTGAGTTCCACAGGTGAGGGGCCACCACTGAGAAAGCCCTGCTCCTCGTCCCCACCAGCCTCATTTGTGACAGTGGTGGGGCCGAGAGCAGGGCCTCCCCAGCTGATCTCAAACTCCGGGGTGGGACGTAGAGGGAGATACGTTCGGACAGATACGCTGGACCAGAACTGTACAGGGTTTTGTAGGTCAAAACCAGCACCTTGAATTGTACTCGGAACTGAACCGGCAGCCAGTGGAGCTGGCACAACAGGGGGATGGTGTGCTCCCTGTATGTCGCTCCGGTGAGCAGTTTGGCTGCTGCTCGCTGGACAAGTTGAAGTTTCCGAACAGTCTTCAAGGGCAAAAGACCTTATATAATTCCCACTATTCCATAGCATTGAAACTGCATTAATTCTACAGTGCATTCTACTCCTACCTTATTTCTTCAAAAAAATAACAGCTAACCAGAAAATAAGCCCTAGCACGAAGGTTCTTCAGGATGCTCATAATATAAGACCTACCTCAAAAATAAGCCCCAGTTGAGATCATCACCCAGACAGATGCATTTACGAGTAGTACCGTATATACTCGAGTATAAGCCGACCCGAATATAAGCTGAGGCACCTAATTTTACCACAAAAAGCTGGGAAAATTGATTGACTCGAGTATAAGCCGAAGGTGGGAAATGCAGCAGCTATTGGTAAATTTCAAAATAAAAATAGATACAAATAAAATTACATTAATTGAGGCATCAAGAGGTTAAATATTTTTGAATATTTAAGAGAAGACTGCCCAACTCTGTTTAAATCATTCTGACCTTCTTCAATGTAAATGTGCTTGTGTATCCTTCCAATAAAAATAAATAGATTAAAATAATAAAAGAAATAATAATAATAATAGAGTAATATAATGTAAATGTAATATTAACAATAATAATAAATAGAGTAAAATAATAAATGCAATAACAACAACAATAAAGTAAAATAATAAATGTAATAATAATAATGCATTTATTATGTATTGATAACAGAGTAAAATAATACATAACCTTGACTCGAGTATAAGCTGAGGGGGACTTTTTCAGTCTAAAAAAAAGGACTGGAAAACTAGGCTTATACTTGAGTATATACAGTAAGTCCATTGCAACACATGATGGATGTACTGAGTGATAAAATAATTATTTTAATACATGGTTAAATATAAATAAATAATATTATTGACATTACTTCTTAAAGTAAATTATAATATAAATTATAATTCAGTATTTGTAAATGCCCAAGTGGGCACCTGGGGGCGAGAGGCAAATAGTTCTCAGTGTAAACAGATGAACTTGAGAGTTATTGCCAAAGGCCCAACTGAAGTACAGACACAATGCATGAATAATGTGCCGCTGGATAACGGACGGACATGGTTGTGTCTAATAGGGATCTTCATCATTCAGTACATTATATGTTGTAATGGATGCACTTAATACACTCATTTGAAATAAAGAAATATTTTCTGAATGTTGGTGCCTGCAATTTTCCGACGCTTTTGTGTGGACCATCCTTCTTAACTGTCATCATTTTTGCTGCTTCTCCTGTCTTGTATGTCTTCAATTGAGCCTTGATTTAATGCTAGATTTAAAGGGACTAATACATGAATCAAGGTTGATTGTTGGAGATGACATCTCGTAAAAATAAGAGATTTTTGGAGCAATAATTATTATAAGACCCAGTCTTATTTTCGGGGACATATGGTACTTGAGACTCTCAGCAGTACCTAGGATCAAATATTCCTATTTGTTTGTTTGTTTCACTCTGCTGGAAGTGGGGCATCCAATGGCGCAATGGGTTAAACCCTTGTGCCGGCAGGACTGATGACCGACAGGTTGGAGGTTCGAATCCAGGGAGAGCGGAGATGAGCTCCCTCTGTCAAACATGGTAAAGAATAAAAAAACATCCGGGCATCCCCTGGGCAACGTCCTTGCAGATGGTCAATTCTCTCACTAAGTTTCCTAAGTTGCTCCTGACATGGAAAAAAAACTGCTAGAAAAGTCAGTTTGTCCCAAAGCTCTGCATTTTCGCACATAGGTCTCTTTGGACTTCTGCAAGCAGAAGAGCCACACAGGAGTCAAATCGGTGTTCTCCTCCAAAACTCAACGGTCGCTGTCACTCACTGGGAAAGAGCGAGTGCCTTCACCCTGTAAGTGGGTCCTATTTTTTTTTATCTCTGTCAAAAATTATTGTATTTTGCAACTCATACATGTGCTCTATTGCACAACAGAGGGAGGCTAGTTCACCCCTTCCCCTCCTAGAAACCGGGCTTCCCCACCAGATCAGAACATCATGACTTCCTTGCTCACAGCTGCCTAGACGTCATTTGGGACATACCTGTGACCTACAAGAGTAAAGGATGGAGAATACCCCCCCCCCCCCCAATAATTTCAATTTTGCAAATGTTTCCCTACCCATGGCCTGGAGGCAATTCTGAATTCTGCACAAGTTACTATCTGGCTATTTATAAACTTCACATCCTTCAGAGGAGAGATGACCTCTTCTCACTGAAACTTGGTAGTTTTTATTGTTCTGGAGTCAAATTGGTTGTATCGTTCCTTTCTTCCTGCTTATTGCAAATCAGCCTTTGCCAACCTTAGAATGATCTCGCATTGGTTATGAGTCCCATCATCCTCAGAGAATATTCTCTTGGTGATTAGGATGATGGGATTTATAACTCTGTCCAACAGGCTGAGGACAGGCATTTCAAAAGGTGCATCTACATTGTAGAATGAATGCACTTTCACACCACTTGAATTGCTGTGGCTCAAGGATATGGCATCTTGCCAAAGAGTACGGGGCCTTATCAAATTACAAATCCCAGGATTCTATCCTATTGAGCCCTGGCATTTGATTTGGTGTTAAACTGCACTGATTGCCTTAACTGGGGATTGAACTTGATGGAATTCATTTCTGGATAAATGGGCTTCCAGTAGGACAGTGGTTCTCAACCTGGGGGTCAGGACCCCTGAGGGGGTCGCCAGGTGGTGTGAGAGGGGTCTCCAAAGACCATCAGGAAACACAGTATTTTCTGTTGGACATGGGGGTTCTGTGTAACAAGTTTGGCCCAATTCTGTCGTTGGTGGAGTTCAGAATACTCTTTGATTGTAGGTGAACTATAAATCCCAGCAACTACAACTCCCAAATGTCAAGGTCTATTTTCCCAAACTCCACCAGTGTTCACATTTGGGCATATGGAAAATTTGTGCCAAGTTTGGTCCAGATCCATTATTGTTTGAGTCTACAGTGCTCTCTGGATGTAGGTGAACTACAACTCCCAAACTCAAGGTCAATGCCCATCAAACCCTTCCAGTGTTTTCTGTTGGCCATGGGAGTTTTGTGTGCCAAGTTTGGTTCAATTTCATCATTGGGGGAGTTCAGATTGTAGGTGAACTATAAATCCCAACAACTCCAAATCCCAAAATGACAAAATCAATCAATCAATCTCCCCTCCTCCCAATCCCACCACTATTCAAATTTGGGCACAGATCGGGTATTTGTGCCAAATTCTATCCAGTGAAAATACATCCTGCTTATCAGATAATTGTATTACCATTCATAACAGGAGCAAAATTACAGTTATGAAGAAGCAAAATAATGGTATGGTTGGGGGTCACCACAACATGAGGAACTGTAAGGGGTCGCAGCATTGGGAAGCTTGAGAAACACTGCAGTAGGATAAACTAAGACAACTCCCATGGCTCAATGCTATGGACTCCTGGGGATTGTAAGTTTTGCAAAGTTGTTGGCCTTCTCTGAGAAAACTACAACTTCTGGAATTTCATATTGAGCCATGCGAGTTAAAGTGGCATCAAACTGAATCAATTCTACAATGTACATGCACCCAAGGTCTCGCATTATTTCTTTCCCTGTTTGCTAAAATATAAAATTGGATTAGATGGGGTTCTGTATTTCAACTGTGTGTTTTTTGTATTGATGTAGGTCATTACGAAATTAAGGACTCCTTAATTCGCCAGGCACCAACGATGTTGGTGTCCTGCTTCAAGTCCAAAACGACGCGTGAAACCAAACCGGAGACTCTGGGCCCCGGACCTGCAGCCTACCAGTGGCCGGCCGAAACCCCAAGGGCAGTGTACCAAAAGTTCCCTGGATTGTGAGTCTCCAAATTGCTTTTGTAAAAGGAAATCCACTTAAGCAGGAGATGAACCCACCTGCTTAGGAACAACAAAGAAACACACAAACTTGCGATGCTTCACAAAGTTAACCTCTAGGCTACAGTGTTTGCATTGTCCTGTCAGCATGGCCAGGTCTTGTAGTCCAAAAATGTCCTTTTAAAAAATGGTATTTTGGGCACCAGAAACCCTTCGTTACAATAGCTTCGCTTTTACCCAAGGAAAGCCTGGAAATGTATTATCCAGATATGGGGGTTGCACTTGACATATTTTAGGACTACCGTATTTCCCTGAAAAAAAGAACAGATCTTATATCAGTCTTTGCTTCAAAAGACACATTAGGACTTATTTTTAGGGGATGTCTTATTTTTTTCAGGTACAACAATACATGTATTCATTTGTTGATATACAAAAATCTACACAGTTATTCTTTTATTCATGTGTATACATCTCTCGTCGAAAGGTGCCAGCTTGGATGTTTACTAATACTTCATCATAATTTAATGTTATCATTGTATTGTTGAAAACTTTCATGGCTGGAATCACTGGGTTGTTGTAGGTTTTTCGGGCTATATGGCCATGTTCTAGAAGCATTCTCTCCTCACGTTTTGCCTGCATCTATGGCAAGCATCCTCAGAGGTTGTGAGGTCCTCACAACCTCTGAGGATGCTTGCCATAGATGCAGGCAAAACTTGAGGAGAGAATGCTTCTAGAACATGGCCATATAGCCCGAAAAACCTACAACAACCCTATGTGATCATTTATTGTAAGTATTAAGGCCAATAATATTATTTATTTATATTTAATTGTACTAATATGTTTTTATAGAATCATAGAATAATAGAGCTGGAAGAGACCACATGGAGTAACCCAGACCCGGGGGCTGAATGCGGCCCTTTGGGCTCTTTTCTTAGGCCCTTCTCTCTCTTACCATCCTATTCTTCCTTCTCTTTCCTTCCTCCTTCCCTCCCTCATTCTCCTTCCCTTCCACCCTTTCCTCCTTCGTTCCTTTTATTCTTCCCTCCCTTTTGTCTTTCTTTCTTTCTCGCATTCTTCCTCCTTACCTCCCTTCCTTTACTCTTTCTCCTTCCATCCATTTCTTCCACCCTTTTGTCCTTCCTTCCTTCCTTCCATCTTTCCTTCTTTCCTTCTTTCTTTTTTGTCTTTCCTTCTTTCTCCATCGTGCTCTCTGTGAAATCACATATATGGTATCTCCTGTGCCTGCACAGTCAGTTCGGAATCTTCTAGAACTCTTAAGATACATTTTGGCGGAAACCCCGTCCACACTTCCCATGGAGGTATATAGCCAGTGGGAGGGGCTACCGCCTCAGTTCCTTTTGTCCGCCGCTTTAGCAGCAGCTAGGAATCTCATGCTCTTCAGACTAGAATATTCTCTTGACTTTTTTTTCTTCATGGATTTTTCCCTTGTACCAAACTAGTATGTCCTCTACAACCTCCTTTGAAGTGCTGGGCTTGTGGGAAGAAGCTACCAAAAACAGATGGGCATGCTTGGTGCCTACTCTGTCTTGGGGAGGGCCACTCTCCCTGCACACATCAGACAGGCGCCTTCCCTCATGTCCTTTCGAAAAAGCCTTAAGACATGGCTGTTCGAGAGGGCATTTAATTAAGTGCTAAACAATACGGTAATGAGAACTGGAATGGAACAAGGAATATGAGACTGGCTATGATTCCACTAAGAGACGAAGCGGATTTTTAGTGTAGTCTGTAATTGTTGTATAGTTTATATGTTGTTGAAACTGGCTTTTTTGTAATTGTCTTTTATGTGTACTGTACACCGCCATGAGTCGCCCTTATGGGCTGAGAATGGCGGTTAATAAGTGCATCAAATAATAATAAATAATAATAACATATGCCTTTATATCCCCCCAATCTCGCAAATCATGAGTCCCGGCTTTGAGGTCTCCTCATGAGCAAGCCCCCTTATTCCCTGATCAGCCAAAGATTCAGTCAGTGCCAGAGCCACCTCTCTTTGCCATAAAAGCCTCCTTACCTTCGACTGGGAGCCTATCCCTCTTTCCTCCCTCCTCTCCCTCTTTCTCCTTCCATTCTTCCCTTCCTCCCATTCATCCTTCCTTTCTTCTCTCTTTCCTTCCCCCTTCCCTAGCAAGTAGTGCTATCATGCGGCCCCCAAGTTAGAAAGTTTGCCCATGCCTGATCTAGTCCAAGCCCCTGCCATTCAATATGTCTGCTGTGTTTTGCTAATGATCTTAAGTGGGACGTTTTTGCAAGGGTGGGGGGGGGGGGGGTTAGGGCTTATATTAGGAGCATCATAAAAAATCAGATCACCTGGGAAGGAATCCCACTGGAGCATTGCAGCGCACCCAAATACCTGGGAGTCACTCTGGACCGTGCTCTTACCTACAAGAAGCATTGCCTGAACATCCAGCAAAAGGTGGGTGCTGGAAACAATATCATACGAAAGCTGACTGGCACAACCTGGGGATCACAACCAGACACAGTGAAGACATCTGCCCTTGTGCTGTGCTACTCTGCTGCTGAGTGTGCATGCCCAGTGTGGAACACATCTCACCACACTAAAACAGTGGATGTGGCTCTTAATGAGACATGCCGCATTATCATGGGGTGTCTGCACCCTACACCACTGGAGAAATTACACTGCTTAGCCGGTATTGCACCACCTGACATCCGCCGGGAAGTAGCAGCCAATAGTGAAAGGACCAAGAGGCAGAGACATCTCCAGCTCATCCCCTGTTTGGGTATCAGCCAGCACGTCAACGACTTAAATCTAGACATAGTTTTCTAAGATCTACAGAGACACTCGCTGGAACACTTCAGCAAGCGAGAGTCCAAAAGTGGCAGGCTCAAACCCAGAACCTCAATCAATGGCTGATACCAAATGAGAGACTCCCCCCTGAGCACATAGAGGACTGGGCGACTTAGAAGGCGCTGAACAGACTGGCACCACGAGATGCAGAGCCAACCTTCAGAAATGGGGCTACAAAGTGGAATCCTCGACAAGCGAGTGCGGAGAGGAGCAAACCACTGACCACCTGCTGCAATGCAACCTGAGCCCAGCCACATGCACAATGGAGGACCTTCTTGCAGCAACACCAGAAGCACTCCAAGTGGCCAGATACTTGTCAAAGGACATTTAATCAACTACCAAACTCACAAATTTTGTAATATGTCTGTTTGTTTGCTTTGTTCTGTTAGAAATGTAATATAATTGACTGGCTGCCCTGACACGAGAAATAAAATAAATAAAATAAATCATAAAAAATCATGCTAGGGCTTATTTTCTGGTTAGGTCTTATTTTCAGAAAAAAGGGACACAAAATAAGGTTGAAAATACATTGCTGCCTTAACCGATGTCTATAGAGGTAATCTATAGGAACTCTCCACTTTACCCCCTACCTGTCTCATGGCCTAATAAATCGATCAATCAGTCCAGTCAATTTTATGGGGATTAGCCTACGTTAAACAGCAGAGTCAAGTTGGCTCGAGATAAGATCTCCTCCTCTACATTCTTTCTCATTGCTTCAGCTCTGGCTGAAAAACCCTGCACATCGTTTGGGGGTATCTTTACTACATCTCTTGCTCTTTTAATGCAAGCTTTGTAGGCAAAGAGGGCAGGAGGGTGAGCCGGTGCTGGGTTGTGCCCAATAAACCGAGGCACAATGAGGGAAGATGTAAATCAAACCTGACGCACCAAGAACATCCATCTGGACTGGCAGATCATACCAGAACGATCAGCCCTTTCACTGAGAGAAAAAGTGGGAAAGAAAGCCATCCAGATCCCATTTATGTCAAGGTGATGAATGGCCTGAGGCCAGACGGACCATGCAATGCCACCCACTTTCCGCACCAGTTTGTTCCAGATCAGCATCCGTCTCTAATATTTCACTGCGGTTCTTTCTATTTTATTCTCGATGCCGCACCCCAAAGGCCTTTGGAAGGCCAGCGCTGAAACAGAGTGGCACCCAATGGAAATAACATTTTGGAAGATTCCCACAGTGCCTGAAAGCCGCTCTGAGTCCCCCCCAGGGAGATAGGGGGCCTATAAATAAAGTATTATTATATTATTATTTATTATTATCCTTTGGCAAAAGATCCATAACAATAAACCAGGTTCTCCAAGGAACTAGGTTACTAGCAAACATGCTGTGATGTGACCAGGGGCGGCTCGTTCATTACAAGAAGTAAGCAGTCGCAGAACACTTTTTTTTTGCCAGGGGCGCAGAGGCGCCTCTGTAAATGGCCCTCGACCGCCACTTGAGGAGCGCCCCCTCAGCTCACAACAGCCCTAGCAGTCTGGGGGGAGCCTCGGCTCTCTTGCCTCGCTGCCGGGAGATCCTCTTCCCAAAGGGGCCGGGCCTTTGAGCCTCGCCTAGCCCCTCTTGTTCCTGCTCCACCTGGCCATCGGGTGTGCGAGCAGAGCCGGTGCTCAATTGTTCTCCGCGTTCAATCCCTTCCCCATGACCGGCTCCCTTTCCCAATCCCCTGGCACTCCACCCGCCTCCTCTCCTCTCCCCAATCCACGGGTGGGCCAGGGGCCGGAGCCGCCGCGCCTGGCCCACCGGGTCCAGAGGCGTGTCTGAAGACCCCAGCGTGCGCACCAAAAGTCGCCTCTTCTCCTGACTTTCTCTTCAGCCATTGGGACCAAGAGAGAGAGAGAGCGACAGAGAGAGAGAGAGAGAGCCCCTCCGGCTGGAGGTATCTCCCATCTCCGCTCCCTCCTTTGTTTTTGCGCCTACCTTCAGGAAAGGTGGGCATCTCCACCTCTGTCTCTGTCTCTCTCTTGGTCCCAACAGCTGAGGAGAAAGTCAGGAGAAGAGGCCTCCGGACCCAAAGCGGGCCAGGCAAGGGAGCAAGTGCGGCAAGTGTAGTTACTGGGATGTATAGTTCACCTACAATCAAAGAGCATTCTGAACTCCACCAATGATGGAATTGAACCAAATATGGCACACAGAACTCCCACGACAAACAGAAAATATATATCAATAATTGGTTGGGGGGGGGGGGGCAAAATACTGCTTGCTTACCATTGAAAATTACCTAGGGCCGCCTCTGGATGTGACCCTGTTTTTCTGAAAATAAGCCAGGAAATAAGCTCTAGCATGGTTTTATTTTTCATATAAGCTCTACCTCCAAAATAAGCCTAAGTTAAGATCATCAGACAGACACATTGGTGGTAGTACATCCGTTGCAATACACAACGGAGGTATTGAATGATACAATAAAAATATTGATACGTAATTAAATATAAATTGATGTACTGTATATACTTGAGTATAAGCCTAGTTTTTCAGCCTCCTTTTTAGGCTGAAAAAGTCCCCCTCGGCTTATACTCAAGTCAAGGTTATTTGTTATTTTACTCTGTTGTCATTATTATTTTTATTGCATGTACTAGCTGTCCCCTGCCACGCGTTGCTGTGGCCCACTCTGGTGGTCATGGGGGTTCTGTGTGGGAGGTTTGGCCCAATTCTATCATTGGTGGGGTTCAGAATGCTCTTTGACTGTAGGTGAACTATAAATCCCAACAACTACCACTCCCTAATGTCAAGATTCTATTTTCCCCAAACTCCACCAGCATTCACATTTGGGCGTATTGAGTATTCGTGTAGAGCTTGGTCCAGATCCATCATTGTTTGAGTCCACAGTGCTTTCTGGATGTAGTTGAACTACAACTCCAAAACCAAAGGACACTGCCCACCAAACCCTTCCAGTATTTTCTGTTGGTCATGGGAGAACTGTGTGCCAAGTTTGGTTCAATTCCGTCGTTGGTGGGGTTCAGAATGCTCTTTGATTGTAGGTGAACTATAAATCCCAGAAACTACAACTCCCAAATGACAAAATCTATTTTTTTGAGTGAAGGACATACATTGGGTTGTTAGGTGTCTTGTGTCCAAATTTGGTGTCAATTCGTCCAGGGATTTTTGAGTTCTATTAATCCCACAAACGAAAATTACATTTTTATTTATATAGATTATTTTACTCTATTTATTATTATTACATTTATTAATTTACTTTATTATTATTGCATTTATTATGTTACTCTCTTACAGGCATGGGCCAACTTGGGCCCTCCCTCCAGGTGTTTTGGACTCCAACTCCCACACTTCCTAATAATCGGTAGGCTGTTAGGAATTGTGGGAGTTGGGGTCCAAAACACCTGGAGGGCCCAAGTTTGCCCATGCCTGCTCTATTATTACTGTTATTACATTTTCATTATTTTACTCTATTATTATTACATTTATTATTTCACCCTTTTTATTATTATTGGAAGGATGCGTCAGCACATTTGCATTGAAGAAGGTTAGAATAGTGGTTCAATCAGAGTTTACATAAAATTACAATTTTATGTAAATATTCAAAAACATTTCACCTACTGATGCCTCAATTAAAGTAATGTTATTGGTATCTATTTTTATTTTCAAATTTACACATAGCAGCTGCCTTTCCCACCCTCGGCTTATACTCGAGGCAATACGTTTCTCCAATTTTTGTAGTAAAATTAGGTGTCTCGGCTTATATTCGGGTCGGCTTATACTCGAGTATATACGGTAATGTTATGATGACATAATAATATTATTGACGTAATATTATGACGGGGCCCTCTGGTGGTGCAGCAGGTTAAATTGCTGAGCTGCTGAATTTGTTGACGGTTAGAATCTGGGGAGCAGGGTGAGCTCCCACTGTTAGCCCCAGCTTCTGCCAACCTAGCAGTTCAAAAACATGCAAATATGAGTAGATCAATAGGTACCGCTTCTGCGGGAAGGTAACATCACTCCATGCAGTCATGCCATCCACATGACCTTGGAGGTGTCTACGAACAACGCCTGCTCCTTGGCCTAGAAATGGAGATGAGCACCACCCCCCAACTAGACTTAATGTCAAGGGGAAACCTTTACCTTTACTTTAATATTATGATGACATCCCAGAAGAAGACGATGCAATTGTATTTGAATAAATGTAGATTGTGATACATGAAAAAAAAAATAAGACATCCCCTGAAAATAAGCCCTAATACATTTTTGGAAATAAAAATATAAGACCTAGACTTATTTCCAAGGAAATATGGCATATTGGAGTTCGGCCTCACTGTCCACCTAAGTAGAGGATTTTAATGTCAGCTCCCATCTGTACTACCATATAATGCAGTTTCATATTGAATTACATGAGAGGATAGACTCATATAGTGCAGTTCAATGCAGTTAAACAGCATTATATGGCAGTAGAGATGAAACTTCAGTAGGACAATGAATCCTGCAGACTCCTAAAGAAATTTAAATCAAATCCACCATAGTCAACCACACAAATGCAGCGCAACAATTGCAGGTTACTATCCAAGCAATGCTCTATTTAGACTTCGCATCTATTTAAAACCATATTTACATATTTATCCTTCCCGTTTCTATAGCATTCTGCAAACAGACATCTGTTTGCATTAACCATCAGCAGCATTAGCAGTCAAACTATAAGAAATGCAAACTTACAGCTAATTAAAATGGTTAAGATTTCGAACCACCCAAAGGGACTTATCATAATGGCAGCTGTTGAAAGTTTGGAGGACTTTCCTGTCACCAAATTGTCTCCACCTGCAAAGGGAAGAAGAAGCATAAAACTCAGAAGAATCCTCCGATGACAATGGTATTTTCCTTACCTAAGCCTTGGCATTTGAGTTAGTACTAATATAATCCCAGCCTTGTCGTCATGGTAGAAAAGTGTCCTCCCTGTGGTTTACAAGTGATTCTAAAGCCAGAGACTGCAAACATTAAAAAGAGAGAATGATCAAGGATGCATTTTGCATTCTACAGCAACCTGGGGGTTGTAGTTTTACAAGGTCTTTAGCCTTCTCTGCCAAAGAGTGCTGGTACCCTGAGGTAACATTAAGTCTAGTCGTGACATTAAGTCTAGTTGTGTCCAGGGGCAGCCAACCATTATGCAAAGTAAGCATTTGCAGTATAGTTGATTTTGCCCAGGGGCGCTCTTGAGGTGCTCTTGGGGGAAAATAGACCTTCACATATGCGAGTTGTAGTTATTGGAATGTATAGTTCACCTAAAATCAAAGAGCATTCTGAACTCCACCAATGATGGAATTGAACCAAATATGGCACATAGAACTTCCATGACGAACAGAAAATATATGTGGTTGTTTTGTTTTGGTTTTTTTTTTGGGGGGGGGGGGCAAAATACTGTTTGCTTACCATTGAAAATTACCTAGGGCCGCCTCTGGTTGTGTCTGACTATGGCGGTGGTGCTCATCTCCATTTCTAAGCTGAAGAACTGGTGTTGTCCATAGACGCCTCCAAGGTCATGTGGCCAGCATGACTGCATGGATCACTTACCTTCCTGCAAAAGTGGTACCTATTCATCTATTCATGTTTTCGAACTGCTAGTTTGGCAGAAGCTGGGGCTAACAGCAAGAGCTCACCCTGCCCCCTGAATTTGAACTGCCAAACCTTTTGGTCAGCAAGTTCAGCAAGTTCAGCAAGTTCAGCAGCTCAGCGGTTTAACCCACTGTGCCACTGAGGGCTGGCGCCCCACCGAGCTACAAATCCCAGGATTCCATTGCATGGAGCAATGACAGGTCAAGTGGATGCACCCAAGGTCCTCTAATACAATTCATTGTCCACAATCAGATGGGGTTCTCAGTGGACCTAAATTGATCTAACTCTGTACTGTTTCGTAAACCAAGTTTAATCCCAAGTCAAAGTGCATTTTCACAATATCTCTTTTTGTTTCCCCTCAGGCGGAAATATGGCTTGAATTTCTCAGCCCCACCACTTCCTCGTCCTAAAACTCCCCCTTCTCCTGGACCTGGACAGTACGAAATAGTTGACTTCAATGGACCAGCTAAGCATTACATCTCCAGTGCTGTATTTGTCTCTAACACAGGCCGCTGGTCAGGAGAGAATTTCCACCAAGAAGTACCAGGCCCAGGTAAAATTGCATTATTGTTGTTGCTGCTGCTGTTGTTACTATTGTTATGTCATGAATGACTTTTCAATAACTTTGAAGCATAGGTTCTTTTCATTGCAATTTCCAGTGTGAGAGGGTACATCAGATTATAGAAAAACATTTAGACAAAGAATTGGACATACAGACATACAACGTAGTGCAATTGATTTTTGGTCCTTCATGAGTTTGGTTCCATCTGATGAACATAGAGGCTGTATGCCATGGTTTCTTGGTCCATAGATGACCTTTGTGGCTTTGAAAAATCCCTGAGCATCATGGGTATCTGCCCGGTGTTGGATTTCTTCAGCCTTCGTTGTCCACCAAATGCTCTTGAGTTCTCTTGTCCTTCTTTGGACCTCAGCTTTTGTGCAGGCGTAGATCTTTTTCTTAGCAGCACAGTTGATGTCTCTCTGCCATGTTTGGAAGGCTTTCCTTTTCTTGTCAATTAGCTGTTGGATCTCGATGTCTCGATGTTGGACCTTGGCAGCCACCTCTCCACCAAAGTCAACATTGACACCAAAATACAACACCGCCTGAGCTCTGCGAGCACAGCATTTTTCCGAATGAAGCAGAGAGTGTTTGAGGACCGGGACATCCGTAGGGATACCAAGGTGCTTGTTTATAGAGCTAGTGTCCTCCCAACCCTGCTATATGCCTGTGAGACGTGGACTATCTACAGATGTCACATGCAACTCCTGGAACAATTCCATCAGCGCTGCCTCTGGAAAATCCTGCAAGTCTCTTGGGAAGACAGGCGGACAAACGTCAGTGTGCTGGAAGAAGCAAAGACCACCAGCATTGAAGCGATGGTCCTCCGCCATCAACTCCGCTGGACTGGCCACGTAGTCCGGATGCCCGACCACCGTCTCCCAAAGCAGTTGCTCTACTCCGAACTCAAGAACAGAAAATGGAATGTTGGTGGACAGGAAAAGAAATGTAAAGATGGGCTCAAAGCCAACCTTAAAAACTCTGGCATAGACACTGTGAACTGGGAAGCCCTGGCCCTTGACCGCTCCAGCTGGAGGTCAGCTGTGACTAGTAGTGCTGCAGAATTTGAAGAGGCACAAATGGAGGGCGAAAGGGAGAAGCATGCCAAGAGGAAGACGCGTCAAGCCAACCCCGACCTAAACTGCCTTCCACCTGGAAACCGATGCCCTCTCTGCGGAAGAAGATGCAGAGCAAGAATAGGGCTCCACAGCCACATACGGACCCACAAGAATACTGGAAGACAATCCTCCTCAGAAAACAAGGAATCGCCTAAGTAAGTGCGTACAGACATACAGATTCTATGCAACTACATTGGATTTACAATTACATGGCTAACAAACAAACAAACAAAGAGGAATTACATTTTCACTCAACGTTTACACCACATATACACGCATTTATCCTTAGGCATTCAAATATTACCATATTATTTTCTCCCTCCTTGGAGAAGCGCCTGTTAGGCTAGATCCTGCTTTCCTGGAGATTGCCAATGTATAGTTCCGTAACTTCAAATCGTTGAAATGCCAAAACATCTTTCCCTAAGAACAATGCCAAGGATCAGATCTCCATGCACAAACTCTAAGACTACAAAAGCATACTTCTTCCTCTTCCCTTGAGAAAGAAGCCCCAAAGTGACCAGACTGCTCCCTTGCAAATCTGCCACTCTCCGAATACACCATCTCTCTCCTTCCCATGGAGCAGAGCATGGCGGGTGGACCAGACTCCTCAGGTCTGTCACAATTTGAACATTATTAGACCGAGTCTTTTATAGGAATATTCTGCTGATGTGGTCCCAAAGTTGTAAATTAATGAGAGACGTCTTCTATCCTGGCTCCATCTCAGTTTCCTGGCCAAATGTTGACTCTTCTTGATTGGTGTTGACAAACACAAGGCTTGTGTTGCCTTCCTTCTTAACATAAGAAATGCTGCAAACATTTCTGTAACTTGAAATAATCATTGTCACAGTTCTTATCACAGTTTATTTTTCAGTTCTTATTAGCAGGTTTTAATCACAGTCCAGCAAGCAGGTAGTTAGTCATTGCAGGCCTTAATATTATACTGGTGTCTCCAAAATTATTAACTCCGTCCATACATCCTTCCATTCAACTTATTCATTAAATTCACATTTATCAAATCTGCACATTACATTTTTGTGACAATGACAGAAGTCAACAAAACAATATTTTGGTGTCTTGGTTTTTAGGCCTATTCCTGGAGTTATTTGAGGCACTGGGTCAGAAAATTGCATTGAAAAGACCGCATCAGCTCTTGTTTCTTAGATACAATTATCATTGTTTTCTATGAGCCAGCAGGTGGTGACTGAATGGCACATGTTCTGTATGTCAAAAACTAGAGCTGATAAGGGAAAATTGGTTTCATTTTTGCAATCAGCGTGTCAAATATACCCAAAACAGTGCTTACATTTGTTAGCCAGTGCTGTTATTATTCGGGTTCTCTCATACTTCCAAGGTAATTCGTTTTCTTTATGGTTTCGCAAGGCTAGAACCCAAAATGCTCTTATTTGGAGCTGGAACACAATGGGATTTCATAGAATCATAGAGTTGGAAGAGATCTCATGGGCCATCCAGTCCAACCCCCTGCCAAGAAGCAGGAAAATTGCATTCAAAGCACCCCCAACAGATGGCCATCCAGCCTCTGCTTAAAAGCTTCCAAAGTAGGAGCCTCCACCACACTCCAAGGCAGAGAGTTCCACTGCTGAACGGCTCTCACAGGCAGGAAGTTCTTCCTAATGTTCAAATGGAATTTCCTTTCTTGTAGTTTGAAGCCATTGTTCCACGTCCTAGTCTCTAGGACAGCAGAAAACAAGCTTGCTCCCTCCTCCCCATGACTTCTATTGTTCCCCAAGCAAATGGATTCACACTAGGACAAATAAGACAACTGCTACAGCTCTATGCTATGAAATCCTGGGAGTTGTAGTTTCACAATGACTTTGGGCTTCTCTGTCAGCAGGTGCATCTACATCAGGGCTTCACAGCCTTCCTAATGCCGTGACCCCTTAATACAGTCTCTCATGTTGTGGTGACCCCCAACCATAATATTGTTTTCGTTGCTGCTTCATAACAGTCATTTTACTACTGTTATACATCATAATGTAAATATCTGTTATGCAGGATGCATTTTCATTCACTGGACCAAACTGGGCACAAATACTCAATACACCCAAATGTGAATGCTAGTGGGGTTGGGAGAGGATTGATTTTGTAATTTGGGAGTTGCAGTTGCTGGGATTTATAGTTCACTTATAATCAAAGAGCATTCTGAACTCCACCAGCGATGGATTTGAACCAAACTTGGCTCCCATGACCAATGGAAAATACTGGAAGGGTTTGATGGCCATTGACCTTGAGTTTGGCAGTTGTAGTTCACCTATATCCAGAGAGCACTATGGACTCATGCATTGGTGGATCTGGACCAAACTTGGCATGGATACTCAATATGCCCAAATGTAAAGACTGGTGGAGTCTGGAGAAAATAGATCTTGACATTTGGGAGTTGTAGTTGCTGGGATTTATAGTTCATTACAATCAGAGAACATTTTGAACTCCACCAACGATAGAATTGGCTCAAAACATGGAATTCCCATGACCATCAGAAAATACTGTGTTTTCTTATGGTCTTTGGTGACCCCTCTGACACCCCCTCGCGACCCCCTCAGGGGTCCCGACCCCCAGGTTGAGAAACACTGATCTACATACTTGGACTACCCTGCATTAGTGCTATGAAATCCTGGGAGTTAGAATTTGGTGAGGCCTCAACACTCTTTGGCAGAGAAGGCTAAAGACCTTGTGAAACTACAACTCCCAGGATTCCATAGCATTTAGCCAAGTCTGTTCAAGTGGTACCAAACTGCATATCTACAGTGTAGAGGCACACTGGGTCAGTTCTCTCTGTGCGTCATGAAATGTGACACAAACAGGTTATAGTAATCGTATTACAAATCATACTCTGAAAAGCATCACTTGACTCCTTTGCTTTATTGCCCTGTTTGCTTGCTGGTTTCCAAATCAACATCATCTTTTTCCAATTGTTTTTGGGGTGTGCAAGAAAAGGGTGGATGGCCTTTTAAGAGGGGAAGGAAGATGACAGGCCCTGATTCACGAAACCGAGTCATCGCTGACTTGCCCAACTGGGAAGTGGCTTTAATAGCTAGCTTTGCTTATCATCAGCCACAGCTGAGGCTATATTCACATGGGGCTTTTTCAGCACTTTTGTTTGTTAGTTTTAGATTTTGGACCTGCCCTGTCCACAGAAACTGAGGATTGAGGCTTTTAAAAACACAGCGCCAGCAAACTTTGACATAAGAGCTGCTCCTGATTAGAGTAGAGCCATTATTAATGTGTGCGCCTTCAAGTCAACGCCCACACAGGATTCGTTCAGTGGTAGTTTGGAGTTGTAGTTTCACATGGTTTTCCACCTCCTCTGCCAAAGAGTACAGGTGCCTCCCCAAACTACAAGTTCCAGAATTCCATTGCATTGAGCCAAAGTGGAGTCAAATTGCATTGATTCTATAGTGTAGATGCCCATATAGTTCAAGGAGAGTGTAACCCCATCTAGCACAGGCTGTAACCCTATACTCTGTTCTGCCTTGTGACTGACCAGGAAGACCTCTATCTTGTCAGGATTCAACTTCAGTTTGATCGCCCTCATAGAATCATAGAATCATAGAATCAAAGAGTTGGAAGAGACCTCATGGACCATCCAGTCCAACCCCCTGCCAAGAAGCAGGAATATTGCATTCAAATCACCCCTGACAGATGGCCATCCAGCCTCTGTTTAAAAGCTTCCAAAGAAGGAGCCTCCACCACACTCCGGGGCAGAGAGTTCCACTGCTGAATGGCTCTCACAGTCAGGAAGTTCTTCCTCATGTTCAGATGGAATCTCCTCTCTTGTAGTTTGAAGCCATTGTTCCGCGTCCTAGTCTCCACGGAAGCAGAAAACAAGCTTGCTCCCTCCTCCCTGTGGCTTCCTCTCACATATTTATACATGGCTATCATATCTCCTCGCAGCCTTCTCTTCTTCAGGCTAAACATGCCCAGCTCCTTAAGCCACTCCTCATAGGGCTTGTTCTCCAGACCTTTTATCATTTTAGTCGCTCTCCTCTGGACACATTCCAGCTTGTCAATATCAATATCATTCAAACCGTCACAGCAGCCAGACACCAGTTAATGACCTGGACAGCCTCCTTAGCATCTGGTGGAAAGGAGCAATAGAGTTGGATGTCATCTGCATACAGATAGCATCGAACTCCAAAACTTCGGATAATCTCACCCAACAGCTTCATGTAGATGTTAAACAACATGGGAGACAATACTGAGCTCTGTGGGACACCACAGGACAATGGCTGTGGGACTGAGCAGGAGTCCCCAACAACACCTTCTTGGTGCGATCCTCAAGGAAGGACTGGAGCCACTGCAGAACAGTACCCCCAAACTCCATCCTTGCAAGGCGACCCAGAAGGATACCATGGTCTACGGCAGTGGTTCTCAACCTTCCTAATGCTGCGACCCCTTAATAAGGCCCTTCATGTTGTGGTGACCCCCAACCATAACATTATTTTCGTTATTACTTCATAACTGGAATTTTGCTCCTGTTATGAATCGTCATGTAAATATCTGATATGCAGGGTGTATTTTCATGCACTGGACCAAATTTGGCACAAATATCCGATGCACCCAAATTTGAATACTGGTGGGGTTGCAGGGTGTTGATTTTGTCATTTGGGAGTTGTAGTTGCAGGATTTACAATCAAAGAGTATTCTGAACTCCACCAATGATAGAATTGGGCCCAACTTCCCACACAGAACCCCCATGATGAACAGAAAATACTGGAAGTGTTTGGTGGGCATTGACCTTGAGTTTTGGAGTTGTGGTTCACCTACGTCCAGAGAGCACTGTGGATTCAAACAATGATGGAACTGGACCAAACTTGGCATGAATACTCAATATGCCCAAATATGAACAACACTGGTAGAGTTTGGGGAAAATAGACCTTGACATTTCGGAGTTGTAGTTGCTGGGATTTATAGTTCACCAACAATCAAAGAGCATTCTGAACCCACCAATGATAGAATTGGGCCAAACCTCCCACACAGAACCCCCATGACCAACAGAAAATACTGTGTTTTCTGATTGTCTTTGGCGACCTCTCTGACACCCCCTCGGGACCCTTGGAGAACCTAAAAGAAGCACCAAACCCCTCTAACTCTTGGAATCATCTTTCGGGCTTCTCGTCTCTGCAGAATGGCCCGCAACTTATCCACAGGTATCATCAGAATCCATAATTTTGACCCCCCCCAAGCCCTCCCTCAATTTAATACACGAGGTTGACTGATATATGAGTGTATATGGTAATTGATTTTTTCAAAATAAATGCCTTTTTGGATTCTCTTTCACTTGCGGAGCTTAGTGTGACCCCTAGCATGCTCTGGGGCTGGGACAAAAAGTCTTTCCCTGACAATCCCCCAGAGCATTTGAATAGACAGATGTGTGTGTGTTGCCAAATACGACAGGTTTCTTTCCCATCCCAGAAAACTAATTGGAACGCCATGCAAATGGATTGTCAGCTGTTGACAGGGGCAGAGTAATTTCCCATCATTATAGAAACCACAAAATCTGGCATTGGCCTGGCTTGGCCACCCAGTTTCTTCCCCACCCAGTGCTCTTCCTTGGCAACAAAGAGACACTTTGCAATTTTAAGACAGCTCTCTATGGAGAGAGTTTGGAAAAGTTCCTTTTTCTGACAACGCTTCAAAGGACGATTTCCAAGGAGTGAAGGAGGCAAAACCGTGCCCTTCTCCATAGGTTCAGGCAAAAGCAAATTACAGGCAGTCTCCGAGTGACAATGTCTGACCTACAAACGACTCATCGTGAAAAACATGAGTGAGACAACCAGAAATGAAAACAAATCTACCCCTAAGAAGGGAAATTCACTCCTGAAAGAGTGAATCACGAGGACGTCTATTTATGTTCTATGTTTAATATGATTTTAAGGTTTAATTTATAGTTACATGTTATCATTTTAGTTATTATTCTTTGGTTTGTATATATGTTGACATTGAATTTTGCCATTACTTGTTGTACATCACTTTGAGTCGTTCCCCCCCCCCCCCAGGGGTGAGAAAAGCAGTATATAAATGCAGTAAACAAAACAAATTATATATTATTTATTTACTATATTTAAATACTGCCCCTCTCAGCCCAGAGACAATTCGGAGCGGTTCACAAATTGGCAACAATTCGATGCCTCAACAATTATAACAAGTAAAAACAGTCAAGAAATTCTGTTAAAAACAGTAGCATATAATATAAAAAATATATAAAAACCGTACAAAGCTTTAAAACATTATTGTGAGCGTCTCCATGTCAAATCGTTATTCTATTGCATTATCAAGCGGTTCCATAAATCTATATATATAATAAAAGAGAGTGTTTGTATGTATGTGGGTATGTATGTATGCGGTGGGAGGTGTATGTGGCAGCTTTCTGATTGGCTGCCACTTTCACAGGCCACTGTGACCAACACGGGTGACGCACCTGGACCAAACTTGGCACACATAACCCCCATGAACCCCTTTACGTCCTGGTGCAGTTTGGGGGGAGATGGGCCACAGATTATGGGATTTGTAGTACTTTCGAACGGTTTGGTTCCCAGGGACCACTGTGGCCCCCAACAAAGACCGATAAAGACCAAACTTGATACACCGAGCCTCCATTACCCACTTTACATCCTACTGCTGTTTGGAGGAGGGCAGACCATGGATGATGGGACTTGAAGTACCTCCACTCGCTTTCCGAGACTGCTGCGACCCTCATCCAATGACTGATCAAGACCAAACTTGGCACACATAGCCCCATGACCCACTCTACAACCTGGTGCAGTTTGGAGGAGGGTGGACCACAGATGATGGGACTTGAAGTACCTTCACTCACTTCCCGAGACCTCTGCGACCCTCATCCAATGACTGATCAAGACCAAACTTGGCACACATAGCCCCCATGACCCACTCTACAACCTGGTGCAGTTTGGAGGAGGGTGGACCACAGATGATAGGACTTGAAGTACCTTCACTTACTTCCCGAGAGCTCTGCGACCCTCATCCAATGACTGATCAAGACCAAACTTGGCACACAGAGCTCCCATGACCCATTCTACATCCTGGTACTGTTTCGAGGAGGACGGACCATGGATGATGGAACTTGAACTACCTTCACACACTTTCCGAGACTGCTGCAACCCTCATCCAATGGCTGATCAAGACCAAACTTGGCACACAGAGCCCCCATCACCCACTCTACATCCTGGTGCTGTTTGGAAGAGGATGGACCATGGACCATGGGACTCGCAGTACCTTCACTAACTCCCTGAGAGCACTGCGAGCAACATAAATAACTGATAAAGACCAACCTTGGCACACAATGCATTTCTCAAACAACCTGGGCACCGCCGGGTCCCCAAGCTAGTAAATAATAAAATAAAAGATGTCTCCACTTAAGTTTATCTCCAACCCTTGTTTCCACAACAAGCCATTTTTTTTCAAAATCCAATATCACGGGGACAGAAAGTGATGTGAATCCTCTGAACAGAGAGGCACAGATAGCAAAACAAACACCACAGGGGTGTTTATCCTTCCTTATGCTATCCAAAGCCTGTGTGTGTGTGTAGAGTTACACTTAAAAATATACCTCTTCCAACTTACGTATAAATTCAACTTAAAAACAGACCTACAGAACAGATCTTGTTTGTAATTTGGGGACTGCCTGTACTGCCTTAACTGGTGTGTCCATTACCATTCTGACCACACGGTGATCTTCCATGGCCATTCATGTCTTTATTTTTATCTATGAAGTGTTGAAAGATATGGACTTTCAACACTTCACAGATAAAAATAAAGACATGAATGGAGTTGCATCTCCCCACAAAAGACGAGGACATTGGAAAAAGTTGTGCTCTGTCATCATTGCTGTTTGATATTGGCCTTTGTCTGTATCTTTCCTCTTCCTTCCCTGTTCTTTTTCCTCTTACGACTGTAAATCATAAGGTTTTTACTAGGTGTTTTTAATTTTATATTTCATGTTTAAATATCCTCTTATCTCATTGAATTGTCTTATTGAATTTATGCTTAGTTATATGTTGTTGATTTATGATTTAGTTTATGTATGCAAGGCATTGAATTTTGCTATTATTTTTGTAAACCACTTTGAGTCCCCCCAGGGGTGAGAAAAGCAGTAGATAAATACTGTAAAGAAATAAATAAATGAACAGGCAGGGACTGCCAGGTTTTCCTGGCTGTACGGAAGTGGCTCTAGGAGCTTTGTCAGCTAAACAAGAGGCTTTTAAAACAAAAAAAAAATGCTTTCAATTTATAAAGAAACAATCAGCCACATGCCTCACATGTGCTTGCATGCGGCATTGCCAGTTGGCAGGGCTCCCATGCCTTTCTCGGCAGGAATTTTGCCCACAAGTTCCTCCTGACATGAAGGCATTGTTTTGCCAGCTTAATTTCTGTTTGTCTCCCCTCTGGTTCAAGGCACAGGAGCACTGGCAAAGAGAGAGGAAATATTGGGTTGTTGTCGGTTTTTCGGGCTATATGGCCATGTTCTAGAGGCATTCTCTCCTGACGTTTCGCCTGCATCTATGGCAAGCATCCTCAGAGGTAGTGAGGGTGCTTGCCATAGATGCAGGCGAAACGTCAGGAGAGAATGCCCCTAGAACATGGCCATATAGCCCGAAAAAACCTACAGCAACCCAGTGATTCCGGCCATGAAAGCCTTTGACAATACAGAGGAGAAATAGTTGGCAACCCAAGCTGAATTCTTTCCTCCGCACTTCTTGTAAGAAATTAGGAGCCCCCGGTGGTGCAGTGGGCAAAATGGTGTTCTGAGATGGTTTTTAAGCAACTTTTTTTTCAAATATGTTTTATTGGTTTTCTCAGAATACATCAATACATCAATACCTTCAATAATCTTATATTCCATCCTTGATTCATTACATCAACCAAAGTGTATATATACCTTCTATACTTTTTTCTCCCCACCTCTGTGCCCCCGCTTCCGAACCACTTCAATTTGCATTCTCTTTCCAAAATACCATTTCTTCTTGTGGAGGTAATTTCCCGTCTACTTCTTTTAAGCCATTCTCAATAAAGTTTCCCCAAAATTTATCAAAATCATTTTCCTTCCATACCCCTTTCCTGACTCTTAACCTACATGTCAATTTATCATTTATTGCTATTTTCCGTAGTTCTTTATACCATTCTTCAATTGATATGTTTGTTTTACCTTTCCAATTCTTTGCTATCAGTAATCTTGCTGCAGTTAACATGTTATCTATTGCATCTTTCTCTGTTTTTTCAATTCCTTAACATTATATAGTGACACCAGTGCAATACTTGCACTTTTCCCTATCTTCATATCCATTATAGCTTCTGTCTCTCCAAATACCTTCCCCCAAAATTCATTTACATTGCCACCACATATGTATATATGTACCCACCTCCTGGCAACCTCTCCAACAATTTTTTGTGGAATTCCTATTAATATTTGCAATCTTTACTGGTGTTAAGTACCATTTCCAAACCAATTTGTAATAATTTTCTTTGACACGTATTGATAAGTTCTTTAAATATCTTTGATCCCATAATTGTATCCAATCCGCTTCTTTTATTCTAATTCCTAGGTCTTCCTCCCATATCTCTCTTAATGTTACGTCCTTTATTCCCCCCCCCCTTAATATCAATTATTATCTTATACAATTTGCTAGTTATTCCTTTCAGCTTTAAGCAACTTTTAATGTGGATATAAGTTTGTATATATTTATGGTTTTATGTCCCAGCATTTAATGTTTGCCGTACATATGCTGTGCTTCGCCCTGAGTCCTCTGCGGGGTGAGAAGGACAGAATATACATGTTTTAAATAAATAATAATAAAATTATAAATAAAGCGCTGAGCTGCTGGATTTGCAGAACGAAAGGTCGCAGGTTTGAATCCAAGGAGCGGCATGAGCTCCCACTGTTAGCCCCAGCTTCTGCCAACCTAGCAGTTCGAAAACATGCAAATGTGAGTAGATCAATAGGTACCACTCCGGTGGGAAGATAACGGCACTCCATGCAGTCATGCCAGCCGGCTCTTCAACTTAGAAATGGAGATGAGCGCTAACACCCAGAGTCAGACACGACTGGACTTAATGTCAGAGGAAAACCTTAGCATATCACCCTAGTGAAGTATTTTTTTCCCCTCTTTGCAAAAGTCACTCAATTGTGCGGTTTGTGCTGAAAGCCAAAAAAAATGACAGAGAGGAAATGTAGAGGTTGCAGCCATTGCTAAACAAAATATAATATCTTGCTTCCTTGAACCTCTAAGTGAAGACTTACCTTTCTCTTTCTGGTTCCAGGGACGTACGACCTTCCCATTCCACGGAAGCAATCCTTCATCTACAATCTCAGCAATAAATGGTTGCCTGTAGCGTAAAGCACTGGATCCGGCAATATTGGTTTGGCTGAACATTTTTATTGTTATTTTGCATGACGCTGTTAGAAGCAAACACTGAAATCTTCATTTACTCCTTTAAGAAAATGAAAACTGAATGCAGTAATCTGGGAAGAAGAAGAAGAAAGAAAGAAATACCTGCATTTCCTCCAATTGCGTCAATGGATCTCATTCACATTATTTTGCTCATCTATATATCAAATTATAATGTCATGATCAGCGTTAGGCTGGCGATGGATTGCTCATGCCTATATTTATTTATAAAAATGAATGATGTGACCAAGCCTAATTTTTCACCATCCATATGTTTGGAGAATAACATTTGTGGCTGGTAGGTGGTTACAGCAGAACAAATATGAAGGAAAAGCAAGTTAAGACTGTTGAAAGTGGGTTTGGAGATCATTTTGCTAAGAAGCAATTGGGAAGGCAGGCCAAACTAGCCATTTCTTGTGCTCCCTGCTTCCTTAATGCTTCTCTAGAGGTCACAAGCCCTGTGGCATGGCTGTGGGTCTGAGCTGGCTTGCAGGAGTTTTATGGTCCAGAGCTATGTCCCCATCTTCCATGCCAAGAGAGAGAGATCAGTGGCCTCTAGGTGAAGAGTCAAGAATGCACACATCCCTTGTGCAATATGCATCTCCATGTCATGGGATTTATTTGTCGTGTCAGAACAACCAGTCAAATTATATTACATTTCTAACAGAACAAAGCAAACAAGCAGATTACAAAATTTGTGAGTACGAGAGTTGATTAAATGTCCTTTGACCAGTATCTGGCCACTTGGAGTGCTTCTGGTGTTGCTGCAAGAAGGTCCTCCCTTGTGCATGTGGCAGGGCTCAGGGTGCATTGCAGCAGGTGGTCAGTGGTTTGCTCTTCTCCACACTCGCATGTCGAGGATTCCACTTTGTAGCCCCATTTCTGAAGGTTGGCTCTGCATCTCGTGGTGCCAGAGCGCAGTCTGTTCAGTGCCTTCCAGGTCGCCCAGTCCTCTGTGTGCCCAGGAGGGAGTCTCTCGTTTGGTATCAGCCATTGGTTGAGGTTCTGGGTTTGAGCCTGCCACTTTTGGACTCTTGCTTGCTGAGGTGTTCCAGCGAATGTCTCTGTAGATCTTAGAAAACTATTTCTAGATTTAAGTCGTTGACGTGCTGGCTGGTACCCAAACAGGGGATGAGCTGGAGATGTCTCTGCCTTGGTCCTTTCACTATTGGCTGCTACTTCCCGGCGGATGTCAGGTGGTGCAATACCGGCTAGACAGTGTAATTTTTCCAGTGGTGTAGGGCGCAGGCACCCCGTGATAATGCGCCATGTCTCATTAAGAGCCACATCCACTGCTTTAGTGTGGTGAGATGTGTTCCACACTGGGCATGCATACTCAGCAGCAGAGTAGCATAACGCAAGGGCAGATGTCTTCACTGTATCTGGTTGTGATCCCCAGGTTGTGCCAGTCAGCTTTCGTATGATATTGTTTCTAGCGCCCACTTTTTGCTTGATGTTCAGGCAGTGCTTCTTGTAGGTCAGAGCACGGTCCAGAGTGAATGGTCGGTCCAGGGGGGACATGAGAGAAGCCTCCTCGCAGGATTGCAAGATATCCGGCGTCCCCTGGGCAACGTCTTCGCAGACGGCTGATTCTCTCAATCCAGAAGATACCAGAGATGTCATGGGATTAAAAAAAATTAAAATAGATAGAGGTACAGCTGGTTGGCAACTTTAGTGCCACGCAGGCATGTAGCCGGGGGGGGGGGGGGGCTCAGGGGGCTTTCAGCCCCCCCCCCCAAATTCTCATGGTGGTTCGCGAAAAGGCCTTACTGGTGCATTATTTAAACTGTTATGTTTATTCATATCATGATCTGATTACCATACTCAATATATCCCATATGCATGGGGGTATTGGGGTAATGATACAAAAGGTTTGCTAGGCTAGACCCTCTTTCACTCAGACTCAGCCCCCCCCCCCCGAAACTCAGCCCCCCTCGAAACCCCCCCTGAAAAAAATTCAGCCCCCCCCCCCCAACGAAATCCTGGCTACAGGCCTGGTGCCACGACACATACACCTGCAATCACTCCAGGACAGGAGATACTTTTTTCTTAAAATAGGAACATATTGGGTTGCTGTGAGTTTTCCGGTCTGTATTGTTGTTGTGTGCCATATTGTTGTTGTGTGCCAGTCTATACCTCTTTGCAGAGATACAGGATGGGTGAGATCTAGCTTGGAAACAGTTCATATTAAAGGGATCTAGAAGCCTTAGCAGACCACAAACTGAACATGAATCAAGAGTGTGATGCAGCAGAGAAAAAAGCCAATGCAATCCCACCTGCATCAATAAGCATAGTGTCTACACCAGTAGTTCTCAACCTTTCTAATGCCATGACCCCTAAATATGGTTCCTCGTGTTGTGGTGGTGACCCCCAACCATAAAATTATTTTTGTTGCTCCTTCATAACTGTAATTTTGCTACTGTTACGAATCGTAATGTAAATATCTGATATGCAGGATGTGTTTTCATTGTTACAAATTCAACATAATTAAAGCATCATGATTAATCAGAAAAAAATATGTTTGGGGGAATACGGAAAACAGATGATGGGATTTGCAGTTTTGTTGTTCATTCGTTCAGTCGTCTCCGACTCCACGCCAGAGCTCCCTGTCGGCCGTCACCACCCCCAGCTCCTTCAGAGTCAGTCCAGTCACTTCAAGGATGCCATCCATCCATCTTGCCCTTGGTCGGCCCCTCTTCCTTTTGCCTTCCACTTTCCCCAGCATCATTGTCTTCTCTAGGCTTTGCTGTCTCCTCATGATGTGGCCAAAGTACTTCAACTTTGTCTCTAGTATCCTTCCCTCCAGTGAGCAGTCGGGCTTTATTTCCTGGAGGATGGACTGGTTGGATCTTCTCGCAGTCCAAGGCACTCTCAGAACTTTCCTCCAACACCACAGCTCAAAAGCATCGATCTTCCTTCGCTCAGCCTTCCCTAAGGTCCAGCTCTCACATCCGTAGGTTACTACAGGGAATACTATGGCTTTGAGTAGGCGGATCTTTGTTGCCAGTCTGATGTCTCTACTCTTTACTATTTTATCGAGATTGGACATTGCTCTCCTCCCAAGAAGTAAGTGTCTTCTGATTTCCTGGCCACAGTCTGCATCTGTAGTAATCTTTGCACCCAGAAATACAAAGTCTGTCGCGGCCTCCACATTTTCTCCCTCTATTTTCCAGTTGTCAATCATTATTGTTGCCATGATCTTGGTTTTTTTGATGTTTAGTTGCAACCCAGCTTTTGCGCTTTCATCTTTCACCTTGATTAGAAGGCTCCTCAGCTCCTCCTCGCTTTCGGCCATCAGAGTGGTGTCATCTGCATATCTGAGGTTGTTAATGTTTCTTCCAGGGATTTGCAGTACCTTCAACCAATTAAGCTCTCACTTCCACAGACCACAGAGACCTTCACAAATTACAGACCTGGACCAAACCTGGCACACAGAACTCCCATGTCAAACAGAAAATACTGGAGAGGGTTGGGAGGAATTGACAATGGTTTAGGGGAGATGAAGCCTCCCTCGCCTTCCTCGCAACCCCGCTGGCTGGCAAGTGAGGAGAGGGAGGCTTTGCATGAGGCCAGGTCTCGAGCGGAGCCTCCTTTCCCTGGCTCTTGCCCTCACCAGCCGTGGGGGTTGCGAGGCAGGTGAGGGTGGCTCCGCTCGAGGTCTGGCCTCGGGCGAACCCTTCCTCACCTTCCTCGCAACCCCGCTGGATGGCAAGCGAGGACAGGGAGGCTTTGCATGAGGCCAGGCCTCGAGAGGAGCCTCCTGTCCCTGAATTTTGCCCTCGCCGGCCGGCGGGGTTGTAAGGCAGGTGAGGGTGGCTCAACTTGAGGCCTGACCTCGGGCGAAGCCTTCCTCATCTTCCTCACAACTGCGCTGGCCAGCAAGCAAGGAGAGGGAGGCTTCGCACAAGGCCAGACCCCTCCGAATTGGCCAAACGACCCCCCTGGGGGGCGCAACCCCCAGGTTGAGAACCGCTGGTCTAGATAGAGGGAAGTCATGCTCCCATTGTATTCTCTCTTGGTCAGACATCCCCTGGAATGATGCTGTGTCCAGTTCTGGGCAAGGCAAGCCAAGAAGGAGATGGAGAAGCTGGACAGTGTCCAGAGAAGGACAACCAAAACGATTAAAGGTCTGGAAGCCATTAATTCCTTTTAGGAATAGCATAGGGAGATGGGCATGTTATTCTGGAGATGAAAGTTTAAGAGTGGACAAAACAGGTATGTTTAAATATTGGAAAGGATGTCTTATTGTCTGCTACTCCAGAGACTAGGACACAATGGAGCCATAGATTGAAGCTACAAGAAAAGAGAGTCTATCTAAACATCAGGAAGAACTTCCTGATGGTAAAAGCTTTTCAACTGTGGAATATGATGTCTAGGAATCCAGTGGAGTCTCCTTTTCTGGAAGTTTTAAAGCAAAAGATGTATGGCCATCTGTTAGGGGTGCTTGGGAGCCCTTGGTGGCGCAATGGGTTAAAGCTTTGTGCCGGCAGGACTGAAAACCGACAGGTCAGAGGTTCGAATCCGGGGAGAGTGCAAATGAGCTCCCTCTGTCAGCTCCAGCTCCCCATGCGGGGACATGAGAGAAACCTCCCACAAGGATGGTTAAACATCAAAACATACAGGCGTCACCTAGGCAACGTCCTTGCAGATGGCCAATTCTCTCACACCAGAAATGACTTGCAGTTTCTCAAGCTGACACCTCCCCACAAAAGGAGTGCTTTCGCTGTGGATTCCTCCATGGCAGAATTATGTCAGACTGGGTGGCCTTTGGGGTCACGAGAAGCTTGGCCTGTCATTGAACATTGAACAGCAGTCACCAGCCAATCCCTCTCCAATGCCAGAAATACAACTTAATGGTGTAACTGGGTTGTTGTAGGTTTTTCCGGGCTATATGGCCATGTTCTGGAGGCAATTTTTCTCCTGACGTTTCGCCTGCATCTATGGCAAGCATCCTCAGAGGTAGTGAGGTCTGTTGGAAGTAGGAAAAATGGGTTTATATATCTGTGGAATGACCAGGGTAATGTTTCAGCTGATCACCTTGATTTGCATTCAATGGCCTGGAAGTGCCTGGGGGGAATCTCTTGTTGGGAGTGAATTGATGTGCCTGATTAATGGTGTAACATATATAAAAATAAAAATGTAATGTTCATTTGTGATATTAACAGAACTCAAAAACCACTGGGGGAATTGACACCAAATTTGGACACAAGACATCTAACAACCCAATGTGTGTCCTTCACTCAAAAAAAAATTGATTTTGTCATTTGGGAGTTGCAGTTGCTGGAATTTATAGTTCACCTACAATCAAAGAGCATTCTGAACCTCACCAATGATAGAATTGGGCCAAACCTCCCACACAGAACTCCCATGTGGGCCACAGCAATGCATGGCAGGGGATGGCTAGTTAGAAAATGTTGACCATTTCTGCTACCTTGGCAGCCACCTCTCCACAAAGGTCAACATTGACACTGAAATACAACACCGCCTGAGCTCTGCGAGTGCAGCTTTTTTCCCCCAATGAAGCAGAGAGTATTTAAGGACCGGGACATCTGCAGGGATACCATGGTGCTTGTTTATAAAGCTATTGTCCTCCCAACCCTGCTCTATGCCTGCGAGACATGGACTGTCTACAGATGTCACATGCAACTCCTGGAACGATTCCATCAGCGCTGCCTCCGGAAAATCCTGCAAATCTCTTGGGGAAGACAAGCGGGCAAATGTCAGGGTGCTGGAAGAAGCAAAGACCACCAGCACTGAAGCAATGGTCCTCCGCCACCAACTCCGCTGGACTGGCCACGTTGTCCGGATGCCCGACCACCGTCTCCCAAAGCAGTTGCTCTACTCCGAACCCAAGAACGGAAAACGGAATGTTGGAGGACAGGAAAAGAGATTTAAAGATGGGCTCAAATCCAACCTTAAAAACTCTGGCATAGACACTGAGAGCTGGGAAGCCCTGGCCCTGGAGCACTCCAGCTGGAGGTCAGCTGTGACCAGGAGTGCTGTAGAATTAGAAGAGGCATGAATGAAGGGCAAAAGAGAGAAACGTGACAAGAGGAAGGCACATCAAGCCAACCCCGACCGAAACCGCCTTCCACCTGGAAACCAATGCCCTCACTGCGGGAGAAGACGCAGGTCAAGAATAGGGCTCCACAGTCACCTATGGACCCACCAGTACACTGATTTTGGAAGACTATCCTACTCGGACAACAAGGAATCGCCTAAGTAAGTAAGTAAATAAGTAAGTAAGCCTACAGCAGTGGTATTTCTTGGTGGTCTCCCCAGTACTCATTAGTTGTGAATAGAATTATCCAAAAACAAAGTGATTTGTATCTTTGGAGTATTTATGCCTCACAAAAGTATAACACTAATTGATGCTACACCACACTTGCTTTCCATCTTTCAATCTTTATTACTGTATAACATTCAAAAAAAGTTACAAAAAAAAATGAACAAAGCAGGAGGAAAATACACAATGCTAACCTTGAGAAAATGTGAAGCAGCCTGGTTTTGAAATGCTCTACCTTCCTCCATGTCATGTTCAATACAAAACAAGAGCTAGTTACACAAATACATTTAGGTATTTATCAAATAACCAAACCAAAAAAAAAAGGGGGGGGGGAATTGGAAATGTATAAAACAGTCCCTCTCGCCAGGTATGCATTTTTGGGGGTATTTACATTGAGGATTCTGAGGGCAAGAAGTAAGGCAGTGATGGCAAACTAAGTAAGGCTGGCACAGCGATTAGGGTGTGCTTCCAGATATGGCTTTTAGGCTTTTACTATGTCCATGTAAAGGGTGATCCAAAATGCAGTACAAGGGACCCTCGATATCCATTGCAGTATGGTCCTAGGACCCCTGTGGATACCAAAATCCATGGATGCCCAAGTCCCATTATATACAATGGCATAGTAACATGGCCTCTCCTACACAAAATGGCAATATCAGAGTTTGCTTTTGGGGGATTTTCATTGAATCCATGGATACAGAGGGACTTCCATATTTTCCCTTTGATATTTTCCTGTTGTTTTTTTTTCTCCATGAGACACAATCCCTTTTAATCTGTAGTGATAGGAGCCCCCCATCTCGAAGCAGTTGTAATTTCTTTCAAATAGTCCGACAATTCTTGCTTAATCATTGGTTCAGGACCAAGATCCCCAAAAGAGCTAGAGTTGTTCTCCTGCCGATTCTGCCGCCTGCCAGAACTCAGTGCTTTCCCTGAGTGGGAAAGGGTACAATGGCTCCAAATCCCTTGCCTGGCAGAGGATCGTAACAATAAAAATAATAATAATAAAGTATAAAATAATAATAACAACCACAAAGAACACACTAGGCAGAAGTTCCACGTTCACATTGCGAATAGATCTTCCAGGCACTCTTCACACATTGAGCCGTGCCATTTTTCCATCTCTGTCTCTCAATCTCTTCCCACAAATGGGACCGAGTTCGAGTCTCGCCTTCCTGGCCGATGGCAGTGTCTGGGAAGGAGGAGCTTGAAGTCCGTGGCTCTGGCAGACGTGCAGCCATCAGGGGCTTCAGAGCTCCTTGAGGGTCACCTGGAACTTCTCCTCTGCCTCAACCACGTCCAGCAGGAAGGCCATGTGGTTGCTATAGTGCTGGATGATGTTGTTGTCCATGTTGACAAGGATTCTGCAAGGGAAGGATGGCAGAGAGGTTAATGGTGTTACATTACAGAGCTTCATCCATCCATAGTTTGGCATCAGACACTCCCTGCAGAGAAGCTTTGAGTCACTGGGTTGTTGTAGGTTTTTTTCGGGCTATATGGCCATGGTCTAGAGGCATTCTCTCCTGACGTTTCGCCTGCATCTATGGCAAGCATCCTCAGAGGTAGTGAGGTCTGTTGGAACTAGGAAAAAGGGTTTATATATCTGTGGAATGACCAGGGTGAGACAAAGGACTCTTGTCTGCTGGAGCTAGGTGGTCAGTTGAAACATTCACACCTAGCTCCAGCAGACAAGAGTCCTTTGTCTCTGTACTAGAGGCTCTGAGCAAAGAAGTGAAACCATGGATAAGTGAGATTGATTCCGGGGACAAAGAGGTCATACAAGATTAAAATGATTTTCTTTGGATCCAGGAATTACGGTATGTTGTTTCTCTTTCTGGGCAATTTTTGGGGCTGAAATGTTCTGGGATGTCACGGTTCAAGTCTGCCAGGGAAACCCATTGTGCGGCTTTGAGCATGTAACATTTTCTCAGCCTCAGAGGAAGGACATGGCGAAGCGTATAACTCAAAACATTAGCAATCCAGAGGCTAGGGTTCGAATCCCTGCTTGGCAATTAATCATAGAATCATAGAGTTGGAAGAGACCTTGTGGGCCATCCAGTCCAACCCCTTGTCAAGAAGCAGGAAAATCCCATTATAGTGCCTCCTCCCCCCTGACAGATGGCCAACCAGCCTCTGTTTCAAAGCCTCCAAAGAAGGAGCCTCCACCACACTCCAAGGCAGAGAGTTCCACTGCTCTGGAAAGTTCAATGGATGACCAACGGCTGGATTTGGACAAGCCCCACTCTCTCAGCCTTAGAGGAAGGCAAGGGCAAACATCTCCAAAATACTCATAGAAATCTTGCCAGCAAAACCCTAAGAAATGGTTAAGACCCCAAGAAAGGTGCAAATATGTGCTGATCCCAACTTTCCATGTAATATGAATAATCTAGCTATAAATTACATTGGTTTCAGTTATCCTTAATGTTGACATATATTCATAGTCTTGGTGGGGGGTGGGGGAAGACTCTTTTCTGCATTCTACGTTTTCTCAAATATGGTGTTTGGACACCAATTTAGACTGCGATTAACTGACAGATAAGTAGGAAACAACATAACACACACATAATGCTCCACATTAGACCACGTCTAAAAGAAGTCATGATTCATGTGAGAATTCAAGGAATGTTAGCCAGCCTCACATAGAAAAGGGAAAATCCCAGCCCAATGAAGCCAGGAACTGGGCGAGTTACTGCCATATTTTGCAATTCTCCAGTCTGTCATCGTATTGACCCATTATTCCTTTCTCTTTAGTCTGCAGAAAAGAGTTTTATATGGCTGTGTAGTTATCTGAAGAATTACAGGAATTTGGTGGCATGGCCCCAGTTTGTTTGCTTTGAAGAAGACCCTCTTCGTTCTGTGGTGCTTTAAAAATGACCCTGATCTCAAAGACAAATGTCATCTGCCTTCGTGGCGCAATGGGTTAAACCCTTGTGCTGGCAGGACTGAAGACCAACAGGTTGGTGGTTTAAATCTGGGGAGAGCGCAGATGAGCTCCCTCTGTCAGCTCCAGCTCCCCATGCTGGGACATGAGAGAAACCTTCCACAAGGATGGTAAAACATCAAAACACCTGCGCGTCCCTTGGGCAACATCCTTGCAGACAGCCAATTCCCTCACACCAGAAGCAACTTGCAGTTTCTCAAGTTGCTCCTGACATGAAAAAAAATCTGTGCTTCATAATGTTCAGCTTGTGCATTTTTTCCCCATAAGTAAGATGTGGTGCTTTTTTACTTGAATGGCATCCTATGGCTTCAGGGCCTGAAATGTTGCCAATTGGACATCCCTAGGACTTGTTCTTTGAGCTACTTTCTGGATCAATCTGAATCAACCTTTTGGATGTACTTCCCTGCAACAACCAGGCTGCATTTGTTAGGTATTTGATGCCTCAAGGCAGTTTTTAATTTTATAATTTCATCTTTTTTATTTAAAAAAAAAGGTGGGGAGAAGATAGAGTTTAATTGTTATTGTTGGTTGGCAGGACTGGAGGAAGTGATAGGGGAGGAGTACTGTTATTTTTGTCTCAGATCCTTCTGTTTTGTTTCTTATTTTAGTGTTTGTGTGCTCCTTTTCTTTTTAATTAGTTGGGAAAATTTAATTAAAAATCATTTTAAAAAAAGAAAACAAGTGCTCTTCTTTCCCAGGCCTATACAAATTCGAACCTCAAGTCTTGCTAGCCCAGTGTTTCTCAACCTGGGGGTTGGGACCCCCATGGGGGTCACGAGGGGGTGTCAGAGGGGTCGCCAAAGACCATAAGAAAACATAGTATTTTCTGTTGGTCATGGGGGTTCTGTGTGGAAAGTTTGGTCCAATTCTATTGGTGGGGTTCAGAATGCTATTTTATTGCGGGTGAACTATAAATCCCAACAATTACAACTCCCAAATGGCAAGGTCTATTTTCTCCAAACTCTACCAGTGTTCACATTTGGGCATATTGAGTATTTGTGCCAAGTTTGATCCAGATCCATCATTGCTTGAGTCCACAGTGTTCTCTGGATGCAGGTGAACTACAACTCCAAAAAACTCAAGGTCAATGTCCACCAGACCTTCCCAGTATTTTCTCTTGGTCATGGGAATTCTGTGTGCCCAGTTTGATTCAGTTCCATCATTGGTGGAGTTCAGAAGGCTCTTTGATTTTAGGTGAACTATAAATCCCAGCAACTCCAGCATTAAAAAATGACAAAATCAATCACCCCCAACCTCACCAGTATTTAAATTTGGAAGTACTGGGTATTTGTGCCAAATTTGGTCCAGTGACTGAAAATACATCCTGCATATCAGATATTTAGATTACCATTCATAACAGTAGCAAAATTACAGTTGTGAAGTAGCAACGAAAATAATATTATGGTTGGGGGTCACCACAACATGAGGACCTGTACTAAGGGGTCGTGGCATTAGGAAGGTTGAGAACCACTGTGCTAGCCAAAGATTGCGAACTTGTGTTTTTGCTCCTTTGCGGAAACCTCATAAATAGGGCACTTGCCAGGTATGGCTACGGTGTGGCCTATTCTCCTGTGGGATGACCAGCATGGTGTCCACACTCTCTGTTTGCATTAATGTCTCAAGCCATGCGCAGTGGTTCCTTGCTGCATAGGGCGCACCCTCTGGCAGCTCAGCTTGTATTTTGAAGCCGGAGCCTTGGACCGGGGCCAAGGACAACAATGAGCTCACTTGCCAAGCATCGATGGGGAGGGTGGTGCGGGGGAGACTCACAAAGGTGATGCACCCAACGATGCTATCAATGCGCTTCCCAAGGAGGACTTTTTCAAGACAAGTAGCAAAGGCTTGGCAACGGGGGAGATGCTCCCCACCTGCCAGTGAAGGGGAGAAGGCTGCGGTTTGGTGCATAACCTGAGGCACTTGAGAGGCACAGCTGTTGCTTTCAGAGGCTGCTCTGGAAAACCTCAGCAAGTTCATTCCCAGGGATCTAAACATGCTCCTCCAAAAGTAGAGGGCGTCTCGCCTCTTCTGCGGAAGAAACCAGGCCACATCACCGAAGCAGCAGAAGATCATAGAATCATAGAATCAAAGAGTTGGAAGAGACCTCATGGGCCATCCAGTCCAACCCCCAGCCAAGAAGCAGGAATATTGCATTCAAATCACTCCTGACAGATGGCCATCCAGCCTCTGTTTAAAAGCTTCCAAAGAAGGAGCCTCCACCACACTCCGGGGCAGAGAGTTCCACTGATGAATGGCTCTCAAAGTCAGGAAGTTCTTCATGTTCAGGTGGAATCTCCTCTCTTGTAGTTTGAAGCCATTGTTCCGCGTCCTAGTCTCCAAGGAAGCAGAAAACAAGCTTGCTCCCTCCTCCCTGTGGCTTCCCCTCACATATTTATACATTATATCTCCTCTCAGCCTTCTCCTCTTCAGGCTAAACATGCCCAGCTCCTTAAACCGCTCCTCATAGGGCTTGTTCTCCAGACCCTTGATCATTTTAGTCGCCCTCCTCTGGACACATTCCAGCTTGTCAATATCTCTCTTGAATTGTGGTGCCCAGAATTGGACACAATATTCCAGGTGTGGTCTAACCAAAGCAGAATAGAGGGGTAGCATTACTTCCCTAGATCTAGACACTATGCTCCTATTGATGCAGGCCAAAATCCCATTGGCTTTTTTTGCCGCCACATCACATTGTTGGCTCATCTTTAACTTGTTGTCCACGAGGACTCCAAGATCTTTTTCACACGTACTGCTCTCAAGCCAGGCGTCCCCCATTCTGTATCTTTGCATTTTTTCTGCAAAGAGGACTGGTTTGAACATTGGGTCACATCTCTGGAGACCAGGGTTCAGTTATTTGCTTGGCTATGGAAACCCACTGGGTTACATTGGACAAGCCACACACTCTAAGAAACCCCATATAGGGTTGCTATAACCTGGAAACAACTTGAAGGCATACCACAAACATCTACTGATGTTCATTTTCAGGAGCTATGGCACCATGTTTGACCTGGATCCGACCAATGATCTAGAGCACCATGTTGATGGGACAGTGCAGAAACTCCAGAAACTAGGTCCACAATATTGAATGACTTCTAAGCACACGGCCAAAGAATTTGGGGCAGATTTGTTTTTGTTTTTGAGTAGACCTTCTCATCGTTCCCACTTGGTTCCTCTCAAGATCAGAAGCAAGTAAAGTAACCATAAACTAGCCAGGAGCAAAAGATTAGCATTTGGCATTATATCTAAACCAAGAATTCCTGTCTTATGGCTCCCCAACAAGCCATGGATTTGAAGTCAACCATGAAAGCACTGGCTTATGAGTCTGGCTTGTTCATGGAGCCATATGGATATAATGCTAAGTTTTTGTCTCCTGCTTTTAGCTTCTGGATACTTGAGTCAGCAGAGAAGAAATGTTCTGGAAACACAATGAAACATAAATCCAGATCCTCAAGAATTCTGGATTGCTGTTACATATAAATACCAAACTAGGAAAATGTAAAGGGGCAAGTTATTGGAAGATCATATCAAATCAATGAATGAATCAATCAATCATGGACCAGAGAGCATCCTGCTAGGTGTCTCCAAGTCATTTCCAGCTTATGGAGACTTCAAGGAGAACCTAAAATGTTTTCTTGTCAATATTTATTTGGAAGAAGTCTGCCCTTCCTGTCCTCAGTGGCCGAGAGAGTGTCACCCAATGGGTTTCCATGGCCAAACCCTGATCTTCAGAATTGCAGTCCAATACTCAAACCATGCTGGATCACACACCCAAAATACACAACCAATACAATTAGTAACATGCTTATAATGTATTTACTTGGTAAGTACAGGTTAGCTATCAGTTTTGGTGTTATCTACCTCACAAGGTTGCTGTAAACCAAAAGTGAGCTAGTTACCATGAATGTGGCATGTACTTATTGGTCTAAGATCACCAATGTGAAAGTGATGAAGTTTATAATGAAATATATGGAGAATGGGGAGTAACAGAGTAAAAGATTAAGGGTGGCATTTCTTTTCTAATTATGCATGTTCACTTAACATTTATCATGCTAGGGAAAGGCATCTACACTATATGGATGCCTGAGAAATACATAAACTCATTTGCATTGATTACATTAAAAGGCTGAAAGCTCATCAGCTAAGAAGAGTTCTTTGATAATTTGCCAGGCTGACTGATTAGAATACATATTGGAGGGGCCGGGGGGGGGGGGGGGGACGTGCCGTGCCTGCCTTTTAAACGTGTCTTCCTATACTTACAACACGGAGGCCAAGGGGCCCTTTTATTCTTTAAACCAGCATTTCTCAACCTGGGGGTCAGGCCTCTGGGGGTTGTGAGAGACTGTCAGAGGGGTCGCCAAAGACCATCTGAAAACACAGTATATTCTGTTGATAATGGGGAATCTGTGTGGGAAGTTTGGCCCAATTCTGTCATTGATGGGGTTCAGAATGTTCTTTGATTGTAGGTAAACTATAAATCCCAGCAACTACAACTCCCAAATGTGAAGGTCTATTTTCCTCCAAATCCCACCAGTGTTCACATATGTTGGGCATACTGAGTATTTGTGCCAAGTTTGGTCCAGATGCATCATTGTTTGAGTCCACAGTGCTCTCTGGATGTAGGTGAACTACAACTCCAAAATTCAAGGTCAATGCCCAGCAAACTCTTTCAGTATTTACTCTTGATCATGGGAGTTCTGTGTGCCAAGTTTAGTTCATTTCCATCACTAGTGGAGTTCAGCATGCTCTTTGATTGTAGGTTAACTATAAATCCCAGCAACTACAACTCCCAAATAACAAAATCAATCCCCCCCCCCAACCCCACCAGTATTCAAATTTGGGCATATTGGATATTTGTGCCAAATTTGGTCCAGTGAATGAAAATACATCCTGCATATCAGATATTTATATTACGATTTATAACAGTAGCAAAATTACAGTTATGGAGTAGCAATGAAAATAATGTTATGGTTGGGGGGTCACCATAACATGAGAAAGTGTATTAAGGGGTCACAGTATTAGGAAGGTTGAGAACCACTGCTTTAAACGAAAAAGTTATAGCAATTGCTTTCATTCTTTTGAATGCAGACGCAGGCAATAGAAGTGCATTTTTGGACAAGATGCAATTCAGAAGAATAGTTTATAAGCTCAATATTGCTAATATTGTAGCCCCTTCCAATTGGCGATGTAACAGACACTGTCCGATAGGTCCGATGCCAAGCAGACCCACTCTTGGCACCTCATTCCATGTGAACCCAATCAATTGAGAGTGAAATACATTCACTCTCAATTGATTGGGTTCACATGGAATGAGGGAAGCTTTTCATTATTCCAAATTGTGTGTTGTTGGTTTTTTTTTAAGTAGGTCTCGGAATTCTTTAGATTTGTTTTGATTATTTGGGGTGCTGATTCAGAAAATTACATTGGATAGACCACATCAGCTTTACTTTCTGATTTAGAATATAGGCCATCCAGTAGTCACCATCTATTAATTATTAATGACTTAGGTGAAGGCTTAGAAGGCATGACCATCAAGTTTGCAGACGATACCAAATTGGGAGGGATAACCAATACTCCAGAAGACAGGAGCAGAATTCAAAACGATCTTGAGAGATTAGAGAGATGGGCCAAAACTAACAAAATGAAGTTCAACAGTGACAAATGCAAGACACTCCACTTTGGCAGGAAAAAATGAAATACAAAGCTACAGAATTGGGGACGCCTGGCTCGAGAGTAGTATGTGTGAAAAAGACAACAAGTTAAACATGAGCCAACAATGTGATACGGCGGCAAAAAAAAGCCAATGGGATTTTGGCCTGCATCAATAGGAATCTAGTGTCTAGATCCAGGGAAGTCATGCTACCCTTCTATTCTGCCTTGGTTAGACCACACCTGGAATATTATGTCCAATTCTGGGCACCACAGTTCCTTTTCTCTATCAGTGGTCACCTCGATCCACCCAGGAAAATCTCCTCTACATACTGGGCCCTAGGGAGATACACCTGGAAGCGACAAGGCGTAGAGCTTTTTTGACCTATGCTCCAATTCTGTGGAACTCATTGCCTCCATATATTAGAGCAATGTCGGAGTTGCAACCTTTTGTAAAAGCACTCAAGACTTGGCTGTTTAGTTGTGCATTTAAGTAATCAGATCTAATTTGCCAAATAGTCACTGTTGAATGTTTTTATGTTGAATGTTTTTATATTGTGTAAATGCTATTTTAGATTGTAAGTCGCTTGGAGCACCTTGGTGGAGAGCGACTAATTAAGAAATAAAGTGAAGTGAAGTGAAGAGAGATATTGACAAGCCGGAATGTGTCCAGAGGAGAGCGACTAAAATGATCAAGGGTATGGAGAATAAGCCCTATGAGGAGCGGCTTAAAGAGCTGGGCATGTTTAGCTTGAAGAAGATAAGGCTGAGAGGAGACATGATAGCCATGTATAAGTATGTGAGAGGAAGTCATAGGGAGGAGAGAGCAAGCTTGTTTTCTGCTGCCCTAGAGACTAGGACGCGGAACAATGGCTTCAAACTACAGGAAAGGAGATTCCACCTGAACATTAGGAAGAACTTCCTGACTGAGAGCTGTTCAGCAGTGGAACTCTCTGCCTCGGAGTATGGTGGAGGCACCTTCATTGGAGGCTTTTAAACAGAGGCTGGATGGCCATCTGTCGAGGGTGCTTTGAATGCCATTTTCCTGCTTCTTAGCAGGGGGTTGGACTGGATGGCCCATGAGGTCTCTCCCAACTCTATGATTCTATGATTCTATCTGCTCACCCATGTTTAATAAGCCCCGGCATTATAAGAGGGTTGTAATGGTGAGGCTGTGAACCTTATTTTAGTTCTTGTGGACCACTGGTGGTTCACGGACCACAAGTTGGGAGCCACTGTTGCAGAACCCATCACAATATTTGGACTTTTCCATTCCAGTCCTCAGCTGGCTGGATCAGGGCCGTTTTCCTTTTGTATTCATAGAGTTAACAAAACAACAACTGAAATAAGAAACTTGTTTACAAATGAAACACTTTTTATCATTTCAGCATCTGGCTTTGCCTTGGACTCTTAAGGTTGAAACCTCAGGTAAGAGGCAAACAGGTGCATAGTCAGCATGTCTTTGCCTGTTGACTAATATGTGCCCATGGGCAGGTTTGTGAATCAACAGAGCACTGAATACTTCCCTGGTGAAGGTGGAGAGGGACAACATTAATCTTTTAAGGCTCAAAGTCCTTTTAGCTGTGGATTCTGGTATGGAACCGCTCCCCATAGCATACATAGTTCTTCTAACTGGCAAGGACTAGTTGACCAAAGTGACATTCAACCATCCCCAGAACTACTTTATCATACACGGTAATCATAGAGTTGGAGGAGATCCTCCCTTCTGCTATATAGGAATACACCATCAAAACACTCCCGACAGATGACTACTGAGCCTCTGCTTAAAAACTTCCATGGAAGGAAAACTCCTTGTAGTTTGAATCCATTGCTCTGTGTCTCTAGAGCAGCAGAAAACAAGCTTTTCCTTTCCTCAATGTGACATCTTTTCAAATAGTTCAAGATGGCAGCTTTGTCTCTTCTCAACTTTCTCTTGTCCAAATTCAACATACCAAGCTCCTAAGCCACACACACACAAATACACACAACGTGTGTGTGTGTATGTGTGTGTATATATGTGTGTGTGTGTGTGTATGGTAAAGGTTTTCCCCTGACATTAAGTCCAGTCGTGTCAGACTCTGGGTTGTGGTGCTCATCTCCATTTCTAAGCCAAAGAGCCAGCGTTGTCCGTAGACACCTCCAAGGTCATGTGGTCAGGTTATTTTGGATCCTGATCCTATTCTCTGAAATATTCACTCTTTCTCCCAACTTGGTGTCATTCAAAGTGGACTTCTGGCCCACTCTTCTCACTGAAGGCGACTAAAATGATCAAGGGTCTGGAGAACAAGTCCTATGAGGAGCGGCTTAAAGAGCTGGCCATGTTTAGCCTGAAGAAGAGAAGACTGAGACATGATAGCCATGTATAAGTATGTGAGAGGAAGTCATAGGGAGGAGAGAGCAAGCTTGTTTTCTGCTGCCCTTGAGACTAGGACGCAGAACAATGGCTTCAAACGACAAGAAAGGAGATTCCATCTGAACATTAGGAAGAACTTCCTGACTGTGAGAGCTGTTCAACAATGGAACTCTCTGCCCCAGAGTGTGATAGAAGCTCCTTCTTTGGGAGCTTTTAAACAGAGGCTGGATGGCCATCTATCGGGGGTGCTTTGAATGCAGTTTTCCTGCTTCTTGGCAGGGGGTTGGACTGGATGGCCCATGAGGTCTCTTCCAACTCTATGATTCTATGATGTGCTAAGTTTTCATTTCCAAGGGAGATTCACATGAAGGAATCCTCCAAAGCTTGCAATTTCTCCCCTTGAAAGAAGGAGCATTGCTGTTCATGAATGAGTGGTAATAGCCATCTCAGGAGAACTCTTGATAGAGATCCCACATGGCTAGAGTCACTGTTGCTTGCCTTCCAAGATATGCAGGAAAGTGGGCGAAGATGCCCACTATTCTGAAGGGCAAAGACTCTCTACTTGGCATCACTTGCCATCCAAAGGCAACCCAGAAGTTCAAAATCCAACTGGTCTATGTCTAGCCTTTGCAGATGCTTAAATCAACCCTCATATTAACTCATGGCAACAATGAGCGCATCTAAACTGCCATATTAATGCAGTTTGACATTACATTAACTGCCGTAGCACAATGTTATGGAAACCTGGGAGTTATAGTTTGGTGAGGCACTGCATTCTTTGGGCAGCGAAAGCCTTGTACCACTACAGTTCTTGGGATTCCATAGTTTTGGCCCACGTCAGTGAAAGTGGCGTCAAGCTGAATTAATTCTCCAGTGTAGATGCACCTCGTTCTTGCCAGATCTAATAATGCCAACCACAAAATCCATCCCTTGTTCCTCTACTTTCTATTTTCCAGTCAAATATATATATTCCATTTCTGCCACTGATCATTGAAATGCCCCCTTGCATCCTGCACAAAAGAAGCAGCAAACCTCTGCCATAATGAACAAACAGACACAAACTTGACCTCAGAAATGGGCTAATCTCTAAAGTGCTCCGAGACGCCTTTGTATTTTTTTTCTCCACTGCAACAGATAAACACAATCCCACTTTTGGAAATTGGGGATCTGGTGACGCCAGGAATAATTCAATACGGCTCCAAACCACCTCCAACCCTTCTCTGGCCAGAAAGCGATTTTGTATTTTGTTTTCCTTACAAAGCCCTAGGAGGGATTGAGAGGAACGATATACTTACAGGTAATTAATTTAAAAAAATACAAAACCTTGCAGTCTCTACAATGGGAGAAAGAAATGTAGGCTTCCAGACACAACAAGATTAGGGGAAAGGGGAGAGAAGAGTAGTTACAGGCCAAATATGCCATTTGTCTAAAATGCCGGCTGGAAGAGAGAAGAGATTAGCAGCAGTCCAGCGTCCGCCCCCTGATCCATTCCTTTTGTGTGTCCTCAGACTCAAATAGCCAGGAGGAATGCAAAAGCCCCTTATGTACCAGCAGGGAAGCTGCTCAGTTATTAGCCTTGGGGCAAAAATGTGGGCAAGAAGGTTAGGAAAGGGTTTCTACAGAAAATGGCATGCATTCCCATTTGCCCAACCCTCTGTTACTGGAGACTGATAATCATGTATGTTTGACATAACTTTGGAAACTAGGCAGCTTAACAAACATGAGGTAACATTAAAAACTTTTATTTTCACATTTTTAATTTGCACCTTCTCCTTTCTTCCATCCTTCCTTCTATCCTTCCTTCCTTCAATCCTTCCTTCCATCCATCCTTCCTCCATGCTTCTATCAATCCTTCCTCAGATCCTTCTTTCCTTCCTCCCATCCATCTTTCCTTCCTTCTATTCTTCTGTCCATCTATCCTTCTTTCCTTCAATCCTTCCTTCCATCCATTCTTCCTCCATGCTTCTATCCATCCTTCCTCAGATCCTTCTTTCCTTCCTTCCATCCATCTATCTTTCTTTCCTTCTATTCTTCTGTCCATCTATCCTTCCTTCTAGTTTTCCTTCTAGCCTTCCTTCCTTCAATCCTTCCTTCAACCCATCCATCTAGCTTTCCTTCTAGTCTTCCTTCTTATCTTCCTTCGATCCTTCCCTCCTTCCTTCCCTCCTTCCTTTCTTCCTTCCAACCATCCTTCCTCTGTGTTCCTATCCATACTTCCTCAGATCCTTCCTTCTTTCCATCTTTCCTTCCTTCTATTCTTCTGTCCATCTTCTATCCATCCTTTTATCCTTCCTTGTAGCTTTCCTTCTAGCCTTCCTTCCTTTGATCCCTCCTTCAATCCATCCTTCTAGCCTTCCCTCTAACCTTCGTTCCATCCTTCCATCAATTTATCCATCTATCCATCCATCCTTCCTTTCTTCCATCGTTGTATCGATCATCCCTCCTTCCCTTTCTATACATCCATCCTTTTTTCATATCCTTCCTTTATCTTGGCTTGGAACAAGATTACCCTTGTCATGTAATGCCTTCAAGTTTACTCTCACTAATGGCAGCCTTCTCCTGGCAAGGTTTATGGATAAGGTGTTTGCCCATAACTTCCTATGAGGCTGAGAGAAAGTGACTTGCCCAAGGTCACTTGGTGGACTTCCATGGCTGAGCAAGGCTTGAGTTCAACTTTTAAAATATCGCCCCATACCAACTTTGGCAAATACTGTCAAGAGGTTGCAGACATGGTCGACAGTTTGACCATAATTTCCATAGTCCGTATTGGAGTCGACAAAGGAAAAGGCTGCCAGGAAGCCTGCTATGAAGGTATCAATGCAACAAGAACAACAGAAACCCTGGTTATTTGGGTTCTATGCTCCATGAAAATAAGTACATAGATAAATGTCCCCCAGTCAGATCTCATAAGGCGAACTGCCCTGGCTTTCGGCAAAGTCAACTAAAGGCAAGGAGGTGACGCCGCAATTTGGATGATACCATCAAAACCTCCCAAACACTGTCTTTCTCTCTAAATCTGTGACTCTGGTGGGATCCAACCTATGTCTTCTGCCCCGGACTGCATTGTTCCAGTGTCATCTGCCCACTGACCCAAAGGTTATTCTGCTGTCTTTGAGAAATAAACACTGAGGTCCCGATGGAGAAGATAAGCGGAATCTGTTGCAACCTCAGGTGAACGCCTTAGAGGGAACCAAAGGACTGTCAAATGACCACAACTGTCCCTTTTTTTGCAGGGTGGTTCTGTATTTTGAGAGCAGACCTGGCTCTGCTTAGCTTTTCCTAAATACTGCATCAAGCCAGGCTTCTCCATCATGGAACCCCAAATGTTGGACTACAACTCCCATGGTTACAAATGGGCAAGCTCAATGGGGTGGATGGGAATGGCCAAAGGAAGGCAGCACAATTTGTCCCGAAGAGAGCTATTTTGCTGGCTCCTGAGCAATTTAGGAGACAGCTTTTCCTGCCTTTCCCCATCATCTCACCATCGATGGTCACTTTTCCTCTGCTACCTTTTGCTCCAGCACAGTGAGGACAGTCAATAGGATATGTAGTGCCTTGTGCTGTATTTTGTCAGATTTCTGTGTGGAGAGGTATGTCTCCAAACATTTGGGGACATGAGAGAGCTCCAGTGTATCAATAGAGCAGTGAAACCATGCCAAGTTTTGGCGAGCATTAAATGAGCTTTCCAAACCCTACTTAGGAAAAAGGTTCAGAACCTTGGAGAGTTCCTACAAAGCTTGAATTAAAACCTAGAATGGATTCCCCAACCTAGCTACATGGAAACAACCGGCTGCCATGAATTTGGGTCAGTATATATTTTGATGCAAAATGTGGAAGGTCTCTCAACAACTGACTCTTCGGGCCAATCTTCCTGTTAGTTTTGGCTGTTGTTCCCCGTCATTTATTACTAATGGAGATCCTAATCGAGGTTTTTCGTGGAAAGATCTGTTCACAGAGAATTTGTCTTTGCCTTCCTTTGAGACTTTGAGACTCAGGCCTCAGGGTTTCCATGGCCAAGCAAATATACGAGCCCTTTCATTGAGAATCAGAGTACTAGGCTCAAACCATTACACCCAAAAAGAAGTCATAGCTTTGACTGCCTTTTCCAAAATTGAACATTGCAAACAAATATTTTTATTTACAGTAGAGTCTTGCTTATCCGACCTTCGCTTATCCGACATTCCGTCTTATCTGACACTCTTATCTGGCATTCCCCCTTTCCTCCAGCATTTTCCCTTCAATTAAAGGAGTGCTCCCCAACTCTCTCTCCATCTATATAAATAAAAATGTAATGTCTGTGGGATTAACATAACTCAAAAACCACTGGACGAATTGACACTAAATTTGGACACAATACACCTACAAAGTCTACGAGTGACCACCACTCACAAAAACACTGAAAAACACAGTGGAAGTGACTTCAAAAGCCAAAAAACAAAAAATACATTACGACGCATGTGCATAACCACATATATACATAAAAACACATATACACAAATATATATACACACAAAACACATATACACAGTCTGGGCCACAGCAACGCGTGGCAGGGGATGGCTAGTTCCCAATAAGTGAAAACGGAAAAACAAGGTTAGACCACACCTGGACTTTTGTGTCCAATTCTGGGCACCACAATTCAAGAGAGATATTGACAATCTGGAATGTGTCCAGAGGAGGGCTACTAAAATGATCAAGGGTCTGGAGAACAAGCCCTATGAGGAGCGGCTTAAGGAGCTGGGCATGTTTAGCCCGAAGAAGAGAAGGCTGAGAGGAGACATGATAGCCATGTATAAATATATGAGAGGAAGTCACAGGGAGGAGGGAGCAAGCTTGTTTTCTGCTTCCCTGGAGACTAGGACACGAAGCAATGGTTTCAAACTACAAGAAAGGAGATTCCATCTGAACATGAGGAAGAACTTCCTGATTGTGAGAGCCGTTCAGCAGTGGAACTCTCTGCCCCGGAGTGTGATGGAGGCTCCTTCTTTGGAAGCTTTTAAACAGAGGCTGGATGGCCATCTGTCAGGGGTGCTTTGAATGCAATAATCCTGCTTCTTGGCAGAGGGTTGGACTGGATGGGCCATGAGGTCTCTTCCAACTCTATGATTCTAAGGAGGAGGAGGATGGAGGAAAGGGGTGAAAAAGGCAGGACCGGAAGCAGAAGTGTCCTCCCTCCTTCCCTCTGTGATTTCCATGCTCCTCTTCCTCATCCGGGCACTTCCTGCTGGGCCTCTCTAGCCTTGAGGCATTGCCTTGCCTTAACCTTTTGAGTCCCTGTTGTTAGTATTCTAGGTGTCTAGCTAGAGGCGGCCCTAGGTAATTTTCAACGGTAAGCAAACAGTATTTTGGTGCCCCCCCCCCCCCAACCAATCATTGATATATATTTTCTGTTTGTCGTGGGAGTTCTGTGTGCCATATTTGGTTCAATTCCATCATGCTCTTTGATTGATTCCATCAATGCTCTTTGATTGTAGGTGAACTATACATCCCAGTAACTACAACTCGCATATGTCAAGGTCTATTTTCCCCAAGAGTGCCTCAAGAGCGCCCCTGGGCAAAATCAACTATACCGCGAATGCTTACTTTGTGTAATGGCTTGAGCCGCCCTTGTGTCTAGCACTGCATCAGATGGGTAACAATAGGAGACTCCGTATTATTCGACATTTGCGTTTATCCGACGTTCTGCCGGCCCATTTATGTCGGATAAGCGAGTCTCTACTGCAGGGGTCCCCAAACTAAGGGCCGGGGGCCGTATACGGCCCTCCAAGGTCATTTACCTGGCCCTCACTCAGGGTCAACCTTAGTGTTTGAAATGACTTGAAAGCACACAACAACAACAACAACAACAACAACAACAACAACAACAACAACAACCATCCTATCTCATCAGCCAAAAGCAGGCCCACACTTCCCACTGAAATATTAATAAGTTTATATTTGTTAAAATTGTTCTTCATTTTAATTATTGTATTGTTTTAAGTGTTTTTTGCACTACAAATAAGATATGTGCAGTGTGTATAGGAATTCATTCAAGTTTAAACAGTTTGAGGACCCCTGCTCTACCGTATCTCAGGAAGCAACGTTTTGCCAGACAGCAAAGAACCAGACGAATCTATATATGCAGGACATCACTTACCCTCGTTTGCACTTCTTGTAGACTTTGTAGATGCTTTCTTCAGGGAGACCGTATTTTTCCGAAATCTGGGTGAGAAAAATAGAACCGTCAGTTAAATCAGTATCACTTTTACTGAAAAGATAGTGCAAAAGTAACAGAAGCACATTAAGGTGACTCGACGAAGGAAGCCAGAGCACTGAATTTGCCAGGCGACCAGGGTTCAATATAGTTTTAGTTTGACACGGTTCTTTAGTTTTCTCTGTCAAAGAGGGTAGGTACCTCCCCAAATTACAACTCCCAGAATTCCATATTGCATTGAGCCATGGCAGTTGAAACAGTGTCAAACTGTGTTAATTCTACAGTGTAGATTAGGCATGGGCAAACTTGAGCCTTCCAAGTGTTTTGTACTTCAACTCCCACAATTCCTAACAGCCTCAGGCCCCTTCCGCTTAAGCGGCTGAGGGGGGAAAAGAAAGGGCCTGAGGCTGTTAGGAATTGTGGGAGTTGAAGTACAAAACACCTTGAAGGCCCAAGTTTGCCCATACCTAGTGTAGACACACTCTTTGCCAAGTGGCACAAGATTTTAAGATCCTAGCCAGCTCCCAGGACCGGAATAAGTTTAATTCCTACATTGGACACTTTTTGTCCTCCTTCTTTACAATGCCAAGCGGAACGGGGTGAAAGCGGATCTAGAAACCATCAATTTGGGGGGAGTTCCAAAGAGCTGTTTGCTCTTTCCCAGCCTGAAAGTGTACAAAACTAACACAAAATACACAGAGCGAGGGAGTCATAAAAAAAAAGGCGACCAGATCATTCCAGGAGATTGTTTGCTCGATTCTCAGCAAAGAAGAGCCAACCGTTATCAGAGAAAGTGCTGATAGGCATCGGAGAAACATGCTTCGGCACTGTGTGCTCTCCAAACATTGAGAAAGGTGAAAAGGGAGATGAGGTGGGCAGAAAGAGGGTAGAACCACCAGAAAATAACCTTGGGTGCATCTACACTGTCGAACGAAGACAGTTTGGCACCACTTGAACTGCCACGGCTGAAGGAGTTGTAATTCTACAAGGTCAGACCTCACTACCTCTGAGGATACTTGCCATAGATGCAGGCGAAATGTCAGGAGAGAATGCCTCTAGAACATGGCCATAGGTTGGTAAGGTAAAGGTTGTCCCCTGACATTAAGTCCAGTCATGTCTGACTCTTGGGTGTGGTGCTCATCTCCATTTCTAAGCCGAAGAGCCAGCATTGTCCATAGACACCTCCAAGGTCATGTGGCCGGCATGACTGCATGGAGCGCCGTTACCTACCCGCCGGAGCGGTACCTATTGATCTACTCACATTTGCATGTTTTCGAACTGCTAGGTTGGCAGAAGCTAGGGCTGACAGCGGAAGCTCACGCCGTTCCCTGGAATCGAACCTGCGACCTTTTGGTCAACAAGCTCAACAGCTCAGTGCTTTAACCCACTGCGCCACCGGGGGCCCCTGAACATGGCCATATCGCCTGAAAAAACCTCCAACAACCCAGTTTTTTGCCTTCTCTGCCAAAGAGGGCTGGTGCCTCACCAAACTACAACTGCCAGGGTTCTATAGCATTGAGCCACGGCAGTTCAAGTGGTGCCAAACTGCACTAACTCTCCTGTGTAGATGCACCCTGAATCCTGTTGTAATGTTGACTCTATAACATTTGCTAGTATGGATCATGCACACTCAAGCATTGCTCTCCATGCACATTTGGAGACCTGTTGGGAGTTTGGGTCCATCATAAAAGAGAGAGAGGAAGTAGAATATTGTACAGTATGAATGCATAGAAATCTCATGTTCTGGCCCCTTGAAAACAGCTTTTTTGTGTGTGTCAGGAGCAACTTGAGAAACTGCAAGTCACTTCTGGTGTGAGAGAATTGACCGTCTGCAAGGACATTGACCAGGGGATGCTCAGATGTGTTACCGTCCAGTGGGGGGATTCTCTCATGTCCCCACAAGGGAAGCTGGAGCTGACAGACAGGAGCTCATCCCACTCCTCGAATTCGAACTGTCGACCTTTCAGTCAGCAGTCCTACTGGCACGAGGCTTTAACTCACTGTGCCACTGGGGGCTCCTTGAAAACAGCTTTGGGGAGGGATAAGCCTTCAGCAATATATTAATTGATAGATAGAGATAAATATAGATATACACAGAGAGATAATATCTACAGATACAGTGGACTCTCGGTTCATCGGCATCCATAGGGATTGCTAGATACTGGATAAATGTAGTTTCCGGTTGCTTGAGAATTATTATATCCCGTCGTACACCATAAACTTTGTACTGATCTAATATTAACATTGGAACACAGCCAGTAAAAGAAAATATAGACAAATCAAGACAAACCTGCATTGCACTAAAAATTGTTTAATTTTAGTTTTTATTGTTCTGGTTGTTTGGGTTCTGGTCAACTGAGAGTCTCATGTATGTGTGTGTGTGTAGATAGATAGATAGATAGATAGATAGATAGATAGATAGATAGATAGATAGAGATAGATAGGCAGACAGAAGGAAGGAAGGAAGGAAAGAAGGAAGGAAGGAAGGAAGGAAGGAAGGAAGGAAGGAAGGAAGGAAGGAAGGAAGGAAGGAAGGAAGGAAGGAAGGAAAGAAAGTACAGGGCCACCCAAGATCAGGTAAAATGGCCTCTGTGGAGTGGGAGACCTAGTGGGTCAGAGCCAAAGAGTTCCCAGTGGCCCATCCCAGCCCTGAAAGTGTTTGCTGATGCCTCCCAAGTCAGTGCCGTAAATTTTTACGAAGCCAAAATGAACTCCGGGGAAAACCTTACCGCATTCCTCAGGCCTTTGAGGTCAGGCGTCTTCAGCATGAGGGCATCAAACACCTCCTCCGACTCCCTTCTCACGTAGAGCAGGACTGGAAGATACAAAAGATAGCAAATATCAAAGTTGGGCCTGGGATGTCTAAGCTGGGGACTTTTCCAAGCACGAGAGTTAAGGGGAACCCTCACAAAAGAAGTAATGCAGTTCAGCTGTCATGGCGCAGTTGAATGGAATCCCAGGAGTTGTAGTTTCTCAAGGCTTCTAGCCTTCTCTGCCAAAGAGGCTGGGTGGACTTGCCAAACTATAACTCCCAGGACTCCGTAGCACTGAGCCATGGCAGTTCAAGCAGGGTGAAACGGCACTAATTCTACAGCGTAGAGGAGGAAGACCTTGTAAAACTACCACTCCCAGGATCCCATGGTATTGAGCCATGGCAGTTGTGTTATAAACATCATCATCATAGTGCAATCCCATTGTCTTCAACCATAGTTAAAGTGCAGTCAAATTGCACTAATTCTACAGTAATGGGAGCCGCAAGGAGGGACGGGAAATACAATTATTATTGGGTTGTTGTAGGTTTTTCCGGGCTATATGGCCATGTTCTGGAGGCAATTTTTCTCCTGACATTTCGCCTGCATCTATGGCAAGCATCCTCAGAGGTACTGAGGTCTGTTGGAAGTAGGAAAAATGGGTTTATATATCTGTGGAATGACCAGAGTGAGACAAAGGACTTTTGTCTGCTGGGGCTAGCTGCTATTATTATTATTATTATTATTATTGGTTTCATTCTGGGAGAAAGGCAGCATACAAATGCAATAAATAGTAATTAATAATAATAATAATAATAATACCACTAAAAAACCCAGTGTGATATAGAGTTTTCAATGTTTGACGAGGGATGCATCTAGTAAAGGTAAAGGTTTCCTCCTGACATTAAGTCTAGTTGTGTCCGACTCTGGGGGTGGTGCTCATCTCCATTTCAAAGCTGAAGGGCCGGCGTTGTTCATAGTCACCTTCAAGGTCATGTGACCAGCATGACTGCATGGAGCACCGTTAACTTCCTGCTGAAGCAGTACCTATTGATCTACTCACATTTACATGTTTTCAAACTACTTGGTCGGTAGAAGCTGGGACTAACAGCAGGAGCTCATCCCGCTCCCCGGATTAGAACTACTGACCTTTTGGTCAGAAAGTTCAGCAGTTCAGCGGTTTAACCAGCTGCACCTCTGGGGGCTCCACGGTGCATCTACATGTCCGAATTAATTCGGTTTTGACCCCACTTTAACCGCTGTTGCTCAATGCTATGGAATCATGAGAGTCAACGTTTTCCAAGGAGTGTTGGTTCCTCCCCAAACTACAACTTCTAGGATTCCATAGCAGTGGCTCAAGGTAGTCAAAGTGGTGTCAAACCATATTAATTCAACAGTGTAGAGGCACCTATGGATTCTGAAAGATTGGGGTTCAAATCCCATTCAAAGCCCCTGGGAGACGCTGGGCAGTTCCCACTCTCTCAGCCTCAGAGGAAGCCCAAGGCAAACCTCCTCTGCACCGACCTTGCAGACTTTAAGGTAAGTGAGAACGGGTTACGATGAAGACGGGGAAAGAAGGGAAGGATCAAATCCTACCTCGTTGCGGGTCTTCGCTTTTTGCCTTTTTGGAAGCCAAGGGGTTGAACTCATCTGTGAATGAAGAGCAGCTCCGCTTCAGAGGCAATCTGATGGGGGAAAAACAGAAATATAAGAGGAGACTACTACAAGCACCACTATCCAGAAACAAAGTTTTCTACAGTGTGGCACTTAGATTTCATTTTAACCAGCTCCGTCCTATGGCTTCCTGGGATTTGTAGTTTCATGAGATACAGTATGACATCTGAATCCGCAATTGTCCTCGCTATGTGTTTTCTAGCTCCTTCAGTGTAACTCAGGGTATCCTTGGGCCGGAGCTCTTTCATTTCAATAGGGTTGGCTATTATCAGTGTTTCTGTGTATCCACACAAAGACTAGGACTGTGGATACGGGGTTGGAGTTCGCCATGCTGTACTCATGCTCAGAAGAGTAAATTAGAAGATGCGAAGTACTTCTCCATACTAGAAACCAAGATTATGGAGGAGGAAGTCATAGATGTCAGTAGGATATCAGAAATGCTTTATATTTCTAATTTGAAAAGGGTGTCCTTCTCTGCCATGCTAAATGGTTCTGAGAAATGTTTCCATCCCTGGCACAGAAGTGCAATCACAACAAAGCAAAGAGAGAGATGAGACCTAATTCATGACAACTAAAGATGTATATATTATTATATCCATGGGAGTTGTAGTTGGACATGGTCCTGGACATAGAAGCACTGGGACCTCACTAATCTACAGCTCCCAATATTCCAAAGTATGGAGCCAAGATTGACCTTGAAGGAGCTGGGGGTGGTGACGGCCGACAGGGAGCTCTAGCATGGGCTGGTCCATGAGGTCACGAAGAGTTGGAAACGACTGAACAAATGAACAACAACAATGGAGCCATGGCAGTCAAGTGGTGCCAAATTGAATTAATTCAACAGTGTTGATCAGGCCTGGGCATACTTCAGTTCTCTGGGTGTTTTGGACTTCAACTCCCACAATTCCTAACAGCCTGGGGCTTAAGTGAAAAGGAAGGGGACTGAGGCTGTTAGGAATTGTGGGAGTTGGAGTCCAAAACACCCAGAGGGCCAAGGTTTGCCCATGCCTGGTGTAGATTCACCCACTGTGGCTTTCCTATAGTTAAAACAGATCATGCAAAGATCAGAGCATCACAAGACCTATAACGTCTACAGATTAGAAGCAACGGAGGCAATCTGAATATTGGAAATATCTCAATATATGAAAAGAAATGTCATTTGTTTCCATACCTGCTAGGGTCATGTGGTGCTCCAGACGTAGGTAAAGCCTGTGAAAAAGCAATACAGAAAAAGGCAGGTTTTATATTGATGTAAACAAAGGGACTCTTATGGGTTTTACGGAGAAGGTGTTCCTAGCACTACTTTTCATAATTTCACCAATGAAAAGTGGGGGTACACTGTAGAATTAATGCAGTTTGATACCTCTTTCACTGCCGTCGCTCAATGCTATGGGATCCTGGGAGATGTAGTATGGTGAGGCACCCTTTGGCAGGGAAAACTAAAGAGCTTGTAAAACTACAACTCTTTTGATCCCATAGGATTGAGTCATGGCAGTTCAAGTGGTATCATACTGCATTCATTGTACAGTGTAGATCAGGTATGGCAAACCCAGGCCCGAGGGCCGGATGCAGCCCCTTGGGCTCTTTTCTTGGGCCCTCTTCTCTCACACCATCCAATCATTCCTTCCTTCCCTCTTTCCTTCCTCCTTCCCTCCTTCTTTCTCCTCCCCTTCCACCCTTTTGTCCTTCCTTCCTTCTCTCTTTTCTTCCTGCTCATCTCCCACCCTTCCTTCCCTCTTTCTCCTTCCATCCTTCCCTTCCACCCTTTTGTCCTTCTTTCCTTCTTCCTTCCCTCTCTCCCTCTTTATCCTTCCTTCCATTCTTCCCTTTTGTCATTCTTTCCTTCTCTCCTTCCTTTATCCTTCCTCCTTCCCTTCCTTCCATCCTTCCCTTTCACTGTTTCATTCTTTCTTCCTTCCCTTTTGTCTTTCCTTCCCTCTTTTGACCCTCCTTTCCTCTCTCCTTCTTTTTCCTTCCATTCCATCCTTTCATTCTTTCTTCCCTCTTTCTTTCCTCCTTTCCTCCCTCTTTCTCCTTCCCTTCCACCCTTTTGTCCTTCCTTCTCTCTTTTCTTCCTCCTTCCTCCCTTCCCCTCTCTCTTTCTCCTTCCATCCTTCCCTTCCACCCTTTCGTCCTTACTTCCCCCTTCCTTCTCTCTCTACATCTTTTTCTTTCCTTCCATTCTTCCCTTTTGTATTTCTTTTCTTCTCTCTTTCCTTTATCTTTTCCTTCATTCCTTCCTTCTTTCTCTTCATCCCTTCCTTCTCTTTTTCCTTCCTCCTTCCCTTCCTTCCATCCTTCCTTTCCACCGTTTTATTCTTTCTTCTTTCCCTTTTGTCTGTCCTTCCTTCCCTCTTTTGTCTCTCCTTCCCTTTCTCTTTCTTTCTCCTTCCATCTTTCCATTCCATCCTTTTATTTTTCCTTCTGTCTCTCTTTTCTTCTTTCTTTCCTTTCTTCCTTCCATCACCGGGCCAATCCTCCTAGCAGTGCTAGCAGGCGACCCCCAAGTTAGAAAGTTTGCCCATGTCTGGTGTAGACACACCACCATCTGTTGCTTTAACTTGTATTTGCATTTGTAAAAGAGGACTTACGGTTCCACATCTCTGGAGGTTTGAGAAATGGACGTTGGGAATGAACAAGACGGGCTGTGTCTCCAAATCGGCCTGAGGCTTGAGGTATGTGATTTCATTGCCTCGGAAGCCCGACACTAAGCAGCTTTTCAGACCTGGAAGCCAGAATAAAAATGAATTAGAGGGAAAGTTCCCCACTGTGCTTTCTTGCCAATGGATTGAGCAAAAGTGTGGCTCTGATCTAATATCATGGGTTGATCAATGATGTCTTGCCACTTCAGCTGAGGCCCGATCTACACTGCATTATGGTCTGTGTAGACCAGTGGTTCCCAACCTTTTTTTGACCAGAGACCACTTTGCCAGGGACCACTTGACCAGGGACCACTTGAACAGGAATCAATTGACCAGTGACCACTTTGACCAGGGATGACTTTGACCAGGGACCATTTGATCATGGACCATTTGACCAGGGACCATTTGATCAGGGACCACTTGACCAAGGACACTTTGACCAGGGATCTCTTTAACCAGGGACCACTTGAACAGGAAGCAATTGATCAGTGACCACTTTGACCAGGGACCACTTAGATCAGGGACCACTTAGATCAGGGACCACTTGACCAGGGACCACTTTGTCCAGGGTCCATTTTGACCAGGGACTACTTGACCAGGGACAACTTGATCAGTGACCATTTGATCAGGGACCACTTTGACCAAGGACCACTTTGACCAGGGACCACTTGATCAGGGACCATTTTAACGAGGGACCACTTGAACAGGAAGCAACTGATCAGTGACCACTTTGACCAGGGACCACTTTGTCCAGGGACCACTTGATCAGGGACCACTTTGACAAGGGACCATTTCCACCAGGGACCACTTCAACCAGGGACCACTTCAACCAAGGACCACTTTGACCAGGGACCACTTTAATGAGGGACCATTTGAACAGGAACCAATTGACCAGGGACCACTTTGACCAGGGACCACTCTCCAACATTAGTATCAAAAAGGTTACGAATCAGTTTTTAGACAACTTTAGGTTCGATGTATTGTCGAAGACTTACATGGCTGGAATCACTGGGTTGCTGTAGGTTTTTTGGACCATAGGGCCATGTTCTAGAAGCATTCTCTCCTGACATTTTGCCTGCATATATGGCAAGCAACCTCAGAGACCTCACAACCTCTGAGGATGCTTGCCATAGATGCAGGCGAAACTTCAGGAGAGAATGCTTCTAGAACATTGCCATATAGCCCGAAAAACCTACAACAACCCAGAGGTCTCCTAAATCAGAAGCATATATATCTACATTGTAGACATAATGCAGTTTGATACCACTTGAACTGTCCTGGCACAATGCAATGGAATCATGGGACGTTGCAGCTTTACAATGCCTTTTGGAGCCACTGCAGTCAAAGTGGCGCCAAACTGCATTAATTCTACAGTGTGGATGTGCCCTCAGGTTTCCCCGTTTCCTCCTTGCCGCCTCCCCTCCTGTCCCATGCTTCTTCCAGTCGCCGCAAGCACAGCATGTGCCTCTCCTTCTCCTCATTACTATTAATAATAACTTCTAGGCGCCTTCGATAATTGGGAGCCCTCAGGCGCCTCATCTTCTATGCTGGGAATTTTAATGATTGTAAAGCTGCCATGTGTCTAGAAATGGAGAAAATATGGGGTTCAGGGGGCCCCTCGGTATCCACTGGGGTTTGGAACCAGGAAACCTCTTAATACCCAAGTCCCATTATATACAATGGTGGAGTAAACTGGTGCCCTTTATACAAAATGGCCAAATCAAGGTTTGCTTTTTGGATTGTTTCCCATTTATTTTCAAGCTGTTGGATGCGTGGATATGGAATCTGTAGATACAGAGGGCCGACTGCATCAATAGTTAGGAAATCTATTTGACGCAGGCATATCACATCAACTCTTAGAATGATAGAGACCCCCAAAGGTCATCCAGTCCAACCTACTTCTGCTATGCATGAAAAGCACAATGAAAAACCTCCCGACAGATGGCCGTCCAGTCTCTATGGATGTCTGCCATAGATGCAGGCGAAACTTCAGGAGAGAATCCTTCTGGAACATGGCCATGCAGCCCAGAAAACACAACAACCCATCCAGTCTCTGCTTCAAGATCATCTCTTCATCTTGCTGAATCTAAGAATGCATCAACACTGTAGAGGTAATGCAGTTTTGCAGCCAAGGCTTAAGGCTATGGGAGTTGTAGTTTCATGAGGCACTCATTGACGGACAAAGCTAAAGGCCTTATAAAGTTACAACTCCATGTTATTGAACCATGGCAGTTCAAATAGTGCCAAACTGCATTAATTGGACAGTGTGAATACACCCTAGGGGGAGTTGAATAGACGTGATCAGAGAGGTGTTTTGCATCCTCTGGAATCCTGGGAGTTGTAGTTTTGCAAGGCCCATCACCTTCCAGGCCAAAGAGTATTGCTGCCTCACCAAACTACAAATCCCAAGTTTACATAGTACTGAGCCATGGCCATTAAAGTGCAATCATTCTACAGTGCAGATGCAATCATCTCATCTCATTCCACTAGAACTAACACCAACTTTGAGCTCTGCCCAACTTACGTATCTCCCACTGACCAATCATCCAGCTCCCACTCAAGTTCTTAGCCAATGCCCAAGCTGCTCCCACCATTCTTTACCCGTCCCTTTTACCATATTGCATATGCTACACAACAGCTATACACAACATGGGTTGTTATGAGTATTTTAGACTGTATGGCCATGTTCCAGAAGCATTCTCTCCTGACATTTCACCTGCATCTATGGCAGGCATCCTCAGAGGTTGTGAGGTCTGTTGGAAACTAGGAAAATTGGGTTTACGTATCCAGGCTGGGAGAAAAAACTCTGGTCTGTTTGAGGTAGGTGTGGATGTTCCAAATGACCACTTTGATTAGCATTTAATGGCCTAGCAGTTTTAGGACAAACGTCAGTAGAGAATGCTTCTGGAACATGGCCATACAGCCTGAAAAACTCACAACAACCCAGTGATTCCAGCCATGAAAGCCTTCGACAATACAATACACATTACCTTAATGTCTCTAATAGATATCCAACATTTTAACACAAATCCTGACCAGTGCAGTTCCACTCTGAATATGGTGTTTGTTTTCTCTTCGACAGTATATCCATACTATAGAATTAATATAGTTCGACCCCACTATGGTGTCCTGGGAGTTGTAGTTTTGGGAGACCCTAAATGAGGCTCTGCTGGATCTTGGTTCTTGCTTCTAGACACATTTGCCTGGCTATCTTTGAGACCTGGGGCAAAATCTGGGCTTTTCATGGTACCACTGAGTTTCCCAAGACTGGTTTGAACTGCTATTTTTATCTCCCCATCCCATTGCCCCTTCTCTGTGTTTTTTTATTGGTGTTTTTATTTAACATGCCGCTTGCTCTGTTTTGAATATGGACTTGTTTCGTAAGTACCCTGCGGGGCATATGTCAGGGTATATAAAACCGACGGGTAAATAAATAGGAGGGGAAAAAAGTATGAGTAAAGAAGGTGTCTTTTTGAAAGAGAACTTTAGATCCGGTTGGAGCTGGGTTGGTTCAGACTTGCAATTGCTCTTGAATGGAAAGAAGCGGGTGCAAACTGACTGGTGGCTCAAAATAACTGACCACAGCCATTTCTAAGGGTACATCTAAACAGGAGAATCAATGCCTTAACTGCACCGGCTCAAGGCTATGGAGCAGTCATGGGTCTGAGATTTGTCTCTGTCCATTTGGATGGCACAAAACTGGAAGCCCCTTCCTGGAACGAAAATAAACTCAATACGAAAGTCAGGCGGGAGTGGGTATCGGATCCAAGCCTGTTTTTTTGGATCAATTGCTGCACATGTAGGTGTAGGTCCAAAGCACTGGGGCCTGGCAGGACCTGCAGCCAAGCACTGAGTAAGGAGCGCTCCTTTCTCAGCGCTCTCCAGCACTTTGGGTCTACGCGCCCGGACCTCACAGAACTTGAAGCCGAGCGCACAGTGCCAAGCAAGGACCAGGCACATAGGCCCAAAGCCTGCACCCCTAGGCCTGGGCGCTTTGGGACTATGGGTGAAGTCCTCCCAAATAATGGGTTGAAAGAAAACGGATCTTTCAGCACCAAAAACAAATATCTGACCTCCCAATTTCGGGAGACTCAGTTGAAACGGATCAGGAATCCCATCAAAAGCCAGGACACGAAACAAATCAAGGTTTACCCTGAATGCACATGACTACTATGCAGTCCTGGGAGTTGTAGTTTTACAAGGTTTTTTGCCTTCTCTGCCAAAGAATGCAGAAAAACAGCTCGAAAAATAGCACACGATTAACTAATTCGTCCTTGTCAAATCAGGAAAGCTGGACGATATGTCAATGCCTTTTGCTCCTTGTGGCATTTCTTATCCTATTTCACACTTCCCCCCAAACTTGTCGATATCTTTCCATCTTTTCTACTCACCATTATTGTTGGCATCCAGACACTTCCCTTTTCTCCTGAACTGTTTGCGTTCGTCATCCCGCATTTTCCTCTCTGCTCCCTAAAGGAGAGAGAAAAAGCCTTCAGCTCCATCATCATCCCCACCACCTACTTTATTTTGATCCCGACTTTCTCCCCAGAGGGACTCAAGGTGGCAGGCATGTAGCCGGGGGGGGGGGGGGGGCTTGCGGGGCTTCAGCCCCCCCCCCCCCGAAATTCTCAGGGTCGTTCGCGAAAAGGCCTTATTGGTGCATTATTTAAACTGTTATGTTTATTCATATCATGATCTGATCACCATACTCGATATATCCCATATGCATGGGGGTATTGGGGTAATGATGCAAAAGGTTTGCTAGGGTAGACCCTCTTACACTCAGACTCAGCCCCCCCCTGAAACTCAGCCCCCCCCCCGAAACCTCCCCTGAAAAAAACCTCCCCCCCCCCCCCCCCCCCGAATCGAAATCCTGGCTACGGGCCTGCAAGGTGGCTAACAATGATGTGGCACCATACAATAGAATTTTAAATTTAGGCAAAGACAGACACATTTGAATGCATAAACTACAAAAAAACCAAACTATTTCATATTTGTGTCATCATCATTCCCATCATTATTTTTACCTTGCCACCCTTACCCCAAAAGTGGGAAATGTGCAAACCCTCAGACATTAAAATAGTATTGAACTATTAGCACTTATCACAGCTATGGGCAAATTTCGGACTTCCAGGTGTTTTGGACTTCCGTTCCCACAATTCCCGAAGTTTGCTGGTTAACCCCATTTGAAAACATAAAATTAAAGGGGACTAAAGTTGTTTTCCCAGGGGTTCCGTTCAAAACAAAATTGACCTTAAAGTCCTCTTAAAGGCCAAAGGTATATTTAGTAGTCCCTTTGGCCCCGTCCGCACTTCCATATAATGCAGTTTACCTGGATTATATAGGCCTACATTGCCCCATAATGCAGTTCAACTTCATTATATGCAGTGTACGAGGGGGCTTTGAGTGGAGACTCTCCTTTGGGTTCTAAGCTGAACTTTTCCCACAGCCTAGAATCACATAATAATAGAGTTGGAGGAAATCACATGGGCTATCTAGTCCAACCCCTGCCGTGCAGGAAAAGCACAATCAAAGCCTGAGCATATTTAGCCTGCATTAAGGCCCGGCTCTTCCTCCAGCAGATCAGTCTTTGCAAAGCTTCTCAAAGAGTCATTTCCCAGGCTCAAGCCATTGGTTTTAGTCGGATGGAAACCGTGCCAAAAAGTGTGACTCTACCTTATCGCAGAATATCTTGATCTGGCAGATGGCCCGATGGACCAGGCAGTTAGTCCCCGTGCCGAAGTCATAGGTATCAACCTGAAGGTTCAGAGGGACACCCTTGACTCCCTTCTGGGAAGAGAAGTCCGTGCTCAAGCAGTTCACTCCAACAAAGACCTGCAGGAGAGAGATGGGGGAGCTCGTTGTTGGTGGGTTCTCCTTCTGCACAACACTGAAGTCTCGCAGAAGTTGACCATAGAATTATGCTGAAGGGCCTTACAAAAGCCCAGGAGGACCTCTATCATGATACTATGGTTAACTTTTGGCAGAAGATGACCATCGAGTCATGCTGAAGAAACTTAGAGGTCTTCATAGAGAACATACTCTCTAGGCATTAGTAGGTCCTCCAGCATGATACTATAGCCACCTTTTGTCAGAAGGAACTGGGCATTTGTAGGTCCTTCAGCATGATTCTATGGCCAACTTTTGGTCGAAGTTGACCATACAGTCATCCTGGAAGATCCTAGAGGTCTTCTTAGAGAGAGAGGATACTTCTCTAGGCATTTGTAGATCCTCGAACATGATATTATGGTCAGCGTCCAGCACAAGTTGACTGTAGAGCTCTGCTGGAGGAACATGTCCTTTCTAGGCTTTTATAGGTCATCTAGCATTATACTATGGCCAACTTTTGGCAGTTGTCCATACGGTCATGCTGGAAGGTCCTAAAGGTCCTTCTAAGAAGGATACTTCTCTGGACATTTGTAGTTCTACCAGCATGATACTGTGTCAGACATTGACCAAAGGATCATGCTGGCAGATTCTAGAGGTCTTTCTAGAGGGGCCACTTCTCTATGCATTTTGTAGGCCCTCCATTATGATATTATGGCAACTTCCAGCAGACATTGACCGTAGAGCCATGCTGAAGGACCCAGAGATTTGTGAAGTTCTCTAGTTATTTGTAGGTCTTTCAGCATGATACTATGTTCAATGTCTGATACATATTCTCCACACATATGTTCTGGAGAACCTAGGGATTCCTTGAGAGGTTTTCTCTTGGGTATTACCAAAAAAGGAGTTTCTTGTATATGCTATTTTTTTTTTTCATTTTCATGGGGGTCCTGCTTCCCTAAACTCAAGCAGAGAGCTAACTGTACAAAAATGACAAAGCATTTTTCTTGCTATTTCAACAAATTTGGAAGATAGATGAAGAACTGATACTGGACTCAAATGTTCTCCAGCATACACTGAGAACAATGCATAAGCATCAATATTCTTTCTCATTCCCCCTAAAGAACTTAGGAATGGTAGCTCCTTGTAGGAAATTAAGGATCGTTCACAGACTGGATAGCATCCTTGCCAACTACAATGTCCAGCATTCTCGGGGGAAGTCTGTAAGAATTTGAATGGCATAAGAGATACAGATTTGCAATAGAAATGGATATGGCTCCCTTCCCACCACCTACCTTTGCTTCTTCTGCAATGTTCCAGACAAAGGACAAGGCGTTGTAAGCTACCTCCTCAATGTGCTGGACAGTATTGAAATTCTCTTTGCAGTCAGCTGGGAGACAGGAAACATTCAGTTAACTCTTTTGCACTCAGTTACAACTTGAATGAAGGGCGTATTATTGTCTTCAAAAGATCCCGCCCTACTAAGCCAACTGGGAATCCCTTCTAAGATGCATCTATATGGAGAATGCCGTTCGGCACCACTTTAACTCCTAGAGTCAGAAAGGACCTTAAGGGCTATAGAGTCCAACCCTTAGCTCAATGCAGAATCTCCAGAAAGAGTATCCTTTTGGAGAAGCCCAGCCTCTTTCTGGAGATCTCCAGAGAAGGAGAACCCATCACCTCTCAAGGCAATTGGGTTCATTGCCCAACAGCGATTCCTATCAAGACATTCCTTCAATTGTTCCATCAAAATCTACTCTCCTATTACGTCAATCCATGAGACTTGGGCCCTCATTTCTGGGGCATTTGAAGAGGGCAATCCCATTACCCTACAACCTTCTCTTCATCAGGCTTGAGCATTCCCGACCCCAATCTCTCCTCATTTGTTTTGTTCTCCATACCTCTTCTTAACATCTGCCTCTTCCTTCTCTGAACCTCCTTGAACTTCTTTCTATATTTCTCAAAATATAGTGCTCAGAACAGAAGTATTCCAGATTAGGTCCAAGTATCATCTCCCATGTCAACAGGGCAGCGGGTTCACGCCAGGATTTAGATGACTGTCCAAGGTACTGAACACATTAATAGGTTAGGATTCAGCACCGTGGAAAACTCAATGAAGATCTGTGTTAAAACCTGGAGTGAATGAACTGCCCCACTAACATGGCTCTAAGAAGCACTGCTCCTTCCCTGATGCTAAGGTCAAAATCCAGACAGATCACTTCATGTTCTTTCAAGAAAAAGAGTAATTCATTTTTCCCATTAGTGTTTCTTCTTCTGAGCCCAGGATTTCTGCAGTTACAAACTTGTTCCATTGAAACATTAGGAAGAACTTCCTGGTGGCAAGAGCTGTCTGATATTGAAAAATGCTGTCGAGGACTCTGGTGGAGTCTCCTTCATTGGAGGTCTTTAATCAGAGGCTGGGTGGCCATATGTTAGGAGGGCTTGGATTGTATCTTCCTGTTTGGCAGAATGGGGTCTCATTGGATAGCCCTTGGGGGTCTCCTCCAACTTTAGGATTCTATTATATGCTTATATAATTTTATATATAATTATTATATTCTATTATAATTTGCTGTGCCAGCTTTCACTTTTCTTCCTACAGAAGACACCACGCAATGCCTCTACTCCGTACCAACATCGATGACTCTCTGCTTGGCTGTCGGTTGCCGCGAGTGCCAGTGCTTCCAGAACTTGAGCTGCTCCATGGGGATCTTTTCATTGTCGAAAACCACCATCACAACACTCTGTGAAGAAAGCAGGGATGCCCACATTAGACTCCAATCAACTTGAACATTGTGCTAATCTGCAAATTTATTTGCCCAAACAAAAACCAAAAGAAATACCCATTAAGCTTACTGACTTACCTTCACTTTGTTGGAGGACAAATGTAAACCTTTGGTATCGCCAATCGTCTTCAGCGTCACTGGATAAAACTGTCCCTTATTGAGGTAGGCCATGGGGGATTCCCCCGACTTGATGTGGATGGCTTTTGGAGATCCCAGCGTGTATTCAAAGTCACTAGAAAAACACAAGGAAAACAGGGAAGTCAGATTAAAAAAAAAAACTGTTTTGCTCAGGAATATAAATAATCATCAAGGATCTAGATTAGATATTGGACATCTAACTGTTAATTGAGAAAACCAAAGTGCTCTTCCAGCAGTCACCAGCCAATCCCTCTGCAATGCCACAAATACAGCTTAATGGTGTAACATTAAAAATGTTGACCATTTCTGCTATCTTAGCAGCCACCTCTCCACAAAAATCAACATTGACACTGAAATACAACACTGCCTGAGCTCTGCGAGTGCAGCATTTTCCCGAATGAAGCAGAGAGTGTTTCAGGACTGGGACATCTATAGAGATACCCAGGTGCTTGTTTATAAAGCTATTGTCTTCCCAACCCCACTATAAGCCTGCAAAATGTGGACTGCCTACAGACATCACACTCAACTCCTGGAACGATTCCAGCAGCGTTGCCTCGGGAAAATCCTGCAAATCTCTTGGGAAGTTAGGTGAACAAATGTCAGCATTCTGGAAGAAGCAACGACCACCAGCATTGAAGTGATGCTCCTGCGTCATCAACTCCACTGGACTGGCCACATTGTCTGAATGCCCGCTCACCGTCTCCCATAGCAGTTACTATATTCCGAACACAAGAATGGGAAACGTAATGTTGGTGGACAGGAAAAGAGATTTAAAGATGGGTTTAAAGCCAACCTTAAAAACTGTGGCATAGACACCAAGAACCGGGAAGCCCTGGTCTTGAAAGCCCTAACTGGAGGTCAGCTGTGGCCAGCAGTGCTGCGGAATTTGAAGAGGCACTAATGGAGGGCAAAATGTGCCAAGAAGAAGGCGCGTTAAGTCAATCCTGACCAGGACCGCCTTCCACTTGGAAATTGATGTCCTCACTGTGGGAGAACATGTAGATCAAGAACAGGGATCCACAGTCACCTGTGACCCCACCGCCAAGACACTATACTTGGAGGACCATCATCCTCGGGCTATGAGGGATTGCCTAACAGTATCATAACCGATTAGATATGAGGGCAATGCATACATTTGCTCCAATTGTATTTCTCTGGGACCTATCAAGTTTGATTCAGACTATGCAAGGATAGTGTCATGGTTCTACTTTGTAATCCATGGAGTCCTGGGATTCGGAGTTTAAAAGAGGGCATTTTGGTTCCTCATCCAGAGAGACCTAGTGCTTCACTAAACAGCAAATCCAAGGTAACTATAGGATGAAGCCACAGGATTTATCTGCCACAATGCTGCCCTTTGAATGGACCACAAGTGAGTAAATTATATTTCTACATAGAATGAGGTCTAAATATCCTAAATCCCACTGGATTGCAGATGCTAAGCAGGGCCAGCTCTGGTTAGCGCTTGGATGGGAGACAATGAAGACTTGGCCTGTGATACAGAAGACATATATAGTTACCTTTTAGCATCATTGAGGGAATAACCTTCTGAGCAAGGCACTTCTGGCTGGGTCTTTAGAATGTCATTGAAGATCAGGGACTGTCAAAGCACAAAACCAGAAAAAGTGTTAATTGAATAAATGAATTAATAGAGGGGGGAGTCCACTTAGGGAGGGAGTACTACTTATTTGAAGACAAAAAATGAGAATCTACTGAAGAAAGACAGCTTCAAGCTACTTCCTTTTCCCTCTCACCTGGAGGGCCGAAGTTTGCCCATGCCTTATCTACACTGTAGCATCAATGCAGTTTCATAGCACTTGCACTGCTATAGCTCAATGCTGTTGTAGTTTGGCAAGGTCTTTAGCCTTTTCTTCCAAAGAGGACTGACTGAACGACACATCCCAGGACTTTAGCATTGAGCCATGGCACTTAAAGTGGGGTCAAGCTGCATTCATTCGGCAGTATAGATGACACCTACGTGAATGGCATTACATAGGGGGCTATGCAACACACCCTCCGTTTTGTGGGGGATTTGAGTTGCAGGTGGTGTATCCAAATAATGACTCAATGGGGGCCCATCATGGAGATATCCCAGTAAATTCTGGAAACCAAGCTCACCAGAATCAGGCTCTGAAACCAAGGCTTGCCAAAGCTATTCATTTAGGGAAACGTGGTGGCTCTGCTCATCTCTGTGTAGGATGTGGCTTGTGTGGCGGAACATGGGAGCAGCACCAATTGCATTAATTGCATGTGACCCTCCCAAGCCATGTTCGCTGTCATAGAGAAAGATTGCATCTCTCAGTGCTGAAGGGATGGCTCAACCTTCCCTCTACCAGCTGAAGGGGAAAAGGAAAGGGCCTGAGACTGTTAGGAATTGTGGGAGTTGAAGTCCAAAACGCCTGGAGGCCCCAAGTGTGCCCATGCCTGGTGTAGATGCACCCCTAGCCCAGCACCCAAAGCACTGCACTATTCTTAAATATCCTTTTTGTAGCTCCCTTATTTAATGCTAGTATGTCATTTTCAGAATGTTTTGTAATTGACGTTGTGCCAGAGAGAAAGAAACTTGACTATGAATCAAATAAATAAGTAGAAATTCTCACCAACTTTTGAAAGAAAAAGATATATAGTTAGCCCTCCACATTTGCAAAGGTGGAGGCACAAGACCACTGTAAGAGTGAAAGAATTGTGTGTTTGTTTGTCTTCTCTAGGAATATCTGGGTCTTCCAATCGGACTCCATGTTCAACTTCCAATGGAAGCTGACCCTAGAATTGCATTGGAGGACCTAAAGATTCCTAGAGAGAAGGTTTTAAATAAAATCCATAAATAATCAAATCCGTAAAAGACAACACTCCAGATCTGGAGGGGTGACTGTAGTGTTTGGGGTTCTATGGAGGGCAAAGACCTCAAAACCCTTCCAAAAGAGCCACTGAAAGTCCAAACCGACTAAACTCTCAAATTGAGCCTCTAAATTTGAACTCGAAGCTAACCTCCTGCGGGTCCTCCTTGAAGGTGCTGTCCGGCTGCCATCTTTGCTGCGGAGGAGCCACATGGATGGCATCAAAGAGGGAATGGAGTGAGCCGTTGTCGTAGACGTCGCTGGAGGGGATCATGTAGCTCTCCGGATTGGCTTCCATCTTGCTGGGACCCGGGGGCAAAGCGGGGGGCTTGTGGGGAGCGGGGAGACCATCCAGCACCAAGCCATTCTTCTTGGGCAAGTCGGAGTATTCCTGGCTCACGGAGACATTCTCCGCCAAGAGCTTCATGAGCTGAGCTGAATTTTCGAAGGAGGAAATGTCGGGTTCGTAATCCATCACGTGGCAGTGCCTGCAAAGCGGAGGAACAGCGAACATCAATTCAAGGCAAAATAAAGAGATATAGGACAGGTGATACCTGACTTGAAAACAGTTCTAGGAGACCTCTACCTCTGAGGATGCTTGCCATAGATGCAGGCGAAACGTCAGGAGAAATGCCTCTAGAACATGGCTCTATAGCCCGAAAAAACCCACAAGAACCTAGTTCTAGGAGACTTAGGAGATCATGAGCTGAACATGAGTTGACAATGTGATGCAGCAGCTAAAAAGGTGAATGTGATTCTAGGCGCATGAGGTCAATATCGAGGGAAGCAAGAGTCCCATTCTATTTTGCTTTGGTCAGACCTCACCTGGAGTACCGTCTCTAATTTTGGGCACAACAATTTAAGACAATTACTGTAGAGTCTCGCTTATCTAACTTTGGCTCATCCAACGTTCTGTATTGTCCAACACAGTCTGCCTCCCTCCCAGAGCCACAGCTGATTCAACACATTGCAATATTTTGGTGCTAAATTTGTAAATACAGTAATTACTACAAAATGTTACTGTCTATTGAATTGCTTTTAATGACAATTTCTTGTAAAACATGATGTTTTGGTGCTTAATTTGTAAAATCATAACGTAATTTTCCTTAATCCCTCATTATCCAACATTTCTGCTTATCCAATGTTCTGCTGGCCCATTTCTATTGGATAAGCGAAACTCAACTGTATTTCCATGGAAACTCTATGTTAGAGTTTGCTATCATTTGGTTACTGGACTTAAAGGTACAATAATAACACGAGGAGTCCAGAATAAGGCCCAATAGAAATCCTTCATTCCCTCTGTTATAATTGAATGGAGAAGGAATTCAATCAGAAACCAGTGGGAATGGCGACGGGGATGCCTCGCTGAGAGAGAGCTCTCCCAGGGAGGACCGGCATTGTAGCGGCAAGGTTGAGCTTTGGCTCCCCACCTTCGACCGGATCGAAGGCAAAGGTTACCGCAAATGCCCTAGGCATTTCGAAGACCTCAAGAGGCCCCCTCCCTCAAGGAAGGAGCTCAAGAAGGTCCGAATCTTGCCAAAAGGGGAGCGGGCTGCTCCGCAAGGATCGGCCTCGGCTGAGCTCGTTTAACCGCCTCCACCCCACTTTCTATAATAAGAATTGGAAAGAAGAATTCTCTTGGGAGACAAGTGGATTGCAATCCCGAAAGAAAGAGGCCCTCTTTGGTATTAATGAAGGACAGAGAGAACTAGCAGGGTGTGGTCTTTTTGGACTCGGTGTGATAAGCATAGTCTTGTTGTTTCAACTGCTTCCAGCACAAGCCGTGTTCTCCCTTTCATCCTCCTTGGTTTCCAGACCATTGAGATCACCCTCCCAAAATAAATGGCCCATCGGCACCTTTCAGTTCTGTCCCAATCCCTGGACTGTGTGTACTCTTCTGCTATGTGCCTCACAGAGCTATTTCTAACTCGCTGCAGTGTGTTCATAAAAGGCTGCTTGATGCTTCACCTTCTAAGCCAGGAAAGGACTGACTCCTTTGCTTGCTTGCAAACAGGGATGAAGAAAGGAGGTGCTTCTAATATTATCCTGCAATTTGACTGCTTGAGCAATTGATGTTAGTAATCCTTTATGCCTGTTTTCTCCAATTTAGTGCTCTTCGGCGATGATGGGTTAGACTACAACTCCCATCAGCCACAGCCACAATGGACTCTGATGTTGTCATTAAACTTTGTGTAGTCCTTGCTGGCTACAGTCGTCACCATTTGTCATCCAAACACAAACAAGCTAAAAAAAGCCATGTGAAATGGGAGGACTATTCCCTCTAAGGCCCCATCTATACTGCCATATAATGCAGTTTGAACTGCATTAGATTGGTCAGTGTCGACTTATATAATACAGATTGAACTGCATGAATGAGTCTACACTACCATATTATCCAGTTAAATGGAAAACAGAGCCAACAGTGAGTCTTGGCACTAATACGGATGAAAAGGAAGTTTGGGAGTTAACTACATTTATAGATCCTCTGGAGAAACTTTGCAAATTGTAAGAACACATTAGCAAAGCCTTGCAAACTGTTGCCATTCATATTACTTTAATATCTGAGCTGGACATTTGTACAGAGTCCTTTCCTCTTGAGCTGAACGCTCCAAACATGGAGAAATGTGGACCCTTTTACCTGGAGATCATCCATGGACACTGGAGACTTGGAGCCAAACCCTGAGATCATGGTGATAGAATCATGGAGTTGGAAGAGACCTTGTGGGACTTCTAGTCCAACCCCCTGCCAAGAAACAGGAAAAGCACTCCCAACAGATGGCCATCCAGCCTCTGTTTATAAGGCTCCAAAGGAGGAGCCTCCACCACACTCTGGGGCAGAGAGTTCCACTGCTGAACAGCTCTCACAGTCAGGAAGTTCTTCCTAATGTTCAGGTGGAATCTCCTTTCCTGTAGTTTGAAGCCATTGTTCTGTGTCCAAGTTTCCATAGCAGGAAAAAACAAGCTTGCTCCCTACTCCCTATGACTAACCCACACATATTTACGCATGGCCCTCATCATGTCTCCTCTCAACCTTCTCTTCTGCAGGCTAAACATGTCCAGCTCTTTAAGCCACTCCTCATAGGGCTTGTTCTCCAGACCCTTGATCATTTTAGTTGCCCTCCTCTGGACACCACTCCAGCTTGTCAACATCTCCCTTCAATTGTGGTGCTCAGAATTGGACACAGTGTGATTCCAGGTGTGGTCTGACCAAGGCAGAATAGAGGGGTAGAATGACTTCCCTGGATCTAGACACTAAACTCCTATTTATACAGGCCAAAATCCCATTGGCTTTTTAATCTGCTGCATGACTGTTGGCTCATTATAATTATATGTATTTATATGCTACTTTTTATCTCTTAACAGAGACTCAAAGCGGCAAAGAGCGGGCAACCCTAAGCATGATTGTTACGAAAAGATAAATGCAGCCCTCATACGTGGAAAGAAGAGTCTGCATATCTTTTATTTCATGGACATCAGGATCCTTTGCAAATGAAGATGTCACATAAGGAAGCCAGCTAGTCTCCTCTGCCCCAAGCTGATCCTTTGCAAAGCTTTGAGAAATATGGCACAAAAAAATGTTTTCTCACCTTTTTCCAATGTCATTGCGCCCTGTGTTTCCGGATGGGACATACCGTTTCTCCTTTGGAATCTGCAAAAGTGGAAAGAAAGAAATACTGTTTTGCGGAGTGTCAGACTTCCAGCTGCCAATGGACACTACTCCATTTATTCAAAGAGATCCTGTTGTCGTTCCCGCTTTCATTTTAATGTCAATCCCTGCACCATCCACCCCCATGCCAGAAAAAACAACTTCTCTCCATGAATAATAAGCACAACCACACTGCCAACATATTGCTAAAGATTCTTATGAGGAAGTCTCTTTGTTAAGACCAGTGGCTGCCTATTGGTGGATGCATACACGTTCAAGGGAAATCATTCTTTACTTGAGGAAGGCAACTACTTGAGACGTTTGATCAATAAGAGACCTAAACTAGTTAAACAAAACCGTCTACTCCAAAATTCTTGGGAATTTTAAGTTCTCTGAAAAGGCGGAAGCAATATTTCTCTGCAAGATGAATATTTCCGGTAAATCTTGCCAGAGGCAAGTTAGGACATGGGGACGCTGTGATGGTGAAAGGTGACTCAAATTCTACAAAAGGTTATGTTATTGGCAACCCATTTGTTGCCTTGGAAGAGATTGTCAATCGAACTTGATTTAAAGGCCCAGTACAGCACGTCCGCCAACTGTCCCAATTTGGCAGGAATAATCCCAGTTAACCCTTTGTCATCCTGTGCAGGTACAGCTGTACCAGGAGCTCCAATTTTGTTTGCTTTGCATTGAATGTTTGTTGTAGTCCTAAGTTTCCGGGACTCTGCAGATAGGTGGCTTCTTTTGGCTGCAATCATAGGGCAAGCCACCCGTCAATTATAGTTAGGTTCCCTGGTCCTGCCCCCTTTTTTGGGTTTTGGAGGGAATAGGAGCCAGTTTGGGTTCAGTCCACACAGAGAAGCTTTCATGCAGGACATAATACCAAGAGCTCCTGTAGAAAGCTTCGTCTTCTACGGCTTGGCTGGGGAGATATACAGCCCACAGCTTGGCCGAGGATCATACAGCCTTACAGCTCCTTTGCTGAGGGACTTCAGCCAGCCATCACTGAAACCTGAACTCCTTTTCCCTTGGAAGTCTACAAAGCTCTGCTTGGTAAGGGTCACTCGCGGAAGCCAGATGCAGTTGGTACCGGGTGCAGGGGCTCCACGCCAACAGAGGCAAAGACAGACTGCCCAGATTAGAAGTTAAGGATTTCCCCATTAGTTACAGTTAAGAAGATAGTGCCTGTTCCCTGTGGACAAGATTGAAAGAGCCTATAGACTGTTAAGAAAGCTTTAAAGTACCTGTTTGTTTTCCTTAATAAAGAACATTGTTGAACCTTTAAGCAATCTAAAGACTCTGTTTGGGGAAATTCAAGGGCCTTTAATCTGAGGCAGGAGAACCAGAGGAAACATTCGGCCCTTCCCAGTTGTCTCAGGCAAAAGCAAACACTGCAGTCTTTCCTAGCTCTCCCCATTGGTAACGTTTGAGATGTTGGTGCACTTGGCGATGCATTTGGCCATACATGTCATCTGTAAAATGTTGAAGGGTATGATACATAGTATCTATCTATCTAAATATTTATCTATCCATCTATCTTTCCATCCATCCATCTATCAATCATTTTCAAAACACCTGCTGACGCACCACATTGTAAACCCTTACAGGAGCCATTTCCTGTAATCCACTTGGCAACCCTTATCCGAGGACAAGCTCTCCCAATACAAAAGCTTTTGTGATGGAGATATGGACCCTGCGTCCAAATCAGATAAAGCTAATTTCCGATAACCACAGATCGAACATTTCTGCTTACGGTTGGACAGTGTGATGAGGATTGAAACTGGGATAAGAGAACATCAAAGCATGGCAACTAATGTCAAGCTACAGCAGGGCTTTTTTGATGCCAGGAGTGGCTTCCCATACCATGTAATAGTCACAGAGGAGACTCAGGGCGGCCACGCTTTCGTCGTCTCCATTGACCCTCATCATGGCTTTGGTGGCTGCTGTCAGAGGGTTCTCCAGGTAAGTTTTCCAAGCCTCATCTTCATTCATGCAGGAGAACTTTTGGAAGCCCATCCCATCATTCTTCAGAAGGCGCACCGACCTGAAACTAGTGGGAACATGAAAAAGATCAAGTTGGTTAGGGTATGAGAATCCAAGAAAGTAATCGTTCTCAGCTTGGAGAGGCACCCCTGGTTTCTGGCTCCCACTCTATTGCTAACTATGACTCTTTCTTTCTTTCTCTCTTTCTTTCTTTCTTTTCTCTCTCACACAGAGAGATGTATTTGCATACACACATTTGCATCCCACTTGTGAGTACACAGTGAGACAGTCTCAGCATTTAGTTACTAATCTTCAACATGAGCAAAACCCTGGAAAAGTTCTTCAGAAATATTATGAAATGATAGAGAAGTGGGAGATGTGCAAGAACCCAGTCACCTGAAACACCTGGCCTTGCTTCTTTCTTGCTTTGTGTTTGTTAAACATACCACTGGTTATGGAGTAGCTGGGGTTTGACTACTGTAATTTATTCAATGTAGGGCTGCCCTTGGAAATTGTTTGCAGCTCGTGCAAAAGGCAGCAATTAGACCAGCGTGAGAGAGATATTTTGGAGAACAGATAACGCTGTTCTTGCAAGAAGTACATTGGCTTCCAATTTGCTCCCAATCCCAGTGCTGTTTCACTGGCCCTTAATGTCTGTTTTATTTTTTTAATCCTATTGTAGGATCGCTAACATTGCACATAATTGGGTTTGAGCATCCTTGGAGTTGGGTATCCTGGAACCAAACCCCAACATATACCATATCATGTTGTGGAAGCCTTTCATGGCCAGAACCACTGGGTTGCTGTGAGTTTTCTGGGCTGTATGGCAATGTTCCAGAAGCATTCTCTCCTGACGTTTCGCCACATCTATGGCAGACATCCTCCGAGGATGCCTGTCACAGATATGGATGAAACATCAGGAGAGAATGCTTCTGGAACATGGCCATATAGCTCGGAAAGCTCACAGCAACCCATATACCATAGCCATAACTTCCATATTCATAGCTGCCTTCTTGAAGAGCTCAGACCCCCAAATATAGGGTTATTTTGGCATCTCGTTTAGACTCTGCAAAATGAAAACCTTTTCTCATGTTCAAATGGGCAGCATGGTTTATGCAAAGGGATGTGAAATATTGGTAGTCATGAATTGCCTCACCTATAGTAACAAAGTGTGTATAGAAGAGACCTAATATTTTATTACGCAGTATAAAGATCTCCCAGTTTTCTTTGGCTTGGAGGGCTTTGGGGTATGTATTCAAAATTGTAAAACCTTCCCACCATCCCACCAGGACCATGAGGAGAGCAAATCAAAGACATAGGAAGAGACTCCCCGGAGCTTTCCTCCTTTCCAGCCGGTGGGAAAGAGGGCAGGTTGCAGAGTACATGGAGATCTCTGCTGCCGGAGGGGACGTAACCAAATGGAAATCCCTTTGCGGCCCCACCTTGGGTGCCTGGGTGCCGTCTTGGAGCGGCTCCTCCATGGCCTCAGGGCCAAGAGTTTGTTCTCAGATCGCGGTCGACTCCACCGTCCCGGAATCAAAAGGCAGCTGTTATTATTAGCTAATAACAGCCATGAACTTGAGGGCAGGGATTTTAACAAGTCTCGCCTGATGGCTTGTGAGCCGGGTCTTCTCAAAACCCCAGAAAGTCAGCATTTGGGGAGATCTATGGGGAATTATGGGCCTCCATATCTTGGGGGAGATGGAAAATGGCCGTGAATTTTTATAGACCTGGTCAGTTAACTCTGGCCCCAAATCAGGTCCAGCAACATAGGTAGTTCTTTTAAAGTTCAGACTATAACCCAAAGTGGATTCACTGGCCCAATGCCATAGGAACCAACAGCAAATATTAGGCCATGGCTTCAGGCTAGTATGCCTACAAACCGAAACTTGAGTAGTTCTTTTATAGTTCGGTGTAAGACTCGGAGTGAGCACTAGACCGTGGCTTGAAAATAGTCTACAAGGTGAGCACTAGGTAGTTCTTTTATAGCTTAGACCAGGGGTCCTCAAACTATGGCCTGGGGGCCGGATACGGCCCTCCAAGGTCATTTACCCGGCCCTCGCTCAGGGTCAACCTAAGTCTGAAATGACTTGAAAGCAAACAACAACAACAATTCTTTCTCATCAGCCAAAAGCAGGCCCACACTTCCCATTGAAATACTAATAAGTTTATATATGTTAAAATTGTTCATTTTACTTATTGTATTGTTTCTAAGTGTTTTTTGAACTACAAATAAGATATGTGCAGTGTGCATAGGAATTTATTCTTCTTCTTTTTTTCAAATTATAATCCGGTCCTCCAACACTTTAAGGGACTGTGACCTGGCCCTCTGTTTTAAAAGTTTGAGGACCCCTGGCTTAGACTAAAACCCAAAGTGGATACACCCGCCTAATACCGTAGGTTCCAACAGCTAGTACTGGGCCATGACTTGAGGATATTATTTGTAGAAACTGAGCATTGGGTAGTTCTTGTATAGTTCAGACTACAACCCAAAGCAGATTCACTGCCACAAGGCCATAGGAATCAATAGCTAGTACTAAACCATGGTTTGAGGATCGTAATTGTACAAATTGAGGTTTGTGACTGCAAAGGCAAGTCAAACCAACACAAACTAGTATCTTCCACAACAAGGAAACTAATTCTTCCTCTTTCATTTCAATGTATTTGCATATTATAAATTGTAGCCTTCACCAAAGATGTGTTTTGTGAAGGTGACTGTTTATTCTGGTCAGAGCTTTTAACCAAACTAGTGCATTCATATAGCATAATAAGCCATGATTTGTGTTATCCATGAATTGCATGGTAGATAACCCAACCAATCACGATTCCTCCTTCCCCTGTCTGTGTTTTTCCCTGGTGTTTCTGTTCCTTGTTGTTGCCAGTTTCGGTTATGGAAGCAATGCATCAGAAGACACAACACGCCAAGATAGAAACAATTTGTGGATTTGCAAGCTAAAGACAAAACATAATTTCAGTTTGTGGTTTGTTGTTGGCAAAGGTAGGACTATGCATCACAACAAGATTTCAGCAAGTGATACTATGATTTCTTCTGATGTGTAAACAACATGGTCACGGTCAAAAATTCAAAACACTCCATGGAGTCTGAGGCCCCATCTAAATTTCCATATAATCCAGTTTCTAAATCCAGATTATTTGCATTGAACTGCATTATAAAGCAGTGTAGACTCATATAATTCGGTTCAAAGCAGATAATCTGGATTCAGAAACTGGATTGGATGGCAGTGTAGACCTAGCCTGGGAACCAAGAGGTTACTTTCCAGAATTGAAATAAATGCCTAGCTTTCCATTGCAGGGAAGTCTCCTCCTTTACTTGGCAGAGATCTAGAAAAGAGCTCTAGCTTGGCTTTGTCTGCTCAAGAGGGCTGGTGCCCCACCAAACTACAACTCTCAGGATTCCAAAAGCATTGAGCCAGGGCATTAATGTGGTGTTCAAACCGCTTTCATTCTCCAGTGTAGATCAGTGTTTCTCAACCTTCCCAATGCCGCGACTCCTTAATACAGTTTATGTTATGTTGACCCCCAACCATAACATTATTTTCATTACTACTTCATAAATGTAGTTTTGTTTCTGTTATGAATTGCAATGTAAATATCTGATATGCAGGATTTATTTTTATTCATTGGACCAAATTTGGCACAAATACCCAATATGTCCAAATTTGAATACTGGTGGATGTGATTTTGTCATTTAGGAGTTGTAGTTGCTAGAATTTATAGTTCACCTACAATCAAAGAGCATTTTGAACTCCACCAACGATGGAATTGAACCAAACTTGGCACACAAAACTCCCATGACCAACAGAAAATACTGGAAAGTTTGGTGGGCATTGACTTTGAGTTTTGGAGTTGTAGTTCACCTACATCCAGAAGGACTATGGACTCAATTATAGACCTGGACCAAACTTGGCACGAATGCTCAATATGCCCAAATGTAAACACTGGTGGAGTTTGAAGAAAACAGACCTTGACATTTGGGAGTTGTAGTTGCTGCGATTTATAGTTCACCTACAATCAAAGAGCATTCTGAATCCCACCAATGATATAATGGGGCCAAACTTCCCACACAGAACCCCCATGACCAATAGATAATATTGTGTTGGCTGATGGTCTTTGGCAACCCCCTCCCGACCCCCTGGTTGAGAAATGCTGGTGTAGATGCACCCTTACTCAGCCACTCATTACAGGTTGAGGAATCCCATGTTTATTAAGAAATTCTAAGCCTTGCCAACTACTAGGAAAAGTAAGAGAACTTCACGTGATTCCTTGCTGTGCAGACATCTGCTGAAATGGCACTAACTGCAATTTGGTAATAAACAAGATCATCAACAACTGACATCTGCAAATGAAGCTGTTATGAAAAATACAGACACCGAGGCCATTTAAAAGGTCTGGCAACCTTACAATTGTTAATAAAACCCAATAACGTTACACATGGAGACCTTGTGATGTCAGCTCCACATCTGCTCTCCACATCTGCTCTATGGAAGCCAAGCCAGACATAACCCTTTGCCCAGAATCCAGCATCAAAAGTGCTCCGGTGCACATTGGGCTCTTCGGATGCATGTCGGATGCTCTTTATTACAATTTGACCCTTCTTAGTTAGTGTCCAGAGGTCCATTGGATAGAAAACAATGAATACCACACTGTGAAGAATCCATCACCCTGCCATTTTGCTATCGATATCCGTACCTTATAACATAGGCAATGGCAAATTTGGGCCTTCCAGGTGTTTTGGACTTCAACTCCCACTATTCCTAACATCCTAACAGCCTCAGGCCCTTTCCTTTTCCCCCTCAGATGAGGGAGAAAAGGAAAGGGCCTGAGGCTGTTAGGAATGGTGGGAGTTGAAGTCCAAAATACCTGGAAGCCCTGATCTATAGTGTAGAATTAATACAGTTTGAGACCACTTTAACTGCCAAGGCTCAATGGAATGAAGTTATGGGAATTGTAGTTTTGCAAGGTCCTTATCCTTCTCTGTCAAAGACGGCTAGTGCCTCACCAAATGACTCCCTTGATTCCATAGCATTGAGCCATTGCAATTCATGTGGAATCAAACTGCGTTCATTCTACAGTGCAGACGCAAATCTAATAATGTTCAGTAATTCATCCAAGACTCCATGAAAAACCGGAAAAGGCAGCTAGCAATGGGATCCTGCTGCTGCCCACAGCAGAACCTACTTTCTGATAGAAATCACTGAAATATCATCCATCTTCAGCCACTGCAAGAATCCAGCCAACATTGTTGTTGTTTATTCGTTCAGTTGCTTCCGACTCTTTGAGGCCATGGCCACTCCCAGCAACTTCAAAGTCAAGCCAGTCACTTCAAGGATACCATTCATCCATCTTGCCCTTGGTCGGCCCCTCTTCCTTTTTCCTTCTATTTCCCCCAACATCATTATCTTCTCCAAGCTTTCCTGTTTTCTCATTATGTGGCCACAGTACTTCATCTTTCCCTCTAATATCTTTGGTGCCTGTTACTCCGAGGGTACTATTGTGCGCATGTGGTGTTTTTTGTCATGGCCTTGGGCCTGTACAATAAACTATTTTGATTGATATTAAGACCTTATCACACTGTGAAGCACTCCATTTCAGCGACCCTTTGAAAATGATTCCTATCACAGAAATCTGTCGCAGAAACAAAGTCATTGCACATGGGAATCTATTCATGCTTTTGGATTTGCTTCATTGCTTGAAGCACCATTTTTACGTGTGACTGGAAAATCAGTGTGCATCCTGTCAGCTACAATCTCGCAAGTACGGGAATTCGTGACTTCCAGGCAACATCACTGCGCAATATTAGGGTTTTATTTTATTTTATTTTAGTGGTGATGTAGGGAGGCTTTCAAATGGATTGGGAGAAGCCAACCTCCCATGGGGCAGCATTTTCAAAATGTAAGAATTGCAGTACAAGTTACAAACAAGATCAGTTTGTTCTTAAGTTGCAGGTTTGTTCTTAAGTTGAATTTGTATGTAAGTCAGAACAGGTACATGTTTTAAGAGTAACTCCAGCCAAGGATAGCATCAGGAAACACCCCTGTGGTGTTTATTTTGCTCTCTGTGCCCCTGTTCAGAAGATTTCCCCTCACTTTCTGTCCCTGTGATAATGAGATTTCAAAAAATGTGGCTTGCTGTGAAAACAAGGATTGGCGCTAAGAACCTTTTCCCCATGATAATAGTTTTCCAGGAGGTAATTTCCCTTCTAAGGGATAGACTTCTCTCACTTCCTGTTGTCTCAACCCTGTTCTTAACTAGGAGTCATTTGTAAGTTGGATGTTTGTAACTCTAGGACAAACTGTAACCAGATGTGATGGGGTCATTAGGCATCCTAACTGAATACAATATGCATCCAGCCCTAAAAAGGACTGCTGGGCTGCTGAACTTGCTGATGAAAAGGTTGCAGGTTCGAATTTGGAAGCGGCGTTAGCTTCTGCTGTTAGCCCCAGCTTCTGCCAACCTAGCAGTTCGAAAACAGGCAAATGTGAGTAGATCAATAGGTACCGCTTCTGCGGGAAGGTAACAGCGCTCCGTGCAGTCATGCTGGCCACATGACCTTGGAGGTGTCTATGGACAACGGCGGCTCTTCGGCTTAGAAATGGAGATGAGCACCACTCTCCAGAATAGGACACGACTGGACTTAATGTCAGGGGAAAACCTTTACCTTTACCTTTACCTTTACCTGCCTAAAAAGGATGAGATGCATACTGATTAAAATGGAGTATTTACGAATGTGAGAAGGTCCTTTTACAGTAGAGTCTCGCTTATCCGACCTTCACTTATCCAACGTTCTGTATTATCCAACACAGTCTGCCTCCTGCCTGGATCCACAGCTGTTTCAATACATTGCGATGTTTTGGTGCTAAATTTGTACATATAGTATTTACTACATAACGTTAATCATAGAATCATAGAATCAAAGAGTTGGAAGAGACCTCATGGGCCATCCAGTCCAACGCCCTGCCAAGAAGCAGGAATATTGCATTCAAATCACCCCTGACAGATGGCCATCCAGCCCCTGTTTAAAAGCTTCCAAAGAAGGAGCCTCCACCACACTCCGAGTCAGAGAGTTCCACTGCTGAACGGCTCTCACAGTCAGGAAGTTCTTCCTCAGGTTCAGATGGAATCTCCTCTCTTGTAGTTTGGAGCCATTGTTCCGCGTCCTAGTCTCCAAGGAAGCAGAAAACAAGCTTGCTCCCTCCTCCCTGTGGCTTCCTCTCACATATTTATACATGGCTATCATGTCTCCTCTCAGCCTTCTCTTCTTCAGGCTAAACATGCCCAGCTCCTTAAGCCGCTCCTCATAGGGCTTGTTCTCCAGACCCTTGATCATTTTAGTCGCCCTCCTCTGGACACATTCCAGCTTGTCAATATCTCTCTTAGAATCACAGAATCAAAGAGTTGGAAGAGACCTCATGGGCCATCCAGTACAACCCCCTGCCAAGAAGCAGGAATATTGCATTCAAATCACCCCTGACAGATGGCCATCCAGCCTCTTGAATTGTTACCGTGTATTGAACTGCTCCTTCTGTCGATTTGTTGTAAAACATGATGTTTTGGTGCCTAATTTGTTAAATCATAACGTAATTTGACATTGAATAGGCTTTTCCTTAATCCCTCCTTATTATCCAACATTTTCGCTTATCCAACGTTCTGGCGGCCTGTTTATGTTGGATACGCAAAACTCTAAAGTAGTTTGAAAGAAGAGGCCAAAGCCAAACTGCAGGGCAATGTTCCCAACACCCCAGGCTTTGCAGAGGCTCCTTGGCACACAAGGGAGGCCTGGTCCCCTCGCCTCTGTCTCTCCCAGACTCCTGCCAGACACAGTTTCGCTCTCCAGTGGTGGGTTTCCTTCCCCGCTGCCTGCTTCTCCCCCTTAAGCGGCAGGCAGGAGTTTCGTTGTCTTTCTTGGCTTTTCTCACGCAGCCAGGGCTCCCTCCCCTTCCCTTCCAGGCGCCTTGTCTCTGAGAAGGAGGAGGCGCACACAGGTTGGGATGACTCAGGTTTCGCCACTCTGCTGTCTGATCCTGTCCGGGCAAGAACCAACAGACCGACTGCCTCCAAAAAGAGATGCACAGAAGTAAAGGAGGCAGGAAAGCATCTGGCCCTGAGCTCAGGCCTTTGCTCCTAAACACAGGACTCTTATGCCCTATGACAGTGGTTCTCAACCTTCCTAATGCCACGACCCCTTAGTACAGGTCCTCATGTTGTGGTGACCCCCAACCATAATATTATTTTCGTTGCTACTTCACAACTGTAATTTTGCTACTGTTATGAATGGTAATCTAAATATCTGATATGCAGGATGTATTTTCAGTCACTGGACCAAATTTGGCACAAATACTCAATACTTCCAAATTTAAATACTGATGAGGTTCGGGGTGATTGATTTTGTCATTTTTTAATGCTGGAGTTGCTGGGATTTATAGTTCACCTAAAATCAAAGAGCCTTCTGAACTCCACCAATGATGGAACTGAATCAAACTGGGCACACAGAATTCCCATGACCAAGAGAAAATACTGGGAAGGTCTGGTGGACATTGACCTTGAGTTTTTTGGAGTTGTAGTTCACCTGCATCCAGAGAACACTGTGTACTCAAGCAATGATGGATCTGGATCAAACTTGGCACAAATACTCAATATGCCCAAATGTGAACACTGGTAGAGTTTGGAGAAAGTAGACCTTGCCATTTGGGAGTTGTAATTGTTGGGATGTATAGTTCACCCACAATAAAATAGGATTCTGAACCCCACCGATAGAATTGGACCAAACTTTCCACACAGAACCCCCATGATCAACAGAAAATACTATGTTTTCTTATGGTCTTTGGCGACCCCTCTGACACCCCCTCGCGACCCCTCTGACACCCCCTCGCGACCCCCATGGGGGTCCCGACCCCCAGGTTGAGAAACACTGCCCTATGAAGTCTTGTTGAATTGACAAAGCACGGAGCATTAAGGGAGCTGGCAAGGTCTGGGTTTCCACTCTGATGCTCAAATCCCTACTCAGCCACACAACCCACTAGAACAGAAGTGCCACAACAACACCTTCAAAGGGCCATGGAATCCAAGCAGTCAGTGGGTAGACTATCCACTGATTCCTATACCAAATATACTTTTTTAACATAGTGGTCGGTGCTCTTTAGTTTTATGGTCCCCAGGTTAAGCGACAACTCTCATCACCCTTCGGACTGAGGATGATGTGAATTGCAACCAAACAACACTTTTGTGGCTCTGAAATTAGAGAAATGTTAAAGGGCATTGTGTCTAAATTCAAACCCCATTCTTCTGACTCAACAAAGCAAACTATAGCTTTCCAGATGTTCCTGTATCCCAACTGCCATCAGCTCTCGTCATGATGTCTATTGATGAGGAATACAGGAGTTGTAGTCCAGCATCTGGAGCAGAGTCACATAAAATGACATGGTGGGCCAGATTCGGATTGCAGGTTTTGAGTTTGACACATGTGAACTAGAGCTGGAAGAGACCTCAAGGGCCATCTAGTCCAACCCCATTTTGCCAATCAGAACCACACAATCAAAACACCCCCGACAGATGGCCATCCAGACTCTTCTTTTAAAAAAAACCACAGAGAAGGAGGCTCCACCGTGTTTTCCATGGTGCTGACTTTGAGCAATCCTGCTCTTTCAGCTTCACAGGAAGGGCATGGCAAACCCTTGATGAACCAATCTAAAAAAAAACTCTTGCCACGGTTTGGAAAATATTTGAAGGCCCACAACAATGAAGTATGATAAGAGATTATGATGTGCCCAAAGCTGCCATTTCTATGGCGACCCTTTATGTCCAAATAAGTGAGTTTGGGTTTGCAGTTTTAGTGAATTATCCAGGTTGAGCAATCCAATATTTATTATTTTATTTATTTATTTACAGCTTTTATATTCCGCCCTTCTCAGGGCGGATTACAGTGTGCACATATATGGCAAACATTCAATGCCAATTTTTGACATACAAACATATACAGACATACACAGAGGCTATTTAACTTTTTCTGGCCACCAGGGGAGCTGTCGCTTTCATCGTCCATCTGCGACGCTGATGAAGCACTTCCGCATTCCCCGCATGCTTCCCCGCTGGAATGCTTTGCTGGAGTCTTCTTTATGGCCTCATAAATCAGTTAATTTAGCCTCCCCACACTTTAAGGTGGTACCTTATTTTCCTACTTGACAGATGCAACTGTCTCTCAGGTTGCAAAGGTCGACAACAGGCTACACACAATTGGTTGGAAACCCACTCCAAGCCAGGCTGGCTTCGAACTCATGACCTTTTTGGTCAGAGTGATCTTAATGCAGCTCACACTCAGCCAGCTGCGCCACAAACCCAAAATATTGGGTTTGGCATTGGGAAGAATAGAAAGAGAGTCTCATTAGATTTGAAATGTAGTTCTAAGGGTGCATCTACATCAGGTATGGGCAAACTTGTGTGGCTGAGGGGGAAAAGGAAAGGGCTTGAGGCTGTTAGGAATTGTGGGAGTTGAAGTCCAAAACACCTGGAGCGCACAATTTTGCCCATCCTTACTATAACAATAAACCTATAAGGCATAAACTCTGTGCTAATTTACTTTCTGAAGCTCATAATAATGTAGAGTCGACATTATCACCCCATTATAATAATGCAGTTGGCTTTACATAATTTTTTTTTCCAAGCTGTGGATAGTGGAATCCGTGGATATGGAGGGCCGACTGCAGGCTAGAACCCGAGTCCTGTCTAAGACTGCACAAAAGGCAGTCCTTCCAGTTGATTCAAATTTTGGAGAGGGAAATTCTCATGGAAATTATTTCATGGATGGGCATGTTGCAGACGTTCAAATGCACTTGGATTTGGAAGATTTGTTTTTTTTTTTGAAGACGACAAACAGTTGATTGGTTTTGAAAAACGTTGGGATTTAAGTCTGTTGAAAGTTTCTCTTAGTATTGCACACGACATTTGGAAATAGCAGGTGTTAAATTGCATTGTTTTAAATGTTGCGAGACAATTTTGGCTCTCCTTTTAGAGATGAAAGCCAAGGTAATAACACACACACACATGTATATATATTCACACACATATCAATATATATTCTCAGACAAGAGGCTATGGTGGTGAAGTGGGTTAAAGTAGGCTGCAAAACTTGCTGACTGGAAGGTTGGCAGTTTGAATCCGCGGGACAGGGTGAGCTCCCGCTGTTAGCCCCAGCTTCTGCCAACCTAGCAGTTCGAAAACATACAAAAGTGAGTAGAGTAAAAGATACCACTTCTGTGGGACGGTAATGGGGTTCCATGCAGTCATGCTGGCCACATGACCTAGGCAGTATCTACGGACAACACCAGCTCTTCGGTTTAGAAATGGAGATGAGCACAAACCTCCAGAGTTGGACTCAACTAGACTTAATGTCAAGAGAAACCTTTATCTTTTTATATTCATACAAGCACACATATACATACATTCACATAATAATAATAATAATAACAACAACAACAACAACAACAACAACAATAATAATGTAATATATAACAAATTATTGTTGTTGTTGTTGTTATTATTATTATTATTATTATTATTATGTATTTGGTATTTGGAAATTCAACAGGTCAATTGAACTCCAAAATACTGCCTTCCTGCCAGACTTTTAAAACCTATGTAGACGTTCATTTCAGTCCTTTCTAATAACCCCTGCCTTTCTTAGTACTAATCCTTGAACCCAATAAGCAAGCCTCTTTGGCTGAATTTCTGTCTAGATGCAGCTATGAAAAGACATGGGAGCCCTCTAAGCATTTAGGGAAAAAAGGAATAATAATCCCAGACTCTGACGCTAGAAGAGAGAAAACATCCAGAGGCAACGCAACTGTCTCCGCTGAAGCCTTGATCCTTTTAAGACATCGAAAGGCCTTTTTTTATTAGCTCTGGTTTTGGTTGCCCAAATTAAGCTCTGAAGGGGCACGCAAGGTGCTTCATAGTATCGGGTTGGTATAATATACATTTTATTGTACTTGGAAAAGACTAAGGGGTGCATCTGCACCATAGAGTTAATGCAGTTTGATACCACTTCAACTGTCACAACTCATTGCGATGGAATCATGGGGTTTGTGAGGCACCACCCTTCTTTGGCAGAGAAGGCAAAAGGCACTGTAAAAATACGAGGGTTGAATGAAAAGTAATGCCTCCAGCTTAGTAACTCCTCAACAGATGGCAGTGCTGGTATGCAGATACTGGCTTGTTCAGTCGACTCTCCTCTACAGTTCCATTCTGGCGGAAAGCCTTAGCATTGAACGGTTATGTTGTTAAAGTGCGAAGTATGGAACCCTGAGCAGACGATCGGTCAATGCGACTTAAGCAACACGCAGTCATTGAATTCTTGACAGCAGAAGGTGTCACCTTAACATCTTTAAACTTTCTCGCCCAACGACGCACAGTATTCACATCAACACAATCACCATAAACAGCTTCCATTCTCTGATGAATCTTCTTTGGGGTGACACCTTCTGCTGTCAAGAATTCGATGACTGCTTAAGTTGCATTGACCGACCATCTGTGCAGGGTCCCATACTTTGCACTTTAATAACACAACCGTTCAATGCTATGGCTTCCCGCTAAAATGGAACTGTAGAGGAGAGTGTACTGAACAAGCCAGTACCTGTCGCATACCAGTAGTGCCATTTGTTGAGGAGTTACGAAGGTGGTGGCATTACTTTTCATTCAACCCTCCTACAGCTCTTAAAATCCCATTGCATTGCACCATAACGGTTCAAGTAGGGCCAAACCACATGAATTCTTCACTATAGTACAGGTGCTCCATGCAGTCACATGACCTTGGAGGTGTCTAAGATCAACGCCGACTCTTCGGCTTAGAAATGGAGATGAGCACCACCAGAGTCGGACACAATTAGACTTAATGTCAGGGGAAATCTTTACCTTTACAATACAGGCATGGGCAAACTTTGGCCCTTCAGGTGTTTTGGACTTCAACTCCCACCATTCCTAACAGCCTCAGGCCCTTTCCTCTTCCCCCTCAGCCACTATGCTGTTAGGAATGGTGGGAGTTGAAGTCCAATACACTTGGAGTGCCCAAATTTGCCCATGCCAGGTATAGTAGATGCACTCTCCTTAGGTAAAGAAAAAATGAAGGAAAGTAACAGGAGAAAGTCAACTGCAAGCCCTCCATATCCACGGATTCCACCATCCACAGCTTCAAAATATATTATTCACAATAGAATTGCAATAAGAAATAAGGATATCGATGGACATCATGGATGTTTACAGAGAGTAAAGGAATGCTTGGATACTTCCTTTTGCTTATCTTTCAATTATTGTTTCAACTGCCTTCTTGAGTTGGAAGGGACCACAAAGGCCATCCACTCCAACCCCATTCTGCCCCAATGCTTTACAATGATGAATTGTTTTAGCCATTTTGTTTTGTGAGCTGCTTTGGGAGAAAGCTAATACAGACATGAAATAAATACGTAAGAATGGAAGAAGCGAGCATGCTGAGACTTGGGTCAAAACTGGATGAGGGCTGCAACATTTTGATAGAATCCTATAATGGGCGAAAAGGAAAACGGCCGAAGATAGTATGGGGTTTGAGTGTAGGACTAGGACTATGTCTCTAAAGATCAAGTTTCTTCACCTGGGGGCAGGCATGTAGCCGGGGGGGGGGAGGGCTTGGGGGGCTTCAGCCCCCCCCCCCCCGAAATTCTCATGGTGGTCCGCGAGTAGGCCTTACTGGTACATTATTTAAACTGTTATGTTTTTTCATATCATGATCTGATCACCATGCTCAATATATTCCATATGCATGGGGGTATTGGGGTAACGATACAAAAGGTTTGCTAGGGTAGACACTCTTTCATTCAGACTCCCCCCCCCCCTCCTGGAATCAAACTCAGCCCGCCCACATCAAAATCCTGGCTACGGGCCTGCCTGGGGGTTGGGACCCCTGGGGGGTCACGAGGGGGTGTCAGAGGGGTTACCAAAGAACATCAGAAAATACAGTATTTTCTGTTGGTCATGGGAGTTACACTGTTGGCCCAATTCTATCATTGGTGGGGTTCAGAGTGCTCTTTGATTGTAGCAACTACAACTCCCAAATATCAAGATCTATTTTCCCCAAACTCCACCGGTGTTTGCATTTGGGCATATTGAGTATTCATACCAAATTTGATCCAGATCGATCACTGTTTGAGTCCACAGTGCTCTCTGGATGTAGGTGAACTACAACTCCCAAACTCAAGGTCAGTGCTCACCAAACCCTTCCAGTATTTTCTGTTGGTCATGGGAGTTCTGTGTGCCGAGTTTGGCTCAATCTCACCATTGGTTGGGTTCAGAATGCTCTTTGATTGTAGGTGAACTATAAATCCCAGCAACTACAACTCCCATTTGGCCCAGGACTGTAGCTAGGATTTTGATTCGGGGGGGGGGGGGGGGTGAGTCTGAGTAAAAGAGGGTCTACCCTAGCAAACCTTTTATATCATTACCCCAATACCCCCATGCATATGGGATATATTGAACATGGTTATCAGATCATGATATGAATAAACATAACCGTTGAAATCCTGTACCAGTAAGGCCTTCTCGTGGACCACTATGAGAATTTCGGGGGGCTGAAGCCCCTCAAGCCCCCCCCCCCCCCCGCTACATGCTTGGGCCCAACCAAACTAGTATTCAAATTTGGGTGTATTGGGTATTTGTGCCAAATTTGGTCTTGTGAATGAAAATACATCCTGCAAATCAAATATTTACATTACGATTCATAACAGCAGCAAAATGACAGTTATGAAGTAGCAACAAAAATAATTTTATGGTTGAGGGTCACCACAACATGAGGAATTGTATTAAAGGATCGTGACATTAGGAAGGTTGAGAAACACTACCTTAAGGGAAAACAATACTCTGAAACAGGGGTCCTCAAACTAAGGCCCGGGGGCCGGATACGGCCCTACAAGGTTATTTATCCGGCCCTCACTCAGGGTCAACCTAAGTCTGAAATGACCTGAAAGCACACAACAACAACAACAACATCAACATCAACAACAACAACAACAATCCTATCTCATCAGCCAAAAGCAGGCTCATACTTCCCACTGAAATACTAATAAGTTTATATTTGTTAAAATTGTTCTTAATTTTAATTATTTTATTGCTTTTTTTTTTTTGCACTACAAATAAGATATGTGCAAATAAGAATTAAGGAATTAATTCAGTTTTTTTCAAATTATAATCCGGCCCTCCAACAGTTTGAGGGATTGTGATCTGGCCCTCTGTTTAAAAAGTGTGAGGACCCCTGCTCTAAACAACACTATCCTTTAATCTAGTTAAACCCAGAATCTTTTTAAAAGGGAGGAAAAAATGTAAGGCCTGCACCTATGCTTTTTTTTGTGCAAAGGTCCTTTTGCAAACTATTACAACAGCGCATCGCTTTCTTTTCGTACAGAAAGAGAAAAAGAGGTGTGTGGGGAGAGGAGGGAGAAGGGAGGACTAACAAGAGCTTTCTGTCGGCAGGACAAACCCTTGTGTGCGTTAATAAAAGGGCTTTAACCTTTTCATTCACCAAAAGCATAACTCAAACGTTTTTAATAGCACGCCTTGCTGCATGACAAAAATTTGCTCCTGGCAATCATGGTTTCGACCACAAAACCACAGCAGGGAGCAGCTCTGACGTTAACTCTTTCGGGGACAGACATCACTGCCCGCCACAAAAATAAAAAGTTTTCAAAGTCTCTATTTTAGGGACCTGCAAAAGAGACGGCACTGGTTTCCCTGTTTTTCTCCTGCGGATGAAGAACATTAAATGGAGTCTCTGCCTTGATTTGCTGTTCAGGCCAACCCAGATTCTTCACTTGTTTGCCTACATTATGCAATGTAAACTTCTGTCTGTCAATAAATCTCATTTAAGAAAGGAAATTGGGATATAATATAAATGAATTTATATTATATTTATATTCATTTATATTCATTCATTTATATTCATTTTATTATATATTCATATTATTTATATTTATTATTTATTATATTTATTATTTTTATTATTTTTATTTATTATATATTCATATTATTTATTTTATATTCATATTATTCATTCATTTATATTCATTTATTCTGAGCCCCCGGTGGCGCAGTGGGTTAAAGCACTGAGCTGCTGAGCTTGTTGATCGAAAGCTGGCAGGCTCGATTCCAGGGAGCGGCGTGAGCTTCCGCTGTCAGCCCTAGCTTCTGCCAACCTAGCAGTTCGAAAACATGCAAATGTGAGTAGATCAATAGGTACTGCTCCGGCGGGAAGGTAACAGCGCTCCATGCAGTCATGCCGGCCACATGACCTTGGAGGTGTCTACGGACAACGCTGGCTCTTCGGCTTAGAAATGGAGATGAGCACCACACCCCAGAGTCAGACATGACTGGACTTAAGGTCAGGGGACTACCTTTACCTTTACCTATAAATGAATTAATATAAGAAATGTATTTTTGTATTGTTATTCATGGCCAGAATCACTGGGTTGCTGTAAGTCTTTCGAGTTGTATGGCCACGTTCCAGATGCATTGTCTCCTGACCTCACAACCTCTGAGGATGCCTGCCATAGATGCAGGCGAAATGTCAGGAGAGAATGCTTCTGGAACATGGCCGTACAGCCTGAAAGACTTAAAGCAACCCAAATGTATTTTTGATAAAAAGGCCTCTGCCATCTATATATAAATAAAAATGTAATGTTCGTTTGTGGGATTAACAGAACTCAAAAACCACTGGACAAATTGACACCAAATTTGGACACAAGACACCTAACAACTCAATGTATGTCCTTCGCTCAAAAAATTGATTTTGTCATTAGGGAGTTGTAGTTGCTGGGATTTACAGTTCACCTACAATCAAAGAGCATTATGAACCCCACCAGCGATGGAATTGAACCAAACTTGGCACACAGAACTCCCATGACCAACAGAAAATACTGGAAGGGTTTGGTGGGCAGTGTCCTTTGGTTTTGGAGTCGTAGTTCAGCTACATCCAGAGATCACTGTGGACTCAAACAATGATGGATCTGGACCAAACTTGGCATGATTTTTCCATATGTCCAAATATGAATACAGATGGAGTTTGGGGGGAAATAGATCTTGACATTTGGGAGTTGTAGTTACTGGGATTTATAGTTCACCTACAATCAAAGAGCATGCTGAACCCCACCAACAACAGAACTAGGGCAAACTTCCCACACAGAACCCCCATACTTAAGGCCATCCAGTCCAACTCCCTTCACCAGGGCAAGAAAATGTAATCAAAGCACTCCTAACAAAGACCCATCCAGCCATAGATATATATGATTCACATACAGAGAGATATAGTATCATAGATTTGAAAGGGACCCCTAAAGAAGGACAATTATATGTTGCATGTTCCAAAGTAGGCAAACCAGACAGTCTCCACATCCAACACTGACAAAGAAACAGCAAGAAATACTGTTTACCCACAAGCATAAAGAAATTACATATATTAGAAACCAACACTTTCTCATCACTTTATTTCCCGATCACCAGACTGGGCCACAGCAATGCGTGGCAGGGGACAGCTAGTAATAAATAAATTAGGACCAATTTATTTGACTTTTCTTGCCCTTCCTTTCAATAGGGTTCAGTGTTATCCATGGTTCCGCCTATCCATGCAAAGTCTAGAAATACATTCCCCGCAGATATGGGGATCATATTGTACTGACGCTATGATAAGTCAATCATTCGGCATTTGCTGAAACTCGGGTTTTTCCTGTTGTATCCATTGAGCAAAGTCAATTCTGGCACAGGTTATTGAATCATGCTGCCTTCGGATCATACGTTAGACAGCTCTTCCTTTTCCCTTGAAGGCAAATCATGCGTAATGTTGCCAGAGCATCCTTCATCCTTACAGATGTTTCCTCCGGGATTTATGGAAAATCTCAGGGCAGTTCTCCCTTTGTGTCCTATGGTCAAAACTGGCCATCCCAGAAAGCAATATGGGCCTGGATTTGTTTATTTGGAGACCTCAAGGCAGTGAGGAAGAAAGCCAGACCAAAGAGAAAGCCCTAAAGGGAATTTTGTCGGTTTTCCTAAATTTTGGTAACTTTCTCTGAAGGCTTTCTTGGTCAAGTTTCTTCAGGGAAGATGTGTTGTCAAAGGTTTTCATGGCAGAAATCACTGGGTTGCTGTGGGTTTTCCGGACTGTTTGGCTATGTCTCAGAAGCATTCTCTCCTGACGTTTCACCCACATCTATGTCAGGCATCCTCAGAGGTTGTGACGTCTGTTGGAAACTAGGCAACTGAGGTTAATATATCTGTGGAATGACCAGGGTGGGAGAAAGAGCTCTTACCTATGGCAAATAGCAACATTTGCCTCAAACAGATGAGTTCTTTCTCCCACCTTGGACATTTCAGATATTGATACACCTCACTTGCCTCATTTCCAACAGACCTCACAACCTCTGAGGATGTCTGACATAAATGTGGGTGAAACATCAGGAGAGAATGCTTCTAGAATGTGGCCATACAACCCGGAAAACTCACAGCAACCCAGTTCTTCAGAGAAGGTTTGTGACGATTGCATTTCTCTATTGCTGAGAAAGTTAGATTATGGCCCTGGAGACCATGAATCAACTTGTTGGACAAGTCACACTCTCTCAGCCTTGGAAGAAAGCAATGGCAAAAACCCTTTCAGACAAATCTTACGAATTAAAACAGTAACAAGTTTGTTTTAAAGTAAAGGTAAAGGTTTCCCCTTCACATTACATGTAGCTGACTCTGGGAAATGGTGCTCATCTCCATTTCTAAGTCAAAGAGCCAGTGTTGTCCATAGGCACCTCCAAGGTCATGTGGCCAGCATGACTGCATGGAGCACAGTTACCTTCCCGCAAAAGTGGTACCTATTGTTCTACTTACTTTTGCATGTTTTTGAACTGCTAGGTTGGCAAGAGCTGGGGCTAACAGCGGGAGCTCACCCAGCTCCCCGGATTCGAATCACTGAGCTTTCAATCAGCAAGTTCAACAGCTCAATGCTTTAATCCACTGTACCACCAGAGGCTCCGGGGTGCATCTACGTGTCCAAATTAATGCAATTTTCACACCACTTTAACAGTTGTGGCTCAATGATATGGAATCATGAGAGTCATTGTTTTCCAAGGCTCCCAATAAGTCAGAAATGGCTTGAAAGCACACAACGACATGGAAATTGGTCAATGGAGAAAAGCAAAAGTATCTCCAAACAAATTTTGCTGAGAAATCCGTGATCATACAACAACAAAGGTCGAGAGAGTGTGACTTGTGCAAGGACATTTCTATTACAGAAAGAGGATTTGCTATATTCTAAATCCAAAACCCAAAACAGTGCTGGATCTGCTCCCATTTTTCATCCATACTTGAGTAGAGTTACTGTATCTCAGACATGGGCAAACTTGGGCCCTCCAGGAGTTTTGGACTTCAACTCCCACAATTCCTAACAGTGGCTGCTAGGAACTGTGGGAGTTGAAGTCCAAAACTCCTGGAGGGTCCAAGTTGGCCCATACCTGCTGTATCTGAAGGCAGGAATCTTCAGCACTTTGCTTACCCAATGGATAGTTTGGACTAAAATCAGGAGCGGATTCACCATCCCATTGGCACAGAAGCCACCATCTGCTACTTGCTGCTCAAACAAGGTGGAGGCTCCCAGTGCCCTTGTAAGAGCGCCAAGACTGCATAGGTAAAAAAAAAGAAAGAAAGGCTGCATACAAATTTAAGTTGTCATTATGAGAATTACAACTTTCGTTCTTCACAGGAAGAGGCATCCCTATTTCTCATTTCGCAGGGAGAAAAAGTCACCCGGCTTTTTAAAAAACAGAACATAGAGGAAGATCTAGATCTCAGCTCCTGAAAGCGGGCTGCCAACTTGGATCTTGGCCCCAATCCTATGCCATAAGGAGCAGCAGCTGGATCCAAAAACACTAAATGAGCAAAAACATTCCCATGACTTCATCACAATCCAAGAAAAAGCTCAATTGCTCTCATGGGTTGCTTTTAAAGGTACAGGAGCAAGGCTGGTAGGAATAGCTGGCCACCAAAAGTCTAGAGCAGGCATGGGCAAACTTCGGCCCTCCAGGTGTTTTGGATTTCAACTCCCACCATTCCTAACAGCCTCAGGCCCTTTCCTTTTCTCCCTCAGCTGCTTAAGTGGTTAAGTGGTTAGGAATGGTGGGAGTTGAAGTCCAAAGCACCTGGAGGGCTGAAGTTTGCCCATGCTTAATCTACGCTGTTGAATTAATGCAGTTTGATGTTGCTTTTCCCGCTTTGGCTCCATGCTGTGGGATTCTGGGAGTTGTAGTTGTACAGGGTTTTCAACCATCTCTGCCAAATATGGCTAGTACATCATGGGAACTACGAGTCCCAGAACTCCATAGCATGTAGCCGCAGCAATTAAAGTGTGTCGAACTGCATTCATTCTATAGTTCGGATGCATCCCTTTGCTTCAGATTCCTTGACTTCAGCCTCCACCCAGAGTAATGACCGAGCCAAGGCACATAAACTCTTTTAATGGTTCTAATGCCTTCACCTTTTACTTTAGGATCCCTCAGTGGTGCAATGGGTTAAACCCTTGTGCCAGCAGAACTGGAGACCAACAGGTCAGAGGTTCGAATCCAGGGAGAGCATGGATGAGCTCCCTCTGTCAGCCCCAGCTCCTCATGTGGGGACATAAAAGAAGCCTCCCACAAGGATGGTAAAACTTCAAAACAGCAAGGGCCCCCTGGGCATTATTATTATTATTATTATTATTATTATTATTATTATTATCATCATTATTATTATTATTATCATTATTATTATTATTATCATTATTATTGGAGCCCATGGTGGCGCAGTGGGCTAAACCCTCATGTTGGCAGGACTGATGACTGACAGGTCAGAGATTTGAATCCAGGGAGGGCGCGGATGAGTTCTCTCTCTCAGCTCCAGCTCCCCATGTGGGGACATGAGAGAAGCCTCCCACAAGGATGGTAAAAAAATCAAAACAGCCAGGGGTCCCCTGGGCATCATCATCATCATCATTATTGGAGCCCCTGGTGGTGCAGTGGGTTAAACCCTTGTGTCGGCAGGTCAGAAATTTGAATCCAGGGAGAGCACGGATGAGTTCTCTCTGTCAGCTCCAGCTCCCCATGGGGGACATGAGAGAAGCCTCCCACAAGCAGAGGCGGCCCTAGGTAATTTTCAACAGTAAGCGAACAGTATTTTGGCGACCCCCCCCCCCCCCAAACTAATCACTGAAATATATTTTCTGTTTGTCGTGGGAGTTCTGTGTGCCATATTTGGTTCAATTCCATCATTGGTGGAGTTCAGAATGCTCTTTGATTGTAGGTGAACTATACATCCCAGTCAACTACAACTCACATATTGTCAAGAGCGCCTCAAGAGCACCCCTGGGCAAAATCAACTATACTGCAAATGCTTACTTTGCGTAATGGGTTGAGCCGCCCCTGCCCACAAGGATGGTAAAACATCAAAACATCCAGGGGTCCTCTGGGCAACGTCCTTGCAGACAGACAGAAGCATCTTGTAGTTTCTCAAGTCGGTCCTGACACACACAAAAATCATTTACTTTAAAGTCATCTGTGCTGCCTATTTTTGGGTTTTTCAGTGTTTGCATTTAGAAGTGAGCTGTGAGTCTAAATATGCAACAGGGCAAAGAGGGTGGCTCAAAGGGAGAGCATGCCTTTGCCATTGTCTCTCTCCCTCTGGCGGTAACTGTAGGTATCCTTTGCAATTTGCAAGGCAAACGGGTTCGAATTGCGCACTCGAAAAATCCCTGAATGTTTCACCCGAAGCATTTCTGATCAGTAATCAATCAGGATTTGCATAAATGGCTTGCATGCCATCCAGCCCAGCAAAGCCTTGGCTTGCATATTTAAGATATTGCGTGCGACAGGCGGAGCTTTTCTCTGTCAGATTCAACGGTGGCTTATGCAAAGCTGGGGTGTCCAGACACCCCTTTTTTATCACAATGAATCAGGAATTCCACTTGATGGGAAGGATAGTGAGTCTCAGATTATGGCTCTGGAGAGTCGAAGCCCCACTCATTCATCCGTGGGCAAGTCACACTCTCTCAGCCTCAGAGAGAAAGGCGACTCCATGATAGGGTCACCTTGAGGTCTCCATAGGTCAGACACGACTGGAAGGCACACAACGAACAAGGACTTTCTCAACCCTAGTGTAAATGGGGATAGTAGGACCTCATCACATTGAGATATGCTCAATTTCTAAGACTCTTTGAACACAATTCCAGATGGGTCCTATCCCATGATGTTTGCCCCATTCCATCAGTAATCTGTTGCAGAAAGAGGATTGTAATTGCGGTTTTTTATTAAGTATGGTTGTATATGTTGCTGAGCTGCTGTTTCGATATGTGATTGGAAAATGAGAATGCAGTCCAACAGCAAAATCTCACGAGAACGGGAACTTAAGACTTCCAGGCTACATCAGTGCAATATTATATATCTATATCTGAGAGATAGAGAGATGTACAGAGGCATTTGAATGGATTGGGAGAAGCCAGCCTTCTGTGGTTTGATGACTCAAAGTGTAGTATTTTCTAAACATAAGAATCACAGGATACAGGTGTGATGAGGTGGGTATGCATCCTGTCTCAACAGAGGATGCACCCAGTCCTAAAAATATACAGGATGTATACTAATATCCCAATGTGATAAGGTCCGTAGTTGCATTGTTTTCAGACTTGACAAGACTCTCCATCTTTTCCTCCTATAATTCTAGAAGCCTTGGAAGCACTAAGGAATCAGGAAGGTTACCAACATTTAGAAGGGAAAGAGACACACATTCTTCTGCCGTTGGACCATTCAGGTCCGCAATAACCTGATATTGAATACATGTATATACATATAAGGCAGGAATTCACCATCAAAACAGAAATCCACCACAACAACAACATATGTTGTCGAAGACTTTCATGGCCGGAATCACTGGGTTGCTGTGAGTTTTCTGGACTCTATGACTATATGTTCCAGAAGCATTCTCTCCTGACAGATAGATGGCCATCTGTCAGGGGTGATTTGAATGCAATATTCCTGCTTCTTGGCAGGGGGTTGGACTGGATGGCCAATGAGGTCTCTTCCAACTCTTTGATTCTATGATTCTATGATTTTGACCACATCTATGGCAGGCATCCTCAGAGGTTGTGAGGCACTTGCCTAGTTTCCAATAGACCTCACAAGCTCTGAGGATGTGTGGGCAAAACGTTGGGAGAGAATGCTTCTGGAACATGGACCTACAGCCCGGAAAATTCACAGCAACCCAATGCCAGCATGGTTTAGTGCAGGGGTCCTCAAACTAAGGCCCGAGGGCTGGATACGGCCCTCCAAGGTCATTTACCTGGCCCTTGCTCAGGGTCAACCTAAGTCTGAAATTACTTGAAAGCACACAACAATCCTATCTCATCAGCCAAAAGCAGGCCCACACTTCCCATTGAAATACTAATAAGTTCATATTTGTAAAAATTGTTCTTCATTTTAATTATTGAATTGTTTTAAAGTGGTTTTTGCACTATAAATAAGATATGTGCAGTATGCATAGGAATTCATTCATACTTTTTTTTTCAAATTATAATCCAGCCCTCCAACAGTTTGAGGGACTGTGTTCTGGCCCTCTGTTTAAAAACTTTGAGGACCCCTGGTTTAGTGGCTTGAATGTTGGCCTATGAGACCCGAGTTCAACTCCCCACTAAGCCATGGAAACTCACTGAGTTAACTCCACTGGGGCTGGATCTATACTGCTATATAATCCAGTTTTTGAATCCAGATTATCTGCTATGAACTAGATGATATCAGTCTACACTGCCATACAGTCCAGTTCAATGCGATTAATCTGGATTCAGAAACTGGATTATATGGCAGTGAGGATGGGGGCTGCGTCACACGCTGGCAACCTCGACGTAAAGCCATGGCAAACGCTCTTGAGTAAATCTCTATTACCGCACATTGGGGTCAACCCGAAGGCACATCGCAACGACAACAAACATCTTTTCAGATGGACACGCTTCACTGGAAGTGGTTTGTGGACGAAGAATATGTTTATGCCCCTGAACTGAAGTTCTGCTGAGGAAGTGTTTTGGGGTGAGTCACTTCACCCCTTTGCCTTCGAATGATGCTATTATTCCCTGAGTCAACACAACTAAGAGGTTGGACCTCCCTTTTGGAAGACTTCCATATTCTGCATGATAAAACAGAACCCGAACCCGTGCCAACAAACACACATGTCACAACTGATGCGTGTTTCTTCCCCCGAAACTACATGCCTTTTAAAGTTGTGTTTCCTACTCCAGAATGGAAGGACGAAAACTGTGCTAAATCCCATTGACATCCATGGGGTTGCTTTCTCTGCTTCAATTCACAATCCATAAAATGCCATATATTAAAGTAGGACCATATAGGAGTCCCAACACCAAAATGCAAGGATGAAATCCTGTGCCTATTCCTATGCAGACCTCTCAGTGACATCTCATTGACACCCATAGGGTTTATTTCTAAGCAAGGACACACTCTGCTCCAAATCACAATCCATAATCAATGTCATTTATTAAAATAAGACCCTGGTGGTCCAGACCCCTGGGGGGGGGGGTCACAAGGGGGTATCAAAGGGGTCGACAAAGACCATAAATAAACACAGTATTTTCTGTTGGTCATCGAGGATCTGTGTGGGAAGTTTGGCCCAATTTTATCATTGTTGGGGTTCAGGATGCTCTTCGATTGTAGGTGAACTACAAATCCCAGCAACTACAACTCCCAAATGCCAAGGTCTATTTTCCCCAAACTCTACCAGTGTTCACATTTGGGAATATTGAGTATTAGTGCCAAGTTTGGTCCAGATCCATCATTATTTAAGTCCACAGTGCTCTCTGGATGTAGGTGAACTGCAACTCCCAAACCCAAGGTCAATGACCACCAAATCCTTCGAGTCATGGGAGTTCTGTGTGCCAAGTTTGGTTCAATTTCATCATTGGTGGAGCTTAGAGTGCTCTTAGATTGTACGTGAACTATAAATCCCAGCAACTACAACTCCCAAATGACAAAATCAATCCCCCCCAATCCCACCAGTATTCAAATTTGGACATATTGGGTATTTGTGCCAAATTTGGTCCAGTGAATGAAAATACATTCTGCATATCAGATATTTACATTACTATTCATAACAGTAGCAAAATTACAGTTATGAAGTAGCAACAAAATTATTTTATAGTTGAGGGTCACCACAACATGAAGAACTGGATTAAGGGGTCGCGGCATTAGGAAGGTTGAGAAACCCTGCTTTAGATATTTTGCAAAAGAGATGCATGGAAGATGTTCTGCGGCAGCAAAATGTTTAAACTCTTCGAGTCAACCTCTTTCACAATATTTTGGGAAATAAAACCAGAGGGAGTTTCCCAAACACAGCACACTTTCAATGCAATCGACCTTCAAAGGGTATTTATAGTGCAACCCCCGAATCTGTGGAATCGATATCCACAGTTTCCTTTATCCACGTCCCGCAAAATATGTCCTTTCTAGGCATTTTCTAGGTCCTCCAAAGCAACTGTATGATATTCCCAGACCCAGAGTCCTTCATTTCAACTATTTCCAACTATTTCCAACTATTTCTAGCTCCAGCAGAGAAGAGCTCTTTGCCCCACCCCAGCCATTCCACAGATATATAAACCCATTGTCCTAATTCCAACAGACCTCACTACCTCTGAGGATGCTTGCCATAGATGCAGGCGAAACGTCAGGAGAAATGCCTCTAGAACATGGCCCTATAGCCCGAAAAAACCCACAAGAATCACATAAGAACTGTTCCATTCTCTTCCAGAGAATGGAAACTAACATCATTTTCAACTGCTGTCATTCTCAATTTATGATCCTGCTCAAATTAAAGCAATTGGCTTCCGAGTGAAAGGAGAAAAGGGATTGTTTTTTAATCAGTGAAAATGTTGCCAAAAGCTTCCTGGATCTCCCCCAGAATCACCACGGGTTTACTTAGTGCAAAATAATAAAGTATTAAAGGCGATACGCACCGTAAAAGCTTTCTGCTATGATTACAAAGATTGGCCAAACCACAATGAAAAAGCACGGTATGATCCTTTGATCATTTCACAACGGAATCCAAAACTTTCCACCAAATCCTTTACATACTTTGGGAAGTAATTCTTTAAAAAGCCATCCACTTACTCAATCTCGTTCGACATGTTCCTCCAAAGATCTTCCAGTGCTTTGCCAGGAAAAAAATAAATAAATATAGATCTCGATAGAGCTGTATCTTCCGAGACTGGGCTTCCCGAACCTCGCCTAGTGCCTTCCAAAGAGAGACATCACCTGTAAAGTGAAGAGGCTGGAATCAGGTTAGAGGTTTATGTTGTGCAGGCATTTCTTCTGACAGGTAGTTAATCTCCAGCTCTGGCTTCTGATTGGCTGAAAGGGACAGGTGCCAGGAGACAGGTACACTCCAGCAGGTGCAGCCCTTAACCCTTTGCAAACCCCCCAAAAAGCCAACGGGATCCAGGCATTTCCAAGCAGGTAGAAGGAGACGCAAAGGAAAATTCCTTCAGGGTGGAAGGAGAGGAGGAGGAAATAAAGGGTGGCCTTGTGAAGGGAAGATTTCCGTGCTTCTTTGCAGGACTTTTCGGGGCACCTGCCTCATTGGAAGATGCATCAGAAAACAAGTTGCCCATTTTTGGAACAAGATTTGATTTCTTATGGCACTACTACCCAGAAAAAATCTCCAAATTTAACAGATCCTTTTCAAACAAATGCTGGAAATGTCAAAATGAGACAGGGACATACTTCCACCAATGGTGGACTTGTAAAAAAATTAAGAAATATTGGAGAGAAATACGTTTAGCAACACAAAAAATCCTAAAAATCAACTTTCCATCATCACCTGAAATGTATCTTCTGGGCATTTCCTATCCAAAATTTACTGTGAATCAAGATAGGATATTTTTTCTAGTAAGTACAGCTGCTAGGATAACTATAGCTAAAATATGGAAACAAAGAGACACTCCAACAATTGAGGATTGGATCCTAAAAATATTTGATATAATACAGATGGACAGTTTATCACAATGCCTGAACAACTCGTCAAAGACGACAAATTGGGAGGGTTTCAAAGACTTTATAACAGCCAAAAAGAAGATGACACTTATGATAGACATATCCAGCATTTGAAGGAATCCCAAATATCAAAGCAACGCCGGTAACTACAGAACGATAGATGTCACCAACTACAATACTGAACTCTTTGAAGATGATGGGAAGTCGCAGCACGGGGAAGGGGGGTGTTGGTGGGGGGGGGGATACGTGTTATTTGTTAGTTTGTTTATCCGTTTGATTTTATCTATCTCTGTGTTTTGTCCTTTCTCTTTCTTCTTTTCTGTGTTTCACGTTTCACGGAGCTTTGGGATAGCTGTATGGTCTCATTGATCTTTGTCTATGTAACAAGAAAATGTACACAATAAAAATTATAATAATAATAAAAAGATTTGATTTCTTATTACAGGGATATTTTGAAATTCATTTTAATTAAAGATATTCGTCCTAGTAGGGATAAATTGAGATGGTTCCATTTTTGAAGGTCTTTTTGAAATCTTCTTCCATATCATTTCATAATTATTTTTTTAAAAGCTGAGCATTTCTCGCTGAAAGCCAGATTCCTAAATATTTTATTTTCTTTACACTTTCTACCCCAAATTGTTTTTGAATCCTCTCTTGTTTTTCTTTCTCTACATTTTAAAATAGTAATTTCATTTTTTTCATATTCATCTTGAATCCGGCCACTTTTCCAAATTCTTCTATTTTGGTAAACCAATTCTGTAAGTTTTTATCTGGGTCTTCAATTATTCCTAACAGATCATCTGCGAATGCTCTGATTTTATATTCAAATTTCCCAATTTTAGCTCCTTTAATATTTCCATCTTCTCTATTTTTTTTCATCAAGACCTCCACAGCCATTATGAATATCAATGGGGATAGGGGACACCCTTGTCTCGTGCCCTTCGAAATATCAAATTCTTGTGTCATGTGGCCATTTATCTTAACTTTGGCCTTTTGCTGGTTATAGATTGCATTTACTGCATTGTTGAATTTTTCTCCCATATCCAATTCTTGTATTAATGTCTTGAAAAAATCCCAATTCAGATTATCAAACGCTTTCTCAGCATCAACTGATAAGATGGCAAATTCTTTTTGGTGGTTAATCTCATAATATTCCAGAAGATCCAAAACCGTGCGAATATTTTCTTTCATATGTTTATTCGGGAGGAACCCCGTTTGTTCCTCTCCAATCCAGTCCTTTAAAAACTCTTTTAGTCTTGTGGCCATAATGTTTTCAAATATTTTATAATCCGTATTTAACAAAGAGATCGGTCTATAATTCTTAATGTCCGTGTCCAGTGTTCCTTCCTTATGCATTACTGTGATTTCTGCTTCATTCCAGGAGTCTGGTATTTTTTGGTATTTCATTGCCTCATTTAGGATATCATCTGTATAGATGGATGAAATTGAGTCCATGCACAAATTCAGGGCAAGACAGCAGCTGTCTGGATTCAGCTGTCCTTTGTGGTTGTACCCAGGTTGTTACTGTTTGTTACTATTATAGATAGAGCCATGGGAAATTCAGGGCAAGACAACAGCTCTTTGGATTCAACTGTCCTTTGTGGTTTTACCCAGGTTGTTGTTGTTGTTGCTGTTATTATTGTTACTATTATAGACAGAGCCATGGGAAATTCAGGGAAAGACAACAGATCTCTGGATTCAACTGCCACTTTTGGTTGTACAGTCCCCAAAAGGGTTGTACAGTCATCGTCGTCGTCGTCATCATCATCATCATCATCACCATCATCATATTATACCTAACAAGATTAGTACCCAGCGAACATAATCACCATGCTGGCTTTTGTATTTGATCACACCTCGGATACTTCCCAAGTGTCTAGGACTGTGTGATGTATCCGAATAATGTGTGCAGATCCAAATAGGGTGGCATCTTGCAACTACAGATTATTATTATTATTATTATTATTATTATTATTATTATTATTATTGGGTTGTTGTAGGTATTTTCGGGCTATATGGCCATGTTCTAGAGGCATTCTCTCCTGACATTTCGCCTACATCTATGGCAAACATCCGAAGAGGCCTCACTACCTCTCAGGATGCTTGCCATAGATGCAGGTGAAACGTCAGGAGAGAATGCCTCTAGAACATGGCCATATAGCCCAAGAAAACCTACAACAACCCAGTGATTCCGGTCATGAAAGCCTTTGACAATTATTATTATTATTATTATTATTATTATTATTATTATTATTATTAAGATAGATAGATAGATAGATAGATAGATAGATAGATAGATAGATAGATAGATAGACAGATCCATGGGAAAATTCAGAGGAAGACAAGAGCTCTCTGGATTCAACTGCCCTTTGTGATTGTACGCAGGTTGTTGTTGTTGTTGTTGCTATTATAGATAGAGCCATGGGAAATTCAGAGCAAGACAACAGCTTTCTGGATTCAGCTGCCATTTGTGATTGTACTCAGGTTTTTTTTCCTACTACTGCTACTACTATTATTACTATTATGGCTATTATTATCACCATCATCAGATAGGTGACAGATAAATAGATATGTAGATAGATAGAGTGAGCCATGGACAGATAAATAGATATGTAGATAGATAGAGTGAGCCATGGGCAAATTCAGGGCAAGATAACAGATCGGTGGGTTCAACTGCCCTTTGTGATTGTACGTACCATTTTTGCACATAAAGCATTCTTGCTGCCAGGCATGTAGCCGGGGGGGGGGGGGGGTGGAGGCTTGGGGGGCTTCAGCCCGCCCCCCCAAAATTCTCATGGTGGTCCGTGAGAAGGCCTTACTGGTACATTATTTAAACTGTTATGTTTATTCATATCATGATCTGATCACCATGCTCAATATATCCCATATGCATGGGGGTATTGGAGCAACGATACAAAAGGTTTGCTATGGTAGACCCTCTTTCACTCAGACTCAGCCCGCCCGCCCCCCCCGAACCAAACTCATCCCCCCCCCCCCCCCCCGAAACAAAATCCTGGCTACGGGACTGCTTGCTGCTGAAAACATCGTGTAATAACTTGATATTCATATTTTTGTTTGTTCATGTGGATGTCCCCATAAAAAAAGTTGCACCTAGTTGTCTTCTGGTAAGATCTCTTGTGTCAAATGTTGATTCTGGTAATTTTAAGATGGGAAGCTTTTCACGTCTGTGTGTTGTCCTAGTGTGCATCTATGCTGCAGAATGAACGCAGTTTGGCCCCACTTGAACTGCCCTGGCTCAAGGATATGCAGTCCTGGGAGCTGTAGTTCTATGGGAAGTTGTAGTTCTACAGGGCCATTAGCTTTCTCTGCCGAAAGACTTTTGATGCCTCACTGAACTACAGACAGGGGCGGCTCAACCATTACGCAAAGTAAACATTTGCAGTATAGTTGATTTTGCCCAGGGGCGCTCTGGAGGCGCTCTTGGGGGAAAATAGACCTTGACATATGTGAGTTGTAGTTACTGGGATATATAGTTCACCTACAATCAAAGAGCATTCTGAACTCCACCAATGATGGAATTGAACCAAATATGGCACACAGAACTCCCAAGACAAACAGAAAATATATATCAATGATTGGTTTGGGGGGGGGGGGTCGCCAAAATACTGTTTGCTTACCATTGAAAATTACCTAGGGCCGCCTCTGACTACAGATCCCAAGACTGCATAACCTTGAGCCTTGGCAGTTAAAGTGGCATCAGACTGCATCTATTCTACAGTGTTGATGTGCCCTTGAACTCAATTGAAGCAAGCAGAGCAGAAAAGAAGGGTGGGAGGAGCAGAGAGAAACCAGGACATTGTAAAGTCAGCTGAGAAGTGGGATGGCAGAGGATCAATGGGGTTTTTCCTTTTGTCCTGATGAGTTAATGGGATGCAGACAACTTTTTGTAGCCAAAAGAGGGAAAGTGGGAGGAGAGGGAAACTGGGGCGTTTTATAAGCAGCTGAAAAAGTGTGATAAGAGAATTAATCGCGATTGTCCCTGATTCATCGTGACAATTGAAAAGTATAATATATGCAGAACTGAGGATCAGCTGGTGATTTGAATGCCAAATCAGGTAACTGTATGATAATGCGGTTTTGCAATGTGGGCCATTAGAGTGACTCAGCCCGAAGGTGCCTTCCAATGCCTCCCATTAAAAGGTGGGTCATATTAACATCTCAAAGGAGTGGCTGCAATCACTTTGGGTGCATCTAGAAGGCAGAATGAATGAACGGGCAGTTTGACACCGCTTTAATTGGCAGGGCTCCATGCCATGAGATCCCGGGAGTTGTCGTTTTGCAAGGCCTTTGGCTTCTCTGCCCAAGAGTGCTACAACTCCCAGGATCCAAGGCATTGAACCATGGTAGTCCAAGCAGTATCAAACTGCATTCATTATACAATGTAGTTGCACCTCCCTGAATCGGTGCCTTGTCCTTGCCCAGTGTTTGGCTTCTCGGCCGCCGTGTGTGTCTTACTTTGTGGCTCTCTTCCAGTCCTGTCGCTGGGCTTAAAGGCTCGGTGCTAAGGCTGGGTGAAAATAGTTTAAATAGTTCAAATGTTTGATTTTAAAGACTCATAAAAGAAGGCTGCAATCTGGGCAGCGCAATCCCCAAACATATTGACTCAGGGGCAGTAAATCCCACCAAAGTTCATTGGGATTTATGTCCAAATAAGTGAGCTCAGGCTTGCAGTTTTAGTGGCTTATCCAGGTTGAGTAATCGAACCCAAAAGATTGGGTTTGGCATTGGGAAGAATAGCAAGAGAGCCTCATCCGATTCGAAGGGTGCATCTACACCAAGCATGGGCAAACTTGGGCCCTCCAGGTGTTTTGGACCAAGTCCCACAATTCCTAACAGTCTCAGGCCCTTTCCTTCCCCCCCTCAGCCGCTTAAGAAGAAAAGGAAAAGAAAGGGGCTTGAGGCTGTTAGGAATTGTAGGAGTTGAAGTCCAAAACACCTGGAGGCAGGGGTGGCTCAACCCATTACGCAAAATAAGCATTTGCAGTATAGTTGATTTTGCCCAGGGGCGCTCTTGAGGCACTCTTGGGGGAAAACAGACCTTGACATATGCGAGTTGTAGTTACTGGGATGTATAGTTCACCTACAATCAAAGAGCATTCTGAACTCCACCAATGATGGAATTGAACCAGATATGGCACACAGAACTCCCACGACGAACAGAATATATATATCAGTGATTAGTTTGGGGGGGGGGGGCGCCAAAATACTGTTTGCTTACCGTTGAAAATTTGTAGGTGCACTACAAATCCCAGCAACTACAACTCCCAAACGTCAAGGTCTATTTTCCTCAAACTCCACCAGTGTTCACATTTGGGCATATTGAGTATTCGTGCCAAGTTTTGTACAGATCCATCATTGTTTGAGTCCACACTGTTCTCTGGATGTAGGTGAACTACAACTCCCAAACTCAAGGTCAGTATCCACCAAACCCTTCCAGTATTTTCTGTTGGTCATGGGAGTTCTGTGTGCCAAGATGGGTTCAATTCCATCATTGGTGGGGTTCGGAATGCTTTTAGTAGGTAAACTATAAATCCCAGCAGCTACAATTTATTTATTTGTTTGTTTGTTTATTTAGAACTTTTATATACCGGTCTTCTTGACCTCCAGAGAGGGACTCAGGCCAGTTTACAACAAGATTCATAAACAGTAGTTTAAAAACATCACATCATATAACACACTAATACATAAAATACATTAAAAGCAATCTTATAGTTACATAAAGCCAACTCGTCCAAAAAGAAATCACAATTCATTACCATCCGTCCGTGTGGTCAGAAGTTCTTGACTCACTCATGCTAAATGCTAAATGCTAAACTCCAGAGCCAGGTTTTCACCAATTTTCTAAAAGTCAGGAGAGAAGGAGCAGTTCTAATCTCCAGTGGGAGAGAGTTCCAGAGCCGAGGGGCCACCACTGAGAAGGCCCTGTCCTCGTCCCCACCAGACGCACTTGCGAGGATGGTGGGACCGAGAGCAGGGCCCCTCCAGAAGATCTTAACAACCTTGATGGTTCATAGGGGAGAATCCGTTCGGACAGGTAAACTGGGCCGGAGTCGTTTAGGGATTTATAGGTCAACAATTCCCAAATGAGAAAATCAATCGCCCCAACCCCCCTCCCTCCCAGTATTCAAATTTGGGCATATTGGTATTTGTGCCAATGTGGTCCATTGAATGAAAATACATTCTTCATATAAGATATTTACATTACGATTCATAACAGTAGCAAAAATTGCAGTTATGAAGTAGCAACGAAAATAATTTTATGTTTGGGGGTCAGCACAACATGAAGAACTGTATTAAGGGGTCATGGCATTAGGAAGGTCGAGAAACACTAATCTATTGGATATAGATAAAAGAAACCATGGATAATAATAATAATTTAAGTGAAATGCCTCCGAATACTGTAACGTTTCAATGGCCGACTATGAAAACACTTAGAGAGAAAGTATTTCCAGTGATATGGATAATTGTGGATATACTGTACATACAGTCCCAGACTTATAAACAAGAGAAGTTCTGTAGGTTTGTTATTAAGTACATTTTTAAGTGTAACTTCAGATAGATAGATAGATAGATAGATAGATAGATAGATAGATAGATAGATAGATAGATAGATAGAAGCTTTGGATAGCAGAGGGAAGGTTTAACACCCTGTGATGTTTCCTTTGCTGACTGTGACCCTGTTCAGAAGATCTCACCTCACTTTCCGTCCCTGTAATGACTGGACTTTGAAAAATGGTGGAAAGAAGGATTTGTGATAGAGCTTTATTAGACACCCTGTCCCCCTTGATAATAACTTTTCCAGGAGTGGATTTCACTTCCAAGGAGTATTTATTTATTTATTATTTACGGTATTTCTATCCTGTCTCTTCTCTACCCCCGAAGGGGGACTCAGGACGGCTTACATTGGCAGCAATTCGATGCCGTTACATGTAAACAATGAAATACAGTAACCGTTACGTACAAAAACCATTCAACCATTAAAATACATAAAATACATAAGCCATTAATTAAAAACAGTACGTAAACCATCAATTGAACAGTAAAACCGTATCCTCAAATATATCACCTTGCCAATCGATTCCCAATCAAAGTGCTGCTTTATGTTTATTGTCCGAAAGCCTGGTCCCAGAACCACGATTTCAATTTCTTCTTGAATGCCAGGAGGGATGGGGTCAATCGTATTTCATTTGGAAGTGCATTCCACAAGCGGGGGGCCACAGCCGAGAAGGCCCTGTCTCTCGTCCTCGGCCACAGCCGCATTTGTGATAATGGTGGGATCGAGAGCAGAGCCTCCCCGGATGATCTTAAGTTATGAGGTGGGACATAGAGGCAGATGCGTTCGGACAAGTAAGCTGGGCCAGAACCATAGAGAGCTTTATTCCTATTGTCTCACCCTCGTTCTTAACTATGTAAAGGTAAAGTTAAAGATTTTCCCTTGACATTAAGTCTAGTCATGTCAGGCTCTGGGGGTTGGTGCTCATCTCTGTTGTCCATAGACGCCTCCAAGGTCATGTGGCCAGCATGACTGCATGGAGCACCTGCTGAAGCGGTACCTATTGATCTACTCATATTTACCTGTTTTTGAACTGCTAGCTGGGTGGAAGCTGGGGCTAACAGTGGGAGCTCCCCGTGCTTTCCGGATTTGAACCATTGATCAAGTTCAGCAGCACAATGGTTTAGCCCACTGCACCACTGGGGCTCCTCTTAACAATGAGTCAAAGCAAATGTTTATAACTCGGGAACTGCCTGTCTATAAATCCCATAAAGACCCATATTTTGACGGTCCTATTATTTTGCATGTTGTCCAACCTTATTTTGTTTACAACTCTTTTCGTGATGACTGGCGCGATTGCATCTTCGTCGCTCCCATCGCAAGCCCTGCTCTCCGAAGGTGGGTCCCCCTTCGCCTTGTGTGGGTTCCCCTTCGGAGCAGCGAGGCCCTGTCTTGGCAAAGGCTGCGATTGTGGAGTCAGATTGATGCAACTGAAACAAAACTCAGGGAGTCTTCCAGCACTTCCCAGCCTCCTGGAGAGTTTCTGTGTCACCCACACATCGCCCCGAACGAGAGCAGGCAAAGCCGAGGAGGGCAGGGCCGTGAGTCACTGGGCCGTGGGCAGGGATGCCAGCCGGGGATCGGAGGGGAGACATGTCAGGACACGAAGCCCAGCAGAAGGCAGGGAAGGTGCCTCCTCCTCCTCTTCCTCCTGGGCTTTCTTCGGCTTCAACTCACCTCCTCCCTCCACAAGGAGCTTTAACCAACAGAGCCAACCCTTTGCCAACCCTTAGCACGGTACCGTATTGACTTGAGTTTAATGCGCCATCGAATCTAATGCGCACCTCAATTTTCATAACCTGAATGCAATGCGCAGAGGCAAAAAGTGCACTCTTCGCAATTTAGAGCATCAAAGCTTCCAGCGAGGAAAAGAATAATTTGGGTGTATCTCTGCTGTAGAATGAATCCACTTTAATTGTCTTGGTTCAATGCTGTAGCACTCTGGGACTGTAGTGTCTTTGGTTTGTCAAGGTCTTGAACCTTCTCTGCCAAAGAAAGCGGATGCCTCATCAAACTACAAATCCTAGGATGGCATAGCATTGAGCCATGGCCATTAAAAGAGAGATGACAGGAGCTCCAACTGCTCTTGAAGCACCTTTCCCTTTTGATTTGGCTCAGCACTATGACTATTGTATGGCACGAATGTAATGTGCACCCTAATTTTGGAGAGGCAATTTAGCCCCAGAGGGAGCTTGTCATTCCCTTCCTCTGAAGCTGAGAAAGTGTGACTCCCCCAAGGTCACCTCTGTGACAACCTTTTCTTGGCAAGAGATATCAAGAAGGTGCTCACCATTGCGTTCCTCTGAGGCTGAGAGAGTGTGACTCCCCAAAGGTCACCTCTATTACAACCTTTTCTTGACAAGAGATATCCAGAGGGTGCTCACATTGCCTTCCTTTGAGGCCGAGAGAGTATGACTCCCACAAGGTCACTTCTGTTGCAACCTTTTCTTGGCAAGAAATATCCAGAGGGTACACACCATTGCCTTCCACTGAGGCTGAGAGAGTGTGACTCCTCCAAGGTCACCTCAGTTGCAACCTTTTCTTGGCAAGAGATATCCAGAAGGTGCTCACCATTACCATTCTCAGAGGCTGAGACTGTGACTACTCCAAGGTCTCCCAGTGGTGTTTTGCCATAGGTGGGACATGACTTGAAGGATTCGTTTTCCTCCTATCATGATCCTAAAGAAAGTGCGTCACAAGGTTCTCTTGATGAGAATCGTCCCAAATGGGTTTGCTATTGCCTTCCTCTATGGCTGAGGGAGTATGGCCTAAAGTAACTCTGTCACAGCCTTCTTCTGAGGCTGAGAGAGTGTGGCCTAAGGTTCCCCCCAATGCATTCCTTCGTCGCTCAGAAATGGCTTGAAGGATTAGTTTCCATCCTATGGTGGCCATAAAGTAACTCTGTTGCAATCTTTGCTTGGCAAGAGATATCCAGAAGGTGTTCACCATTGCCTTCCTCTGAGGCTGAGAGAGTGTGACTACTCCAAGGTTGCCCAGTGATGTTTTGCCATAGGTTGGACATGACTTGAAGGATTCATTTGCCTCCTACCATGACCCTTACAGGGTTTTCTTGGCAAGATTTGTCCTGAATGGGTTTGCTACTGCCTTAGAATCATAGAATCATAGAATCAAAGAGTTGGAAGAGACCTCATGGGCCATCCAGTCCAACCCCCTGCCAAGAAGCAGGAATATTGCATTCAAATCACCCCTGACAGATGGCCATCCAGCCTCTGTTTAAAAGCTTCCAAAGAAGAAGCCTCCACCACACTCCGGGGCAGAGAGTTCCACTGCTGAATGGCTCTCACAGTCAGGAAGTTCTTCCTCATGTTCAGATGGAATCTCCTCTCTTGTAGTTTGAAGCCATTGTTCCGCGTCCTAGTCTCCAAGGAAGCAGAAAACAAGCTTGCTCCCTCCTCTCTGTGGCTTCCTCTCACATATTTATACATGGCTATCATATCCCCTCTCAGCCTTCTCTTCTTCAGGCTAAACATGCCCAGCTCCTTAAGCCGCTCCTCATAGGGCTTGTTCTCCAGACCTTTTATCATTTTAGTCGCTTTCCTCTGGACACATTCCAGCTTGTCAATATCTCTCTTGAATTGTGGTGCCCAGAATTGGACACAATATTCCAGGTGTGGTCTAACCAAAGCAGAATAGAGGGGTAGCATTACTTCCCTAGATCTAGACACTATGCTCCTATTGATGCAGGCTAAAATCCCATTGGCCTTCCTCTGCGACTGAAAGAGTATGGCTTCCCCAAGGTCATTCGGTCTGTTTTGCCGTAGGTCAGAGGTGACTTGAATGGTTTGTTTCCATCCTATCATGGCCCTAAAGTAAGTGTGTCATAGGGTTTTCTTGGCAAGATTTGTTCAGGAAGCTATTGACCATGGCCTTCTTCTGTAGCTGAGGAAGTGTGGTTTCCCCAATGGATTTCACTGTAGGACAGAAATCATCTGAAGGCACACAACGAGAAGTCACATCGGACCTTTTTTGACCCTAAGGCAAACCTATCAAAGGGTTTTCCTTGCAAGATTTGTTTAGAGGGGCTTCAGAGGAAGCCAATGGAAAGCAACCTCTGGCCAAAACATGCCAAGAAAACCCTGTATTAGGGTTGGTTTGGGGTCACCGTCGTCATAAACAACTCCTTGTTGTGTGCCTTCAAGCCATTTCTGACCTATGACCAAACCCACTTAGGGCACCATGTGCAAGTCACACTCTCTCGGCCTCAGAGGAAGGCAATGGCAAATCTTGCAAAAAATAAAAAACCCAAGATGGAGTTACTTTAGGGCAGTGTTTTGTCGAAGGCTTTCATGGCCAGAATCACAGGGTTGTTGTAGGTTTTTTAGGATGTATGACCATGTTCTAGAAGCATTCTCTCCTGACTTTACACCTGCATCTGTGGCAGGCATCCTCAGAGGTTGTGAGGTCACAATCTCTGAGGATGCCTGTTACAGATGCAGGCAAAACATCAGGAGAGAATGCTTCTAGAATATGTCCCTACGACCTGAAAAACCTACAATAACACACTTTAGGACAGTGTTTCTCAACCTGGGAGTCGGAAGCCCTGGAAGGGTCGCAAGGGGGTGTCAGAGGGGTCACCAAATACCACCAGAAAACACAGCATTTTCTGTTGGTCATGCAGGTTCTATGTGGGAAGTTTGGCCCAATTCTATCGTTGGTGGCTTTCAGAATGCTCTTTGATTGTAGGTGAACCATAAATCCCAGCAACGACTACTTCCAAATGTCAAGGTCTGTTGTCCCCAAAGTCCACCAGTGTTCACATTTGGGTATATTGGATATTCATGCCAAGTTTGGTATGGATCTGTCATAGTTTGAGTCCACAGTGGTCTCTGGATGTAGGTGAACTACAACTCCCGAAGTCAAGGTCAATGCCCACCAAACCCTTCCAGTATTTTCTGTTGGTCGTGGGAGTTCTGTGTGCCAAGCTTGGTTCAATTCCATCGATGGTGGAGTTCTGAATGCTCTTTGATTGTTGGTGAACTATAAATCCCAGCAACTACAACTCCCAAAAGACAAAATCAATCCCCCCCCCCCCCAACCCCAGTATTCAAATTTGGGCATATTGAGCATTTGTGGCAAATTTGGTCCAGTGAATGAAAATACATCCTGCATATGAAGTAGCACCGAAAATAATGTCATGGTTGGGGGTCACCACAACATGAGGACCTGTGTTAAGGGGTCTCATCATTAGGAAGGTTGAGAACCACTGTTCTAGGGTTACCATGGGATGGAAATTACTCTTTTAAGTAATGACCAACCTACCTTGGGGAAGTCACACTCTCTTAGCCTCAAAGGAAAGCAAGGACTGTTGGGTTTCAAATTTGGGGGATCTCCTTGATAGCAAAGCTTATGGAATGCTAAAGCAAAAGCCAGAACAGAAAGACCAGCCACCTCCCCAACACAGTCTACTTCACAAAAGATCCAAAGTTAGGTCAAAATTAGAAAATGATCTTTACTTACAGTTTGTACTTAAGGTTCAGCTTCTTAATATAAGGAGGAAGAAATATTGACTCCTATACAGTATCCCAAAAGATGGAATAGTCTTGTCTAGGGACCCTTGCTCCCCATGTGCTCAATGACAAAGGCTCAGAGAGACAAAAAGGGTGGATTAGATATCCCAGGCAGCCTCAGGGAACCAAAGAAGTATGGGTGTCAACAAACAAACAAATAAAAGGGAAGAGAGCCATCAACATACTTCTGGAAACTCCTATCAGTTATACCTACTGGTGAGTTCAGCCTGCAAAGGTGGCTCGCTCCAACAATGGCAAACACAGATTTGGACAAAGATTGGAAAAAGTAACTCTGTTGGGAAACCCATCTCAAGCTTTATGACAACTAACCATGCTTTCTGGAGGACATAGAATCATAGAGTTGGAAGAGACCTCATGGCCATCCAGTCCAACTCCCTGCCAAGAAGCAGGAAAATTGCATTCAAAGCACCCCCAAGAGATGGCCATCCAGCCTCTGTTTAAAGGTTTCCAAAGAAGGAGCCTCCACCACACTCCGGGGCAGAGAGTTCCACTGCTGAACGGCTCTCACAGTCAGGAAGTTCTTCCTCATGTTCAGATGGAATCTCCTTTCTTGTAGTTTGAAGCCATTGTTCCGTGCCCCAGTCTCCAGGGCGACAGAAAACAAGCTTGCTCCCTCCTCCCTATGACTTCCTCTCACATATTTATACATACACGGCGATCATGTCTCCTCTCAGCCTTCTCTTCTTCAGGCTAAACATGCTCAGCTCTTTAAGCCGCTCCTCATAGGGCTTGTTCTCTAGACCCTTGATCATTTTAGTTGCCCTCCTCTGGACACATTTTAGCTTGTCAATATCTCTCTTGAATTGTGGTGCCCAGAATTGGACACAATATTCCAGGTGTGGTCTAACCAAGGCGGAATAGAGGGGTAGCATGACTTCCCTGGATCATAGAATCAAAGAGTTGGAAGAGACCTCATGGGCCAACCAGTCCAACCCCCTGCCAAGAAGCAGGAATATTGCATTCAAATCACCCCTGACAGATAACCATCCAGCCTCTGTTTAAAAGCTTCCAAAGAAGGAGCCTACACCACACTCCGGGGCAGATAGTTCCACTGCTGAACAGCTCTCACAGTCAGGAAGTTCTTCCTCGTGTTCAGATGGACACTAGACTCCTATTGATGCAGGCCAAAATCCCATTGGCTTTTTTTGCCGCCGCATCACATTGTTGGCTCATGTTTAACTTGTTGTCCACAAGGACCCCAAGATCTTTTTCACACATACTGCTCTCGAGTCACGTGTCCCCCATTCTATATCTCTGCATTTCATTTTTTCTGCCTAAGTGGAGTATCTTGCATTTGTCACTATTGAACTTCATTTTGTTAGTTTTGGCCCATCTCTCGAATCTGTTAAGATCGTTTTGCATTCTGCTCCTGTCTTCTGAAGTATTGGGTATCCCTCCCAATTTGGTGTCGTCTGCAAACTTGATGATCATGCCTTCTAACCTTTCATCTAAGTCGGGGGTCGTCAAACTAAGGCCCGGGGGCCAGATGCAGCCCTCCAAGGTCATTTACCCGGCCCTCGCTCAGGGTCAACCTAAGTCTGAAATGACTTGAAAGTACACAACAACAACGATCCTATCTCATCAGCCAAAAGTAGGCCCACACTTCCCATTGAAATACTAATAAGTTTATATTGGTTAAAATTGTTCTTCATTTTAATTACTGTATTGTTTTAAGTGTTTTTTGCACTACAACTAAGATATGTGCAGTGTTCATAGGAATTCATTCTTTCTTCTTCTTTTTTTCAAATTATAATCCGGCCCTCCAACAGTTTGAGGGACTGTGACCTGGCCCTCTGTTTAAAATGTTTGTGGACCCCTGATCTAAGTCATTAATAAAGATGTTAAACAGGACCGGGCCCAGGACGGAACCCTGCGGCACTCCACTTGTCGCTTCTTTCCAAGATGAAGAGGAAGCATTGGTGAGCACCCTCTGGGTTTGTCCATTTAACCAATTACAGATCCACCTCACCGTAGCTTTGCCTAGCCCACATTGGACTAGTTTCCTTGCCAGAAGGTCATGGGGGACCTTGTCGAAGGCCATACTGAAATCCAAGTACACTACATCCATGGCATTCCCCGCATCTACCCAGCTTGTAACTCTATCGAAAAAAGAGATCAGATTAGTCTGGCATGAATTGTTTTTGATACATCCGTGTTGACTACTAGCGATGACCACATTTGTTTCTAAGTGTTTGCAGACCACTTCCTTAACAATCTTTCCCAGAATCTTGCCTGGTATCGACGTGAGGCTGACCGGACGGTCGTTGTTTGGGTCATCCTTTTTTCCCTTCTTGAAGATTGGGACCACATTGGCCCTCCTCCAATCTGCTGGAACTTCTCCCGTTCTCCAAGAACTCTCAAAGATGGTTGCCAATGGTTCCGAAGTGACTTCTGCTAGTTCCTTCAATACTCTTGGGTGTAGTTGATCTGGCCCTGGGGACTTGAACTTACCATTGTCTAGTTGCAATTGTTCAAAAGGTGCTGCATATTATAGATTGCAGCTATGAACGGATGGGGGGAGAATTGGTATGTTTCGCCTAGAGAAGAGAAGATTGCGAAGCAATGCAAGAGCCATCTTCAAAGGTCTGAAGTGTCGTCACCTGAAAGATGGAGCAAGCTTGTTTTCTACTGCTTCAGAAAGAAAAGGAACCGAACCCACGGATTCAAATTACATATTACAAACATTAGTAAGAATTTCCTGAGGGTAAGAAGCTGTTGACATCCCAACAGACTCCTTCAGAAGGTGGCGGGTTCTCCTTCATTGGAAGTACAGAACAAGGGTGCATCTACACTGCAGAATTAATGCAGCTTCGTACCACTTTAACAACTGTGACTCAATGCTATGGAAACCTAGGAATTGTTTTACAAGGTATTTCACCCTTTCTGCCAAAGAGGGCCAGTGCCTCACTATACTACAACTTCCAAGATTCTGTAGCATTCAGCCATGGCAGTTAAAGTGATATCAAACTGGATTAATCCTACAATGCGGATGCATTCTAAAGTTTGATTCTGGGAAGCTAGGGTTCAAATTCCCACTCATACATGGAAGTCATTAATGACTTGATAATAGCAATAATAATAATAATAATAATAATTACTGTAGAGTCTCGCTTATCCAACCTTCGCTCATCCAACGTTCTGTATTATCCAACGCAACCTGCCTCCCACCCGGATCCACAGCTGTTTCAATATATTGCGATGTTTTGGTGCTAAATTCGTAAATACAGTCATTACTACATAACATTACTGGGTATTGAACTGCTTTTTTTGTCAATTTGTTGTAAAACATGATGTTTTGGTGCTTAATTAACGTTAATTTGACATTTAATAGGCGTTTCCCTAATCCCGCCTTATTATCCAACATTTTCGCTTATCCAACGGGCCGTTTATGTTGAATAAGCAAGACTCTACTGTATTATTATTTGTATACTACTTCTTCCCTTTGAGAGAAGCTTCAAAGCATCATGTGGCTAGAAGAACATAGCTGTATCCACACTGCAGAATTATCGCACTTTGACACAACATTGACTGATATGGTGCCATGCTACTTTTTTAAAAATTATTTTTTTTGGTGTTAGGAATGACTTGAGAAACTGTAAGTCACTTCTGGTGTGAGAGAATTGGCCGACTGCAAGGATGCTGCCCAGGGGAAGCCCAGATGTTTTGATGTTTTACCATCCTTGTGGGAGGCTTCTCTCATGTCCCCAAATGAAGAGCCAGAGCTGACAGAGGGAGCTCATCCACATTCTCCCCGGATTCGAACCTTATTATTTATTATTTATTATTATTTATTTATTTCATTTACTTATACCCCGCCCTTCTCACCCCAGGGGGGACTCAGGGCGGCTTACAGATGAGGCAGAATTAAATGCCTAAATCAATTGACAAAATACAAATACAACGAAAGCAATTCAGCAGTTAAAATTAAAAGTACATAATAAAATATTAAAACAATCTCATGCTCGGGTTCAGAGTCTATATATCCATTCCATTCCATTTGTCCTTGTCTGTCGTCAGATCCTTAATTCAGCTGCCGGTGTGTCCAAAGGCTTGGTCCCAGACCCAGGTCTTCAATTGTTTCCTGAATGCCAGGAGGGAAGTCGCCGATCTAATCTCCCCGGGGAGTGAGTTCCACAGGTGGGGGGCCACCACTGAGAAGGCCCTGCTCCTCGTCCCCGCCAACCTCACTTGTGAGAGTGGCGGGGTCGAGAGCAGGGCCTCCCCAGAAGATCTTAAGCTTCGAGGTGGGATGTAGAGGGAGATCCATTCGGACAAATACACTGGGCCGGAACCGTATAGGGTTTTATAGGTCAAAACCAGCACTTTGAATTGTGCTCGGAATTGGATCGGCAGCCAGTGGAGCTGGCGCAACAGGGGGGTGGTATGCTCCCTGTACGCCGCTCCGGTGAGCAATCTGGCTGCTTCTCGCTGGACTAGTTGAAGTTTCCGAGCAGTCTTCAAAGGCAACCCCACGTAGAGTGCGTTGCAGTAATCCAACAGTAATCCAACCTTCGACCTGTCGGACTTCAGTCTTTCATAGCCATGCTCTGAAGTGAGGTAATGCTTCTGGAACACAGCCACACAGCCCAGAAAACTCACAACAACCCAACAAGTGCTGGGATTTGAAGTTTGGTGAGCTATTTATACCTATGATGCTAACACAAACTACATCTCCCAGGATTCCATAGGATAATAATAATAATAATAATAACCTCCACACTGCAGTAGTTTGACACCACTTTAACTGCCATGGCTGCGATCTCTTCGATCTTCCAGAGAGGCCCTTCTCTCGCTCCCGCCCTCATTGCAAGTGCGACTGGTGGGGTCAAGGGAGAGGGCCTTCTCTGTGGTGGCCCCTCGCTCTGGAACTTGCTCCCCAGAGATATTAGGCAAGCCCCCACCCTGGCAGTCTTCAGGAAGAGCCTGAAAACTTGGCTATTCCAGTGTGCCTTCAATGAATGAATGAATAATAATCTCCTGACTTGACCAAAACCTGCAAAAATGCCCTCAGAAGCACTTTATTTTTACCTTCTAGTGCAATCAATCCTACTTTGTCCTTTGGATTCCCTGTCCAGATACATTACACTCTCTCACCCAGTGTTTTTAATTTTTTTTAATTTATTGAAACTGGCCCTGCCCACTGTGATTAATTTTTGTGTTTCAAATGTTGTGTTTTTATATTGCTGATGTGTTTTTTATACTAGTTCTCGTATTTTATTTTATTTCATTTATATTTTACTGCTGTGTTTTGTTGTATTTTGCTTTATTGTATTGCTGGGCTTGGCCTCATGTAAGCCGCCCCGAGTCCCCTTGGGGAGATTGATCTAGAGCTAAAATTTAGGGGTCTTTGCCAGGAGGCAGAGACCAATTAGAGTTCTTTTTCCCTGGCGAGACAGAGAAGCATCCCATATTTTTCCCTGATTTCCCAATGAAAAGCCTCACCAGTTGAAGAAAAGCCATCGAGGTTTAATACGATTCAGCTGAAACGGATGCAAAGCTGCAATAATTTGCGAAAGCTAAGCATGAGGGGAGTACACCAGTACAGTCATATTTATAGCAAATTCAAAGTTGCAGAGTTCAAACTCCCCGCCCCGGCTTCCCTGTTGTTCCCTGCCATGATTGGGCGATGGGCTCCAGTGGTCCGTAGGAACCAATGGGGAGACCTCTGCCACCTGGTGGCGACAGCCAATCAGGAGAGATGGAGGCGGGATGAGGGAGCACAAAGGAATCTGGGAAAGGAGTAAACAAAGGAAATGCCATGCCATGCGGCCGGCGAGACAAAGGGGAAATCTCAAGCCAGCCTGATCTATTGTGCTTTGAGTGGAATGAATAATCAGAGCAAAGGCAAAAGGTTTTTTCGAGGACCTTTTGTCCTTCAGGAGGAAATATGATTAAGATTTTTGCCAAAGGGGAAAGCAGTGGAGTTGATTTTTGCCAAAGGGGAAAGCAGTGGAACTCTCTGCCCCGGAGTGTGGTGGAGTCTCCTTCTTTGGAAGCTTTTAAACAGAGGCTGAATGGCCATCTGTCAGGGGTGATTTGAATGCAATATTCCTGCTTCTTGGCAGAAAGGGGTTGGACTGGATGGCCCAAGAGGTCTCTTCCAACTCTTTGATTCTATGATTCTGAGGGCTGGGCAATTCCTCGGAGGGCCACCAGCTGCCCAGGCTATTGTTCATGCAAAGGGAAGTTGTGGATAAAAAAATTCCTGGAATGTTTGGGGCTTTATAGTCCCTTTGGTGGAGTTTCTTCATGTATATAGGGGAAACAAAGGTCAGAGGAAAAGGGGGAAGGCTTCTGCCACACAAAGAAATCAGAAAACACATTTCATATATCTAAAGTTCATAAAAGGCAAGATTTCATAAGGTTTGTCCATGTGGGGGGAAAGAGTGTCCATAGGGGATGGCTAAAACGCAAGGGTGTTGCACAAAGGTCCTGGCAGGAGTTCTTGAGTGGCCCAAATGGACCTGGTATCTCTGGAAACAAGCTTTGCTCCCCGTCCTTGGAGAACTACAGCTCCCGAGAGAGTTAGAGACCCCAAGGTCTAGCTATTCCCGAAGTTTCATGGGGTCCTCATTGTTGTTAAGGCCTTGGCAAATTGACCAAGACTTAACCCCTATTGTGCAGTCTGGTACCTTTGTCCTTTGCAGAACTATAAGTCACCATCCCTTGTTAGGGGGGGCATGCTCGACGTCGAGATGGTGGTGGGGTATAAATAAAGTATTATTATTATTATTATTATTATTATTATTATTATTATCCTATGGAATCCTGGGAGATGTAGTTTGTGGTAGCATCATAGAGATAAATAGCTCACCAAACGTCAAATCCCAGCACTTGTTGGGTTGTTGTGAGTTTTCTGGGCCGTGTTCCAGAAGCATTCTCCCCTGACGTTTCGCCTGCATCTATGGCAGGCATTCTCAGATCTCACAACCTCTGAGGATTCCTGCCATAGATGCAGGTGAAATGTCAGGAGAGAATGCTTCTGGAACACAGCCATACATCCCAGAAAACGCACAACTCAGTGATTGCGGCCATGAAGGCCTTCGACAATACGTTCTTCTTGTTTCCACCATGTTTCCACCATGGTCAGCATAGAAACACAAGCCTTAGGAGGCCAATAGGATTTTTAAAAAAGGTTTTGGACTCTTGTTTACCAAGAGAAAATAGACATTTTGCATGCAAACAGAAGGATGTAGAAGGTGGGGAAAGTGTAGGTGCAGGGAGATCTGGGAATCCAGATTGGAGAGCGTAGGAGGGAAGCAGATAGGAGCCTTCATTATGGTAAAAACATAGCAAGAGATCCTCTCTTGATTGAGATGAATGTGGCTTTGTGGTTAGAGTGCCCTGCCAGATAAAGGACAATGTAAATGCACATCAAGATCTAGTTTGGAGTTTCTTCCGGTGACCTTCAATTGCAAGGATATAGTGAGGACAAAATGGGAGAGGAGATCGCAGGCGGAGAAGGAGGATTTGCTTACGAAACCAACTATGAAGTTACAGATGGGATCTGCAGGAAAGCGGAGGCAAATCTTCCTCTAAGGGCCACAAGGATTTGCAGTCAGAACACGGGATCCATCTACAATGTCGTTTGCCCCCAATTGGACTTCACATAGCTTAATGTGAAGGGGTTCTGGGAGTTGTAGTTTTGCAAGGTCCCGCTCCTTCTCTGTCAAACTATAAATCCCAAACTTCCGTGCCATGCAGCCATGGCAATTAATGAGGTGCCAAACGGCACTAACTCTACAGTGTAGAGCAGGCATGGGCAAACTTGGGCCCTCCAGGTGTTTTGGACTTTGGCTTAAATGGCTGAGGGGGAAAAGGAAAGTGCCTGAGGCTGTTAGGAATTGTGGGAGTTGAAGTCCAAAACACCTGGAGGGCCCAAGTTGGCCCAGGCCTGGTGTAGAAGCACCACAAGCTGAAGTTTTCTAGAAATGGATCAAAGAGGCTGCTTAAACCTGATGCAGGGGTCAAAACCTATGGGTTCCAAGTGGGCTGCTGAATGAGAATCAAAGTGTTGGAAGTGTGGGGATTTGTAAAAAGGCACCATGATGAAATGGGTTGACTGGAAAGGCATGTGTCGGCAGTTGATTGGCTGAACATACCAGGATCCAGAATTCTAATTGGCTACTGTCTCTGGATTGCTGCTGGGACAAACGGTTTTAACTGCCACTTTCACCTCAGAGAGTGAAGAGAGCGCTGACTGGAAACAGCCAGGAAATAACTGGCTGCCAACTCTCTAAAGCTTGATAATTTCTAAGGCATGAGGCATGAGGCATATTTTAAAGACTGTTTAAAAGGACTGTTTATTCTCTCTGTTCTCTGTATGAATTCAGTTAAACTATATATATATATATATATATATATATAATTTGCCCTGTTTGATCTTTTGAAAGGAAGTAAAGATAGTTACTTGTTACTTTATGACACTTTATTATACTGCAGTGTATATTTTGGTTCAGAAACTGTGGTAAAGCTATTTATTTATATCTACAACCTCCAACAGGAAGTTACTGTTACTACTACTACTACTACTACTACTATAAGGGATTGGTTTCTCTTTTGTGTTGGAAAGTAACTCAACACCATTTTTGTGTGCCTCAAGAAATTTCCAATGTATGGCAACGCTAAGGCAGCTCTATCACAGGGTTTTCTTGGGCAGATTTCCTCTGAGGCTGAGAGAGTGTGACCCAGTGGTTTTCATGGCTAAGCGGGAATTCGAATTCCGCTCTCCTGAATTGTAATCAAACGCTTAAAGCACTGCACCATATTGGCTCCTATAATCAGTTGCTGGAGCCCCCGGTGGCGCAATATGTTAAACCCTTGTGCCAGCAGGACTGCTGATCGACAGGTTGAGCTCCCTCTGTCAGCTCCGGCTCCCCATGCGGGGACATGAGAGAAACCTCCCACAAGGATGGTGAAACATCAAAACATCCAGGCATCCCCTGAGCAATGTCCTTGCAGATAGCCAATTCTCTCACACCAGAAGCAACTTGCAGTTTTTCAAGTTGCTCCTGACACGAAAAAAAATGGCTAAGGGGGAATTTGAACTCTGCTCTCCAGAATTATAATCAAATGCTTAAACCACTGCACCATATCGGCTCCTATAATCCGTTGCTATACTTGCTAAAACTTTGAAAAAGTATCTCTTTGCATTGCTTATTAGTACTGCTTGTGGTTTGGCATTGTTTGTTTCGTACCATTCTCATACTTACTCGCCACAGTTTTGAAAAAAAAAAGTAACTCTTTGCATTGCTTGTTCATAATAGTGGGTTTTTTCCCATCTTTTTTTGTGTGTTGCTACTCCCTGCAGTTTGGGAAAAGTAACTCTGCATTGATTCGTAGGACCGCTTGTTGATTTTCTGCTCTTTTCTGTTACTCTTCTAGTTAGGGGGCAAAAACAATGCTAGATGGAGGAAACCAATGTAATGAATGGCACTATGTGACACAATTTTTGTTCCTGAGTTATAACTGTCATTTCCTAATTGGTTCTATCATAAAAACATGATAGATCTAAGATCTACAGAGACACTCGCTGGAACACCTCAGCAAGCGAGAGTCTAGCCGGTAAGCTATAGACAAATCTCCCTATTGTGCCACCTCTACAGAGTTCTGGAAAGACTTATTTTTGCATAGAATTATGGAAAAAATAGACCCATGTCTGATCCCACAGCAAGCTGGCTTCAGGAAAGGCAAAAGCTGCACATCACAAGAGCTGATCCTGACTCAGCACATAGAAGATGGCTTTGAAAGGCAGCAGATCACAGGAGCTGTCTTCATGGACCTGTCAGCGGCTTATGACACTGTGAACCACCGCCTCCTCCTGAGAAAAATGTATAATATCACAAAGGACTACCACCTCACCCGCCTCGTAGGAAACCTACAAAACAGGAGCTTCTTTGTTGAGTTCCAGGGCCAGAGAAGCAGATGGCGGAAACAGAAGAACGGCCTGTCTCAGGGGAGCGTGCTTGCTCCATCCATGTTCAACATTTACACAAATGACCAGCCACTGCCAGAAGGGACAGAGAGTTTCATCTATGCTGATGATCATGCCATTACCGCTCAAGCAGGGAGCTTTGAGATGGTTGAACAGAAGCTCTCCGAAGCTCTAGGTGCTCTTACTGCCTATTACAGGGAAAAACAGCTGATCCCTAATCCATCCAAAACACAGACATGTGCCTTTCGCCTTAAGAACAGACAAGCATCCCGAGCTCTGAGGATTACCTGGGAAGGAATCCCACTGGAGCATTGCAGCACACCCAAATACCTGGGAGTCACTCTGGACCGTGCTCTGACCTACAACAAGCACTGCCTGAACATCAAGCAAAAAGTGGGTGCTAGAAACAATATCATACGAAAGCTGACTAGCACAACCTGAGGGTCACAACCAGACACAGTGAAGACATCTGCCCCTGCGCTATGCTATTCTGCTGCTGAGTATGCATGCCCAGTGTGGAACACATCTCACCACGCTAAAACAGTGGATGTGACTCTTAATGAGACATGCCGCATTATCACGGGGTGTCTGTGCCCTACGCCACTGGAGAAATTACACTGTCTAGCCAGTATTGCACCACCTGACATCCGCTGGGAAGTACCAGCCAACAGTGAAAGGACCAAGGCAGAGACATCTCCAGCTTATCCCTTGTTTGGGTATCAGCCAGCACGTCAACGACTTAAATGAAGAAATAGTTTTCTTAGATCTACAGAGACACTCGCTGGAACACCCCAGCAAGTGAGAGTCCAAAAGTGGCAGGCTCAAACCCAGAACCTCAACCAATGGCTGATACCAAATGAGAGACTCCCTCCTGGGCACACAGAAAACTGGGCGACTTGGAAGGCGCTGAACCGACTGCGCTCTGGCACCACAAGATGCAGAGCCAATCTTAAGAAATGGGGCTACAAAGTGGAATCCACGACATGCGAGCAAACCGCTGACCACCTGCTGCAATGCAACCTGAGCCCTGCCACATGCACAATGCGGCCACACCGGAGGCACTCCAAGTGGCCAGATACTGGTCAAAGGACATTTAATCAACTACCAAGCTTGCAAACTTTGTGGTTTATCTGTTTGTTTGTTTGTTTGTTTGTTTTGTTAAAAATTTAATACAAATGTCTGGTTGCTCCTGACACGATAAATAAAATAAATCATAAAAACATGGGAAAAATTTATTAACCTGCCCAAACTTTGTTTTAGGGGGTTGTCCTGCAGCACATTTTGCTCTAGTTTTTCAATGAATATCTCATGGAGTCTCAACCAATTCAACATAGTTTGTGGCAGCCACGAAAACGACCTTTCTGGGGGATAACAATGGCTTTCAACGAAAGTACTGCATAATTAAACAGGAAATAATACTTTCAAACCAGGTACAGATTTTTTTTAAAGATACATAGTGTTATTGTTGTTTATTTAGTGCTGCTTGCATACAATTAGGTAAAGGTAAAGGTAGTCCCCTGACATTAAGTCCAGTCATGTCTGACTCTGGGGTGTGGTGCTCATCTCCATTTCTAAGCCGAAGAGCCAGCGTTGTCCGTAGACACCTCCAAGGTCATGTGGCCGGCATGACTGCATGGAGCGCCGTTACCTTCCCGCCGGAGCGGTACCTATTGATCTACTCACATTTGCATGTTTTCGAACTGCTAGGTTGGCAGAAGCTAGGGCTGACAGCGGAAGCTCACGCCGCTCCCCGGAATCGAACCTGCGACCTTTCGATCAACAAGCTCAGCAGCTCAGTGCTTTAACCCACTGCGCCACCGGGGGCTCCGCATACAATTAAATATCTTATATAAATGCAAAAATATAAAACGATATAAAATCCATCGCTCAATACTAAGGGGTTTGTAGTTTGGTGAGGCACCAGACCCTCTTTGGCAGAGAAGGCTCAAGACCTTGCAAAACTACATCTCCCAGGTTTCCATAGCATTGAGCCATGGCAGTCAACGTGCGGTCAAATTGTATTTGTCCTACAATGTAGATGCAGCCCAGTTGGGACCAGGGGGCAGGAAAAGGGGGGGGGGGGTGTTGGGGGCCACATATGGCCCACAATCCATAAAAGGATCGCAACTGCCAGCCCTTCCTTTCAGGTGTGCAGATGTGGAAAGAGCGGGTGGAAAGGGAAATGGGGAAAACATGTTTTTTAAAGAAGAGCGAGCCTCCCCTGCACCCCTGCAGCAGTAGGCGGACGGGGAAGGATGTTGTTTACTGGGGAGATTTTGTCAGTGGTAGGAGGTTTGGGTTCGTATGATAAGCTCCATATGACTTTGAGAAGGACGCAAAGATCAGTGCTGAAAAGGGCTTTCGGCCAAAGGTAGCCCAAGGGGGGAATGTGGGGAATGAGTTGCCTCGTACTTGCCTTTCCTATTTAGCATAATAGAGATTTTTGTTTATTATTGTCCTTGCTGTTGCTATAGGAAGTGAATGTAGCCTTCCAGATGCCCTTTGTTTGGGTAGCCAAGCATCCTATTTGAGCCCAAATACCCTAAAAGAGTAACCAATTTGAAATCCACAAGCATGTGGACAATTTCAACAGAAAGGAAGAGACCATGAAAATGAACAAAATCTGGCTACCAGTATTAAAAAACTCTAAAATTATAACAGCTAAACAACAGAGAGGAAAAAACCAGGCACAGATTAACACCTCCCAGCAACAGATTTTCCCAGGCGCAGGCAGGCCTTCAAATGCTAATGAAGGTGATCAGCTAAACATTCACACCTAACTGCAGCAGGGAAGAGCTCCTTGCCCCACCCCAGCCATTCCACCCATTTTTCCTACTTCCAACAGACCTCACAACCTCTGAGGATGCTTGCCATAGATGCAGGCGAAACGTCAGGAGAAATGCCTCTAGAACATGGCTCTATAGCCCGAAAAAACCCACAAGAACCTAGTGATTCCAGCCATGAAAGCCTTCGACAATACAGTAACCAATTTTGTCTGATCTTGGAAGCTAAGCAGGGCCAGCCCTGGTTACTCCTTGGGCGGGAGACTGTTCCACAACCGTAGAAGGACGTCCAAGGAATTCTAGGTTATTTAGGCTCTATTTCAGGGGAATATGGAAATACTCTATTGGACAGATGGGTAGCTATTTAACCTCAGCAAACTGAAAGCCAAAGCCAAGGCCACAACAACATCATTTATAGAATGCCAATATGCTGATGACAATGTAGTCTGTGCACATTCACAGCCTACAAGCTACACTAGACACCTTTGCAGAAGCATACAAGAAGCTCAGCCTCTCATTGAACATCGAGAAAACCAAACTGCTCTTCCAGTAGTCACCAGCCAATCCCTCTCCAATGCCAGAAATACAACTTAATGGTGTAATGTTAGAAAATATTGACCATTTCTACTACCTTGGTAGCCACCTTTCCAGAAAAGTAAAAATTGACACTGAAATACAACACCGCCTGAGCTCTGCCAGTGCAGCATTTTTTTGAACGAAGCAGAAAGTGTTTGAGGATTGAGACATCCGTAGGGAGACCAAGGTGCTTGTTTATAATGCTATTGTCCTCTCAACCCTGCTATACGCCTGCGATATGTGGAATGTCTACAGACGTCACACGCAACTCCTGGAATGATTCCAGCAGCATTGCCTCCAGAAAATCCTGCAAATCTCTTTGGAAGAGAAGATGGACAAATGTCAGCATTCTGGAAGAAGCAAAGACCACCAGCATTTAAGTGATGTGCCTACATCATCAACTCCACTGGACTGGCCACATTGTCTGAATGCCCGCTCACCGTCTCCCAAAGCAGTTACTATACTCCCAACTGAAGTACGGGAAATGTAATGTTGGTGGACAGGAAAAGAGATTTAAAGATGGGCTGAAAGCCAACCTTAAAAACTATGGCATAGACCTCGAGAACTGGGAAGCTCTGGCCCTTAAGCACTCTAACTGGAGGTCAGCTGTGACCAGCAGTGCTGTGGAATTCAAAAAGGCATGAATAGAGAGCAAAAGGGAGAAATGTGCCAAGAGGAAGGCGCATCAAGCCAACCCTGACCAGGACCACCTTCCAACTGAAAACCAATACCCTCACTGCACTAGAACATGCAGATCATGAATAGGGCTCCACAGCCACCTACAGACCCACCGCCAAGACACTACACTTGGAAGACCATCATCCTTGGACTATGAGGGATTGCCTAAGTAAGTCGGGGGGGGGGGGGAGTGGGGATATAAATTGGAAGAAGAAGAGGAGGAGGAAGAGGAAGAGGAAGAAGGAGAAGGAGAAGAAATGGGCAAAACCACCTCTGAGGATTCCAAGGCAACTTGTAGACACATACCATAAGATCAGGGGATACACTCACAGCTGGACTACAGTTTCCTGAAACCACAGATACAATTGAATTCCATTAAATTACCATATTTTTGGCCCCAGTGTTCCATAGAGTTGCTTTGGAATATCTAGTGAATTTCTAGAAGAGACTAGAATGTAGGTAAGTGAAGCCATGGACGTGGCTTTTGTGGTTACAGGAGTCGTATGTTATACATACAAGGCTCTTTATGTCTCTCCTGATATAGAGAAATTATTATTATTATTATTATTATTATTATTATTATTTATTAACTTTATTTGTACCCCGCTAGCATCTCCCGAAGGACTCGATGCGGCTTACAATGGCCAAAGCCTCAAAACACAACATAACAATACAAAACCTAAAGCAAATTAAAAACAGTTAAAGCATATTAAACAACAAGCAATAAATACACCAGGACACAATAAAACTGGGCCGGGCCAGAGTAATGGGTACAGATTAAAAGTGCTGATGTGACAGGTGATATGTAAGGATTATAGGGTAAGTGCAGTGTGCAGTGTGCAGCAATCTTAATAAAGTGCTTCTGGGACTTGTTATTGGAGTTTCCTATTCTGGAAAGGCACATCGGAACAGCCAGGTCTTCAAGTTCTTTCTAAAGACTGCCAACGTAGGGGCCTGTCTAAGATCTTTTGGGAGGTTGTTCCAGAGTCGGGGGGCCACCACAGAAAAGGCCCTGTCTTGCGTCCCCACCAAACGCGCCTGTGTCGCAGGCGGAATCACGAGCAGGGCCTCTCCGGATGAACGAAATGAGCACGTGGGTTCATAAACAGAGATGCGGTCACGCAGGTAGGATGGTCCCAAACCGTTTAGGGCTTTGTAGGTAAGCACCTGCACCTTAAATTGGGCTCGGAAAATAAACGGCAGCCAGTGGAGCTCCTTGAACAGGAGGGTTGACCTCTTTCTGTAAGGTGCACCAGTTAACATCCTGGCCACCGCCCGTTAGACCAGTTGGAATTTCCGAGCCGTTTTCAAGGGCAGCCCCACGTAGAGCGCATTACAGTAGTCCAATTTAGAGGTGACCAAGGCATGGACCACCCCAGCTAGATCAGCCTTCATGCCATAACACACATCGGAATAACAAGAATTGTTAGCTCGGTGAGTGTAGTTTAGTTGGAATTCTCTAGCAGAAGGATTTAGTAACCTGGCAAACTATAAATCCCAGATTTCCATGAGATGTCATTGCAAGTATAGCAAAGGGCTCTAGCACAACTCCAGCTCAGCCATGGAAAGTTATTAAGGCAGACTTTCTGAAACTCAGAGACAACTGTCCTCTGAAGACATCTTTGTTATTGCCATCCTCTGAGGCTGAGAGTGTGTGACTTAGTAGTTTTCATGGCTGAGAGTAAGCATACTGAAGTTTTTATCTCCTTCCTTCCTTCCTTCTCAGTATTGGGAGGGAGATGTTCAGCCTCACTCCTGCCTGACTCACCCCCTTTCCACTCCCCTGCTAAATATACCTCCTGAACAAAAGCCCTTTATGGTATTCTAAAAATAAAAAAGAAGAGAAAAAGGGACAGGCTGAAGGAAGGCCGTGCCAAGGCGTCAAGGGAAATCTCAAAAGAAAGAGAACCGATTCAGTGTCTTTCATAACAAATGCAGAGTCTGCAGAACGGAAGAGTTAAGGGCACGTCAGCCACCAGCTCCAATGCCCATTTCATACTCGGGAAGGAGAGAACTCCACAGGTGTTGAGTTTGGATAATTTCAACATTTGAAGCGGAAGAACCATGACTGATAATTGATAGACAGAGAAATTGAGTAACTAATTGCTTCAATTAGCCTCATTAAACAGAAGTTGTAATAGGTTAAATACATCACTAGCGCAAACCAGGCATAAACCCTCCCTAGAAGCTAAGCTGAGGATTCCTCTATGCCAGTGGTTCTCAACCTTCCAAATGCCGCGACCCCGTAATACAGTTCCTAATGTTGTGGTGAGCCCAAACATAAAATTATTTTTGTTGCTACTTCGTAACTGTAATTTTGCTACTGTTATGAATCATAATGTAAATATCTGATATATAGGATATATTTTCATTCACTAGACCACATTTGGCACAAATACCCGATATACCCAAATTTGAATACTGGTGGGGTTGGGGGGGGGGCACACATTAATTTTGTCATTTGGGAGTTATAGTTGCTGGGATTTATAGTTCACCTACAATCAAAGAGCATTCTGAACTCCACCAACGATGGAAGTGAACCAAACTTGGCAGAACTCCCATGACCAACAGAAAGAACTGGAAGGATGTGTGGGCATTGACCTTGAGTTTTGGAGTTGTAGTTCACCTAAATCCAGAGAGCACTGTGGATTCAAACAATGATGGATCTGGACCAAATTTGGCACGAATCTTCAATGCCCAAATGTGAACACTGGTGGAGTTTGGGGAAAATGGACCTTGACATTTCTGTTGTAGTTGCTGGGATTTATAGTTCACCTACAATCAAAGAGCATTCTGAACCCCACCAACGATGGAAGTGAACCAAACTTGGCAGAACTCCCATGACCAACAGAAAGAACTGGAAGGATGTGTGGGCATTGACCTTGAGTTTTGGAGTTGTAGTTCACCTAAATCCAGAGAGCACTGTGGATTCAAACAATGATGGATCTGGACCAAATTTGGCACGAATCCTCAATGCCCAAATGTGAACACTGGTGAAGTTTGGGGAAAATGGACCTTGACATTTCTGTTGTAGTTGCTGGGATTTATAGTTCACCTACAATCAAAGAGCATTCTTAACCCCATCAACGATAGAATTGGGCCAAACTTCCCACACAGAACCCCCATGACCAACAGAAAATACTGTGTTTTCTGATGGTCTTTGGTGACCCCTCTGGCACTCCTTGCAACCCAGGGTCCTGACCCTCAGGTTGAGAAATGCTGCTCTACACCATAATATTAATGTAGTTTGATGTCACATTTAATTGCTTTGGCTCAGAGCAATGGAATCATGGGAGTTGTAGTTTATGAAGGTACTACAAGGGATAGAAATAAAGTTTTACATACTTACTACCCCTTTTTGTCCTTGTGAAACTACAGCTCCCATCTTTCCATCGCATTCAGCCATGGCAGCTCAAGTAGGGTCAAACTGCATTTCTTTGACAGCGTAGATGCACCTTGAGGCCATCGTAGTTAGGAGAGCTCATGCAATACATTAGAAAAGAGAGTTATATGGCTATGTGCCTTCAAGTCACTTCCTGCTTATGGTGACCCTAAGGCAACCCTATCATGGGATTTTCTGGCCAATATTTGTTCATAGGGGGATTTGCCTTCCTCTGAGGCTGAGAGAGTATGACATCCCTAAGGCTGATCAGTGGGTTTCCATGGCTGAATCAGGATTCAAACCCAGATCTCCATAGTCAGCACCCAAAACTCAAATCACTACACTGTGCTACCTGGAAAAGTGAGTAATAGTAAACTGGAAGGCAATGGGAAGACTGAGAGATCGCACTGCAAGTGAATTGAATCAGTGGAGGAAGCCATGCACTTGAGTTTGAAAGATGTTTTGGACATTTGTCACTCGCTGAGCTATGAGATGGAGAAGACAAGGAGAATGCCAGCATCCCATTCATCTTCAATGATTCAGAAGTCGGTCACTTGCACAAAGAAGTGTCCAGTTTGTTACTAAAATGCACAACAAGGTGGAAGATCGGCCATAGGAAAATTCCTGTTGTGTGTGATGAGTGTCATCTCCCCCTCTAGCTAGTTCTACCAGTTTTGACTGAGTAAAAGGTTTGGATTGTAAACAGCTTAAAGTGTCTTCGAGGCAACCACTTTCAGTTTAAAGACGTCAATAAATAATACAGGCGGAGAGGGGGCCCCTTTCAGTTTAAGGTTACTCATAGGCCCACCTTTCCCCTGTTTCGAGAGGAATTATTTGTTGTTGCTTTCTGGCAAACGGAGCCTTCTGAACCACTGAGTAATCATGGAGTAAACAAAGCGGGGAGAGGCTGGTTTGCAGTTTGGCCCCAACATCCTATTGCTGTTGCCTATCTTTGAGGGTGTCGCTATACTACGGAATTAATGCAGTTTGACACCACTTGAACTGCCATCGACCAATAGTATGGAATAATAAGAGTTGTTATTTGGTTAAGTGCCAGCACTCTTTGGGTAAATGATGATGATGATGATGATGATGATGATGATGATAATTGCTTAAAGTGCAAAAAACAAAGATTGAATACCGTAAAAACATAATCCAGAGCAGAAGAGAAAACTGGCGAAAGAAGGCTCTCCATGGACAGCTCCTGGGAAAAATTGAGAACCAAATTGACAAAGGAAAAACATGGATGTGCCTCACAAATGGAACTTTGAAAAAGGAGACAGAGGGTCTGATTCTGGCAGCCCAAGAACAAGCCATTCGAACCAATGTCATCAAAGCCAGAACTGAAAAGTCGATGACAGATCCCAAGTGTAGACTCTGCAAGGAAGCAGATGAAACAATATATCACATCCTCAGCTGCTGCAAGAAGATTGATCAGACAGACTACAAGCAAAGGCATAACACCGTTGCTCAGATGATTCGTTGGAACTTGTGCCACAAATACCATCTGCCTTGAACAAAAAACTGGTGGGGTCACAAGCTGAAAAGAGTTAGAGAGAATGAACACGCCAAACTCCTCTGGGACTTCCAGATTCAGACAGACAGAGTTTTGGAGCACAATACTTCTGACCTCACAATCGTGTTAAAAAACAAAGTATGGATTGTCGATGTCTCAATCCCAGGTGACAGTAGGATTGAAGAGAAACAACTGGAAAAGCTGACACGATATGAGGATTTAAAGATCAAACTGCAAAGACTCTGGCACAAGCCAGTCAAGGTGGTCCCAGTGGTGATCGGCACACTGGGTGCATTGCCTAAAGACCTTGGCCTGCACTTAAACACAATCAGCACTGACAAAATTACCATCTGCCAGCTGCAGAAGGCCACCTTACTGGGATCTGCACGCATTATTTGCCGATACATCACAAAGTCCTAGACCCTTGGGAAGGGTCCGACATGTGATCCAATTCAACAGCCAGCAGAGTGATCTTGTTTGCTGTGGACTCATTTTGTTGTGTTTCAAATAATACTAATAATACTAATAATAATAATAATAATATTTTTATTTCTTACTCATCTTTCCTCTACAAGCATCGAGCCATGACAGTTGAAGTGGTGTCAAACTGCATTGCTTCTACAGTATTGCTGCACCCCGAGTCTTTTCAAACATAGAAGACAGCCCTAGAATTAACCTATTCTTGATTCTGCTCATATATAGTGTTGCAATTGCAGTCTTCCTATCTTCATTCACCCATATGTTGGTTGTCCACAAGCTTGCTGCATCTCCTTGTCATGATGCCGATTTGAATAGGTTTAAAGAGAAATCAGCACATATCTTGGAGAATAATGATTTACTTTTGCCTTAGTCGGGCACATGAGCGACATAGGAAGCTCCACAATTCTTTGGCTGTCGTTCTGAAGCAAAACTGTCTCTTTCAGGCTGGACCCAGATTCGGATTTGGGTTTCTTTGGGTACACAAAGAATCATAAACTCAGACATTGTGAATAACAATTGCTTTTATAGTGACCAATGACTACATAATGTGATTTCAAACTGCATTATATGGCAGTGTAGATGGAAGCTAGGAATCTGAGAGAGCAGGGTGTGAATCCTGGTCAGCCACAGAAAGCCATTGAATTATAGAGTTGGGAGAGACCACATGAGCCATGTAGTTCAACCCCCTGCCAATAAAAAAACCCACAATCAAAACACTCCCGACAGATGGCCATTCTGTGGCAGAATGAAAAATCACGTGTAGTTCATGTCTTTACCAATCCACACACTGTCTTGCTAGAGAAAAGATATGCCACGCAGATGTTCACTAAGGAATAAGTTGTTTACTCTATGTTACACAGAGCAACATATATACAGTCATGTGAACAGTTGCATTGACTCACACAATGTCCTTTGAGAGAGATTCAAATGGTCCTTGAGTGTCCACGTGAAGGATTTCCTTCCAACAATTCAGAAGCAGAAATAATATACTAACGTGTCTTGGCAAGCTCCTTCACAGAAAACCTAAACATGTAACTGTTGCCAAAACTTCCAGGCTCAGCTAGCATCCCGGAAGTAAACCAACCAATAAGCTTTGTGCTTTGTATTTTTCGGTTAACACGCTCACCAACAGATTTTTACATGCTCCAGTACATTCAGTCCCTTTTTAAAGCCTCCAAGGAAGGAGTATCCACCACATGGTAAACCTGCCAAGAAAGCCCTTTCTTGGGGACACCATGAGTTGCCTTGAATGCTTGCATGCATGGTGCCGAAGTTGAAACCAACTTTCTAGCATTAAGGAGAAGTATAGTACGTTTCTCTTTTGAAGATCTGTCTCTCTGTAAGAAGCCTGGCTTTCGTCCAGTTTAGGAGTCGCCCCAAATGAGTCCATGGCCCTGGCAGTGAAGAGGAGAGCTTGGTTGCCTGAGGACTCACACACTCAGCCCAGCCTTTCCTTATTCACACCGGAAGGGAATGTCTCACAGCACTGTCCCAGATTTTCCAAGTTGATTTACTCAGACCTTTCTGAAATGCATGTTTGGCTTAAGAATTCAGGGCGGGTCAATGTCATCTTAATGGCCATAGTTCCATCTTTAACCTAGAGAGGAGAAGGTTGAGAAGGGACATGAGAGCCATGTATTGAAGATGGAGCACGCTTGCTTTCTGCTACTCCAAGGACTTAGGCATAATTGAACAAAGAATTCAAACTATAGAGTTGAGATTCCCCCTAAACCAGTGTTTCTCAACTTCTCAACTCTTCCTTTTTGGTGTTGGTGAACTAGTATTCAATGTTGGCCAAGTTTGGTTCAGATATATTGTGGGCCATGTTCAGAGTGCTCTTTGATTGTAGGTGAACTATACATCCCAGCAACTACAACTCCCAAATGTCAAGGTCTATTTTCTCCAAATTCCACCAGTGTTTACATTTGGGCATATTGAGTATTCGTGCCAAGTTTGGTCCAGAACTATCATTGTTTGAGTCCACAGTGCTCTCTGGAAGTAGGTGAACTACAACTCCAAAACTCAAGGTCAATGCCCACCAATCCCTTCCAGCATTTTCTGTTGGTCATGGGAGTTCTGTGTTCCAAGTTTGGTTAATTCCATAATTGGTGGGGTTCGGAATGATCTTTGATTGTAGGTGAACTATAAATCCCATCAACTACAACTCCCAAATGACAAAATCAATCCCTCCCCCACCAATCCCAGTATTCAAATTTGGGCATATTGGGTATTTGTGGCAAATTTGGTCCAGTGAATGAAAATACATCCAGTGAATGAAAATACATCCTGCATATCAAACACATTACAATTCATAACAGTAGCAAAATTACAGTTATGAAGTAGCATTGAATATTTTTTTATGGTTGGGGGTCACCACAACATGAGGAACTATATTAAGGGGTTGCGGCATTAGAAAGGTTGAGAAACACTCACCTAAACATTAGGAAGAACTTTCCGATGGCAAGAGCGATTTGAACATGCTACCTGGGAGTCATGTGGAGTCTTCCTCTGTGGAGTTTTTTTAAACAGAGTCTGGATGGACATCTGTTGGTAGTGATTGAATTGTGTCTTCCTGCATGGCAGAAGGGGGTTGGACTGGACACCCCTTGGAGCCTCTTCCAGTTCCAGCCACAAAATTCGTTACTGTACAAAATTCTTTAAAATATTGTACAGAATTACTTTCAGGTTTCCTTTGTATAAGGTGTCTACACAACCGCAGTGAAATGAAGGTTTAGATTTGGATCCCATCGCCAAGATATTTCACGATGTATGTATATAAAAATATAGGTATTATAAAATCCCAATGCTTTTTGACAGGGGATACTCAACCATCACCAACTGACAACAATACTATACCTTGTTTTTCCTATAAGCTCAGTAACATTGGGGTTTTTTTTAGTTGCTGTGAGTTTTCTGGGCTGTATGGCCATGTTCCAGAAGCATTCCCTCCTGATGTTTTGCCCACATCTATGGCAGGCATCTTCAGATCTACACTGCCCTATATCCAAGGGTCCGAATCCAGATTATCTGCTTTGAATTGGATCATATGAGTTTACATTGCCAGATTATCTGAGATATACAGATAGATCAGATCCTGTCATATAGGGCAGTGTAGATCCAGCTTTTGAGAAGCCCCCAGTAGCACAGCAATGAGCTGCTGAATTGCTGAGCGAAAGGGCAGCAGTTCGAATCCAGGGAGTGGGGTGAGCTACCGCTATTAGCCCCAGCTTCTACCAACCTAGCAGTTCAGAAAACATGCAAATGTGAGTAGATCAATAGGTACCACTTTGGCTGGCTACATGACTGCATGGAATGCCATTACATTTCCACTGAAGCAGTACCTACTGGAGCTCTCAACCTCTGAAGATGCCTGCCATGGATGTGGGTGAAATGTCAGGAGAGAATGCTTCTGGAACATGGCCATACAGCTTGGAAAACTCAGAGCAACCCATTGATTCCGGCCATGAAAGCCTTCGACAGCACATTGTTGTTTTTTGTTTGTTTGTTTGTTTGTTCCCAAAGAAAGCATCTAGCCATGTACAGAGTTGCCTGGAAACTATCAGTGACTCACCCTTTCCTCTGTCATTTGGAAAAGGCAATTTGGGAATCCCTGCTTTCCAAGTGACTCACCATTAAGCCTGATCAATACATAGGATGGAGACAATTCAATCAGGAAATACGAAACGCTTCTCTGAAATCCCAGCCGCTCCTGGGAAAAGGGGAACAAGGTCAGTTTCTCCCAAAGCCTCTCCCAAGCATCATGCAAATGGGGAGCCTTTCTTCTCCACACCCCTCGGGTCTTCCCTTTGTTGTCTGCCATCAAAGGGGAAGAATGGCTTTCTGGCAAATGAGGCCTGGCTGGGGTCCTTCTTGCCCCAAAAGCAACAGAGGTCGCAGGACATCAAACGCTTCCCAGTCATGTGAATGTGTCTGGGAGCCCAGAAGGTGTTCTTATCTGATGGGAATCCACTCCAAGGTTTATGTTCAGGCCGGGAATTACAGAAGAGATCAAAATCAGGTCACTTTCTTTTGAATGGTCAAGACTCCGTGGTCAGTTTAGGGCAGATTCCCAGATTCATGAAATATAAGTTGAATCACACTTACCTGGAATTCTGAAATACTCACCTGAGTGGCTGAGAGAGTGACACGTCTACTTTTGGAGAGTTCAGTGAGCGCAAATTGTGTTTGATGTACACCAGTGTTTCTCAACCTGGGGGTCGGGACCCCTGAGGGGGTCGCGAAGGGGTGTCAGAGGGGTCATCAAAGACCATCAGAAAACACAGTATTTTCTGTTGGTCATGGGGGTTCTGTCTGGGAAGTTTGGCCCAATTCTATCACTGGTGGGGTTCAGAGCGCTCCTTGATTGTAGGTGAACTATAAATCCCAGTATCTACAAGTCCCAAATGTCAAAGTCTATTTTCCCCAAACGCCATCAGTGTTCACATTTGGGCATATTGAGTATTCGTGCCAAGTTTGGTCCAGATCCATCATTGTTTGAGCCCACAGTGATCTCTGGATGTAGGTGAACTACAACTCCCAAACTCAAGGTCAATGCCCACCAAACCCTTCCAGTATTTTCTGTTGATCATGGGAGTTCTCTGTGCCAACTTTGGTTCAATTCCATTGTTGGTGGGGTTCAGAATGCACTTTGTTTACATGTTAACTATAAATCCCAGCAACTACAACTCCCAAATGACAAAATCAATCCCCCCCCCCCCCGCCAACCCCACCAGTATCAACAAAGGATTGCTCCAGGCACTGCCAGGCAATCAAATGCTAATCAAGGTGATCAGTTGAAACATTCACACCTGGCTTCAGAAGACAAGCATCCTTTGTCCCACCCTGGTCATTCCACAGATATATAAACCCTTTTTCCTAGTTCCAACAGACCTCACTACCTCTGAGGATGCTTGCCATAGATGCAGGCGAAACGTCAGGAGAAAAATTGCCTCCAGAACATGGCCATATAGCCCGAAAAAACCTACAACAACCCAATCTCACCAGTATTCAAATTTGGGCATACCAGGTATTTGTGCCAAATTTGCTCCAGTGAATGAAAATACATCCTGCAGATCATTATTTACATGGCGAATCATAATGTTAGGGTTATGGTTGGGGGTCACCATAACATGAGGAACTGTATTAAGGGGTCGTGGCATTAGGAAGGTTGAGAAACACTGATGTACACTATTATTATTTAAAATATTACATATAAAATGATCTCCTGGCAATATGCAGAAGAAGCATAGAGGTAGGAAACATACATACCTTTGTATTTAGATTTGAGTCCCATCTTCAAGAGTTCTCATCTCTCTATATAAAAATGCTCTGTGCATAATGAGTACCTTAAAAACAAAAGAACCAATGAACGAAATCACACCAAATTTGGCCACAAAACGTCTCACAACACAAGGAGTGACCATCACTCAAAAAATTATGATTTTGTCATTTGGGAGTTGTAGTTGCTGGGATTTATAGTTCACCAAGAATCAAAGAGCATTCTGAACTCCACCAACAATGGAATTGAACCAAACTTGGTACACAGAACTCCCATGACCAACAGAAAATACTGAAAGGGTTTGGTGGGCATTGACCTTGAGTTTGGGAATTGTAGTTCACCTCCATCCAGAGAACATTGTGGACTCAAACCATGATGGATCTGGACCAAACTTGGCATGGATACTCAATATGCCCAAATCTGAACAAAGATGGAGGTATTCTTTTTTTTTTTGGGGGGGGGGGGGGTGGGGGGGATAGACCTTGACATTTAGAAGTTGTAGTTACTAGGATGTATAGTTCACCTACAAAAAAAGAGCATTCCGAACCCCACCAACGATGGGATTGGGCCAAGAATCCCACACAGAACCCCCATAAGCAACAGAAAATATTATGTTTTCTGGTGGTCTCGGGTGACCCTCTAACACCTCCCTGGTGACCGATCCCCCCCCCCCCCCCCCACCCCACAGTCTTGACTTTCCAGGTTCGGAAATGCTACCTTAAGGCCATCCAACTCCCTTCACCAGGGCAAGAAAACATAATCAAAGCCCTCCTGACAAAGGGCCATCCAGCCATTCCTACACACATATATGACAGATGCAGTATCAAAGATTTGAAATGGACCCCTAAAGAAGGACAATGATATGTTGCATGTCCCAGAGTAGGCAAACCAGACACTCTCCACATCAACACTGGCAAATAAACAGCAAGAAATACTGTTTACCCACAAGCAGAAAGACATTGCATATATTAGAAACCAACACTTTCTCATTACTTTATTTTCCAGATCACCAGACTTGGCCACAGCAACGTGTGGCAGGGGACCGCTAGTTATTTATATGCAAGTATTCCAATACCTGAACAAATCCGATATTTGGAATACTTACGGTGCAAAAGATTTCGGAGATGAATACTTGTATTAACATATGTTCATGTTTTTTTTTTAATGTGGCAAATGAAATATTAGAAGCCAAAGTGGTGTAGTGCTTTGTGCACTGGACTGCGCTTCAATCACTACTACATGCTGGCTTTCATAGGAAACCATTGCTTTCATGCGTCATTTGCAGGTGACTCAAGGCTGTTGTTGTTATGGCAAGCCTTCCAGTCATTTCCGACTTATGGCAAACCCATGGTGAACTTTTCATGGGGCTCTCTTGACAAGATTTATTCCAAAAAGGTTTGCTGTTGCCTGGGGCTGAGAAACAGCTGCTCACCTAAGGTCAGCTGGTGGGTTTCCATGTCCGAGTGAGGATTTGAACCCGAGTCTCCAAAAGTCTATTACACCAGGCTGGCTCCCTTTCCAAAGGCCAAACCTTGCCACATTCACCAAGAGGCAGGATGTTTCTCGTGGGAAAGGAGAAGGTGTGGAAGGGGGGTATGTGGAAGCCATGCCATTTCCCTTTGCCCCGTGGCACTGTCTTTGGTAAGTTGGATGGCCTTGTCCTGTAATCGGCATTTTCCACCAGGAGGGAAAATCCCCATAGCCTTAGGCCCAGCCCTGACTTTTGCTAACTGCTATCTTCTTTCTTTCTGCCAAACGTTACAAAGGGATTTGTCCTTCTAAGCTCTATAGCAGAGCTTTCCAAACTGTGGGTCGGTCGGGACACTTGCTAAAATCCACAGGTATTTATTTATCGTTTCATCAGCAACCATTGTATTACAATTCTAACAGAGCAAAACAAACACAGAGATTAAAAAGAAAAAGAAAAAAAAAGAAAAAAAACCACACAGATTTTGTAAATTTGGTATTTGGTTAAATGTCCTTTGACCAGTATCTGGCCACTTGGAGTGCCTCTGGGGTTGCCGCAAGAAGGTCCTCCACTGTGCATGTGGCAGGGCTCAGGGTGCATTGCAGCAGGTGGTCAGTGGTTTGTTCTTCTCCACACTCACATGCCGAGGATTCCACCCTGTAGCCCCATTTCTTAAGATTGGCTCTGCATCTCGTGGTGCCAGAGCGCAATCTGTTCAGCGCCTTCCAAGTCGCCCAGTCTTCTGTGAGCCCAGGGGGGAGTCTCTCATCTGGTATCACCCATGAATTGAGGTGCTGGGTTTGGGCCTGCCACTTTTGGACTCTCGCTTGCTGGGGTGTTCCTGCAAGTGTCTCTGTAGATCTAAGAAAACTATGTCTTGATTTAAGTCGTTGACGTGCTGGCTGATACCCAAACAGGGGATGAGCTGGAGATGTCTCTGCCTTGGTCCTTTCACTATTGGCTGCTACTTCCCGGCGGATGTCAGGTGGTGCAATACCGGCTAAGCAGTGTAATTTCTCCAGTGGTGTGGGGCACAGACACTCCGTGATAATGCGGCATGTCTCATTAAGAGCCACATCCACTGTTTTAGTGTGATGAGATGTGTTCCACACTGGGCATGCATACTCAACAGCAGAGTAGCATAGCGCAAGGGCAGATGTCTTCACTGTGTCTGGTTGTGATCCCCAGGTTGTGCCAGTCAGCTTTCGTATGATGTTGTTTCTAGCACCCACTTTTTGTTTGATGTTCAGGCAGTGCTTCTTGTAGGTCAGAGCACGGTCCAAAGTGACTCCCAGGTATTTGGGTGCGCTGCAATGCTCCAGTGGGATTCCTTCCCAGGTAATCCTCAGAGCTCGGGATGCTTGTCTGTTCTTAAGGTGAAAGGCACATGTCTGTGTTTTAGATGGGTTGGAGATCAGCTGGTTTTCCCTGTAATAGGCAGTAAGAGCACCTAGAGCTTCGGAGAGCTTCTGTTTTACCATCTCAAAGCTCCCTGCTTGAGCAGTAATGCTTGAGCAGTAATCCACAGGTGTCTCACATGAAAAATGAGCCCCCTTCCACACAAACACACAGAGGGCATCTAGTCCAACCCCCTTCAGCCAAGCAGGAAGGCACAGTCAGAGCACCCTTGGGTGGCCATTCAGCCTTTGTTTAATAAGCCTCCAACACATTTAATCACTACAGATGTGTAGTACTCATGTTGTTCAAGTGTTTGTTCCATTATAACTTTTATAATTTGCACAATTTGTTTATCGAGTTGCAATAATTACCACTAAAATGGATCAGTTTCTAATTCAAGAAAGAAAATCTGGTTTTTTTAGTATTATTTTTATTGTACTTTTATAATATTTATAGTGAAAGTGGGAGAAAACATAAAATTGCAGAGATAGTCAGAAAGAAAAGAGAGAATGGAGAAGAAGAAGAAAAGTGTTAAAAGTAAAAAAAACAAAAACAAAACAAAAACAGGGGTGAGTGACTTCCCAAAGTCTTTGAGAATATAGCTTTTCTGTCACTGGTTGCAGATTCTTCGTTGATTATGCCAGTTTGGCTTCCTTTGTGTCTCTTTTTCAAATGTTGGATAAGTCTATCATTAATGTAATTTTTCTGTTTAAAATAAAGTCCTTAAATCCAGGCCAATTCGTCTTCTTTTGTGTTACTTTCAATCTTTGGGACAGGCTGTCCATTTGGATTATATCAAATACTTTCAAAATCCATTCTTCAGTATTTGGTATTTTATTTTGTTTCCATACTTTAGCTAGGATTAATCTGGCCGCAGTGCTCAATAAAAAGAACATTTTGTCCTGGTTTTACATTTAGTTTTGCGCTTGAGATACGGAGGAGGTACTTACTTACTTACTTAGGCGATCCCTCGTTGGATCGAGTAAGATGGTCTTCCATTATGGGTTTCCCTGTGGGTCCGCATGTGGCTGTGGAGCCCTATTCTTACTTGGACGAGTAAGATGGTCTTCCATTATGGGTTTCCCTGTGGGTCCGCATGTGGCTGTGGAGCCCTATTCTTGCTCTGCATCTTCTTCCGCAGTGAGGGCATTGGTTTCCAGGTGGAAGGCAGTCCCGGTCGGGGTTGGCTTGACGCGTCTTCCTCCTGGCACATTTCTCTCTTTCACCCTCCACTCGTGCCTCCTCGAATTCTGCAGCACTGCTGGTCACAGCCGACCTCCAGCTGGAGTGGTCAAGGGCCAGGGCTTCCCAGTTCTCAGTGTCTATGCCAGAGTTTTAAAGGTTGGCTTTGAGGCCATCTTTATATCTCTTTTCCTGTCCACCGACATTCCGCTTTCCATTCTTAAGTTCAGAGTAAAGCAACTGCTTTGGGAGACGGTGGTCAGGCATCCGGACAACGTGGCCGGCCCAGCGGAGTTGATGTTGGAGGACCATCGCTTCAATGCTGGTAGTCTTTGCTTCTTCCAGCACACTGACGTTTGTCCGCTTGTCTTCCCAGGAGATTTGCAGGATTTTCCGGAGGCAGCGCTGATGGAATCGTTCTAGGAGTTGCATGTTGGGAGGACAATAGCTTTATAGACAAGCACCTTGGTATCCCTACGGTTGTCCCGGTCCTCAAACACTCTCTGCTTCATTCGGGAAAATGCTGCACTTGCAGAGCTCAGGCGGTGTTGTATTTCGGTATCGATGTTGACTTTGGTGGAGAGGTGGCTGCCAAGGTAGCGGAAAAGGTCAACATTTTCTAATGCTACACCATTAAGCTGTATCTCTGGCATCGGAGGAGGTACCTGGCATCGGAGGAGGTACATGGTGTCTGGGGGAAATTTGTTTTTAATATTTTTTGGGTTAGAAAGTGTATTTCCTTCCAATACTTTTTAATTTTTTTACAAACCCACCATTGGTGGAAAAAGGTCCCTATTTCCTTTCCGCATTTCCAACAGGTGTTTAAGGTACCTTTATTAAATTTAGCTAATTTTACAAGGATATAATACCATCGGAATTGCATTTTGTACCTATTCTCTCGTAATTCAGTGTATTTTATTTTAGTATTCCAAATTTCTTCCCATTGTTTTGTAAGTATATTATGTTCTATGTCCATTGCCCATTTTACTTGGCAATCTTTTATCTGTTCTTCTTCTGTTGTCCATTTTAGAAGTTGTTGGTACAGAAGCCTTATTAAAAAAAATTCTTTTTGCATGATTGTTTCCCAGAGGCCTTGATCTTGACTAAAACCAATCTTTGCATCTTCCTTATATCCTTGGTGAATTTGGAAATATTAGAACCATGTTAATTTTTTATTTAATTGTTTAATCTCTTCGAATGGTTTCAATATTCGTTTTTATTGTATGTTTTTTTTTAGTATTTGTTAATAGGTTAACCAATTCCCTTCAGCCAATTCTTTTTTGTGTCTGGCCTCTGCAGGGGAAATCCACATTGGGGTTTTGCTTTATTTATTTGTTGTTTTATTTCTTTGTCATGCCAGAGCAACCAGTCCATTATATTACATTTCTAACAGAACAAAGCAAACAAACAGACTAAATACAAAACTTGTGAGTTTGGTAGTTGGTTAAATGTCCTTTGACCAGTATCTGGCCACTTGGAGTGCTTCTGGTGTTGCTGCAAGAAGGTCCTCCATTGTGCATGTGGCAGGGCTCAGGTTGCATTGCAGCAGGTGGTCTGTGGTTTGCTCTTATCCACACTCGCATGTCGAGGATTCCACTTTGTGGCCCCATTGCTGAAGGTTGGCTCTGCATCTCGTGGTGCCAGAGCGCAGTCTGTTCAGCGCCTTCCAAGTCGCCCAGTTTTCTGTGTGCCCAGGGGGGAGTCTCTCATTTGGTATGAGCCATTGATTGAGGTTCTGGGTTAGAGCCTGCCACTTTTGGACTCTCGCTTGCTGGGATGTTCCAGCGAGTGTCTCTGTAGATCTTAGAAAACTATTTCTTGATTTAAGTCATTGATGTGCTAGCTGATACCCAAACAAGGGATGAGCTGGAGATGTCTCTGCCTTGGTCCTTTCACTATTGGCTGCTACTTCCCGGCGGATGTCAGGTGGTGCAATACCGGCTAAGCAGTGTAATTTCTCCAGTGGTGTAGGGCGCAGACACCCCGTGATAATGCGGCATGTCTCATTAAGAGCCACATCCACTGTTTTAGTGTGGTGAGATGTGTTCCACACTGGGCATGCATACTCAGCAGCACAGTAGCACAGCGCAAGGGCAGATGTCTTCACTGTATCTGGTTGTGATCCCCAGGTTGTGCCAGTCAGCTTTCGTATGATATTGTTTCTGGCACCCACTTTTTGCTTGATGTTCAGGCAGTGCTTCTTGTAGGTAAGAGCACGGTCCAGAGTGACTCCCAGGTATTTGGGTGCGCTGCAATGCTCCAGTGGGATTCCTTCCCAGGTGATCTTCAGAGCTCGGGATGCTTCTCTGTTCTTGAGATTAAAGGCACATGTCTGTGTTTTAGATGGATTAGGGATCAGCTGGTTTTCCCTGTAGTAGGCAGTAAGAGCATGCTATTTATTAGAGATGCTCTAATATAATGGTCATTGAAAAAAGAAAGAAAATCTGTTGATGATGCTTGTGATGAACCCCATGGAACGACTAAGGAGGAAACAACCCAAGAATCAAGTGTAGGACGTAAGAAGCATAAAGGGAAAATTCCCAACCTTGTTTATACAGTAAAGATTATATAGCATACAATTACTTTTTATAGATAGATAGAGCGTTTGGACTACTGCAACGCTCTCTACGTGGGGTTGCCTTTGAAGACGGCCCGGAAGCTCCAACTAGTCCAACGTTCGGCAGCCATGATACTAACGGGAGCGGAGCGCAGGGAGCATACAACTCCTCTGCTGCACCAGCTCCACTGGCTGCCGATCTGCTACCGGGCTCAATTCAAAGTGCTGGCGTTGGCCTTTAAAGCCCTAAACGGTTCTGGCCCAACTTACCTATCCGAACGTATCTCGGCCTATCAGCCCGCCAGGACCCTAAGATCTTCTGGGGAGGCCCTGCTCTCTATCCCGCCTGCTTCACAGGGCCTTTTCTGTGGTGGCCCCGCGGCTATGGAACGCCCTGCCCTTGGAGGTAAGATCAGCCCCTTCATTGATGATATTCCGAAGAAGATTGAAGACCTGGATGTTTAAGCAGGCATTTGGTTAACCCAATGCAACGAATGGTAACTGACTAAAGGACTGGCAACATGGATGACGAACTGGATCACGTTTTTAGTTAAGAGTCGAACTGGATTGGTATTGATGTATGAATTGTGTTTTTATGTTTTTTATGTTTTTTATGCTTTTAACTGTATACTGTTGATTGTTATATTATGTTGTAAACCGCGTTGAGTCGCCGGCTAGGCTGAGAAACGGCGGTATATAAATATAGCAAATAAATAAATAAATAAATAAATGTAACTCTTATAAAGGGTTGGTTTAACCTCCAGTTTGCTAGTCCAACTGAAAAGCTGTGTCATGAAAGGATGCATGTCACTAATAATAATAATAATAATAATAATACAAAATAATAATATGAAATCCAGCATATAGATCTCGTTTGCTGTGACATACTGTGCTTTTGTGTCAGTAAAATAATAATAATAATAATAAACAACTTTATTTATACCCCGCCACCATCTCGGAGCAGCTTACATGAGGCCAAGCTCAGCGATACATTACAGCAACATAAAATATAAACAACAAAATAACATCACAATAAAATAAATAAACCAATCAAGTAAAATAAACAGTACAAAATAACATAGTGAAAAATAAAACACCGTGGGCGGGCCAAATGCACAGCATAAAATGATAAATCACTGGATGAGATAGCAATGAAAAGGTACATTTGTGGAGGAGGAGCTCATAGGGGACACAAAAGGTTTGGAAAGCTCTGGCTCTGTAGGATTTAATAGTTACATTTCTCTTTCCACTCTCCTTTCATCTTTCCATACCTTTAGTATTGATCCTTCCTTTCTACAAATCTAGGGCCTGCTTTCGAGATAAAGAGAATTGTTATTGTCTGCCTTCAAGTCAATTCCAAGCCATGGTCACCTTAGGGCTCTATCACAAGTTCTCTTTGGAAAGAATTTTCCAAAAGATAGTTAGACCTTAGATATAGATACAGATATCGATATCAATATAGATATAGATGGGGGCCGCAGTGGCGCAGCAGATTAAACCAGTAAGTTGTAGAAGGTCGGCACTTTCAATCCGTGGGAAGGGGTGAACTCCTGTTGTTAGCCCCAGCTTCCTCCAACTTCGCAGTTTGAAAACACAAATGTGAGTAGATCGGCAGGAAGGTAACAGCAGTCATGCCGGCCACATGACCTTGGAGGTGTCTACGGACAACGTTGGCTCTTCAGCTTAGAAATGAAGAGGAGCAGCACCCCCCCCCCCCCCAAGAGTCGGACACAACAAGACTCAATGCCAGGGGGAAACCTTTACCTATAGATATTTTCGCAGATGCCATACATCATTGCAAGCCTCAGAATTTTTCTTAGGGTGGATCTATACTACCCTATATTCCAGGATATGAACCCAGATTATCTGCTTTAAATTGGATTATATGGGTTTACACTGCCAGATAATCTGGGATAAACAGATGGATCAGATCCTGGGATATAATGCAGTGTAGATCCAGCTTTATATTCAGTTTGTACCAACTCATTGTATGAACAAAGGAGTCTGTCAACAGTTTCATCTTTTCCTTTACAGAGACGACATTTATTATCTGTAGTTTTTTCAATATTATTTTCAAATATCTGCCTTGATGCTATTTGTCTGCATTGTTGTCATCTTAACGTTTTATTGATAGATGCATTCCAAAACACTCCAGAATTGTCTACCTGAGTGGCTGAGAAAGTATCTCCTTTGCCATCTGATAATTCAAGATACATTAACTCTGTTATGTGTACAAAATTATTAAACATATCGTGTACAAAATGACCTTCAGGCTATGTGTATGGCACAACCATGAAACATAAGTCGACATAGGGACCACCAAACGCAGCATTGCCCGAACACGAATCAAGGAACATGAAAGGCACTGCAGACTACTCCAACCAGAGAAATCAACCATAGCAGAGTACCTGATGAACCAGCCTGGACACAGTATATTATTTGAGAACACAGAAATGCTGGACCACACCAACAACCACCATGTCAGACTACACAGAGAAGCCATTGAAATCCACAAGCATGTGGACAATTTCAACAGAAAGGAAGAGACCATGAAAATGAACAAAATCTGGCTACCAGTATTAAAAAACTCTAAAATTACAACAGCAAAACAGCAGAGAGGAAACAATCAGGCACATCTTAACACCTCTCAATAAAACATTTTCCCAGGCTCAGCCAGGCCTTCAAATGCTAATGAAGGTGGTCAGTTGAAACATTCACACCTAGCTCCAGCAGAGAAGAGCTCTGTGCCCCACCCCAGCCATTCCACAGATATATAAACCCATTGTCCTAATTCCAACAGACCTCACTACCTCTGAGGATGCTTGCCATAGATGCAGGCGAAATGTCAGGAAAAAATGCCTCTAGAACATGGCTCTATAGCCCGAAAAAACCCACAAGAACCTAGTGATTCCAGCCATGAAAGCCTTCGACAAACCATGAAACATTTTGTCTGTTTGTGCAGATGCAAGTATTCCAAAACACGTCTGGTTCTAATCATTTTGGATAAACAAATATACATGTGTTCCAAAGTGGAGACTCACACTTCAAACTACATTCTTCTTTTCTCCTGATCCGCAAAGCGTCTTACTAAGGAAATCGGATTAAAGGACCTTCCTATTGCTTGAATGAAGGAATCCCAGTCTGGGGTAAAAGTATACATCCAAATGAAATAAATAAATGGAAGAAATAATGGCATGCAAATTTTATATTGACCAGCTGTACTCATATTTTGCTTATATAAGCAGTATGTTGCAGGTGACTTGGCAGAGAAGGTGTAGCTATTTATTTTGCAGAGTCCCTTGGATATTCGCAGCCTCCAGCAAAAGTCTGGGCTTTTGGGATCCACTTGCCTGGGAGGCTGAGAGATGGGGCTGGAGATACCTCTATGGCAGCGGAGGGTCCGGCAGGCCATTGGCTCCCTTTGATCTCTCCATAGGCGACAAAGCGGCTGGTGGCCAAAGGGTCACATCAAGGGCTGGCCGGCCTTATCTCTGTTGCTGCCTCCCTTGCATTGGTTCAGCAAAAGGGCAAAAAGAGGATGGGCAGAAGGCATTGCGCACCTGAAGAAAGTGGCATTTCAGGGCAGGTAAGGTGAAGGGTTCCATTCCCTGTCTGGTCATGGAAACCCATCAGGTAGACTTGGGCAGGTGTCACTCTCTAAGCCACACAGAGGAAGGTAAGGGCAAGTTGTCTATCAGTTTATGGCAACTCCATGTATTTTGTGGATAAGGAATAGGCAGATACAGTTTGGCCACTTCCTTCCTCTGAAATAGAGCCTGCCCATCCAAGAACAACCCAGGGCTGGCCCTGCTTAGCTTCCAAGGTTAGACAAGATTGAGTTCCTTGAATGTCTCCCATCAAAGTACAAACCAAGGCTGACCCTGCTTAGCTTCTAAGACTAGACCCAAGCACCTGATGGTTTCCCATCCAAATGCCAACCAGGATGGACCCTGCTTAGCTTCTGGGACTAAATGGGATCCAAGATCTTGACTGTCTACCATCCAAATGCTAATCGGGCTGACCCTGCTTAGCTTCCAAGACTAGACCTCAGCGATGTTTCTTTCAGCCATATTGTTTTATATTACATCCCGATTAGATTACTGCAACACACTCTACGTGGGGTTGCCTTTGAAGACTGTTCGGAAACTCCAACTAGTCCAGCGAGAAGCAGCCAGATTGCTCACCGGAGCGTCATACAGGGAGCATACCACCCCCCTGTTGTGTCAGCTCCACTGGCTGCCGATCCAGTTCTGAGCACAATTCAAAGTGCTGGTTTTGACCTGCAAAACCCTATACGGCTCCGGCCCAGGGTATCTGTCCGAACGGATCTCCCTCTACGTCCCACCCTGGAATCTAAGATCTTCTGGGGAGGCCCTGCTCTCGACCCCGCCTCTATCACAAGTGAGGTTGGCAGGGACAAGGAGCAGGGCCTTCTCGGTGGCGGCCCCCCACCTGTGGAATTCGCTCCCCGGGGAAATCAGATCAGCGACATCACTCCTTTCCTTCAGGAAAAAACTGAAAACTTGGATCTGGGACCAGGCATTCGGACAATCGGGCAGATAAAGAAAGGACTTTGACAATGGCCAGGAAATTACTAATGGAATGGAAATCGGAACTCTGAAATCCTTACGCTGAGCATGTGAATTGTTTATATGATGTGTTGTATATTGATGTTTGATTGTTTTAATTGTGATAATTGTTTTAACTATGGTGTTTTGTACATTATGTGTAATTTGTATAGGCATCGAATCGTGCCTTTTTTGTAAGCCACCCTGAGTCCCCCCTCGGGGGTTGAGAAGGGCGGGGTAAAAGTACCCGAAATAAATAAATAAATAAATAAATATTGCTTTCAATTGTGTTGTTATTTGTTTTATCGGATGTTTTAATTGGTTAAAGTGTTTTACATGTGTGTTTTAATTATAAACTTGGGCGTGCCCCTTGTAAGCCGCCCCGAGTCTCCTAGGGGAGATGGTTGGTGGGGTATAAAAATAAAGTTATTATTATTATACTATAGACCCAAGCACCTGATGGTCTCCCATCCAAATACCAACCAGGATGGACCCTGCTTAGCTTCGGAGACTAAATGGGATCCAAGATCTTGATTGTCTCCCATTCAAGTGCTAACCTTTACCCTGCTTAGCTTCCAAGGGTAGACAAGATTTAGTTCCTTAGATGTCTCCCATCCAAGTACAAACCAGCATTGACCCTGCTTAGCTCCCAAGACTGGACGCAAGAACCTAAAGGTATCCCATCCAAATACCAACCGGGATAAACCTTGCTTAGTTTCTGAGACTAAATGGGATCCAAGATCTTGACCATTTCTCATCCATGTAATAACCAGGCAGGGGCGGCTCAACCCATTACGCAAAGTAAGCATTTGCAGTATAGTTGATTTTGCCCAGAGGCGCTCTTGAGGCGCTCTTGGGGGAAAACAGACCTTCACATATGCGAGTTGTAGTTACTGGGATGTATAGTTCACCTACAATCAAAGAGCATTCTGAAGTCCACCAATGATGGAATTGAACCAAATATGGCACACAGAACTCCCACGACGAACAGAAAATATATATCAGTGATTGGTTGGGGGGGGGGGGGGGGGGGCAAAATACTGTTTGCTTACTGTTGAAAATTACCTAGGGCTGCCTCTGTAACCAGGCCTGACACTTCTTAGCTTCCAAAAGTAGACACATTGACATTCTTGACCATCTCCAATCCATTTAAGTACTAATTGGGACTGACTATACTTAGCTTTCAAGAGTAGGCAGGATCTGGCGCTTTTCGGATATGAAGGCCTGTCAATCACACTCTCTCAGCCTTAAAGGAAGGCAAAGGCAACTCCCTCTGAACAAATTTTACCAGGAAAACCCCATGACAGGGTTGCCATGCATTGGAAAGCACCTCGAGGGCACTCAAAAGACAGCAAGGATGAATGGGGAGGAATTAGTTTTCCCAGCCTCTCATCTGTTCCAAAAGGAAAGGACAAGAAAGAGATCAAAGCAAAACTTAGTTATCCCCATGTGCCATCAAGCTAGCTTGGACATCTGAGCACTCCCAAGAACTCCATTCAAAACCTTGCAAAATCCAGGGCTTTTTTAATTCAATCAACCCCTCAATAATATGGACTTCTGGGTATTTGTAGGTTTTTCGGGCTATATGGCCATTTTCTAGAAGCATTCTCGTCCTCACTACCTCTGAGGATGCCTGCCAAAGATGCAGGCGAAATGTCAGGAGAGAATGCTTCTAGAACATGGCCATACAGCCCGAAAAACCTACAACAACCCAATGATTCCAGCCATGAAAGCTTTTGACAATATGGACTTCTTTGGAAAACCCATCTCTTGACCACAATCTTTAATCATCCCAGTTAGATCTCCCAGATCTCAGGGCCTGAGTCTCCTTTGAGAGAAGGAAAAGGGATATAATGATGATGATGAAGATGATGATGATAATAATTGCAAAGACTGGCACAAGCCAGTAAAGGTGGTCCCAGTGATGATCGGCACACTGGGTGCAGTGTCTAAAGACCTTGGCCTGCACTTAAACACAATCAGCGCTGACAAAATTACCATCTACAGTTACAAAAGGCCACCCTACTGGGATCTGCATGCATTATTCGCCAATACATAACACAGTCCTAGACACTTGGGAAGTGTCCCATGTGTGATCCAATAAAACAGCCAGCATAGTGATTTTGTTTGCTGTGTACCAGTTTTGTGATGATGATGATGATGATAATAATAATAATAATAATAATAATAATAATAGCAAGGAAGCTAATGAAACCATGGACCATATCCTCAGCTGCTGCAAGAAAATCGCACAGATGGACTACAAACAAAGTCACAACTCTATGGCCCAAATGATTCACTGGAACTTATGTCACAAGCAGGGGCGGCTCGTCCATTACGCGAAGTAAGCGGTCGCAGAACACTTTTTTTTTGCCAGGGGCGCAGAGGCGCCTCTGTAAATGCCCCTCGACCACCACTTGAGGAGTGCCCCCTCAGCTCACAACAGCCCTAGCAGTCCGGGGGGAGCCTCGGCTTTCTTGCCTCACTGCTGGGCGATCCTCTTCCCAAAGGGGCCGAGCCCTTGAGCCTTGCCTAGCCCCTCTCGATCCTGCTCCACCCGGCCACCGGGTGCGCGAGCAGAGCCGGCGCTCAATCGTTCTCCGCATTCGATCCCTTCCCCATGACCGGCTCCCTTTCCCGATCCCCGGCGCTCCACCCGCCTCCTCTCCTCTCCCCAATCCGCGGGTGGGCCAAAGGGCGGAGCCGCCACGCCTGGCCCGCTTCGGGTCTGGAGGCGTGTCTGAAGATCCCAGCGTGCGCACCAAAAGTTGCCTCTTCTCCTGACTTTCTCTTCAGCCATTGGGACCAAGAGAGAGAGAGAGAGAGAGAGAACCCCGCCGGCTGGAGATATCTCCCACCTCCGCTCCCTCCTTTGTTTTTGCGCCTACCTTCAGGAAAGGTTGGCATCTCCACCTCTCTCTCTCTCTTCAGGCACGCCTCCAGACCCAATGCGGCCCAGTCAAGGGAGCAAGTGTGGCAAGTGTAGTTACTGGGATGTATAGTTCACCTACAATCAAAGAGCATTCTGAACTCCTACGTCGAACAGAAAATATATATCAATGATTGGTTGGGGGGGGGGGGCAAAAAACTTTTTGCTTACCGTTGAAAATTACCTAGGGCCGCCTCTGGTCACAAGTACTATCTGTCAGCAGTAAAGAATTGGTGGGATCATAAACCTGCAAAGGTAATGGAAAATGAACACGCAAAAATACTGTGGGACTTTTGAATCCAGACTGACAAAGTTTTGGAACACAATACAACAGACATCACGATTGTGGAAAAGAAAATTTTGGATTATTGATGTCAGCATATCAGGTGACAGCCGCATTGAGGAAAAACAAGAGGAAAAACTCAGCCGTTATCAAGACCTCAAAATCGAACTGCAAAGGCTCTGGCATAAACCAGTACAGGTGGTCCCAGTGGTTATGGGCACACTGGGTGCCGTGTCAAAAGATCTCAGCCGGCATTTGGAAACAATAAACATCGACAAAATCACGATCTGTCAACGGCAAAAGGCCACCGTACTTGGATCTGCGTGCATCATTTGAAAATACATCACACAGTCCTAGACGCTTGGGAAGTGTTCGACTTATGATTTTGTGATATGAAATCCAGCATATAGATCTCGTTTGCTGTGACGTACTGTGTTTTTGTGTCAATAAAATAACAACAACAACAACAATCTATATAAATAAAAATGTAATGTTCATTTGTGGGATTAACAGAACTCAAAAACCACTGGGGGAATTGACACCAAATTTGGACACAAGACACCTAACAACCCAATGCATGTCCTTCACTCAAAAAAATTGATTTTGTCATTTGGAGTTGTAGTTCCTGGGATTTATAGTTCACCTACAATCAAAAAACATTCTGAACCCCACCAACGATGGAATTGAGCCAAACTTGGCACACAGTTCTCCCATGACCAACAGAAAATACTGAAAGGGATTGGTGGGCAGTGTCCTTTGGTTTTGGAATTGTAGTTCACCTACATCCAAAGATGACTGTGGACTCAAACAATGATGGATCTGGACCAAACTCTACACAAATACTCAATATGCCCAAATGTTAACACTGGTAGAGTTTGGGGAAAATAGAATCTTGACATTTGGGAGTTGTAGTTGCTGGGATTTGTAGTTCACCTGCCATCAAAGAGCACTCTGAACCCAGCCCACAGTTGATTTGCACCAAACTTGGCACATTACCTGCATGTCCAACATTGAATACTGGTGGGGTTGGAGGGGCTGTTTATGAATTCACCAAAATTTTTGAAACACCAAAAATGGAGAGAAGGACAGACAGAGAGATCTTCAGCTTTTTCTTCCAAAAGGGTTCCTAAGACCCTCAGAAGTATGTGTTTTCTGATAGATCTTGGCGACCCCTCTGAAACCTCCCTTGTGACCCCCCCATCTAGGGGTCCCGACCCCCAGGTTGAGAAACACTGGTGCAGATGCACCCATAGGATCATTTCCGATTTGTGGTGGCCCTTTGGTGAACCAAATATGGGATTTTCATGGTAAATGTTGTTCAGAGATGGGCTGGCTATGCTTCTCTATAAGGCTATGAGAATGTGACTTGTAGTTTAACCTAGGCACGTCTTCCTGTTTCTTGCTATGAACAATAAACTGGCCGTGAAGCAACCTGCGGCAATAGCGAGTCAAGAACACACTGATTAATTTCCATACTTCATAATGCAAATGAACGATTGCCAAATAATGATCCTTCTAGCAATCTTGTTACGTGCTGCAGGATTAGAAACAATTTCTTCATGCAAAACATTAGATCATCTAATACAACTGTGGATATGGTTTATATAACTAGCAGGAAATCTAACATATAAATTAGCAAGAGAAAAACCGAACTGGACACACTTGAAGAAACTGGGAATCCCTTTGTTATACTCTTATTTTTTATGAACTCTGAAATTAGATGTCCATCTGATCAAACTCATTTTTGGGGAAATTTTCAGAACATTAAGGGGTAAGAAAGAGGGAACCCAGGGTGCATCTACACTGTAGAATGAACACAGTTTTTTCCCACTCTTAACGGACATAGTTCAATGCTACGGAACCCTGGGAGTTGTAGTTTTACAAGGTTTTTAGCCTTCTCTGCCAAAGAGTTCCATAGCAATGGGGTCTGTATTCCTCCACTTTTGAGTGTTCTTGCAGTTTAGATCATGTCATGTGATATTTTAGCATTGACATTTTTAGCCCATTCCTTCGATATTCCCAAATTGGACCATCGGTGGTTGTAGGACAGGGTTTCAAGCACAACGTAGCTCCAGTGATAGTTAATTAGTTATTTACATTCTGCAAGGGAAAGATGGAGACATTGTTTACCACGTTGGAGACCAGGAAGTGGTCCAGAAATTATAGGAATCCCGTTGGAGTTCCAGAGTTGATGCCTCTCCCCATTTTAGGGACACTCTTTCCTTGGCGATGGAATCCATTCCCAATAGTCAGCCCTTTCGACAAAGATGTCTGGTGTTTTCCTAATCGGGCTTCAAATCATCCATCCAGGAAGAGGTTTCTTTCTTTGCGCAAAGGCCGAACTGATTCATTTGCATAAGCATCGTTTGGTGGCATGGCATTCAACTCCCAATTAAGCATTAGGAAGCCAGGGAAGAATGTGGTGGGTTGTCCTCTATCTAGGAACACTTCATGATGCATCACGAGGGAGAGATATTTAGCATTCACAACTGTACAGACTGACCTATTTTCAGGGTTCAAGCAAGCTGGGCTTCCAATATTTCACAGGATAAAACTGGAGCACAGTTGTCCATAAGGAAAAATGCCAGTTTTCTCTTGCATGAGCCTACTGGGAAAGTCAGGATTGCAACCAGGATCCCATAGCATTGTGTCAAACTGTGTTAACTCTATAGTGTGGATGCACCCTGAGTCATGAAACATAGGAGAACTCCACTGAATGTCTGGGGAAATGTAATTGGTTTAAATTGCATACTGAGTGGTATTAAAAGAGAAACGCAGAAAGTATTGCAAAATTGGAGGGCCACCACTGAGTAGGCATTGTTATTGGTCATCATCTGCCTAAATGTAGATATACCTATATTCTTCCAAACTTAGCATATCAAAACCAGGATACTTGTGGCTCAGAAAGAGTTCAATATTCAGTCAAGGTGGGGACATAACCAGTAAGCAAAGACATTCAAGATATGAAAGGTCAAAACAGTTTGCTTTTGCTGGAATCTACTGGAAAGAACAAAATTCGACCATCTCCTTTCTCCCCTGTTGAGATATCTGAGTGCAAACTGAATTTTGCATTTTGGAACCAGTTTGCAAAAGGCTGAGGACAGAGGCAGAGGAGAACAGAGAAACCAGGGCATTTAAAAAGCAGTTTTATTTGTCGTGTCAGAGCAACCAGTCCATTATATTACATTTCTAACAGAACAAACAGACAAATACAAAATTTGTGAGTTTGGTAGTTGGTTAAATGTCCTTTGACCAGTATCTGACCACTTGGAGTGCTTCCGGTGTTTCTTCAAGAAGGTCCTCCATTGTGCATGTAGCAGGGCTTAGGTTGCATTGCAGCAGGTGGTCAGTGGTTTGCTTTTCTCCACACTCGCATGTCGAGGATTCCACTTTGTAGCCCCATTTCTGAAGGTTGGCTCTGCATCTCGTGGTGCCAGAACGCAGTCTGTTCAGTGCCTTCCAAGTCGCCCAGTCTTCTGTGTGCCCAGGAGGGAGTCTCTCATTTGGTATCAGCCATTGGTTGAGGTGCTGGGTTTGAGCCTGCCACTTTTGGACTCTCGCTTGCTGAGGTGTTCCAGCGAGTGTCTCTGTAGATCTTAGAAAACTATTTCTAGATTTAAGTCGTTGACGTGCTGGCTGATACCCAAACAGGGGATGAGCTGGAGATGTCTCTGCCTTTGTCCTTTCACTATTGGCTGCTACTTCCTGGCGGATGTCAGGTGGTGCAATACCGGCTAAGCAGTGTAATTTCTCCAGTGGTGTAGGGCGCAGACACCCCGTGATAAGGCGGCATGTCTCATTCAGAGCCACATCCACTGTTTTAGTGTGGTGAGATGTGTTCCACACTGGGCATGCATACTCAGCAGCAGAGTAGCACAGCGCAAGGGCAGATGTCTTCTCTGTATCTGGTTGTGATCCCCAGGTTGTGCCAGTCAGCTTTCGTATGATATTGTTTCTGGCACCCACTTTTTTGCTTGATGTTCAGTAGAACATGAGACATGAGAGAAGGGGACATGAAAGAAGCCTCCTCGCAGGATTGCAAGACATCCGGGCATCCCCTGGACAACGTCTTTGTAGACGGCTGATTCTCTCGCCACAGAAGCGACCAGCATGTAAGCAAGCAAGCTAAAAAGCAGTTGAAAAAGTGGGATGACGGAGGATTAATCATGAATATCCCTGACAAGTCAGGACTGTTGAAGGATAGGAAACTGGAGTCCTGTGAGACCCTTGAGAGAAAAATATGGAACATAAATCCAAAGAAATATATATTATGCTTTAACACTCTAGTTTCTCCTCTTTATAGGGAGGGAGAACGGCTTGTCAGTCCCCTGTGGTGAAAGTTTTGGAAACTGCAAAAACCAAGTAGAGTTTTGGCTGAAATGTGAACTACAACTCCCAGCATGTTGCCTGGATAGTGTGATCCAAACAAGCACATTTGCCCAGCTCTGGCTTTGGGGCCTGCAGGACAACACAGGATCTGCTGGGCTGCATCAGATAAATGTTTTCAGCCCTATCGTCACACATGTTCCAGTGGTTCCAAAGTGCATTAATTCTACAATGGAGATGGATGCACTTTCAGAGATGTTGTGACAATATGGCAACATTGTGTTGTTATTCCCTTGTTGTGGAATATTATCCTGAACCTCATCCTGCTTGGTTCCTATCTCATTTGAATACACATACTTTAAAAAAGCAAACCACCTCTGAGTGAAGAAATCTTTGTACAAATCAGAAGGGAGACAAGCCCATGGATGTCCTTGTTGGGCAACTCCGGTGCACATCTGGATGCACATTTGAATGAATATCTGATTTATGTTTGCATGGATGCTGAGATATTGAGGGCAACGGAAGCAAAAGTGTGGAAATAAAGGGGCAGATTTCACGCCTTCCACATGAGCTCCTACAGTGCATCTACACCAGTGGTTCTCAACCTGTGGGTCCCCAGGTGTTCTGGCCTACAACACTCACCAGCTGTTAGGATTTCTGGGAGTTGAACGCCAAAACACCTGGGGACCCACAGGTTGAGAACCACTCATCTACACTGTGGAATGAATTCAGCTTGACATCACTTTAATTGCCATGATTCAATACTATTGGATCATTTGCGCTATTTTTTGACAAAGAGGTCTGGTGCCTCACCAAACTACAAATCCCAGGATTCTGTAGCACTGAGCCATGACAGTTAATGCAATATCAAACTATATTCATGTTGGAGCATGTAAAAATTAGTTGGTGATTGTGTTAACTGAAAATGCAAAGCATAAAGCTGATTGGTTGGGCCACGTCCGGGGAGCTAGCTGAGCCTGGGAGTTTTGGCAACAGTTACATTTTTAAGTTTGAGCTGTGCAGGAGCTTGCACAGAAAGAGACAGTTCTTGCTTCGTGAGCTGCTGGAAGGAGATCTTCCACATGGACACCGAAATACTATTTAAATCTCTCTCAAAGGACATTGTGTGCATCAATGCAACTGTTCATGTGATTGTATATATCAGCGGTCCTCAAACTTTTTAAACAGAGGACCAGGTCACAGTCCCTCAAACTGTTAGAGGGCCGGATTATAATTTGAAGGAAAAAAAAGAATGAATTCCTGTGCACATTGCACATATTTTATTTGTAATGTAAAAACACTTTAAAAATATAATAATTAACATGAAGAACAATTGTAACAAATATAAACTTACTAGCTGTGCCCTGCCACGCGTTGCTGTGGCCTATAGTAAAACTTATCAAAGTTGAGGTAGATATCTGGACTATTATGAAAGAGAGGTCCCTACCTATTCCTTCCCCCTTTTCCTCCCCCTTTCTCTACTTTCTTCCTTCTCTACCTCTTTTTTTTTTCCTTCTTTCACTACTTGGTTTCATCCTTCTCTCTTTCCTTCATTCCCTCCCCCTTCCTTCCTTTGCCTTTCTTCCCTCCCTGTTTGCTTCCTTCTTTCACTTTTTATTTCCTTTTATTTCACCACCATCATAACAATAACAATAATGCAATGCATTGCCTCTGGGACCTGACACCTCTCCCATTCCCCCTAAAAGGGTCTCATAGGAACAATAGCATAATAATAATAATAGAAATAACAACCTTTACCCGCCACGTGTTGCTGTGGCCAATCTTCCCTCTTTCTCTCCTTCCTTCCTTCCTTCCTTCCTTCCATCTTTCCTTCTCCTCTTCTTTCTCTATCTCTTTCCTTCCTTCCCCCTTTTTCTTTCTCTTCTGCTGTCTCGCTTTTCTTTCCTTCCATCTTTCCTTTTCTTTCCTTTTCTTCTTCCTCTAACTTTCCTTCCTTCCCCCTTTTTCTTTACCTCCCTTTCTCTTTCTTCCTTCTTTCCTTCCTTCCTGTCTTTCCTAGATTTTGACAGGGCGGGAAGGGGCGGGGTGGGGTTTGGAGGTGGCGTGAAGTAAAAGGAGGTAAGATTGGGGTGGGGGAGTGATGGAGCGTGGGGTTGCGTGTGTGTGTGCGGCGGCGGGGGGAGTGGGGTTGCGTGTGTGTGCGGCAGCGGGGGGAGTGGGGTTGCGTGTGTGTGCGGCGGTGGGGGGAGTGATGGAGCGTGGGGTTGCGTGTGTGTGTGCGGCGGCGGGGGGAGTGATGGAGCGTGGGGTTGCGTGTGTGTGTGCGGCAGGGGGTGTGTGTGTGCGGGAAGCGGCGCGGCGGGGCTTGGAGTGGGCATGGTTTCCGCAGAGGGAACGTTGGCCGGAAGGCCATGTGCGCGCGCGATGGAACTTGCGGCTGGGCGCCAATGCGCATGCTCAGTTGTTTTGCCGTTTTGTGAGTGTGTTGTGTTGTTTTTCATTTTGAGTAGATATGTTTGTACCTTGTGGGTTTTGTTATGGGCATGGGAATTTTGGTTAGGTTTCGTTGGGGTTTTTTTGAGTTTTGTTCTTTTGCCGTTTTGTGAGTGTGTTGCTGTGTTGTTTTTCATTTTGAGTAGATATGTTTGTACCTTGTGGGTTGTGTTATGGGCACGGGGATTTTAGTTAAGTTTCGTTGGGGGATTTTTGAGTTTTGTTGTTTTGCCATTTTGTGAGTGTGTTGTTGTGTTGTTTTTCATTTTGAGTAGATATGTTTGTACCTTGTGGGTTGTGTTATGGGCACGGGGATTTTGGTTAAGTTTCGTTGGGGGATTTTTGAGTTTTGTTGTTTTGCCGTTTTGTGAGTGTGTTGTTGTGTTGTTTTTCATTTTGAGTAGATATGTTTGTACCTTGTGGGTTGTGTTATGGGCATGGGAATTTTGGTTAAGTTTCGTTGGGGGGTTTTTGAGTTTTGTTTCCTCGTTGGATGCCCCTAACAAATTTATATATATAGATTATTTCAGTGGAAAGTGTGGGTCTGCTTTTGGCTGATGAGATAGGATTGTTGTTGTTGTTGTTGTTGTTGTGTACTTTCAAGTCATTTCAGACTTAAGTTGACCCTGAGCGAGGGCCGGGAAAATGACCTTGGAGGGCCATATCTGGCCCTCGGACCTTGGTTTGAGGACCTTTGGTATATATGTTGCTCTGCATTACAAAGACTAAACTACTTGTTCTTTACTGATCATCTGTGTGGCATATTTTCTTTCTGTGGCAAGACAGTGTGTGGACTGATAAAATGTGAACTACCTGTGATTCTTCATTACACCACAATTCATTCTACAGTGCAAATTATACCTTAGGAGCCAGTCTTTGTATACAAACCGCTGGAGTTGACCTTTGCCTTCACATCTCACAGCTCATAATGGAGGGCTTCCATATCAATGGTTCCACTCTGGGTTTTGGTACAAACTTTAAACCAAAATGCTGAACACTTTGGAAACAGACTAAATCATGATTCTGGTTTTCCACTCCAGCTGTTTATGTGTGGATTAGACGGGATTTGGCTCCGATCCAGCGAACCGGTTTGATCCTTTTTAATGAGGGAGACAGAACAGCAAAGTCACAGCAACGAAGGAAGACAAAATGACACAAAGAGGCAGCAGCGTGTGACGAAAGAACTCCTCTGCCGGGTGTCCTGCAGGCATCACGTGCTCCTGTGGGGTCATTATCATGTTTTTGGGATCGCACTTCACGCTGCCCTGCCTGCCTCTCCTCCTGAGATGATCGGCTGATGCAATATCCACATACAGTTTGTGACAGCGTTTGCAAGAGAAGGGCTGCGGATCAACAAGCATCTGGCTGATCTCAGAGAAGCTGCAGAGTTCCATCATTCCACCTCATGATCTTTATCAACGATCTGGAAGTTTCGATGTTTCAGGAGGCTTCCTTTAGCTATGCCAATGGGCACACCATCCCTTCTTTTTGGGCCCAGTTCCCTCCCTCTCTGGTTCCGTACAAAATACTCATGGAAAAATAAAGTCCTCTGGTCCTCGAGGTATTTTTCTCATGTGCCTTCAAAGTCATTGCCAACTTATGGGGACCTAAAGGCAACCCTCTCATATGGCTTTCTCAGCAAGATTGGTTCAGAGTGGTTTGCCATGCGGAGTTGGTTGAGATGGCTCCAAATAAGTGGTAAATTTTACCATTGATTTATATCATTCTGAACTGCCACCAACTTCAACGTTATGGCAACCATATGAATGAGAGACCTCCAAGGCACCCTATCGTCCACAGCCCTGCGCAGGTCTGGCCCTGGCTTCTCCACTTGAGTCCATCTCTCACAAATGCCATCTTCCTCTTTTCCTATAGCCTTCTACCCTACTAAGTATCATCGTCTTTTTTGCTGAGTCCTGCCTTCTCTGAAGATGGTCTAATTATGGCCGCCTCAGTTTAGTCACCTTGGCTTCATTTGCTCTTGGGCCCATTTTTTCTGGGACTCTTGGATCAGTTCTTAAACACGCTTCTGGAATGAGCTTCATGTATTCCAATGGCTTCAAACTACAAGAGAGGAGATTCCATCTGAACATGAGGAAGAACTTCCTGACTGTGAGAGCCATTCAGCAGTGGAACTCTCTGCCCCGGAGTGTGGTGGAGGCTCCTTCTTTGGAAGCTTTTAAACAGAGGCTGGATGGCCATCTGTCAGGGGTGATTTGAATGCAATATTCCTGCTTCTTGGCAGGGGGTTGGACTGGATGGCCTGTGAGGTCTCTTCCAACTCTTTGATTCTATGATTCTATAAGTGGACTGGAACATACTTAGTCCAAATCCTTTTTTATACAGGTTTTAAACCACTTCATTGGATGTTTTGCAATAGCAGATTCCCAGATTAGTTTTTACACCTTATTTTACTTTATTGTTATTTAATATTTAATGTTTATTTTACTTGAGTGATATTTGTCTTTACTGTTCTAATGTAAATTGTCCACATGCTTCTTGTGGATTTCAATGGATTCTCTGTGTAGTCTGACGTGGTGGTTGTAAGAGTGGTCCAGCATTTCTGGGTTCTCCAATAATATGCTGTGTCCAGGTTGGTTCATCAGGTGCTCTGCTATGGCTGACTTCTCTGGTTGAAGTAGTCTGCAGTGCCTTTTGTGTTCCTTGATCGTGTCTGCATTTGGTGGTTCCTATATAGACTTGTCCACACCTCTCCATACCAGCCTTTGGGTGCATCTTGTTGTTGTTCATTCGTTCAGTCGTCTCCGACTCTTCGTGACCTCTTCGTAATGCAGTTTAATTGTCATGGAATCCTGGGAATTCTAATTTGGGGCGGCACCAGTTCTCTTTGGCACAGAAGGCTCAAGACCTTGTCAAACTACATCTCCCGTGATTCCATACTATTGAGCCATGGCTGTTCAAATTGTGCCAAACTGCATTAATCTTACAGTGTAGATTCAACCTTATATATACATCATATAGAAAGCCAGGCAGAGAGGCAAAAGCTGAATTCTATGAAACCGAGGAGTCCGTTGGTGGTCTTCCAGCTGTGGAGAGGAACAATGATCCCAGGTGGTGAATTGAGGGGTTCATGGCTATTGCTTTCTTTTGTGACAATAGCAGGCTTGTTGAATAGGCTCAACGCATGCAAAACCCATCCTCCAAGACTCTCGTCTTGGGTGTAGCCTTGCCAGTCCATACTTCTGAGTGTGCTGTTTTAGCCCTCTCCAAGAGGCCTCCCATAAAAATTGAATGGCCGCATATTAGCCCTAATTTAGGGGCTCACCTTTCCATTCAGCCAGGAACAAAAGCAACCAAAGAAGGTCCAGACAGCAGCGACCACACGCAGCAATGTGCACAGCTGCAAAACCTTCCCTGGCAATCATGTACCCCCTTCGGCAAAGTGGAAGATAGCGGAGAGGTTTATTATAAGCTTCCGTTCCTACAATTTGAGTTGGGTAGGATTTTGTTACTAAAGTAGAGTCTTGCTTATCCAACCTTCGCTCATACAATATTCTGTATTATCCAATGCAGTCTGCCTCCCGCCTGGATCCACAGTTATTTCAATACATTGCAATGTTTTGGTGCTAAATTTGTAAATACAGTAATTACTACATAATATTACTGTGTATTGAACTGCTTTTTCTGTCGATTTGTTGTAAAACATGATGTTTTGGTGCTTAATTTGTAAAATCATAATGTAATTTGATGTTTAATAGGCTTTTCCTTAACCCCTCCTTGTTATCGCTTATTATTTTCGCTTATCCAATGTTCTGCTGGCCCATTTGTGTTGGATAAACGAGACTCTACTGTATTACTATTACCATGTGTTTCACACTCTTCGTAGTGTCAGGAATGGATGTCCATCAATGATTCAGGTTCGATCCAACTGTTTAGATATGAAGTGTTGCAGCATAAATGACAATGAGGTCCTTTTAAGGCTGAATCTCTCTTATCCAAAATGCTCGGGATGAGAAATGTTTGGGATGCCTGCATTTGCACACAGGTACATCTTCCAAAAAGGCCCCAAGTCTATACATAAAATTCATTTATGTTTCATATACGTCTTATGCATGTAACCTAGAAGTCATTCTATACACAATATTTATAATAATGCGCATGAAACAAAGTGTGACTATGTTGAAAATAAAGGTGTCACAATCTCAAAGATTTTGTCTCTCATTGTCTTCTTGTTCAACAGCATTAGGGTTGTTGACCTATCTCAGTGAACTACAACTCCCAACAATGTGGGTCAGTTCCCCTCAAACCCAGTTGCTCTGAGGAGGGGGGGTCAGTGGGGTTCACAGTGCTCTTGAATGTGGGTGAACTACAACTCTTGGCATCATGGATCAATCCCCCCCAACCCATCTAGTATTAATACTTAGTCATGACGAGTCTGTGCACCAAGTCTGGTCCATCTCAATTGCTGATAGGGTTCACAGTGCTCTTCGCATATGGTAGAACTATAACTCCCATCATCCTCTATGATTGCCCGTCACCCCAACCCCTGCCAGTATTTCCAGTTGGTTATGTTGGGTCTGTGTATGCCACGTTTGCAGCAGATCTGTTGTCGGTGGGAGTCACAGTGTTCTCGGGAAGTGAGAGCTAACTTGGAAAATACAAACATACTCAAATATAAGCCGAACCGAATATAAGCCGAGGCACCTAATTTTACCACAAAAAAACCTGGGAAAACTTATTGACTCAGGTATAAGCCAAGGGGGAAACTTGCATATATAGAAACATATTTATAGATCTATAGGTCTTGCAAAGGCCACTAAACACTTCCAAGGAACAAAAATGCACATATAAAGTTAATACATTTAGATACACAGAAATCGGGCTTACAAAAGATTCCAGGGGAAATGCATATAGAAGATGAATATGCATATAGATATATACAGATAACACGGCTTGCAAAGATTTCTAGGGGTGGTGGTGGAATCTATATAATATTTGCAAGCTTTGGGGTATGCATCTGCCCAAGGAAGAACAACATTCCCTTATCTCTTTTTAAATAATAATAATAATAATAATAATAATAATAATAATAATAATGACGACTTTGGCACAGTCCAGTAAAGGTGGTCCCAGTGGTGATCAGCACACTGGGTGCAGTGCCTAAAGACCTTGGCCTGCACTTAAACACAATTACCATCTGCCAGCTGCAGAAGGCCACCTTACTGGGATCTGCACGCATTATTCGCCGATACATCACACAGTCCTATACACTTGGGAAGTGTCCGACGTGTGATCCAATACAACAGCCAGCAGAGTGATCTTGTTTGCTGTGAATTCATCTTGTTGTGTTTCTAATAATAATAATAATAATAATAATAATAATAATAATAAATCTTACAGATTTTCAAGATACTTTCTCTCTTTTTCTTCCCCTCTCACCCATGCAATCTTTTTTTCTTTCTGACTTGCAAGGGCTTCTCTACCCCTCCTTTCCCTTTTCAAAACCTCCCCCCTGCTCTTAGAAAAAAATAAGAGTTTCCAAAATGGGCAACTCAAGCTTGGAAGGAGAAGTGGGATGAGGAAGGCTTTGGAAAAGAAAACACACTGTTAAGGGAGGAGAGGGAACGATATCATATATTGCAAACAATGGCTCGGAGTGGGGGGGGGGGGGTTCAGCTGGAAAAAAGGTCTGAAAAATTCAGCATATCTTCGAGTACAGTACATACAGCCAGGGCCGTAACCAGAAAAAAATTTCAGGAGGGGTTGAAATTTTCGGGGGGGGGGGGGGGTTGAAAATTTCACGGGGGGGGGGGTTGAAACCTGCCTCCTAGCTCACGCTGAAGCAAAGAGCACAGCAGGGGGCAGAGCAGCCTTCAATAGCCTGCAGCTCCGCCCTTGTCAACCACCTCCACCAAGTCTGGCCTCCTTAATGAGAGCATTCAACGCCACGCCCCCCAACTTGGTTGCTTCACTACTGTTCTGTCGCGCGCTGGGCCTGTAAATAATTGTCTTTAGATCAGGACGTGCAACCTTTGCCCAGCGGGAAGCCAGGGGGCCTAAAGAGAAGTTCTCAGAGGTTTCCACCACAAACAGTCTTTAGATGGCTTGAGAAGTACAACAAAGTCTTTTATTAATGAACAATCAAACACAAACTTCTCTTGTCTTCAGTAAAGTTAAGCAAATGATTCCAAGCTTTTAGGCAAATGGTGAATTTCTAATCTTGCCCACGAAGGACAGGCAACTGTCTTCAATAACTTCTTCTTTAAAGGAAAATCCCCTTTTTAACTTCTTCCAGGCTGACTGTAATTTAACCCTTACTGATGTGGGCTCCGCTACCGGGTCGAACTGCGTCTCGAACGCTGAGTGGACCTACCAGCAAGGCAGTAGATGTTCTCCAGCTGGAGTTCTTTGGTCTTTCGGGCTGTTTTCCTGGAAATTCTTTGGAGACTCTTAAGACCTTTCTCCCCTGGAAGGTCTTAAGGGTTGAAGTTTTGTACAGGGGAAGCTTGCACACATCCTATACATAAGTTTACCTTGCTGAGACTAACTAAAAATGGCTCCCTTCCCTTCCCAATTGCCCTGAGCAAGGGGCGGAACCAAAACTTAACAATGATGGACAGGTGACTTGCCCTATGACTGCAACCAAAGAAGCCACCTATCTGCAGAGTCCCTGAAACCTAGGACTGCAAGCAAACATTTAATACAAAGCAAATAAAGTTGGAGCTCCTGGTAGAGCTGTACCAGAACAACTACATCGGCTATTGCTGCAAGTAATGACAGTGTGAATAAATTGCTAATATTTGCTTGAGATAGTGCTTGCAGTTCTGGAGGGACTCTTGATTTTTTGCATCTCATAGACTTAGCATGGGGATTTGGTTAACCAGTTAAAATTCATGAGTAAACCAGTTTTTTTTTTTTAAAAAAATCTGAAACATTTCGGGGGGGGGGTTGAACCCCTAACCCCCCCCCCCCTCGCTACGGGCCTGGATACAGCAGTCTCCAAGTTACAAACAGCATAGGTTCTGTTGGTTTGTTCTTAAGTTGAATTTGTTTGTAAATTGGAACAAGTACATTTTAAGTGTAACTCCAGCCACATTGGATCGCATTGGGAAGGGTGAACACCCTATTGTGTTTGTTTTTCTGTCTGTGCCGGTTCAGAAGATTTCGCCTCACTTTCTCTTCCTGTGACAATTGGATTTCAAAAAATGCAGCTTCTTGCAGAAACAAGGATTGGAGATCATGCTTTAGTGGAGATGCATTTTCCCCATCATAACTTTCCGGAGTGAATTTCCCTTCTGAGGGGAGATTTCTCTCACTTCCTGTTGTTTCAGCCCCGTTCTTAACTAGGAGTCGTTTGTAAGTCGGATGTTTGTAACTCAGGAACTGCCTGTACATACATATTTTCACATTTGTTAGATAGATAGAGAGACAGAGATAGAGATAAGCAGTACTTTGAATTGTGCCTGGAAACAGAGCAACAGTGAGTGAAGAGTTGTATGATTCCAGCGAAGACTTCATAACACATTCCTTCTGATTTCTCTGGCCTGACCCTTTTCCTCCTCCTCTGACCCCTTGTTGCCCAAAGGGCCAGGCCATAGGGGCACCCGCTTCAGGCACAAAGCTGACCAGGGCACAGAATTGGTCCCAAAGGTCATGCGATGCTATCGAAGTGGTCTGAACATGATGTTTGCTTTTCCGAGCTGAGATTTCTTTTCCAGCTTGGAAAATTCAACATGTTTCCATAGGGGCTGAATCAAAGAGGGCTAATGTTCCTAGATCAGTGTTTCTCAATCCTCCGAATGCTGCGACCCCTTAATACAGTTCCTCATGTTGTGGTGACTCCCAACCATAAAATTATTTTTGTTGCTGCTTCATAATTGTAATTTTCCTACTGTTATGAATTGTAATGTAAATATCTAATATGCAGGATGTATTTTTATTCACTGGGACAAATTTAGCACAAATACCAATACACCCAAATTTGAATTCTGGTGGAGTTAGGGGGCGATTGATTTTCTCATTTGGGAGTTGTTGCTGCTGGTATTTATAGTTCACCTGCAATCAAAGAGCATTCTGAACTCCACCAACGATGGCATTGAAGCAAACTTGGCACAAAGAACTCCCGTGACCAACAGAAAATACTGGAAAGGTTAGGTGGGCAGTGACCTTGAGTTTGGGAATTGTAGTTCACCTCCATCCAGAGAGCACTGTGGACTCAAACAATGATGGATCTGGCCCAAACTTGCCATGAATACTCAATATGCCCAAATGCAAACACTGATGGAGTTTGGGGAAAATAGACCTTGACATTTGGGATTTGTAGTTACTGGGATTTATAGTTTACCTACAATCAAAGCACATTGTGAACTCCCCCAATGATGGAACTGAACCAAACTTGGCACAAAGAACTCCCATAATCAACAGAAAATATGGAAAGGTTGGGTGGGCATTGACTTTGAGTGTGGACGTTGTAGTTCACCTACATCCAGAGAGCACTGATGGATGATGGATCTGGACCAAACTTGGCATGAATACTCAATATGCCCAAATGTGCACACTGATAGAGTTTGGAGAAAATAGACCTTGACATTTGGGAGTTGTAGTTACTGGGATTTATAGTTCACCTACAATCAAAGAGCATTCTGAACTCCACCAACGATGGAACTGAACCAAACTTGGCACAAAGAACTCCCATAATCAACAGAAAATACTGGAAAGGTTAGGTGGGCATTGACTTTGAGTTTGGACGTTGTAGTTCACCTACATCCAGAGAGCACTGATGGATGATGGATCTGGCCCAAACTTGGCATGAATACTCAATATACCCAAATGTGCACACTGATAGAGTTTGGAGAAAATAGACTTTGACATTTGGGAGTTGTAGTTACTGGGATTTATAGTTCACCTACAATCAAAGAGCATTCTGAACCTCGCCAATGATAGAATTGGGCCAAACTTCCCACACAGAATCTCCACGCCTTGAAGTGACTTGCTGGCACGAGCCTCCCTCCAGCCTCGCATGCTCTCCCTCGACCACATATGTGCACCACACTGCCATACGCCAAGCACGCCTGCTCTCCCCTCCCTGCTTGGAGTCTCAGAAACAGCCTTCCCCTTTGCTGAGAGGTTGGCCAATCACAGCAGAGGAGGGCTTTTGGTGGGAGGACTCGCTGTCTGTTTCCAAAAAGAAAGAGAAGGACAGTCGGAGAGATCTTCAACCTAGGTTCTTGTAGGTTTTTTAGGGCTATAGGGCCATGTTCTAGAGGCATTTCTCCTGACGAGGTGGTCAGCTGAAACATTCACACCTAGCTTCAGCAGAGAGCTCTTTGCCCCACCCCAGTCATTCCACAGATATATAAACCCATTTTCCTATTTCCAACAGACCTCACTACCTCTGAGGATGCTTGCCATAGATGCAGGCGAAACGTCAGGAGAAATGCCTCTAGAACATGGCCCTATAGCCTCAAAAAACCTACAAGAACCTAGTGATTCCAGCCATGAAAGCCTTCAACCTTTTCTACCAAACGGGTACCAAAGACCATCAGAAATATATGTTTTCTGATGGTCTTTGGAGCCCCCTCTGAAACCCCCTTGCGACCACCCCAGCCTTTCTCAACCCCAGGTTGAGAAAGGCTGGTGTAGACAATTGTTTGCAAATTTGACCTTTAAAACTGCATGAGAAATAATGCATGATTTATTGAATTTATACTTTGCTTTTGCACCCATGCCCAAGGTAACTATCCAAAGCTATAAACATGTTGCTGGTGAGTCAGAAAACATCTGGCCTTATTTTGAAATCATTAATGAGAGGACAAGGAGGTGTGTGCTTTTCCGGCGTGGTGCACCACAGGGCTGTGCCAAACACACCAATTATAAGGCATTGTTTTCTTTCTTTCTTTCTTTCTTTCTTTCTTTCTTTCTTTCTTTCTTTCTTTCTTTCTTTCCTTCCTTCCTTCCTTCCTTCCTTCCTTCCCCATCTCTGTTTTGGAAAGAGCTGCAATTTTGCTTGGGCTGAGTTGACAAGCCGCCTTTCCTCTCTGGAAAAGCTGACTTTGAATCCAGCCTCAGAGAATTATTATTATTATTATTATTATTATTATTATTATTACTTTATTTGTACCCCGCTAGCATCTCCCGAGGGATTCGATGCGGCTTACACAGGCCGAAGCCTCAGAACACAATACAACAATACAATACATAAAGCAAATTAAAAACAGTTAAGCAGACTAAACAATAAACAGTAACAATACAACGAGACACTATTAAAACTGGGCCGGCCAGAGTAGTGGGTACAGGACTAAAAGTGCTGATGTGGTGGGAGGAATGTAGGATTATAAAATAAGTGCAATGTGCGGTGTGCAGTAATCTTGGTTCTACTAAAGTGCTTCTAGGACTTAGTATTGGAGGTTCCTAATCTGAAAAGGCACATCGGAACAGCCAGGTTTTCAAATTCTTTCTGAAGACTGCCAAGGTAGGGGCCTGTCTGAGATCTTTTGGGAGGGCGTTCCAAAGTCGGGGGGCCACCACAGAAAAGGCCCTGTCTCGCGTCCCCACCAAGCGTGCTTGCGACGCAGGCGGGATCACGAGCAGGGCCTCTTCAGATGACCGAAGTGCACGTGTGGGTTCGTAGACGGAGATGCGCTCACGCAGGTAGGCTGGTCCCAAACCGTTCAGGGCTTTGTAGGTAAGCACCTGCACCTTAAATTGGGCTCGGAAAATAAACGGCAGCCAGTGGAGCTCCTTAAACAGGAGGGTTGACCTCTCTCTGTAATGGGCCCCAGTTAACATCCTGGCTGCTGCCCGTTGGACCAGTTGGAATTTCCGAGCCGTTTTCAAGGGCAGCCCTACGTAGAGCGCATTGCAGTAATCCAATCTAGAGGTGATCAAGGCATGGACCACCCCGGCCAGATCAGCCTTCGCGAGGTACGGTCGCAGCTGGCGCACAAGTCTCAATTGTGCAAAAGCCCTCCCAGACACCGCAGACGCCTGAGCCTCAAGCGTGAGCGATGAGTCCAGGAGGACTCCCAAACTGCGGACCTGTGGTTTCAGGGGGAGTGTAACCCCGTCCAACACAGGTAGCCACCCTATACCCCGATCCAGTTTGCAATCGACCAGGAGGACCTCTGTCTTGTCAGGATTGATCTTCAGCTTGTTCCTCCTCATCCAGATAGACACAGAAGCTTCCAGTTTGCAAAAACCTTGCTCTCTCAGCACAAAGCAAAGCTCCTGGAGCACTTCTCGAAGGGCATCGAGGTGTGGATGTAATGAAGACATTTTCTCCCTGGGCTTGGAATGGGTCCTTTGTAATTATATCAATGGAAAAGCCACTCATCCGTCACACTGGACTTATTTGGGGTTGCCAGGGGTGCATCTACGCTGTAGCATTAACCCAGTTTGACCCTTCTTGAACTTGCCCTGGCTTAATGCTATGGGATCATGGGAGTTGTAGTGTGGCACTCCTTGGCAGAGAAGGCTAATCCCCCAGCAAAGAAATACATTTCTACGCAAACAGGCTTTCGGGGTATTAAGGTGACTTGTTGTTGAAGCAAAGCTCCTAATCTAGTGGTTGCTATTCATCCCTTTTTAATTGCGGCGCTTCAGTTGCTGTGTGTTTTAATTGATGTCTTTTAATGCTTTAATTATCGTTCTGCATTGCCTGCGTTTCACTGTTAGCTGCCTTGAGGATTATTTTCAAGTGGGAAAATCGAGGGATAAATTTAAGAGCGCCGCGAAGAGATCCCTGGCTTCTCTTTTTTCCCACCAAAATGGCAAGGGCCTTTGGGGAAACTATCATTCTCAGGGACCTTTGAAAAATAGTGATCCTAAAACCTCCTTAAGGTTACTTCTATATCAATAGTAAAAATAAAGGTTTCCACTTGACATTAAGTCTAGCTGTGTCCAACTCTGGAAGTTGGTGCTCATCTCCATTTCTAAGCCGAAGAGCCAACATTGTCCGTAGACACCTCCAAGGTCATGTGGCCAGCATGACTGCATGGAGCACCGTTACCTTCCCACTAAGTGGTACCTATTGATCTTCTCACATTTGCATGTTTTCAAACTACTAGGTTGGCAGAAGCTGGAGATAACAGCAGGAGCTCACGCCGTCCCGTGGATTCGAACCACCAACCTTCCAGTCAGCAAGTTCTGCAGCTTAGCAGTTTAAACTGCTGTGCCACCATGCTCCATCTATATCTATCTATTGATCGCAGACGTTTCATATACAGTGAAAATTGGTTACCCCCCCCCCTCCCATGTATGCTCAATTTATATTATATGCAATAGCTTAGTAAACATGTTTTTAACAAACTTAGTAAAATAATATGCATTATATAAAATGGCAAAATCAAGGCTTGCTTTTTGGAATGAAAAAAATACTAGCATATATACCCAGTATTTCTCAAATATTATCGGGAGAAAACTTCCCCTTCCCTCCTTCCTTTCCTTTCCTTTCCTTTCCTTTCCCTTTCCCTTTCTCTTTCTCTTTCTTTCTCCTTCCTTCCTTCCTTCCTTCCTTCCTTCCCCTTATACCTTTCCCCCTTTCCTTTTCCTACCTTTTTTCCTTTTTCTTCCCCCCCCCCCCCCCCATCCCCTTTTTGCCATCTTTCTTTTCCTTCTTTTTCTCTTTCTTCCCTTCCTCCCTTCCCCTCATGCACATGTCACCATTATGTTCCAGTGGCATCACAGAGGACCACTTCACCTAGTAATAGCCACTCCTTCACTTGGCAACACCAATTTTGGCATCACAGAGGGCCACTTCACCAAGCAACAGCCTTTGTGGTACAGATGGATTGACATACATATTTCAACATGTGTGTGTGTGAAGATTTTAAAGCTGTACATGGTTCAATCTGTGAATGCAAAATCTGTGGATATATTTAAAAATGTTCCTTTTAAATAAATGGGAACTGTGGGGAGTAATCATTGAGAGATAGACAGACAGGAGGCAAATGAGGGGGCATCAATATGGATGGCAGAGCAATTATTATTATTATTATTATTATTATTATTATTATTATTATTATCTTTATTTGTACCCCGCTAGCATCTCCCGAAGGATTCGATGCGGCATACAAAGGCCAAGGCCTCAAAACACAACATAACAATACAAAACCTAAAGCAAATTAAAAACAGTTAAAGCAATATTAAACAACAAACAATAAATAATACATCAAGACACTATAAAACTGGGCCGGGCCAGAGTAATGGGTACAGGATTAAAAGTGCTGATGTGACAGGTGATATGTAAGGATTATAGGGTAAGTGCAGTGTGCAGCAATCTTAATTTCTAATAAAGTGCTTCTGGGACTTGTTGTTGGAGATTTCCTAATCTGGGAAGGCACATCGGAACAGCCAGGTCTTCAAGTTCTTTCTGAAGACTGCCTATGTAGGGGCCTGTCTAAGATCTTTTGGGAGGGTGTTCCAGAGTCGGGAGGGCCACCACAGAAAAGGCCCTGTCTCGCGACGCAGGCGGAATCACAAGCAGGACCCCTCTGGATGAACAAAGTGAGCGCGTGGGTTCATAAACGGAGATGTGGTCACGCAGGTAGGATGATCCCAAACCGTTTAGGGCTTTGTAGGTAAGCACCTGCACCTTAAATTGGGCTCGGAAAATAAACGGCAGCCAGTGGAGCTCCTTGAACAGGAGGGTTGACCTCCTGGCTGCTGCCCGTTGGACCAGTTGGAATTTCCGAGCCGTTTTCAAGGGCAGCCCCACGTAGATTACATTACAGTAATTACAATCTAGAGGTGACCAAGGCATGGACCACCCCGGCCAGATCAGCCTTTAGGAGGTACGGTCGCAGTTGGCGCACGAGTCTCAATTGTGCAAAAGCCCTCCCGGCCACCGCCGATGCTTGATCCTCAAGCGTAAGTGATGAGTCCAGGAGGACACCCAAACTCTGGACCTGTGGCTTTAGGGGGAGTATAACCCCGTCCAACACAGGTTACCACCCTATACCCCGATCCGGTTTGCGATCGACCAGGAGGACCTCTGTCTTGTTGGGATTGATCTTCAGCTTGTTCCTCCTCATCCAGATAGACACAGCGGCCAGGCACTCGTCCAGCACCCGAGAGGCCTCCTTGGAATTAGGTGGAAATGAGTAATAGAGTTGTGTGTCATCTGCATAGAGGTGGCACCTAACTCCAAAACTCCGGATGACCTCTCCCAGCAGTTTCATGTAGATGTTAAAAAGCATGGGGGACAGAATGGAGCCTTGCGGGACCCCACAGGTCAAAGGCCAGGGGTCCGAGCAGGCATCTCCCACAAAGTGGTAGTTGATCTATTCTCCATCACACTGACAAAAAAAACCAACATTATTTCCAATAACTATGGTTTGAACCAGTGCTTGGAAACGCTCCTCTTTGATGGCGGTTCCAACAATCTTCCAGATGCGTGCAAAGGGGAATGCATGCCAGCAAGCACGACGTTAGAACTTGGATGCTCAAGTCCCATTGTATCCAGCGATGGTAATACATCCTTCCTATAAAATGGCAAAATGTTTTGCTTTTTGCATTTTTTAAAATACCTTTAAGCTATGGATGGTTGGGACTATAGGTGGAGAGCCCATGACTGACTGGATATCCGCTTTTAAAAGGGCAAGGAAGGTAATAAGGTGTTTCAGTTTCCGAAAGAAAGGTGTCTCCTCAGGAATGTGGAACCGGTCGAGTTGAAGAAGGTCAAAGAAAACACTTTGGAAAGAAGCTGCAGGAAAAGGAACTGTTCCCATGTGCCTTTTAAAAGAAAAAATAATGGAACAATTAACCTAGTGTTGAAGGACGGACCTCGAAGCGGGACGATGGAGCAAACTAAGCTACCTCCCAGCAAAGGTGTGTCCGGCCTCCCTGAGCAAAAGTGGCTTCGGATGTAAATTATAAGACTGGGGATCTCTACCATAGATTAACCGCTCCTACAATCCACAAGGCTTACAAAGGAGGAATGCAGCATCAGTTCTCAGCAACGGAAACCCTTGCTTCTTACCATTTAGTCTTCACATAATATATAGGACTGGTTTGACTTTGGAAAGTTAACTTATACGAGGAGCGTTCATTAAAGATTTCTCCTGAACCACTTCCTGTGGATTGAGAGTAATGAAACTTGGCACAGTTATGAATCCTTCTCTCCATAGGTGCCACCTATGGACACACACTTCTCCCATCTTTTTAAACAACTGTAAACACCTCGCTTGTAGAAGTCAACAGGTTGCTCCAAAAGCCATGTTGTGACTTTGGAAATCAGAGTCTCAGCATCTGAATGATGCTTGCCCTTCAAAAATAACTTCATTGTTGGAAAGAGGTGGAAGTCCGATGGTGTGAGGTTGAGGGGATGCGGTAGAATTTCAAAGCCATTTGGGCAGCATATGAGTTGTGAACTGGTACATTGTCTTGCAGAAGGTGAACACCTTTGGTGAGCATGCCGCATCTCTTGGTTTGGATGGCCTCCCACAATTTCCACAGCAGTGAAGCATAGGATGCCCCAGTGATCATGGTGCCCTTTGATAGGAAATCCATCAATACTACTTTGTGCTGGTCCCAAAATACTGTGAGCATGACCATGACCTGCTGAGAGTTGGGCGTGTGCCTTCTTTGGAGTCATGATGCTTCCATTGCATAAACTGGACTTTAGTCTCAGGATCATAGTGATGGACCCAGCTTTCATCCTGGGTGATCAGTCTGTTGAAAAAGGTCTCCTGGTTTCCATGGCAAATCATTGTCAATACAGCCTGAGAGCATTAGACTTGTTCCTGCTTCTGGAAAGTTGTGAGCAGCTGGGGGATCCAGCGCGTGGATACCTTACGGATGTGAAGATGGTCTTGGATGATTTTTTCCACAGACCCCACACTAATCTTGACATTTTGGGCTAGGTGGCAATGGTTATGTGGCGATTTTCCAAAATGGCGATCTCCACTTGCTGGATGGTGTGTTCATCAATAGCAGAGTGGGGTCACCCTGGATTTGGAGCTGTTTACACCAAACTCTGACTAGATTGGAATTGACGATGCCAGTTCTTGACTCCATCATGTGATGGGGAATCATCACCATAAACCTCTTTCACCTAATCGAACATCTCCTTTGATGTGTAGCCTTTCAAGTAAAGGAACTTGATGACTGTTCTGTGATCCACTGGGTCCATTATCAAATCTCACTCCACTTCAGCACCTGTAAAATCAAAACCGTTATCAGTTCTGAGTTGTAAAGTGGCACGTAACCTATAGAGCCATATATCATTACACATGTGCAGTTTCAGCGTCATGTGATAAATAGAAGTGGGTCAGGGGAAATCTTTAATGAACGCGCCTTGTAACTTCAAGTTTGCATTTATTTAATCCTTTTTCTCCTGGAAGATCCATTCCAGCTCTTCGAATGAAGCCAAGGAGCTTCCAGTGTCCAACTGCAAGCACCTTGTTCATACTTGGGTCTGACATAATTTTGACATAACATTGTATTGCATTCCAAATGCAAGTGCAATCACTTCTCCATGTTTGCAGATTTAACTTAGGTGGATTTGATGGCTATGTTGTTCTCTCTAGGAATCTCTATGTCCTCCAGCACGAGCCTATGGTTTATGTATGCTGGATGTTGACCATGGAGTCATCCTGGAGGATCTAGAGATTCCTAGATAAGTATTCACTTGGATTAAAAAAAAACACTAATAGTATTTTATTGGCAGTTGTCATACTTTTGTGGAGGTCCTGCACCCCTAATTCCTGCAAATATTTGATGAACTAATTCTCTCTGGGGTTCGGCAACTTGGGTCCCATTATGATGCAGATTGAACAGGGTTATATGGCAGTGTAGACTCATATAGCCCAATTCAATCTGCATGATATGAGTTTACACTATGGGGCAACTTGGGCCCTTCAGGTGTTTGGGCTTCAACTCCCATAATTCCTAATAGCCTCAGGCCCCTTCCTTTCCCCCTCAGTCGCTGAGGAGGAAAAGGAAAGGGCCTGAGGCTGTTAGGAATTGTGGGAGTTGAAGTCCAAAACACTTGGAGGACCAAAATTGGCCCATTCCTGGTCTACACTGTCCACATAATGGCAGCATAGATGGGGCCTTGGATAGCTCTGGGAGAAAACCAGGAGTGGATCCATTGCCCCAGTGACATGGAAGCTACAAATTGCATCTTGAAACGCAGGAGATTTGCATCGACTCAGGAGTAGAAGCAAACTTTCCATTGCCCGCTGATGGGTGCCCGGATGCCCAGGAGTTGCCCCTCAAGCGACAGCAATATATGGCTATGCCGAGTTGTGGCCCCACTGATTCCAACTGGCCCTTAGGGAGAGACAGAGGTCATTGCTCCATCCCTTGCAGCGCCATTCCGACCGCCCTTTCCTCATAGCCAACCCAGCTGTCGCAATTTGAACCCAAGGGCCCCCATGGCCTTCCCTCCATAGTTCTGGTCAACAGCAGTTCTGCTTCTACAGATATCTCAAATTGCACACTATTTTTTCTTCTTCATGCCACAGGTGCCCTTCAGCATTTCCTCGTGCGTCGCGAAACCCAAACTATGCCTACACTCATCTGTTTGGTTTGGTTCAGTTCAAAACAGTCTTGCGGTCACCTTTGGACAGTTCGCGGCACAAAGCTTATGAAACAACCCTAACCAATTAGATGAGTTTCGTTCCATTGAAAGCACGTGTACTTCTTATGTAAAGAAAACATCACATTACATTTTAAAAGTTGTTTTCATTTTCAAATTAGGAGCCCCCAGTGGCGCAGTGGGTTAAAACCTTGTGCTGGCAGGACTGCTGACCGATAGGTCAGCGGTTCGAATCTAGGGAGAGCAGATTGAGTTCTCTCTGTCAGCTCCAGCTCCCCATGCAGGGACATAAAAAGAAGCCTCCCACAAGGATGGTAAAACATCAAACATCCGGGCGTCCCCTGGGCAATGTCCTTGCAGATGGCCAATTCTCTCACATCAGAAGCAACTTGCAGTTTCTCAAGTTGCTCCTGACATGAAAAACAATGGCCAAAGTGGAAATTTTTGCACATTTGAAATATTTCATTTAGGAAGAATTTTCGACCTCTTTTCAGCTCTAAAAAATAAATAATACGATCAACCCTTCACCTTTGCAAGTTTAACGTTTGTGGATTTGAGTGATATGTTGTTTTTGTTGTTGCTGTTCTCTCTAAAATGAAATTCTAATGTGCTTACAGTAAAAGAATACCGTTCAAACCTAAGAAAATACAAACACTAAATTAAAATTAAATTTTAATAGTGTTGACCATAAAGTTTCACCAGAGGACCTAGAGATTACGACAAAGATGTTTTCCATTGAATTGTCTTTCAGTTTTTTTCCCAGTTTTTCAGGGCTAGATTATTTTATTTATAATATCTGAAGCCAACTGAGGTTATAGTTGTTATGTATTTATAAAAAAGCACAAACTAAATTTTAAAACTTGGCATTATACTAAATGTCCTTTGACCAGTAACTGGCCACTTGGAATGCCTCTGGTGTTGCTCTGGACTTCCATTGTGCATATGGCAGGGCTCAGACTTCATTGTAATAGGTGGTCTATGGTTTGCTCTTCTCCACATTTGCAAGTCATGGACTCCACTTTGTGGCTCCATAAGTCAACAGGTGATCTGAAGGCAACATAAGACCTGACTTTTCTCCTATAGGCTACAGCTAGGACTTCCATAGCATTGGGAAAAGATTCCTTTTTGAACTAGGCTGGGGGATTCTGGGAGTGACTGTCCAAAATAGGCATTTCCAAGGAATTTTAGGGTAGATTACAGAAGAAGGGACTGGCAAAACCACTTCTGAGTCTTCCTTACATAAGAAAACCCAATGGAACCCATAAACCCATGGCATATAAACACGCACTCAATAACCATATTGAAATATCATGTACGCAAGAAGCCCCCGGTGGCGTAATGGGTTGAAACCCTTGTGCCAGCAGGACTGTTAACTGACAGGTCAGTGGTTCGAATCCGGTGAGAGTGGGTTGAGCTCCCTCTGTCAGCTCCAGCTCCCCATACACAAGGATGGTAAAAACATCAAACATCCAGGTGTCCCCTGGGCAACGTCCTTGCAGACAGCTAATTCTCTCACACCAGAAGTTTCTCAAGTCGCTCCTGACACGGAAAAAAAAAACATATACACACTTCATGAAGCTAGAAAGTAGTTGTTCTGCAATGCTTCATTCCTTCCAAAAATATGTTTAATTTTCAATATATAAAATAGCTGTCAAAGGTGATCTCTCCCACCAAAGTGGTACATTGCACAAGAGGCTTATTCTTCTTTTCTCCTTGTTGACAAAGTGGAGACCAGGATGAAAACCAATGCCACAAATTTTCCCCCCAAAAGGCACAGAAATTCGAGAACAGTTTCTGCATTCTCTGGGCAGGTGCCTCAAGCGCCTCCTGTATCTTTTGGACATCTTTCTCCATCTTCGGCCGTTCCCAAGAGCATGGAGTAAGAGAGGCAATAAACACCGACCCGTATTTATGGCTAACCACATCCTTGTGGCTGCTGTGAGACAAAGACCCGTCGCCTCTATGGCCCCAGGCCCCGGCAGGCCTCTCTTGATCGCGGAACCAAAGGGTCCTCTTTTCTTCTCCGCCACCCATTCCTTTCTTCATGGAAACCTGGGTTGCCAACATCACAAACCTCCAAGGCAAGAGATGAAAGAGGAGGGAGATAGACATATCTTATCTTTATATGCATAATTTAATATATACACACACACCAGCTTAGGTATCCCAGTGATGCCCAGGTCAGGTCTTTTGTGACGATAAATATTAGAAGTAGTAATTGTTCGATTTTGGATTTCATCAATGCTCCCATATTAGAAAATGCATAAGGATGTGGGTGAACTACAACTCTTATCATCATCTGTCATTACTCCTAAACCGAACCATTAGTTAAAGTTGGTCACGGTGGGTATGTGTGCTAAGTTTGGTCCAGATCCATCGTTGATTGGATTTGCAGTGCTCTTCGCATATGGGTAAACTATAACTCCCCCAATTTCTAGGTCAATCCCCTGGAAGAACCCAACAGTATTTAAAGTTGGTCATGGGGGGGGGGTGTCTGTGTGCCAAGTCTGGTCCTGATCCAACGTCACTGAGGTTCACAGTGCTCTCTGGATGAAGTAACCATCTTAAAAATACATACATACATATTTACACTGACATTTATTATATACCTATTATTTATATTATATTATTATCTTATTTACAGCTTTTATATTCCGCCCTTCTCACCCCGCAGGGGACTCAGGGCGGATTACAGTGTACACATATATGGCAAACATTCAATGCCAATTTTGACATACAACATATACAGACATAGACAGAGGCTATTTAACTTTTTTTGGTCGCCAGGGGAGCTGTCGCTTTCATTGTCCATCTGCGACACTGGTGAAGTACTTCCACATTCCCCGCATGCTTTTTGCTGGAGTGCTTGCTGGAGTCTTTTTTTTATGGCCTCATAAATTAGTTAATTTAGCCTCCCCACACTTTAAGGTGGTACCTAATTTTCCTACTTGACAGATGCAACTGTCTTTCGGGTTGCAAAGGTCGACAACAGGCTACACAATTGGTTGGAAACCCACTCCAACCCGGGCTGGCTTCGAACTCATGACCTTTTGGTCAGAGTGATCTTAACGCAGCTGACACTCAGCCCGCTGCGCCACAATACCTATATAAAAGTCATAGTATGTATGTTTGTCTGTACCACAAAGGCTGCTGCAAGGTGAAGTGGCCCTCTGTGATGGGACTGGGAGAGAAAGGTGATTTGTACATGCGGGGAAGGGACTAAGGAAGGAAAGAACCACAAAGACATTTTGCCATGGAGACATTGTGAGGTAAGCCCTCTCAGAGGTGGCGAAGGAAAAAAGTAGGTCAACAGTAGTCCCAAAGACACGCAGAAAATATGTGCAAGTGTTTATATGTATATGTGTATGTATGTATATGTATGGAGCCCCCGGTGGCGCAGTGGGCTAAACTGCTGAGCTGCAGAACTTGCTAACTGAAAGGTCGCAGGTTCTGCTGTTAGCCTCAGCTTCTTCCAACCTAGCAGTTCGAAAACATGCAAATGTGAGTAGATCAATAGGTACTGCGGGAAGGTAACGGCGGTCCATGCAGTCATGCCAGCCACATGACCTTGGAGGTGTCTATGGACAACGCCGGCTCTTCAGCTTAGACATGGCGATGAGCACCAACCCCCAGAATCAGACATGACTAGACTTAATATCAGGGGGAAACCTTTACCTTTACCTTATGTACATGTATATGCATATGTATGGTTATATTTAAAATGTCACACTCACCAGTTAAGCTGGCACACCTATGGAAAACAAAGAGATTTTTTTGCGAGAGCATGTATACACTCATGGACACATTTAGGGTATAATTAAATTGTGTACTATTGCATGGCAGAATGGGGTTGGACTATATGATCCTTGTGGTCTCTTCCAACTGTATATTCTTAATTGCACAACATCATTGTATTTTCCCACCCAGATCTGCAATTTGGGATCAACAAGCCCAGCGGCTTCTATTTATTCACAATCCATTGCAAATAAAATGAGAAGGACTCTCTGCCTGCGAAGTGGAGCGTTAAGAGGTATTTCCTGAAAAATACTGGAACTAAGAACAACGTGAGGCAAAGGAAGGAAGAAGAGTCCTAGTGAACAGCCGGAGTGGGTGGTGTATTCCAAAATGCTGGCTGCCATGGAACCTGCTGCAAACAAGAACAGGTGAACTTCCTCCCAAAACTGGGCAGGTCTCCACTCGCTGTCCAGGGTGGGGTCCCTTCCACCTTTCTTCTCAAAACTGCCTAAACATTGTGTCACGTCAAACCGAGACTAATAAGACTGACGGAACCCAAGAGGTTCAATTCCACCATACAAAAAATCAGGCATTTGAATGCTCTTCACATTTAAAGGAAAGAGATAAGGAGATTTTGTTGAAATATGTGATGTCAATAGCAGGTTGGATAAATGGCATTTCTCATGCGGACTGCCACTGAGTAACAAAGGGTGCATCTACACTAGTGTTTCTCAATCTTCAAATGCCATGACGCCTTAATACAGCTCATGTTGTGGTGACCTCCCAACCATAACATTATTTTCGTTGCTACTTCATAAGTGTAATTCTGATACTGTTATGAATCGTCATGTAAATATCTGATATGCAGGATGTATTTTTATTCCCTGGACCAAATTTGGCACAAATACCTGATACGAACAAAGTTGAATACTGGTGGGATTGGGGGGAATTGATTTTGTCATTTGGGAGTTATAGTTGCTGGGATTTATAGTTCACCTGCAATCAAAGAGCATTGTGAACTCCACCAATGATGGAATTGAACCAAACTTGGCACACAGAACTCCTATGAGCAACAGAAAATACTGAAAGGGATTGGTGAGGACCAGGCTCATAGCCAAGATTTTGATTCGGGGGGGGGGGGGGGGCTGAGTTTTTTTTCGGGGGGGCTGAGTTTCGGGGGGGGGCTGAGTCTGAGTGAAAGAGGGTCTACCCTAGCAAACCTTTTGTATCATTGCCCCAATACCCCCATGCATATGGGCTATATTGAATATGGTGATCAAGCCCCCCCCCCCCCCCCGGCTACATGCCTGGTGAGGACTGAACTTGAGTTTTGGAGTTGTAGTTCACCTACATCCAGAGAGCAGTGTGGACTCAAACAATAATGGATGGATATGGACCAAACTTGGCACGAATACTCAATATATCCGAATGTGAACACTGCTGGAGTTTGGGGAAGAAAGACCTTGACATTTGGGAGTTGTAGTTGCTGGGATGTATAGTTCACCTTCAATCAAAGAGCATTCTGAATCCCACCAACAATAAAATTGGGCCAAACTTCCTACTCAGAACCCCCCTGACCAACAGAAAATACTGTGTTTTCCAATGGTCTTTGGTGACCCCTCTGGAACCCCCTTACGACCCCCCCTTACGACCCCCCCCCCCCCCCCCGTTGATCTACACTGTAGGATTGATGTCGTTTGATACTGGAATCATGGGTGCTGAAGTTTTACAAGGTCTTTAGTCTTCTCTGCCCCACGAGTGCCTCACCAAACTACAACTCCCAGGATTCCACAACATTTAGATGTGGCAGTTGAAGTATCAAACTGCATTGATTATACAAGTGTAGATGTACCAAAACAGCTTCAAAGGAGTGCATTGTGGGAATGGACTTGATCAAAAACAGTGCATTTTGAAGGATGCAAAAGTCCTAAAATGCAAAAGACAACAATAAAAGAAGAAACGCAACCAACTCTCACAGTACTTTCTTCTTTTTTATATATAATATAATCTTTATTAAGGTTTTTAGTTTACAGTTAAAAGGAAGAAAGGAGAAAAAGAAGGAAAAAAGGTGCAGAAAGAGTGAATCCATATCTGAAAGGGTGTAATAGGTCTATTTGCCCTAAAGAAATGAATTATATATATAAAGTTCAAAGATAAAAAGAAAGAAAGATAAATACATACATAAAAAGACACGGCATTTGTTTTTGACTTCCTGGTATCTTCGAAAGGTCCATTTATGTTCTCTCTTCTCCTCTTCCACCGTTTTCTATTTCTTGTTTGTTACTTCCCCTCTCCCCTTCATTTCTTGCCTTATATCCTTAAATTTTTTTTCCTACATCAAGATTTTTTTGTTTCTTTCTTTGCAGTATTCAGTTACTTTTTCCCAGTTTGTTTCTTTCATATTTATTCCCTTACTCCTTGATATGAGAAAGGTAAGCCTGTCCATATTTTTGATCTCCAATATTTTCGTCATGCGCTCATCTTCATCTGGGATTTCTTTTTGTTTCCACTTTCTCGCATAGCAAATTCTTGCCGCCGTAGTAATCAGAAATAGTAGCTTATCTATATATATTTTTCTATATCTAATCCATGCATTCCTAACAAAAATAATTCTGGTTTCCATGGGATGTTTATCTTCAGAATTTTTTGTAATTCTTTCTGTACTTCTTTCTAATATAATTTTGCTTTGACACATGTCCACCACATGTGGAAATATGAACCTTTTTTCTTTACATTTCCAGCATTGTGTATTCATGTTCTTGTATCTCTTCCCTAACTTCTTCGGCGTCATATACCATCTGTATGCTGTCTTTACCCAGTTCTCTTTCAAGTCACTTGCATAACTATATTTTAGTTTTTTTCTCCAGATCCCCTCACATTCTTCTTGCTTAATGGTTCTTCTAAAGTTTTCGTTCCATCTTCTCATATGTGTAATTGTTTTGTAATAATTGTAAATTTTTAGCTGTCAATATTATCCCTAAATATTTTAATTTTGAGGCTATTTGTATGTTCCACTTTTCCTTTAATTCCTCTTGTTCTTTTTTTCCTTATATTCTTTGTTACTGCTTTGGTTTTTTCCATATTTATTTTAAATCCTGAAACCTCCCCAAATTTTTGAATTGTACTTATCCACTCTCCCAATTTGCTTCTTGGTTCTTCTATTATACATATTACATCATCAGCAAAAATTCAGAATTTATATTCTTGTCCTTGTAACTTTGCACCCACCAGATCTTTTTCTTCTCTTATCTTGTTCAGGAGAATCTCCAGTGTAAAGATGAAAATGAGTGGTGATAGCGGACATCGCTGCCTTGTTCCTTTTTTTATTTCTAAGATTTATGTTTCTTTCCCATTCACTATAATTTTGCCTCTTGTTTTTCGTATATTGCTTCTATTGCATTTTGGAAGTAGAATCCTAGATCCATCTCTTTCATTATAATTTTAAAGAACTTCCAATTTACGTTGTCAAACGCTTTTTCCGCATCGAGGGCCAAAAACATTACTTTCTTTTGATGTTTAATTTCATAATATTCCATTAGATCTATGATTATTCTTACATTTTCTTTTTGGTTTCTGTTGGGTAAAAATACTTTTGGGTAAAAAGTACTTTCTTCTTAAAGACCTTCCTGGGATCCATCAAGTTACTTTTTTGTTATCGTTGTGTATGGAAAATATGTAAAGATTCTGCAACTGGCAGAAAGTTTGCAAGCAACTTGGAGTGAGCATCCTATCTTCCTAAATTGCGTCAACTAAGCATAAAAAAGAGATAGACCCAGGACAAATTGTTCCTGTGCCTTTAGCAACCAATCCACCAGCAGAGATCAGCAAATTAAGGCTTATCATGACGGCCAGATAAGGATAAACACCTGGCATCAGCTCAGGGCACACTGAGAAAGGCTTCTTTGCTGGCGCCCTTGGCTCTTATTTCTGCAATTCAGTTTTTCTCATCTTGTACTTTATTGTGTTCAATTGCCTTCCATTGTTGCCAGCTGCCTGGAGGGTATGTACGACAAAAGAATATAAATGCCATAAAATAAATAACATTAAGAAATAAACATAGAATACTGTAAGTACAGTATAACACCGGACTGGTATCCATGATTTCATCTATAAAATATGTCCTCTCGAGGCATTTTCTATGTCCTCCAGTATGCTTTTACTATGGTATTCTTGGGCCTCATTTTAATAGGTTTCACTATTTTCAGCGGTTTCGAGTATTCACTCACAGTCCAGGAAAGTATCTCATATGGATGTGGGAGATGTACATTCCTGAACTTACAATGGAAACAAGAAATTGTGGATAATAGTAAACCTTCGAGCCCTCGGTGGCATAGCGGGTTAAATCACTGAGCTGCTGAACTTGCTGATCAAAAGGTTGGTGGTTCGAATCTGGGGAGCGAGGTGAGCTTCCACTGTTATCCCCAGCTTCTGCCAACCTAGCAATTTGAAAACATGAAAATGTGAGTAGATCAATAGGTACCACTCTGGCGGGAAGGTAACGGCGCTCCATGCAGTCATGCCAGCCACATAAACTTGGAGGTGTCTAAGGAGGTGTCTCCCTCCATGAACCTGCCTGATCCCTCCGATCTTCTTCCGAGACTCTCCTTTTGTCCCTGCTGCTATCTCAGGCACGCCTTGTGGGAACAAGCAAGACACCTTTCTCCTCGGTGACCCCCCGATTTTGGAATACATTGCCCTGTGAGATTAGGCGAGCCCCCACTTTAGGAAGTTTTAAGAAGAATCTCAAAACCTGGCTTTTCCGTTGCGCTTTTGGTGATTAACCATACAATTCTATATTGCTGCTACCCGTCAATGTTTGTCCTTAGAGTACAACTCCTCCTCTCCTGTATGAAGACCCTTCTCGACCCCACTCCTGAAGAGTTTCTCCCTCACAAATAACCTGCTCCATCCCTATCTCACCCCATGTTCTTAACTCTTAGTTTTAGTATTTTATTCTGTACATGTGGCCTGCTCACTGTTACTGTGTTACGAATGATTTTATTTTAATTTTATATTGTTTGCTGTATTTTTATGTTTTATGTCATTTATTATGTTATTGCTTATGTTTTTGACTTCTTTTACTGTATTGTGTTGTAGGGCTTGGCCTCATGTAAGCTTCCCTGAGTCCCCATTGGGAAGATGGTGGCGGGGTATAAATAAAGTTTATTATTATTATCATTATTGACAATGCTGGCTCTTCGGCTTAGAAATGGAGATGAGCACCACCCCGCAGAGTCGGACATGACTAGACTTAATGTCAAGGGGAAACCTGTTGTAAACCCTACTGAAATAAATAACTTCTACCAAAGGCTGCCAAAACATCACCCTGAATGATTCCTGGAAGTATCCTTTCTTGGAATTTAGCAGATTCTCCAATACAATGCTATGATGGAAGCATATCACTGTATTGTCTGGAGGACCTCAAACATTTCTAAAAGACAACATATTTGGTCAGATGAAGATAGTTAAACCATATAGTATAGTCATACTATACTGAAACAATAACTCAAACTAAACACTCATGCCCCTTCTACACTGCCATATAATCCAGATTATCAAAGCAGATAATCCACATTATCTGTTTTGAACTGGATTATATGAGTCTACGCTACCATATAATCCAGTTCAAAGCAGATAATCTGGATTTTATATGGCAGTGTAGGAGGGGCCTCAATGAATGATAAAAGGGCTATGATACACCCTCCTCTTCATCCAAACTGTAATGGGCAAATGATAAAAAATATAATTATGGATCCAGCTAAACAATCCTGCGAGAATAACTAAAAACCACGGGCACAGATTATTGCATTGTTCTATTTTTCAATTGCTCAAAAAGTCCAATTGTTCAAAATGTCTTCAGTTGTCTCCTTGAATAACACATTTCCATTTAGAAATCTGGACTAAGCAACGTTCTCAACATGGAATTTTATGCTACACGTTCCAATGATGAAAACTAACCAATGTTTGAAATCAGTTCTTGTTCCAAAAATCATCCGACGCGGAGACCTACAAAGCCCTTGGATTGGTGTGCATGCTAGAAGTAACAGTTAGTGTCCACCTCCTATTATTGTTTTCCTTCTGGCATTCTTCTCATTCTCTCAAAAGGGATCGGAAGAAAAAAAAATATTTTAGTCAAGTATGGTTGGAATTAAAGATCACTTGAACACGGAGAGGTCATCCACGTCAACAGCCGAGTCTATGGCTATGGAAAGGCCGGGGCAGAGATCGAAAGGGAAGTAAACAAAGGAGTCTCAAAGCTTGACAAAATGGGCTGGAAAGTTTTTGCAAGTACAAAACAAAACAATTGGGAGAAGAGATCGAAGGCAAGAGTAAGAACGAACAAAGACAAGTGGAGCAACTACCATAGGGCATGTATTGGCAACCTACAGGCTATATATACCATCATATTTTCACATTTATTAGTGAAAACATATATGTATGTTTGTATGTTTTTTCCAAGATGGCTATCACTTGCAGAGAGCACTGTGACTCCCATCACCAACAGCTCTGGACCAAACTTGGCACACAAGGATCCCCACCCTGACTCACTGAACAAACTTAAAAGATTGGCAAGGTTTGGGAGGCAATGACAGAGGACAGTGGAAGTTATAGCTCACCCATATGTGAAGTACACTGTGAACCCCACCAATGATGGACCTGGAGCAAACATGGCACACAGACCCTAAAAATACTAGTGGGATTGGAGGGGGGATTGATCCTGGATGGGGGAGATGTAGTTCACCCACAATTAAAGAGCACTGTGAACTCCACTGACAATGGATCTGGACCAAACCTGGCACACATACCCATCATGATCAGCTTGAAATGCTGCTGCAGTTTGGTGGCAATGAGAGAGGATGGTGGGAGTTGTAGTTTACCTACACTCAAATGAATTTTCTAATGGGACTATTCATAAAATGCAAATTCAAACCATAACTATGTCTAATGTTACAAATTACTTCATTTGTGTCAAGCTACACTCTCTCTCTCTCTCTCTCTCTCTCTCTATATATATATATATATATATGAATTGTGTGTCGTGTGCCCAGGGGCGGCTCAACCCATTACGCAAAGTAAGCATTTGCAGTATAAGTTGATTTTGCCCAGGGCGCTCTTGAGGCACTCTTGGGGGGAAATAGACCTTGACATATGCGAGTTGTAGTTACTGGGATGTATAGTTCAGCTACAATCAAAGAGTATTCTGAACTCCACCAATGATGGAATTGAACCAAATATGGCACTCAGAACTCCCACGATGAACAGAAAGTATATATCAATGATTGGTTGGGGGGGGGGCATCAAAATACTGTTTGCTTACCGTTGAAAATTACCTAGGGCCGCCTCTGCTTGTGCCCCACTGTTGCTCAATGGCATGAGTGTCTTCTGATCGGATTTAGGCTGCCTTACTCATTGTGACCTAAGTATTGCTGGGGATGATGCATAGTATCATATGTTCTTGTGACTCCAGTGCAGCCCCTGTATCTGGGGATATTTTCCTAGACTTCATGTGGATACCTGAAACTACAAATCAATCAGTCAATCAGTCAAATAATAAATCAATATGTTTATTGTGATAGCTATAAAATGAAGAAAAAATCAGAAGAAGAAAAAAGTACCAAAACAACAAATAATAGCAAACCTTATTGGAACTATGGACCCCTTGTCACGAATACATCATTGCAGATTTGATAAATGTGGATTTAATGATGTGTGGGATGGCATTAATAATTTTGGAGACACCAGTATAATATTAAGGTCTGCAATGACTAACTACCTGCTTGCTGGAGTGTAATTAAAAGTTGCTAATAAGGACTGAAAAGTAAACTCTGGTAAGAATTGGGACAGCGATAACAGAAATGTTTACAATGTTAAGAAGGAAGTCAACACAAGCCTTGTGTTTGTTGACACCAATCAAGAAGAATCAACATCTGGCCAGGAAACTGAGATGGAGTCAGGGTGGAAGACATTTATCATTAATTTACAACTTTGGGACTACATCAGCAGAACATTCCTATAAAAGACTCAGTCTAATAATACTCAAAGTGTGGCAGACCTGAGGAGTCTGTTCCACCTGCTATGCTATGCTCCATGGGATGGAGAGTGATAGTGTACGTATGGAGAGTGGCGGATTTGCACTGGAGCAGTCTGATCACTTTGGCCTTCTTTCCCAAGTGAAGAGGAAGAAGTGCACTTTTGGAGTCTTAGATTTTGTGCAGTCAGGTACTGCTATATGGAAAACTGAGATCTGGTCCTTGGCATTGTTCTTAGGGAAAGAAGTTTTGGCATTTCAACATTTTGAAGTTATGGTGTTATGTAAGTTATGAAACTATACATTGGTAGGCTGCAGGAAAGCAGGGTCTGGCCTAACTGGTGCTTCTGGTAATATTTGAGTGCATGAGAATGAATGCATGTACACGTGGTGTGAATGTTGAGTGAAAATGTAATTCTCTTTTGTCTGTTTGTTAGTCCAATGTAACTGTAAATTGTTGTACATCCAATGTAGTTGCATAGAAACTGTATGTCTGTATGTCTATTTTTATTTATTTATTTTTGTAATCTGATATACCCTCTCACACTGGAAATTTTTATTGCAACAAAAAGAACCTATGAAAAGTTATTCATGACACCCTGACAAAAGAACCACAAAAGAGTCTTGCTGGAAGACTTAGAAAATACCCAGAAAGGAGTTAATTTTCCAGAAGTGGATAAATGAAACCCATTAATACTGGTCCAATTGATATAGGGAGTAATTCTATATGCAGATGACTTATAACTCACTTTGAGATATCTCTAATGCTGATCTTAGAGAGCCAATGTGGGATAGTGGTTGGAGCGTTGCCCTCTGGGTGCATACACTGTGGAACTGATGCAGTTTGATCCTTGTCTGTCAAAGATCTCTCATGCCACAACAAATACAAATCCCAGATTCCATAGCAGTTAAAGTGGTGTAGAATGGCTATAATTTATTTATTTGCGACATTTATATGACGCCCTTCTCACCCCGAAGGGGACTCAGAGCTATAATTCTGTGGTGCAGATGATCTCTGCATGAAGGCATCAACCACTGCTGCTAGATTGGCTACAAAGCAGCAATGCCTAGTGGCCACAAAGTAATCAGATGCTGCTGCAACTACCACTGTCTCCCACTTTTACTGCCTGAGACATCCATTCACCTGAATGGTAGAACTAGATCAGAGCTATGTATCTTCATATGCATTACTGATTTCACTTAAATATCAGGAAGGACTTTCTGATGATAGGAACTATTGAAGTCATATCTTCCCATGATATGTCCAAAGTACTTACTTACTTAGGCGACCCATCGTAGTCTGAGGATGATGGTCCTCCAAGTGTAGTATCCTGCTGGTGGGTCCGTAGGTGACTGTGGAGCCCTATTCTTGATCTGCATCTTCTCCTGCAGTGAGGGCATCTGTTTCCAGGTGGAAGGCGGTCCCGGTCGGGGTTGGCTTGACACGACTTCCTCTTGGCACGTTTCTCTCGTTCGCCCTCCATTCATGCCTCTTCAAATTCTGCAGCAGTGCGGGTCACAGCTAACCTCCAACTGGAGCGCTCATGGACCAGGGCTTCCCAGTTCTCAGTGTCTATGCCAGACACCACTTAGAAGGCCCTGTCTCTCGTCCCCACCAGATGCGATCGCGAAGGTGGTGGAACTGAGAGCAGGCCTCCTCCAGAAGACCTTAACAGCCTTGATGGTTCATAGGGGAGAATCCGTTCGGACAGGTAAACTGGGCCGGAGTCATTTAGGGCTTTATAAGTCAACACCAGCACGTTGAATTGTGCTCGGAAGCCAACTGGCAGCCAGTGGAGCTGGCGCAACAGAGGAGTAGTATGCTCCCTGTACCCCGCTCCTGTTAGTAATCTGGCTGCCGCACATTGGACTAGTTGTAGCTTCCGGGCAGTCTTCAGATGCAACCCCACGTAGAGAGCGTTGCAGTAGTCTATACGGGATGTAACCAGAGCGTGAACTACCGTGGCCAAGTCAGACTTCCCAAGGTACGGGCACAGCTGGTGCACAAGTTTTAATTGTGCAAAAGCTCCCCTGACCACCGCCAAGACCTGGAGTTCCAGGCTCAGCGATGAGTCCAGGATCACTCCCAAACTACAAACCTGCGTCTTCAGGGAGAGTGTAACCCCATCAAGCACAGGTGGTAACCCTATACCCTGTTCGGCCTTTCAACTGACCAGGAGTACCTCTGTCTTATAGATATAGATATATTTTCACATATAAATTTAATTATACAATTTGTAAAGTCAATAATTTTCCAACACATACTTGGATTTCTTTTAGAAGAAGCTGGATGTCCAACATTTAGAAGTATTTTAGTGCTACATTTCTGTACTGGAAGGGGGCTGGACTAGATGACCCTTGAGGTCGCTTCCAATACAATGATTCTAGAATTTTCCCCAACTATTATATGACATTATTATTATTATTATTATTATTATTATTATTATTATTATATACATAATAAGATTAGTACACAGCAAACAAGATCATTAAGCTGGCTTTTGTATTTGATCACACGTTGAACACTTCCCAAATGTCTAGGACTGTGTGATGTATCGGTGAATAATGCATGCAGATCCGAGTAGGGTGGTCTTTTGCAGCTGACAGATGGTAATTTTGCTACTGCCAATTGTTTTTAAGTGCAGGCCAAGGTCTTTAGGCACTGCACCCAGTATGCCGAGCACCACTTTTACTATTACTAAATATCTGTCTGACCGCATCTCGGCCTATGAGCCCACGAGGACTTTGAGATCGTCCGGGGAGGCCCTTCTCTCGATCCCGCCTGCCTCACAGGCACGCCTGGCGGGGACTAGGGACAGGGCCTTCTCGGTGGTGGCCCCCCGGCTGTGGAACACCCTCCCTGTGGACATCAGACTGGCGCCCTCCCTCATGACATTCCGCAAGAGACTAAAGACGTGGTTGTTTGAGAAGGCGTTTGAGTAAGTGCTGCAACAATTGGCAATGACGATTGGAACGGAACATGGATAACGAGATTTGGATTGTGATTCAATGATGAGACGTTGCGAATGATTTCGTGTAACTGTATTATTGATAGTGTCGTTGTTTACTGTTGATGTGATATTGCTTATGTTGTAAATTGTACCTGGTTTTATATGTTGTACACCGCCGTGAGTCGCCCTAGGGCTGAGAACAGCGGTCTACAAGTGCAGTAAATAAATAAATAAATAAATAAATAAATATTATTATTATTATTATTATTTGATACACAACAAGATTAGCACACAGCAAAATTGTATTTAATCACATGTTGGACACTTCCAACTGCATGATGTATTGGCAAATAATGTGCGTAGATCCGAGTAGGGTAGCCTTTTGCAGCTAACAGATGGTAATTTTGCCAGCACCAATTGTTTTTAAGTGCAGGCCAAGGTCTTTAGGCACTGCACTCAGTATGACCACCTTGACCGGCTTCTGCCAGAGTCTATTATTATTATTATTATTATTATTATTATTATTATATTTTCCATCTCTATCTGACCAAAAAGTTTCAATGTACCATGAACAACTGGGCCTCCATCTTCTTATTTCTCATCTTTAGCTAAAAATATAAGGTCAGAAACCTAACCCTCCCTTCCTTTCTTTTTCTTTTCTTTCTTTCTTTCTTTCTTTCTTTCTTTCTTTCCTTCTTTCTTGGTTTCTGTTGCACCATAATGAACGACAGACCATGAAGAGACTATATATAAATATCTTATAGCTCTTATGGGTCTTTCTTGCTCCCAACAGAGACCATGTTTCGGAGAAAGGTGGAGTCGTTCCCAAATCAATCAATCCCCAGTCATCTTCTCCTATCCCATAGACAAACATTGGGAATCTTGCCAAAAATGCATGTGAATATCTCCCCCCTCCCATATATAATGAGGACTTTTTCATCTCTTTTTGGCAAGGAAACACAAGTGTCAGAAACAAGTATGTGAAATAAGCAACTTTTGAAAGTTCAGAGGCTTTTACTGACTTATAAAGATATTATATCTCCTTTGAGTAATTCCCTTGAAAGGGCCCTGGGGAGTTTTGAGTGGAGTTTTAACAATGTGTTCCTTCTGACATTCCAGGATTCGATAGCATTGAGCCATGGCTGTTAAAGCGGTGTCAAACTGCATTAACTTCACAGTGAAGACATCCTTCTCTGGTCCTGCCAGCACCGAGAAGAGATATTCTTTAATATTCAATAAAAAAGGGCTGTGAATAGGGTCAAAGGAGAGGCCAAGAGAGCCAAACACAGTGGCCGTAACCTATTATTGGCCTCACCATCAGGAGATGTACACAAATTACCAGCCATTGCCAGAAGGGACAGAGAGTTTCATCTATGCTGATGATCGTGCCATTACCGCTCAAGCAGGAAGCTTTGAGATGGTTGAACAGAAGCTCTCCGAAGCTCTAGGTGCCCTTACTGCCTATTACAGGGAAAACCAGCTGATCCCTAATCCATCTAAAACACAGACATGTGCTTTTCATCTTAAGAACAGACCATCATCCTGAGCTCTGAGGATTACCTGGGAAGGAATCCCACTGGAGAATTGCAGCACACCCAAATCTAGGGAGAGTGTGGATGAGCTCCCTCTGTCAGCTCCAGCTCCCTATGCAGGGCCACGAGAGAAGCCTCCCACGAGGATGGTAAAAACATCAAAACATCCAGGTGTCCCCTGGGCAACGTCCTTGCAGACGGCCTATTCTCTCACACCAGAAGCAACTTGCAGTTTCTCAAGCTGCTCCTGACACACACACACACATTGCAGCACACCCAAATACCTGGGAGTTACCCTGGACCGTGCTCTGACCTACAAGAATCACTGCCTGAATATCATTCGAAAGCTGACTACCACAACCTGGGGATCACAACCAGATACACTGAAGACATCTGCCCTTGCACTATGCTACTCTGCTGCTGAGTATGCATTTCACCACACTAAAACAGTTGATGTGGTTCTTAATGAGACATGCCGCATTATCATGGGGTTTTTTTGTTTTGTTTTGGGTTTTTTTTCATGTCAGGAGTGACTTGAGAAACTGCAAGTCACTTCTGTTGTGAGAGAATTGGCCGTCTGCAAGGACGTTGCCCAGGGGACGGCTGGATGTTTTTGATGTTTTATCATCCTTGTGGGAGGCTTCTCTCATGTCCCCGCATGAGGAGCTGGAGCTGATAGAGGGAGCTCATCCGCCTCTCCCCGGATTCGAACCGGCACAGGGGTTTAACCCACAGGGGTTTAACCCACCGGGGGCTCTTATCACGGGGTGTCTGCATCCTACACCACTGGAAAATTACACCGTTTAGCCGGAATTGCACCACCTGACATCCGCCGGGGAGGAGCAACCAGTAGTGAAAGGATCAAGGCAGTGACATCCCCGACCCATCCCCTGTTTGGGTATCAGCCAGCATGCCAATGACTTAAATCAAGGAATGGCTTTCTAAGATCTACAGAGACACTCACTGGAACACCTCAGCAAGCGAGAGTCCAAAAGTGGCAGGCTCAAACCCAGAATCAATGGCTGATACCAAACGAGAGACTCCCTCCTGGGCACACAGAAAACTGGGTGACTTGGAAGGCGCTGAACAGACCACGAGATGCAGAGCCAACCTTAAGAAATAGGGCCACAAAGTAGAATCCACGACATGCGAGTGTGGAGAAGAGCAAACCACAGACCACCTAGTGCAATGCAACCTGAGCCCTGCCACATGCACAATGGAGGACATCCTTGCAGAAACACCAGAGGTCAAAGGACATAGAATAGAATACCAAGTCTGCAAACTTTGTGTTTTGTTTGTTTGTTTGTTTGTTTTTAATGCAATACAACTGTTTTGGTTCGCTCCTGACACAATAAATAAAAATCAGGAGATAGGACTCCAGCAGAACCTCAGGCAATCAGGTGCCTGCCCTGCTGAGCCTAAAGAAAGTACCGAGATTAATCAACAACTTAATTAAAGACAATTCAGGCAATTAAACCCTCAATGAGCACCTTGGGTGCCTTCACGATTAATTTTTCTTTTTTTATAGAAAAGGAATCTGCATAGAGTAGGAAGTCGGAATGTGTTGCGTAACGCCACAAGATAATAAGGCTGCAAATTGGGGCGACTCTATATTCCATTATGCTGAGATCCTCCTGGGGGAGACATTAGGAAAGCGGGGAGCCATAAAGGGCAACACCCTGCTTTTACGGTGTACTTCTCAAAGCTGTGGCAAAACCAGATTATTTTAAAGACAGGGGACTTGCAGGTGCAAACAATCATACCACCGAGGGCATACCACCGAGGTTTGATGACCTGGGATTCATTTGGCACTGCATTAACTGCTATGGTTCACTTCTATGGAATCCTGGGAGTTGTAGTTTGGGAGGGCCCAGCACTCTGGCAAAGGAGGATAAAGCCCTTGCAAAGCTACAACTTCTATGCTTGCACAGCAGGATCAAGGAATGCATCTACACTGTACAATGAATGCAGCTTGTCATCACTTGACTGTCATGGCTCAGTATTTTGGGATCCTGGGAGCTATAGTTCTATGAGGGTTGAATGAAAAGTAATGCCTCCACCTTCGTAACTCCTCAACAGATGGCAGTACTGGTATGCGGCAGGTACTGGCTTGTTCAGTAGACTCTCCTCTACAGTTCCGTTTCGGCAAGAAGCCTTAGCATTGAATGGTTGTGTTGTTAAAGTGCGAAGTATGGAGCCCTGCACAGATGCTCAGTCAATGCGACTTAACCAACATGCAGTCATTGAATTCTCGACAGCAGAAGGTATCACTCCAAAGGAGATTCATCAGAGAATGCAAGCTGTTTATAGTGATTGTGTTGATGTGAGTACTGTGCATCGTTGGGCAAGAAAGTTTAAAGGTGTTGAGGTGGGAACATCTGAACTGCGTGACAAACAAAGAGTTGGACGTCCTGTGACAGCAACCACTGAGTTTCACAAGCAAAAGGTTGAGAGATTGATTCAGGATGATCGTTGTATCACTCAGAGAGAAATTTCAAGCATAATCGGAAATTTCAAGCATAATTTCACAAGAACATGAGGGTCACGTTATTGCTTTGCTTGGCTATCAGAAGATCTGTGCATGATGAGTACTCAGGATGCTGACGCCTGAAATGAAAGCGCACAGACTTGAAACTTCAGAGACTGGATCTCACCATCATATGACATCCTCCATACAGTCCTGATTTAGCACCATCTGACTTCCATCTGTTCCCGATAATGAAAGAAGATCTGCGGGGACATTATTATGTTTCTGATGAAGACGTTGAGAGAACTGTGAGAAGCTGGTTGCGGAAACAGTGTCGACTTCTTCCATGATGGTTTCATAAAACTTGTTCATCATTGGCAGAAATGTATCCATTTGTCTGGTGATTATGTGGAAAAGTGAATAGTGGTAGTTAAAGAGCATTTCTGCATTTGATTTATTAAAATATTCCCATTCAAACCCAAGTAATAAAGGTGGAGGCATTACTTTTCATTCAACCTTCGTATAAGGTATTTTGCCCTCTCTTCCAGAGAGCTGACGCCTCACTAACCTACAGCTCCCAGGACTCCATAGCATTGAGTCATGGCCATTAAACCCCATTAATTCTACCAAGTAGATAAATTGCATTCATTCTAGATGCTACAGCGATGTGCTTTTGCCTAAGTCTGCAGGGGACAGAAAGGTTATCCCCCATTGACCTCTCCCCTATGCTGAGTTCTTTCATTCTGGAAAGAAGTGATGAGTGGAGTGCCGCAGGGTTCAGTCCTGGGCCCAGTTCTGTTCAACATCTTGGGTGAAGGTTTAGAGGGCATGCTTATCAAGTTTCACATGACACCAAATTAGGAGCGATAGCTGATACTCCAGAGGGCAGGATCAGAATTCAAAATGACCTTAGCAGATTAGAGAGCTGGGCCAAAACTAGCAAAATGAATTTCAATCAGGGCAAATGTAAGATACTATAGTGAGGCAGAAAAAAATAGGAAATGCAAAGATACAAAATGGGTGATGCCTGGCTCAACAACAGTCCATGTGAGAAAGATCTTGGAGTCTTTGAGGATGAGTTGAACATGAGCCAACAGTGTGATGCAGCAGCTAAAAAAGCCAATGGGATTTTCGGCTGCAGATCGAAGGAAGTCATGGTGCCTCTCTATTTTGCTTTGATCAGATCTCAACCAGAATGCTGTGTCCAATTCTGGGCGACACACTTCAAAAGAGATATTGACAAGCTGGAAGGTGTCCAGAGGAGGACAACGAAAATGATCAAAGATCTGAAGACCAGGTCCTATGGGGATCGTCTTAAACAACTGGGCATATTTAGCCTGCAGAAAAGAAGGCTGAGAGGAGATATGATAGCCAGCCATGTATAAATATGGGAAAGGGCATCATAGGGAGGGAGCAGGCTTGTTTTCTGCTGCCCTGGAGACTAGGAGGTGGAACAATGGGGTCATATTACAGGAAAGGAGATTCCACATGAACATTAGGAACAAGTTCCTGACTTTTTTTTTCTCGTGTCAGGAGTGACTTGAGAAACCAAGTCGCTTTTGGTGTGAGAGAATTGGCCGTCTGCAAGGACGTTGCCCAGGGGACGCCCGGATGATTTGATGTTTTATCATCCTTGTGGGAGGCTTCTGTCATGTCCCCGCATGAGGAGCTGGAGCTGGTAGAGGGAGCTCATCCGCCTCTCCCCGAATTCGAACCTGCAACCTGTCGGTCTTCAGTCCTGCCGGCACAGGGGTTTAACCCACTGCACCATCGTATGAACTGTTCAGCAGTGGAACTCTCTGCCTCGGGAGTGTGGTGGAGGTTTCTTCCTTGGAAACTTTTAAACAGAGGCTGGATGGCCATCTGCCAGAGATACTTTGTGCTTTTCCTGCTTGGATAAAATGGCCCATGTGGTCTCTTCCAACTCTATGATTCTATGACTCTATGAGTGCAAATTACTTTTACTTTCTATTTTCAAAACTACTTGTTGCAAACTACCTTAGTGCTTTTGGTTTGCGGGACACAGTGGAACAGCGTTTCTCAACCTAGGGGTCGGGACCCCTGGGGGGGTTGCAAGGGGGTGTCAGAGGGGTCACCAAAGACCATTGGAAAACACAGTATTTTCTCTTAATATGAGGGTTCTGCATGTGCCAAGTTTGGCCCAATTCTATTGTTGGTGGAGTTCCGAATACTCTGATTGTAGGTGAACTATAAACCCCAGTAACTACAACTCTCAAAGGTCAAGGTCTATTTTCCCCAAACTCCACCAGTGTTCACATTTGGGCATATTGAGTATTCATGCCAAGTTTGGTCCAGATCCAGCATTGTTTGAATCCACAGTGATCTCTGGATGTAGGTGAACTACAACTTCAAAACTCAAGGTCAGTGCCCACCAAACCCTTCCAGTATTTTCCGTTGGTCATGGGAGTTCTGTGTGCCAAATTTGGTTCAATTCCATCATTGATGGAGTTCAGGATGCTCTTTTATTGTAGCTGAACTATAAATCCCATCAACTACAACTCCCAAATGACAAAATCCATCCCTTCCCAGTCCCACCAGTATTCAAATTTGGATGTATCAGGTATTTGTGCCCAGTTTGGTCCAGTGAATGAAAATATATCCTGCGTATCAGATCTTTACATTACAATCTATAACAATAGCAAAATTACAGTTATGAAGTAGCAACGAAAGTAATTTTATGGTTGGGGGTCACCTCAACATGAGGAATTGTATTAAGGGGTCATGACATTCGGAAGGTTGAGAACCACTGCCTTGGAGTATCCCTTGCCTAAGAAAACCCTATAAAATCCATAGGTTGCTCAAGTCAGGCTTTTGTTTGTTTTTTCATAGTACATATTAAGTGTCCGAATGATATTACCTAACACTGAGGCTTTATTAGTTTGAGTGCTCTATTTGTTTACATAATAGTATTATAGTATTGTTGTATTTATGCTACACCCCTTGGTTGGAGTAAACCACAATATGCAAAACAACAACCAAAACCAGGTGCAGCCGAAATATATTCCGCAACATTCAGCGATAGGAGGGAGTGCGGGATGGTGATGTTAGTGATGCACATCCTATCTTTTCCTCCGAGGGAATTCAGATGATTTGCAAGACTCTTCCCCCATCCTGCCCACTTGATCCTCACAATGGAGGGTAGGCTATGGAACAGTGGCACGTCCCATCAACACTGCCATATAATGCAGTTTGAAACTGCCTTATATGGTCAGTGTAAACTCATATAATGTAGTTTAACTGCATTATATGGGTCTACGATGATTGTATAATGCTTCAGACTGCATTATATGGCAATATAGAGAGGACCTAAGTGAGCAACTTGGATGAGGAGGAATTTGACATTTGGAAATTCGACCACATTGCAATTGTCTTGCTGTAATGTTGCAATTTATCATTTTTCATTTTAAATTGGTTTATGGCTGTTTAATAGTGTAATTCCATATTAAGGTTGGTCTTTTTAAAGCTTAATAATATTATATTAATCTAATAATCACCTAATCATCTAATCACCTCTTAACAAAAGATTGCCCCAGGCACTGCCAAACCATCAAATGCTAATCAAGGAGGTTAGTTGAAACATTCATACCTAGCTCCAACAGACAAGAGTTCTTTGTCCCACCCTGGTCATTCCACAGATATAAAAACCCATTTTCCTAGTTCCAGCAGACATCACTACCTCTGAGGATGCTTGCCATAGATGCAGGCAAAACATCAGAAGAGAATGCTTCTAGACCATGGCCGTATAGGCCAAAAAAACCTACAACAACCCAATATTATTATTATTATTATCAGGAGGAAGAGAAGGAAGAGGAAGCAGCAGCAGCAACTGACAACAGAGTCAAACTGGAGAACTTGGAGATTCTTAAGCCCCATCTACACTGTCATTATAATGCAGATTGAACTGTCCAATGTAGACTCATATCATCCAACTCAACTGGAGTATAAATATCTACAGTTCAATCTGCATTATAATGGCAGTGTAGTTGGGGCCTTTAAGAGGTGTCCTTTTGATATAGCTATCAAGTATACAGATAGACAATAGATCAATTTCCCACTTTTGTGTGGTCCACTACTCCTAACCCCCGAAACCCCGGTGGTGCAGCAGGTTAAACCGCTGAGCTGCTGAATTTGCTGACTGAAAGGTTGGCAGTTTGAATCCAGGGAGCGGGGTGAGCTCCCACTGTTAGCCCCAGCTTGTGCCAACCTTGCAGTTCAAAAACAAAAATGTGAGTAGATCAATAGGTACCACTTTGGTAGGAAGGTAATGGCGCTCCATGCAGTCATTCTGGCCACATGACCTAGAAGGTGTCTATGGACAACATCTCTCCTCAGCTTAGATATGTAGATGAGCACCACCCCCCAGAGTCAGACACGACTAGACTTAATGTCAAGGGGAAATCTTTATCTTTACCCTATGAGGAGTGGCTTAAAGAGCTGGGCATGTTTAGCCTGAAGGAGAGAAGGCTGAGAGGAGACGTGATAGCCATGTATAAATATGTAAGAGGAAGTCATAGGGAGAAGGGAGCAAGCTTGTTTTCTGCTGCCCTGGAGAGTAAGACGCGGAACAATGGCTTCAAACTACAAGAAAGGAGAGAGAATTAGGAAGAACTTCCTGACTGTGAGAGCTGTTCAACAGTGGAACTCTCTGCCCGGAGTGCGGTGGAGGCTTCTTCTTTGGTAGCTTTTAAACAGAGGCTGGATGGCCAGGGGTGGCTCAACCCATTACGCAAAGTAAGCATTTGCAGTATAGTTGATTTTGCTCAGGGGCGCTCTTGAGGCGCTCTTGGGGGAAAATAAACCTTGACATATGCGAGTTGTAGTTACTGAGATGTATAGTTCACGTACAATTAAAGAGCATTCTGAACTCCACCAATGATGGAATTGAACCAAATATGGCACACAGAACTCCCACGACGAACAGAAAATATATATCAGTGATTGGTTTGGGGGGGGGGGGGCAAAATACTGTTTGCTTACCGTTGAAAATTACCTCCGTGGATGGCCATCTGTCAGGGGTGCTTTGAATGCAATTTTCCTGCTTCTCGGCAGGGGGTTGGACTGGATGGCCCATGAGGTCTCTTCCAACTCTATGATTGTATGATTTACTTTTTACCACTCCCAACCTCACAAAAGTGGAGGGCCTACTGAAAATGCAGTATGTTACTATTATATATAATTGCATTACTCCATAACTTGTATTTCTTCCTGTTTTTTTTTTATCATTACTCCTGTATTAGCATACTATATTTAAAATAGTCAGGAAATGTTTGTTGCCAGCAGAAGTTAGGATGCTCTTTTGTCCCAAAATAAATCCATTAAACACATTAAAATACCAGCATTTTACAGGTGAAAACCACGAGTGGGCCCACACCATTGAATTGATGCAGTTTGACTCCACTTCAACTGCCAAGGCTCAGTGCTATGGGATTCTGGGAGTTGTTGTTTGACAAGGGCTTTAGCCTTCTCTGTCAAAGAGCACTGTCAAATCAAGTGGTGTCAAACTGCATCCATTCTATAGTGAACATGCACTCCAAAGTGCTCTATAAAGGGGTATCGTGAAAGAGACCTTGAACCAGATAGCCGTTTAACTCCTCTTCCCAGGGCTCTTCCGGTCTCACCCATCCTTCTCGTCAAGCGAGTTCATGTTCTTTATCTGTGCTGCGTTGGGATGGGACCTTGAGTGGATGGTTGAGATTTCTGGCTGTTGTTGTTGTTGTCTTTCTCCTGCCTTAATGCTGAAATGAGGCCCCAGAGAAGGGAGTGGATTACATCAGATTTTTAAAAGGGCATTAGACTGTCATTGCAGGGATTGCTGCAAGAGAGAGGATGGATGGATGGAAGAAAAGAAGGATGAAAGAAAGAAAGAAAGGAAGGAAGGAAGGAAGGAAGGAAGGAAGGAAGGAAGGAAGGAAGGAAGGAAGGAAGGAAGGAAGGAAGGAGAAAAGATTCTCAAAGATTTAATAGTGGAGGACTATTGCAATGACATTCAGTCATTCAAGGGTACATCTACACTGTGCAATTAATGCAGTTTGACGCTGCTTTAATTGCCATGGCCACTTCTATGTAGTTTAGTGAGGCCCCAGCCCTCTTGGACAGAGAAGGCTAAGGACATTATAAAACTACAACTTTCAGGATTCTATAGCATTGAGCCACGACACTTAAAGTGGTGTTGACCTGCGTTAATTCTACAGTGCAGATGCACCACAAGCGACATTAGGCATGGAGTCGAGTCAGCATCTTGGCTTTGGGGAAGGACCAGGATGATGCATCTTGCATGCAGGACAATGCATCAGTTTATTGTCTACTCCCCATTGGCTGATGGGTCACGCCTCCCTCCTTGAATACCAGCCTCCGTTTTCCGAGAGCGCAATCCAAATCCAGGACTCATCCTTATTGCATATATGCAAATCGATCCATTCATGTGTCCCACACAAACAACACATCCACACTCCTCTCGATTGCCAACTTGGCGGTGACTCATCCTCAACGCTATCTTTCCTTTCGAGGTTACTCAACTCCCGTTTGAAGCCCCAATTTCGGCAGTTGTGCAAATGAGGACACCATGGACTCAGTCCAATTGCAAGTTGAGATTAGAGCAGACCTATGAATCAATGGGATTTGTTGACTTCCCCTTCTGCAATTGGTTCCATGAGTCTTCACTTACTAGGACTTGGAATTTGGATACAGGATTTGTAATAGATTCTGATCTCTTGAGTCCTAATTGTCTTCCAGGGCATTGAGAAAGAACGTCAATGAAGTTTCGCCCATTGTCTTAGAACCATAGACTTTAATCCTATGTTTTATCCCAAGAAGAACAGATATGCAAATGATGTTTTATCACAAGAAGAACAGATATGCAAATGATGTTGTATTGCATTTGATATTGCTTATTGTATTCATATGTTTTATGTATTTTGCTGTATTGTTGTTTGTGTTTTGGTTTTTATTTTATTGTAATATGTTGTTGGGCTTGGCCTCATGTAAGCCGCCCCGAGTCCCCGTTGTGGAGATGGTGGCGGGGTATAATAAAAGATTATTATTATTATTATTATTATTATTATTATTATTATTATTATTATGGAAGTTTGGTATCAACCTTAATACAAGTTGCATTTATTCAATAGGTATACTGTACTTGGGCTAGAATCAGACCTAAGCACCCTAAAGGCACTAGATCTGATGTTAGAAACTAAGCAAGATCAGCCCTAGTTAGTGCTTGGATGGGAGACTCCCAATGAATACCAGGGGATGAAAGCTCTATTTCAGAGGCAGAAACGACCAAAACCAATGCTATTCCTTGTCCATGGAAAGCCTATAAAATTCATGGGATCACCATAAGATAGGGGTCGCCATAAGACGGAGGCATACACATACACACAAACACTCCTTTGAAAGTATCTTCCCTGCTATTAGTGCAAAATGCTGCAAGTCACTTCTGGAGTGAGAGAATCAGTTGTCCATAAAGACGTTGCCAAGGGGATCCCCGGATGTGTTGTAATCCTGCGGGCAGAGGTGGCCCTAGGTAATTTTCAACAGTAAGCAAACAGTATTTTGCCCCCCCCCCCCCCCAACCAATCATTGATATGGAGCAGGAACAAGAGGGGCTAGGCTCAAGGTCCCGGCCCCTTCGGGAAGAGGATCGCCTGGCAGTGAGGCAAGGAAGCCGAGGTTCCCCCCGGACTGCTAGGGCTGTTGTGAGCCAAGGGGGCGCTCCTCAAGTGGCGCTCGAGGGGCATTTACAGAGGCGCCTCTGCACCCCTGGCAAAAAAAAAGTGTACCGCAACCACTTACTTTGCGTAATGGACGAGCCACCCCTGCCTGCAGGGAGGCTTCTCTCATGTCCTCAAAATCAGAACACTGGGCAACTTGGAACACTGAGCCACCTTAAGAAATGAGGCTACAAAGTGGAGTCCACGACATGTGAATGTGGAGAAGAGCAAACCACAGACCACCTATTACAATGCAATCTGAGCTTTGGCATGTGCACAATGGAGAACCTTCTAATAGCAACACCAGAGGCACCCCAAGGGGTCAGCGACTGGTCAAAGAACATTTAACAGAATGCCAAGTTTTAAAACGTTGTGTTCTCTCAAATACATTGGTTCACTCCTGATACGATAAATTAAATAATAGTGCGAAATTGTCCAATTTGGCCTTCCATTCAATGTTGGACTAAAACTCCCATCAGCTCTGGAAAACATAGTCAATGCTGAAAGTTTGTGAGAATTTGAATCCATCAATAATAAAAAAAATATTATTATGATTATGCTATTTGGACATGGTTTTCTAGATGACACTTTGGTTTTGTCAGATTTTGAGTGTTATAATCCAAAATGTAACTTTCCCATGTTCTAATCCAGCTACATCTGGAAGGTCACATTCATTTTGACTAGTATTAGAACAACCTCAAACCAGGCTCTTTTCTGTTAGCTCTATACCAGAATAAAGGTGAACCAAGGCAAATTCACAGTAGAAGCTGCATCAGAGAGAACCTATTAAACTGGGCCACGTGTATATAATCTCCAGCTCTCCTGATTTGGAAGGGACAGATCCAGATAATCCTTTGCTGTCCCACTTTTAGACCTGCTCTAAAATGTCCCGGTTGTCCTCTTTCCTTCCCCCTTCCCCCTTTGTCCTCAGCTTTCTTCAGTTGCTGCAAATGGAGTTCAAAGTACAAAACTAGTTATTGTAACTGATAATGTTTTCGCATCTTAGGGAAAGTAATGGTTCTGCTTCTTTCTCCTCCTCCCTCCTTTGTCCTTGGATTACTTCTGCTGCTGCAAACTAAATTCAAATGTAAAGGTACTATCCATGGAATTAACTCATTGGATGGGCAGAGGAAAGGAGAAGTGGAATTTTGCCTTGCCCAGCAAGATCAAGCAACTTTGACAGTCTTGAGCACGCTTCAGCATAGGCCCACTTTTTGTCCGTGAAGCATTGGAAAGCGTGCATGCATTCTTCTTAAAACCATGAGTACAATCAAGGTCACTCAAGAAGGATGGAAACACCTTCTAGCCTTCTGTGGAGGAGCTGCTTCCGTTCCGCAGCCCTTGCGAAAACTCTGCGAGTTAATTAACTTGGATGAAAAACAAGAGATTATCAAAGGATCAGGAGATCACACCCATCAAGGCAACCATAAAATGTTGGAGGAGAGGGAGAAAGCCAAGAAATCTCACTCCGACCACACTGTAGCCACCCAGATAGCCCTGAACACCAGAGGAAGTGCTTTTGGGGTTTACACATTTTACATTGCAGCTTCCAGAAGGGAGCTCGTCCTAGACAACATAGGCATCTTCTTTGTGTAGGGCGGTGCTTCTCAACCTGTGGGTCCCCAGATGTTTTGGCCTTCAACTCCCAGAGATCCTAACAGCTGGTAAACTGACTAGGATTTCTGGAAGTTGTAGGCCAAAACACTTGGGACCCACAGGTTGAAAACCACTGGTGTAGGGACTGAGTTTATGCAGAGATAGCATAAAGAATGAAATAAAGCAGGAATGAGCTGTTCACCCAGGCAAAACACTTGCTGTCACAATTACAACCCATGGTCCCCATGTGACCCTTGGACCCTACTTTTGTGGCCCCTAAAGTCCTTCACTAATCAACCATAGCATACACACACGTGCAATTTGCCCCCAAATCATCCAGAAACCTCCCCCAAAACATATAGAAATACCTCCGCCCCACAGACATCCTAGAACGCCAAATTGAACTAGTTTTCGCTCTCAAAATAGTAAGAAGGAGTGTCGTGATACTTCCCATTGACATTTTGAGAGAGACTGCGGAGGAAAATGGAAACACTGGGGTTTCCTGTGGGGAGCTATGGCTCAGTATAGCGAGTCTGAGAGGGACTGGCCCATTGCTCTCATGCAATTACCTATCCTTGCATTAGAGAAATAAGATGGATTTAGTGGCTTCTATATCAGGTGAATCTGCTCTGGGTTTTACCCCATACTTTGAATGAGCTAATCCAAACTGCTTGATCCAAGCTGCTGAATCTTTGTGAGTCAAGATCATCCCATAAATGAAGCACTTTGGAGAGATCCCTTCAAGTCAGGATTGTATGCAAAGATACAGAATGGGGGGGTGCCTGGCTTGAGAGCAGTATGTGTGAAAAAGATCTTGGAGTCCTCGTGGACAACAAGTTAAACATGAGCCAACAATGTGATGTGGCGGCAAAAAAAGCCAATGGGATTTTGGCCTGCATCAATAGGAGCATAGTGTCTAGATCTAGGGAAGTAATGCTACCCCTCTATTCCGCTTTGGTTAGACCACACCTGGAATATTGTGTCCAATTCTGGGCACCACAATTCAAGAGAGATATTGACAAGCTGGAATGTGTCCAGAGGAGGGCGACTAAAATGATCAAGGGTCTGGAGAACAAGCCCTATGAGGAGCAGTTTAAGGAGCTGGGCATGTTTAGCCTGAAGAAGAGAAGGCTGAGAGGAGATATGATAGCCAGCCATGTATAAATATGTGAGAGGAAGCCACAGGGAGGAGGGAGCAAGCTTGTTTTCTGCTTCCTTGGGGACTAGGACGCGGAAGAATGGCTTCAAACTACAAGAGAGGAGATTCCATCTGAACACGAGGAAGAACTTCCTGACTGTGAGAGCCGTTCAGCAGTGGAACTCTCTGCCCCGGAGTGTGGTGGAGGCTCCTTCTTTGGAAGCTTTTAAACAGAGGCTGGATGGCCATCTGTCAGGAGTGATTTGAATGCAATATTCCTGCTTCTTGGCAGGGGGTTGGACTGGATGGCCCATGAGGTCTCTTCCAACTCTTTGATTCTATGATTCTAGGAGTGGAAGTCAAAACCTCTAGCCCAGTGATTCTCAACCTGTGGGTCCCCAGGTGTTTTGGCCTACAACTCCCAGAAATCCTAGCTAGGATTTCTGGGAGTTGTAAGCCAAAATATCTGGGGACCCACAAGTTGAGAACCACTGCTCTAGCCACAAAATACCCATATTTCATTGCATATTAGTCACCAAATAGTTGCATCCCCATTTTTGAGTGCCAAAAATTGCACTTTTGTTTTCAGTGCATAATAGTTACACACTCATTTGGGGTTGATTCTTTCTCTGGAGGTAATGCAGTCTAAAAACTATAAAATGAAGGTCTCTGAAGCTCCACTCTTCTCTCCTCCCTCCTTCTTCTGAGGCCTTAAGGCAGATTTGCAAAACCTGGAATGGAGTTCTTTGGAGGAAGGAGGAAGAAGGGAAGATCTGCATTCCAGAGACCTCCATTTCAGGTTTTTAAAACTGCTTTAAGGCCTCAGAGAAAGAAGAAAGGAGAGAAGAGTGGAGCTTCAGTTTTTCAACTGTCTTCCCTTCCGAGAAAGAACAGCAAACAGACAGGAATGGAGCTGTGTGGTTCTGGATCATCCTTCCTCCTCCCTTTTCACAGATAAGGCATTTTATTTAAATTGGAAAATCAAAGGCAGTTTTTTTCTTTGTGTAATATTCACACCCCATCCCACACACACACACACACATTTTAGATAGAAAAAGGGGGAAAGCATGACTATTATGCAATTAAATACAATCGTTTTGGGGAACTTGACAAACCCCATTTTGACAATAACTGACATCTCCCCATGACCTGTATTGTTGGCTGACTTCATTTGTGTCATGCTAGAAATGCTACAACTGCAATATTGTATACCAAAGTCAGATGTTATGGCTACATATAGTGTTGGACCCTGAGAACATCCTCTTAAACAACAAACAAGCTCTGGATACATTCTGTGTTGGTCATGTAGACATCAGATGGGGATTACTCAGAAGATATTGCTCGTGCGCTCTTCATCTACTTAACTCTGAAATCCTATAAAATACCAATGCTCTGAACAAACTGTCTCTATTTCGACCAGGTCTGTGAGTAGGTTGTACCAGGACTTGGAACAAATACAGGATGTCTCAAACATACACCTGTAGATAGACTCTATAAGCTAGCTGGCATTGCCGCTGCCCCCCCCCCCCCCATGTGTGACAGGAAGTTGCTGCTAACCATAAGAGAAATAAGGTTGAACACTGTGAAAGCCACCCACTGCATGGCTATCAGCCTCCTCCTAGTAGACTCAAATCAAGGAAAAGCTTCATGAGAACCACCACTCCTGTTAACATTCCCCCAGCATCAGCAAGAGTATCCCTCTGGGCAGTTAAACCAGGAAATCCCAATTGGATGGCCCCCCATGAGGGTCTTCCTCCAGGGGCAAACCAAGAATGAGCAACTTGGAAGTCCCTGAAGACTCAGAAGTGAAATACGCAGATCAAAAGTCAACCTAGCAAAATGATACTACCTAGAAGAACCCTCCACCTTGTGTGACAATTCTGCATTCGTATGCTTGTCTGTAATGTCCTGCCTCATGTACAGAAGAAGAATTGTTGGAGGCTACAGACAGTGCGGTAACTGTTGCCCGTTTTTGGTCAAAAGATATTTAGCCGCTTATGCTCCTTCTATTTTTAATCAGTTTTATACTAATTTATGCAATGCTTTTGATACGAAATAAATAAACCAGGACTTGGTAGCTCCTTTGGCCAAAGTTATTGTCTGTTGTCTGTCGGCCTTTCTGCTCGTTTTTTTTTTCCACTTTCATGTCCCACTTGATGAGATACTATAGGGCTGATATTTCCATCTTGCCCAACATGAAGCCTACAGCCTGCACCATTGCTACTCATGAGCTCCAAAACCTGGTCAAAGCAGTAGAATGGACCAATATGCATTGGCATCCTCTTTGGTGAAGAGGCAGCATTTTGGCTGCAGTCCAATGAACATAATAATAAACCAGATTGAACATGTAATGTGTGCCCAATAAATACTTCCTAAGGGCTACACCATGTCACTGTGCCTATCATCAATATCAAACCAATTAGCCACTCCCGATAGACTCGGATCTTATCTTGGAAACGTGTCAATCCAAAACGGAAGAAGGGTGCCGTTGGCCACCTTGGCACAAAGCTTTTCTTTCGGAGGAAGGGCCTTTCTCTACTTTTATGGAAAATCTTCCAAAAGGATAGGATCAACTATTTCAAATAACGTTTTCATTTGTTTGGAAGGCACTTCGAGGAGACAACCATCATGTCTCGCACCTCTTTCAAAGATGGCACCTACAGCATGAACCCATTTGGATTTGCAGTCCAAAGAGTAAGGAGTCTCAGGCAACTGAACTTATGCCATCGCTTGGGTTTTCATCTGCGAAATGTTGGTGGATATGTTTGGTTTCTCTGCATTGATTTGCGTATTTAATCTGATCCAGATCGATGTAGTTAAACAGAAAGAGGCCAATACAGGCCTCACCCACACTGCCATATAACCCAGTTCACAGCAGATAATCTGGATTCAGAAACTGGATTATATGGCAATGTAGTTCCAGCCACTGTAAGACCCCTATAATCAGTTATCTGGAGGTAAATGGTCTCACTAAGTCAGTGTTTCTCAACCTTCCTAATGCTGCGACCCCTTAATACAGTTCCTCATGCTGTGGTGACCCCCAACCATAGAATTATTTTCATTGCTACTGGTGGGATTGATTTTGACATTTGGGATTTATAGTTCACCTACAATCAGAGCATTCTGAACTCTTACTAGCGATGGAATTGAACGAAACATGGCACACAGAACTCCCATGACCAACAGAAAATACTGGAAGGGTTTGGTGGGCATTGTCCTTGAGTTTGGGAATTGTAGTTTACCTACATCCAGAGAGCACTGTGGACTCAAACAATGATGGATCTGGACCAAACTATGCCCACATGTCAACACTGGTGAAATTTGGGGAAAATAGACTTGATATGTGGGAGTTTAGTTGCTGGGATTTATAGTTCATCTACAATCAAAGAGCATTCTGAACTCCACTAACAATGGAATTGAACCAAACTTGGCACATAGAGCTCCCATGCCCAACATAAAATACTGGAAGGTTTTAGTGGACATTGACCTTAAGTTTGGGAGTTGTAGTTCACCTACAACCAGAGAGCACTGTGGAATCAAACAATAATGGATCTGGACCAAATTTGGCACAAACACTCAATATGCCCAAAAGTGAACACTGGTGGAGTTTGGGGAAAATAGAATCTTGACATTTGGGAGTTGTAGTTGCTGGGATTTATAGTTCACCTACAATCAAAGAGCACTCTGAACCCCACCAACGATAGAATTGAGCCAGACTTCCCACACAGAGACCCCCATAACCAAGAGAAAATACTGTGTTTTCTGATGGTCTTAGGCGACCCCTCTGACACCCCCTCGCGACCCCCCCAGGGGTCCCGACCCCCAGGTTGAGAAACACTGCACTAAGGATTTGCTAAATACTCCAGTGCAGTTCTATTGTATTGTATTATGCCTGGAGAGGACATCTTTCTTGGACTCTCTAGATTCTTCTGCACAACACTATGGAATAACTGGGACCACAATCCACTTATTCCAATGACGTTCAGAATTATACACCATTTCTGCCCAGGAATGCATCCTCCGAGGATGTAGGACTCTTACTGCATTTGCAATTAAAGCAACATAGCATTTAGTTCTGGCTTTGAGGTTCTGATCCAGTAGAACGTGGAGCCTTTCTGTTTCCAGTCTCAGGTTCAGGGTTTCTCAGGATTTCTGCGCTCCTCCCTAAGACAAGGCCCTAAAGACAGAAACCAGGAGAGGGAGGAGGGGGAAGGAAACTCTTTTGACAAACTCTTCTGCTTTCCCACAGGAAACTTCCCTTGCTGTTTTCTTTTGCCTAAGGTGAATTCTGTATCTGTCATTAAAAATTACTCCTGTCAGCCGTAATGCACCAGACAGGCAGAGAGAGATGGGGCTGAAGGGGGGATTGAATAGGGGCTCTCTCCGTTTGTGGGTTTGAAGGGGGAGGACGGCCCTTCGGCTCCCCGAGCCAGAGCAAAGGCATCATCGGAGCAATTTAGCTCAGCACAGCCACAGTTTTGAACATGTTTTTATCCGATTGTAAGGATTTCACCTGTTTAATAGCATTAAGATCTGATTCTATTTTAATGTTTGCATGTTTTTAAGTTTTAAATTGTATTGCATTTGATTTTATTGTAAGCCACATTGGGTCTCTTTTGTAGAGAGAGAATGCAGGGTATAAGTAACATTTGCCTCTTTTGCAAGCAGCCAGCTTGAATTCTGTTTTCTATATGTCTGGGGCACGGAGAAGTTTGGTTCTATGGATACCAATATTCTAAAATGCTCAAGTCCCATCAAGCCACAGATTTTTGAAATTGTGGATACAGAATCCACGGATACAAAGGGATAGCTGTAATGGATCTTCAGCATTCACAGATCTGGCTATCCTGAAACCAAACCCCAGCGGATACTGAGGGTTCACTGTGTTTAAAATGATGCTATAAGTCACCCCCGGTGGCGCAGTGGGTTTAACCCCTGTGCCCGCAGGACTGAAGACCAACAGGTTGCAGGTTCGAATCCAGGGAGAGGCGGATGAGCTCCCTCTATCAGCTCCAGCTGTCCATGTGGGGACATGAGAGAAGCCTCCCACAAGGATGGCAAAACATGAAAACATCCGGGCGTCCCCTGGGCAACGTCCTTGCAGACGGCCATTTCTCTCACACCAGAAGCAACTTGCAGTTTCTCAAGTCGCTTCTGACACGACAAAAACAAATAAACCACTATTATGTAAAATACAGGGTTAGTCAAAATGCATAGGCCAAACATACATACAATTGTATGTATGTTTGGCCTATGCATTTTGACTAACCCTGTATATCTCGGTAGAGAGACTAACCATGTCACTGTAGTCGCTGTAGTTACTCTACTGTAACTATATCAGGAACTAAATAACTTTTCTTTTTCGTGTCAGGAGCAACTTGAGAAAGTGCAAGTCACTCCTGGTATGAGAGAGTTGGTCGTCTGTAAGGATGTTGCCTAGGGGACGCCCGGATGTTTGATGTTTTACCGTGCTTGTGGGAGGCTTCTCTCATGTTCCCCCAAGGGAGCTGGAACTGACACAGGGAGCTCATCCACTCTCCCCGGATTCGAACCGCTGACCTGCTGGCACAAGGGTTTAACCCAGGGGTCCTCAAACTTTTTAAACAGAGGGCCAGTCACAGTCCCTCAAACTGTTGGAGGGCTGGATTATAATTTGAAAAAAGCATGAATAAATTTCTATGCACACTGCACATGAAGAACCATTTTAACAAATATAAATTTATGAGTATTTCAATGGGAAGTGTGGGCCTGCTTTTGGCTGATGAGATAGGATTGTTGTTGTTGTTATGTGCTTTCAAGTAGTTTCAGACTTAGGTTGACCCTGAGCGAGGGCCGGGTAAATGATCTTGGAGCTCGGCCCATAGTTAACCCATTGGGCCACCAGGAGCTCCCAAATAACTAAATAACTTAAACACCACTATATTGCAAAAGAGGTATAAATAAAAGTTTATTATTATTATTATTATTAACTTTTGTTTTATTATAATTGTACAGCCATTTGATTATGTATTCAGGTGCAACTACATTGTAGAATGAATGCAGTTTGACACCACTAGAACTACAATGATACAATGCAACATAATCCTGGGAGCTGGAGTTTTACAAGGTCTTGAACTCTCTCTGCCAAAGGTACTGAAACTTTGCCAAACTAAGCTCCCACAGGATTACGTAGCACCAGGGGCAGCTTGTCCATTACATGAAGTAAGCGGTCGCAGAACACTTTTTTTGCCAGGGGCGCAGAGGCGCCTCTGTAAATGCCCCACAATTGCCACTTGAGGAGCGCCCCCTCAGCTCACAACAGCCCTAGCAGACCAGGGGGAGCCTCGGCTTTCTTGCCTCGCTGCCGGGCGATCCTCTTCCCAAAGGGGCCAGGCCCTTGAACCTTGCCTAGCCCCTCTCGTTCCTGCTCCACCTGGCCACCGGGTGCACGAGCAGAGCCGGCGCTCAATCGTTCTCCACATTCAATCCCTTCCCCATGACTGGCTCCCTTTCCCGATCCCCCGGTGCTCCACCCGCCTCCTCTCCTCTCCCCAATATGCGGGTGGGCCAAGGGGCGGAGCCGCTGCACCTGGCCTGCTTCAAGTACAGAGGCGTGTCTGAAGACCCCAGTGTGCGCACCAAAAGTCGCCTCTTCTCCTGACTTTCTCTTCAGCCATTGGGACCAAGAGAGAGAGAGAGAGAGAGCCCCTCCGGCTGGAGGTATCTCCCACCTCTGCTCCCTCCTTTGTTTTTGCACCTACCTTCAGGAAAGGTGGGCATCTCCACCTCTCTCTCTCTCTCTCTTGGTCCCAATGGCTGAGGAGAAAGTCAGGAGAAGAGGTGACTTTTGGTGCACACGCCGGGGTCTTCAGGCACGCCTCCGGACCCAAAGCAGGCCAGGCAAGGGAGCAAGTGCGGCAAGTGTAGTTACTGGGATGTATAGTTCACCTACAATCAAAGAGCATTCTGAACTCCACAAATGATGGAATTGAACCAAATATGGCACACAGAACTCCCACGACAAACAGAAAATATATATCAATGATTGGTTGGGGGGGGGGGGGTGCCAAAATATTGTTTGCTTACCGTTGAAAATTACCTAGGGCCGCCTCTGCATAGCACTGACTTCAAGTGGTATCAAACTGCATAGTGTAGATACACACTAAGGAGGTTATCACACTTTGTTGTTATTCCACTTTAACTGCTGTGGAATCCTGGGATTAGTGTAGTCAGGCCCAAGATCTCTCTGTCTGAGAATTTCAAAGACCCCTCCCTAAATTGCAAACTCCAGGATTCCACCACACTTAAAGTGAAATAACAGTGTTGCAACAGCATAGTGTGATAATCTCCTTAGTTATTATGGCAACGAAAGGGGATTGATTACAAGTAGCTCATTTTTTTACTACCCGTTCCTTCTGAGCTGTGGCTGCTTTGCCACTTGGCTTCATGTTGCGGCAGGGCCTTTGCTGCAGCCAAGAATGGCACCTCTCTTGCTGTTACTTTCCTGTCCTCGCTTGCGCCCACGCCAAGGGCACCATTTGAATCTGAAAAACAGCGGCAGGCGTTATTCATGCGCGATGACTCGAGCTGGCCTTTGAAGCCGGGTGTGTGGCGGATGCTCAGCACAGCTAGCGGCGTGGCTTGCGATTGTTGGCACGCTGTAATTATCATAACTGCTCCCCACAGCGTCCCCTCTCCTCCACCGTACCTCAGATACGTATATAAAGATCTCACAACAGCACCTGCCTTGGCTTGGCATCGTTGCTTAATGCTGGCTTTGCATGCAAAGAATGCGCTTTCACAACGCTCACGGAGCCTGCGGGCTCATGAAACATCTGATCTTTCTTCCTCTTCGGCACGGAGCTCATGACTCCAGAATGCAATGTTCTCCACCTCTAAAAGGGTAGAGCAGCTTTTGCAAAAACACCCATTGCTCAGGACATCTGACATTTACCCAAATTCTATCTGTTTTCATAGGAGCCCCCAGTGGCGCAATGGGTTAAACCCGTGTGCCAGCAGGACTGAAGACCAACAGGTTGGAGGTTCAAATCTGGGGAGAGTGCAGATGAGCTCCCTTTGTCAGCTCCAGCTCCCCGTGTGGGGATATGAGAGAAGCCTCTCACAAGGATGATAAAACATCAAAACATCCAGGCGTCCCCTGGGCAAAGTCCTTGTAGATGGCCAATTCTCTCACATCAGAAGTGACTTGCAGTTTCTCAAGTCACTCCTGACATGAGAAAAAAATGAATTTTCATGTAACATTCATTATATGAGTGTCTTCCCTTAAGCCAGGAGCTATCAGAGTTCCCACAAGTCCCATCATCTCCAAATGTCCCCATTTGGCAGAGACCATTCCAATGAATCCGCATTGGACCACTTTTTAAAAGTCCTGGTTTCTCTGTCTTCCTCTCGCCTTGGCCTTTAGTTTGCTTCCATTGCTGCAAACTGAGTTCAAAGTTGAAGACTCCCATGATTCCATATCATTGAGCCATGGCACTAAAACTGTTGTCAAACTGCATTCATTCTACAGTGTAGAGCAGTGGTTCTCAACCTTGCTAATGCCGTGACCCCTTAATGCAGTTCCATATGTTGTGGTGACCCCCAACCATAATATTGTTTTTGTTGCTGCTTGATACCTGTCATTTTACTACTTTATAAATCGTAATGTAAATATCCGATATGCAGGATTTATTTTCATTCACTGGACTAAATTGAGCAGAAAAACCAAATATGCCCAAATCTGAATGCTAGTGGGGTTGGGGGAGGATTAATCTTGTAATTTGGGAGTTGTGGTTGCTGGGATTTATAGTTCACCTACAATCAAAGAGCATTCTGAACTCCACCAATGATGGAATTGAACCGAACTTGGCACACAGAACTCCCATGACGATTAGAAAACACTGGAAGGGTTTTGTGGGCATTGACCTTGAGATTGGGAGTTGTAGTTCACCTATATCCAGAGGAGTGCTGTGGATTTATGCAATGATGGATCTGGACCAAACTTGGCATGAATACTCAATATGCCCAAATGTGAACACTGGTGGAGTCTGGGGAAAATAGGCCTTGACATTTGGGAGTTGTAGTTATTGGGATTTATAGTTCACCTACAATCAAACAGCATTCTGAACTCGACCAACAATAGAATTGGGTCAAACTTCCCACACAGAATCCCAATGACCAACAGAAAATACTATGTTTTCTGATGGTCTTTGGTGATGCCTTTGACACCCCCTCACGACCCCCTCAGGGGTCCCGACCCCCAGGTTGAGAAACACTGGTGTAGAGGCACCGTAGTCTATGAAACAAACTTCAGCTTAGATCTATTCAAGTTTACACTACAACACCAGTAGTTTGTAGCATTAGTGTTCATCAGAAGGAGATGCTGTCTACAAAAGCTTGCACTGAAATTTATTTCATTCAGTCTCCCTTTGCACACTCTTTTCAAGACAGTGCTTTTGCCATGGGATTCCCTCCTTTTCCCAGTGGCGCAATGGGTTAAACCCTTGTGCTGGCAGGATGGTCCGAATCCAGGGAGGGTGGGTTGAGCTCCCTCTGTCAGCTCCAGTTTCCCATGCGGGGACATGAGAGAAGCTTCTCACAAGGATGGTAAAACATCAAAACATCCGGGCATCCTCTGGCCAACGTCCTTGCAGACATCCAATTCTCTCACACCAAAAGTGACTTGCAGTTTCTCAAGTCACTCTTGACATGAAAACAAAAAAAACTTGGGTCAGGACCAAAGACTCAAGTCTAGGGATCCTAATCTGTGGCCCAGTATATCATGGGCTTCCCCTGCAGTGGAAAAGCTGGTGGCAAATGAAAAGGAGACATGCACGGATAGGAGAATTCAGCACTGTTCCCTTCCTGCTCATGGAAAAGTCTTCAGTACTACTGGCTTTATGCAGATGAAGCAAGTTTCACTCCATGCGATAAAAAATGCAACCGAAAGCAAGGCCCCCACTCCTTCCTTCTCCTCCTCCTCCTTCTTCCAGCCCCTGGGTGGGTCTCTTTGCCTGAGCCCAAAGGAGACTGAGAGCAAAGGAAAGCCATTGCGACAACATAATCCTCACCGTTCTGAGCTCAGGAACTGCCTTATCGCTCTGAAAGAGAGGTGATGTTTATCACCCCTCACACCTACATTGGAAAAAAGACATGTCAGTGGCCTCCCTTCTGCTTTAATGAAGAAAGAGAATAATTAGACAGATCCTAACATCTCTCTCTCCAGGCTTCCTCAGTAGCAAGGCGTTTGCTACGACAAGGAGGAATTTGGCCCAAATAACGCCTCTTCGGCTCTCTGACACATGCTTCAAAAAAGCATACATGCCAGATGCGGTTGGACTGCAAATCTCAACTTCCTTTGTCATTGCCCAGGCTGACTAGGACTGCTGGGAGTTAGAGTCCCTGTTGCTCTGTGACACATTCTTCATCGACTGGGTTCTTTTATGTATGCTTTCACACAACCACCCAGATGTGGTTGGACTGCAAATCCCACCTTTCTTCACCTTTGTCCAAGCTAGCCAAGGCTGCTGGGAGTTCTAGTCCAGGAATAGTCAGAAGCTTGAATGACTGTCGACCGAAAAGTCAGGGCTGAAGGGAAGAGATGTCTCTCACCGGGTTGCATTTCCTCCATCTTGTCCCGATTTGGGAGGAACAGTTCCCATTAGTTCTCCATTATCATTGTGAGTCTAATTGTTCCAAGACTGCACAGAGAACGTGGTGAGGATAATAGGAACTGGAGTCGAAACAAGATATCCCATCTTCTCCTACAAGGATAAGACTCACATATCTCAGGACCTTGCCCTGGGTTTCGGTGCCTGTCCCTTCTTCTGCACTAAAAATAGAAACTAAAACTGGGAGTGGATTTTGTACCTTTAATAGTTATATAGAAGAAGGAATATTTTCAAGTGCAGAAGGCCCTAAAAGGGAGAGATGGGTAAGTGAGCTCATACTACTGAAAGACCAATGCCTTATGGTTTGTGTTCCATTAAAGCAGTGTTTCTCAACCTGGGGGTCGGGACCCCTGAGGGGTCACCAAGGAGTGCCAGAGGGGTCACCAAATACCATAATTCTGATGGTCTTGGGAACGAAGTTTGGTTCAGATCCATCACTGTTTGAGTCCACAGTGCTCTCTGGATGTAGGTGAACTACAACTTCAGAACTCAAGGGTTTGTTTGTTTGTTTTTTTGTCATGTCAGAGCGACTTGAGAAACTGCAAGCCACTTCTGGTGTGAGAGGATTTGCCGTCTGCAAGGACGTTGCCCAGGGGATGCCTGGATGTTTTTGATGTTTTTACCATCCTTGTGGGAAGCTTCTCTCATGTCCCCGCATCGGGAGCTGGAGCTGATAGAGGGAGCTCATCTGCGCTCTCCCCGGAGTCGAACCTGCGACCTTCAGTGCTGCCGGCACAGGGGTTTAACACACTGCACCACTGGGGGCTCCAAACTCAAAGTCAATGTCCAACAAACCCTTCCACTATTTTCTGTTGGTCATGGGAACTCTATAAATCCCAGCAACTACAACTCCGAAATATCAAGGTCTAATGCCGAATGCGGCCCTCCAAGGCCATTTACCCGGCCCTCGCTTAGGGTCAACCTAAGTTTGTAATTACTTGAAAGCACACAACAGCAACAACAACAACAACAACAACAACAACAATCCTATCTCATCAGCCAAAAGCAGGCCCACACTTCCCACACTTATTGAAATACTAATAAATTTATATTTGTTAAAATTGTTCTTCATTTTAATTATTGTATTGTTTTTAAGTGGATTTTGCACTACAAATAAGATATATGCAGTGTGCATAGGAATTCATTCATGTTTTTTTCAAATTATAATCCGGCCCTCCAACAGTTTGAGGGACTGTGACCTGGCCCTCTGTTTAAAAAGTTTGTGGACCCCTGGTCTAATGTATTGTCTAATGTATTATCAGGGTCTATTTTCTCCAAACTCCACCAGTATTCACATCTGGCATATTGAGTATTTGTGCCAAGTTTGGTTCAGATCCATCATTATTTGAGTCCACAGTGCTCTCTGGATGTAGGAGAACTACAGCTCCAAAACTCAAAGTCAATGCCCACCAAACCCTTCCAGTATATTCAGTTGGTCATGGGAGTCCTCTGTGCTTAGTTTGTTTCAATTCCATTATTGGTGGAGTTCAGAATGCTCTTTGATGGTAGATGAACTATAAATCCCAGCAACTACAACTCCCAAATGACAAAATCAATCCTCCCCGACCCCACCAGTATTCAAATTTGGGCATATCGGGTATTTGTTCCAAATTTGGTACAGTGAATGAAAACACATCCTGCATATCAGATATTTATATTACGATTCATAACAGTAGCAAAATTACAGTTATGAAGTAGCAATGAAAATAATGTCATGGTTGGGGGTCACCACAACATGAGGAACTGTATTAAGGGGCCGCGGAAATAGGAAGGTTGAGAAACACTGCATTAGAAGAATTTTGCAAGTTTAAGAACGGATGCTAGTGTTGCTTTGTTTTCTTCTTCCCTATTCCTTGCTTTTGCCTTTGATGCTCTGTCTTTCAGATTATAAGTCTATAATTTCTTTTTATTGGTTTCACTCTTCTTTTGGCAGAGAAATTAGATTCCACCTAAATATTGGGAAGAACATTTGGATTATAAGAGCAATGCAACAGTGGAATCTGCTGCCTTGGAGTTTGTCGGAGTCTCCATTCTTGGAGGTTTTTTAATGGAAGCTCGATGTCCACCAGGAGAAAGTTTTGTCTTCCTTCAAGGTAGAATGGGGTTGGTCTTATAAGTGTCTTCCATAATATTGTTCTATAACCAAGGTTCATTGGTCCTTGGATTGTTGTGTGTTTTCTGGGCTGTATGACCATGTTCCAGAAGCATTCTCTCCTAATGTTTCGCCTGCATCTTTGGCAGACATCCTCAGAGGATGCAGGTGAAATGTCTGGAGAGAATGCTACTGGAAAATGTCCATACAGCCTGGAAAACACACAACAACCCAGTGATTCCGGCCATGAAACCCTTCGACAATACATTCATTGGTCCTGGTGCATATCAGGATACCAGCCAGGCAGTGCTGATGCGCATTGGTAGAATTTGATTCGCATCATGACACCTTATGTATCTTCAGGATTCAATACCTTTGTTTCCTAGTGCTTGTACCATATAGTTATTAGTAAAGGTAAAGGTTTCCCCTTGACATTAAGTCTAGTCATGTCCGACTCTGGGGGGTGGTGCTCATCTCCATTTCTAAGATGAAGAGCCGGCGTTGTCCATAGACACTTCCAAAGTCATGCGGCCAGCATGACTGCATGAAGCACCATTACCTTCCCACAGAAGCGGTACCTATTGATCTATTCACATTTGCATGTTTTCAAACAGCTAGGTTGACAGAAACTGGGGCTAACAGCAGGAGCTCACCCCACTCCCAGATTCGAACCACAGACCTTTCAGTCAGCAAGTTCAGCAGCTCAGTGGTTTAACCTGCTGCGTCATGGGCTCCTTAGGTAAAAGTAAAGGTTTTCCCCTGACATTAAGTCCAGTCGTGTCCGACTCTGGAGGGTAGGGCTCATCTTCATTTCTAAGATGAAGAGCAAGCGTTGTCCATAGACACTTCCAAGGTCATGTGGCATGACTGAATGAAGCGCTGTTACCTTCCCATAGAAGCGGTACCCATTGATCTATTCACATTTGCATGTTTTCGAACAGCTAGATTGACAGAAGCTGGGGCTAACAGCAGGAGCTCACCCCACTCCCCGGATTCGAACCGCGGGCCTTTCAGTCTGCAAGTTCAGCAGCTCAGCAGTTTAACCTTGAGTACCATAATAGAGAATTCCAGCCATTCTTCTTAGAATTTGGAATACCAATGATAGTAAAGGTCAACCACATCTATCTCTTTTGTGTGAAAGTATGTGATACTACCTATCCTAGCATGCACACATAAAGGCAACTCTGCTCCATCACACTTATCCCAGTGGCATGGTTTTGCCTTTGGAAGAGTAGCAATGGAGCATTGTGAATGGGGAAAAGCTGTTCCAGAGACGACAAGAAAACTAGTTTAGTTATTTTCTTGTGGGAGTTGTATGGACAGATTCCCTCCCAGGATCATTTTGAGACGTGGTTACAATGAATATTCTGAGCCCTGGACAGCTGCTCGAACCCTGCCAAACACAGAATAGTATCACGTTAATCTGCATAAAATGCGTGCTTGCAAATATACAGGCAGCAGATGTGAATTTATAAAAAATTGCTCCTATTTAAATGCCAATATTAGAGATGCAAGGAGACCCCACCCAAGGCTCAGGCCCATTATTACGGAGAAACTATTGAGGTTAAGAATGTCTGAGGACGCGTTTGCAGAGCGATTTATCTGCCATCTAGAGTTTGTAATATCTTCTGGAATTTTGGGGAGAAGAGCGTAGTAACCTTTGGCGTTGCTGCGCAGGAAACCTGGCCATATAGGAAACAGAGAGGTGGCTGCAATCTATGGCACACATGCTCTCAAGAACGTCAAGTTCCTGTGCTATTTAGGTTGAGGTTCTCCTGGCATTTCCTGGGCTAAGACAGAAGCATCACCTTCCTCGGAGGCATTGAGATCCCAGATATGGCGCGGTTAAAGCTATGGGTAGGAGTCCCCAAGTTGGCAACATCCGACTTACAAATGACTCCTGAGAAATAGGGTGTGACAACAGGAAGAAAGAGAAATCTACCCCTTGGAAGGGAAATTAACTTCTGGAAGAGTTATTATCAGGGGGAAAGGGGTCTCCACTGAAGCTTTATATCCAATCCTTGTTTCTAAAACAAGCCATTTTTTCAAAATTCAATTCTCACAGGGATAGAAAGAGAGGTGAAATCTTCTGAAAGGTCACAGAGAGCTAAACAAACAACACAGAGGTGTTAACCCTTCCCTATGCTATCCAAAGCTTGTGTGTGTGTGAGTGTGTATGGAGTTACACTTAAAAATGTACCTGTTCCAACTTACATACAAATTTAACTTAAGCACAAATGTACAGAACCTATCTTGTTTGTAACTTGGGGACTGCCGAGATATATATCTATATATATAAATCTGTAAGGGGCATCCAACGGGACAGCAAAATTCAAAAACCTCCCAACGAAAATTAACCAAAATTCCCATGCACCTACCACAACCCACAAGGTACAAACAAATCGAATCAAAATAAAAAAACAACACAACAACACACTCACAAAACGACAAAACAACTGAGCATGCGCAATGGCGCAAAGTCCCCGGCGCGCGCACATGGCCAAACGGACCTCCCTCCCCCCTCCGCCGAAGCCCCGCCCACACCCACCGAGGCCCTGCCCCTGCACTCCTCCTCCACCTCCTCCCACCTCCCTCCGCCAAAACCCCGCCCACACCCACCGACGCCCCGCCCATGCACTCCTCCTCCTCCTCCTCCCACCCCCCTCCGCCGAAGCCCCGCCCACACCCACCGACGCCCCGCCCATGCACTCCTCTTCCTCCTCCTCCCACCCCCCTCCGTTGTAGCTGCTGGGATTTATAGTTTACCTATAATCAAAGCATTCTGAACTCCACCAACAACGGAATTAAACCAAACGTGGCACACAGGACTCCCATGAGAAGGGTTTGGTAAGCATTGGGAAGGAAGAAAGGAAGGAGGGAAGGCAGGAAAGAAAGAGGTACTGAAGGAAGGAAGAAGAGAAAGTAGAAAGGAAAGAAAAATAAAAGGAAGGAAAGGCAGGAAAGAGGTAAAGAAGGAAGGAGAAAAGAAAATAAAAAATGAAAGAAGGAAGGAAACATGGAGGGAAGAAAGGAGGCAAAGGAAGAAAGGGGGAGGGAATGAAGGAAAGAGAGAAGGGTGAAACCAAGGAGCGAAAGAAGTAAAGAAAGAAATAAAGAAAGAACGAAAGAAAGAGGTTGAGAAGCAACAAAGGAGAGAAAGGGGGAGAAAGAGGGGGAAGGAATAGGTAGGTACCTCTCTTTCATAATAGACCAGATATCTACCTCTACTTTGAAAAGATTTACTATAGGCCACAGCAACGTGTGTACAGCTAGTATATATATATATGAGAAGAATGCCCCAGTGGTGCAGTGGGTTAAATCAATGAGCTGCTGAACTTGCTGACCAAAAAGTCGGCGGTTCACATCCAGGGAGCGGGGTGAGCTCCTGCTGTTAGCCCCAGATTCTGCCAACTTAGCAGTTCGAAAACATACAAATGTGAGAAGATCAATAGGTACCGCTCCAGTGAGAAGGTAACGGTGCTGCACGCAGTCATGCTGGGCACATGACCTTGGAGGTGTCTATGGACAACACCAGCTCTTCGGCTTAGAAATGGAGATGAGCACCAACCCTCAGAGTCAGACACAACTAGACTTAACATCAGGGAAAAACCTATATATATATATATATATATATATATATATATGGCAAATGAGAGTGAATCTTCACTGTCAAATTAATGCAGTTTGACCCCACTTTAACAGCTGTAGCTCAATGTTACGGAATCCTGGGAGTTGTTTGACAAGATTTTTCACCTTCTTATCAAAGAGGGCTGGTACCACACCAAAATGCAAATCCCAGGATTCCACAACATGGCAGTTAAAGTGGTACTAAACTGCATTAATTCTACAGTGCAGATGCACTCCAGGGTAAAGGTAAAGGTCTTCCCCTGACATTAAGTTCAGTTGTGTCCAACTCTGGGGTGTGGTGCTCATCTCCATTTCTAAGCCGAAGAGCCGGTGTTGTCCATAGACACCTCCAAGGTCATGTGGCCAACGTGACTTTATGGAGCACTGTTACCTTCCTGCCGGAGCAGTACCTATTGATCTACTTGCATGTTTTTGAACTGCTAGGTTGGCTGAATCTGCTCCACGGATTCGAACCTGCGACCTTTCGGTCAGTAAGTTCAGCAGCTCAGCTGTTTATTATTTATTTAAAAGTTTTGTATACCGACCTTCTCACCTCTCTTGACCGGTTTCCAACCGGTTTCCAACCATAATATCACATACAATCAATAAAACATCATAATGCATATTACAGTAAAACATTAAAACAGCAATTACAATCAATAACTATAATGGTCAGTCGTCATACTAAAAATTGTTGCTCATCATCCTCCATCCATATCTCAGGGTGTTGGCTCACTCGTCGAATGCCTGTCTCCATAACCAAGTCTTCACCTGTTTCCTAAATGTCAGGATAGAAGGGGCGGTTCTGATCTCCAGTGGGAGAGAGTTCCAGAGTCGAGGGGCCACCACCGAGAAGGCCCTGTCCCTCGTCCCCACCAGACGCGCTTGCGAGGCCGCTGGGACCGAGAGCAGGGCCTCTCCAGATGATCTTAATAATCTTGATGGTTCATAGGGGAGAATACGTTCGGAGAGGTAAACAGGGCCAGAGTCGTTTAGGGCTTTATAGGTTAACACCAGCACTTTGAATTGTGCTCAGAAGCTAATTGGCAGCCAGTGGAGCTGGTGTAACAGCGGAGTGGTGTGCTCCCTGTACCCAGCACCCGTTAGTAGTCTGGCTGCCGAGCGTTTGACTAGCTGCAGCTTCCGGGCAGTCTTCAGAGGCAACCCCACGTAGAGAGCATTGCAGTAGTCTAAACAGGATGTAACCAGAGCGTGGACTACCGTGGCCAAGTCAGACTTCCCAAGGTACGGGCGCAGCTGGCGCACAAGTTTTAATTGTGCGAAAGCTCCCCTGATCACCGCTGAAATCTGGGGCTCCAGGCTCAGCGATGAATCAAGGAGAACTCCCAAACTGCGAACCTGCGCCTTCAGGGGGCCCTGTTCGGCCTTACAACTGACCAGGAGTACCTCTGTCTTGTCTGGATTTAGTTTCAATCTGTTGTCCCTCATCCAGTCCGTCACAGCGGCCAAGGACTTGGACAGCCTCCTTAGTAGCAGGTGGAAAGGAGTGACAGAGTTGGACATCATCTGCGTACAGATGACACCGTACCCCAAAACTCCGGATGATCTCACCCACTGCGCCACTGGGGGCTCCTCCTAGGTATCTGGGAAACTAGAATTCACATTCTGCTCAGAAACTAACTAGAGGTTGCATTTTCTCTACAAATCTCCAAATAAAATCTGGAGAGCAATCTACTGTGTGACCCATCAAGTCACACTCTCAGACTCAGAGGAAGGCCATGGCAAACCTGAATAAACCTTGCTGAAGAAAGCACGTGGCAGGGTTGCCATAATCATAGAATCAGTGATAGAGTTGGAAGAGACCTCTTGGGCCACCCAATCCAGCCAAGAAGCTGGAAAATCACATTCAAAACAAGTCAGTGTTGACTTGAAAGCATATAACAATGTCTACAACAACCAGGGGTAGTTGGATTGCAGGTACCATAGCAAAGGGACATTTAGCAGGCCAGAAAGGTTCTCCATTGAACTCCCAAATCACACATTAATATTCCTAGGTGTCATCTCTCACAACAGAGTTGTGATACTTCCATTGGGGAATTCCAGGGCAAAGGAGCAGGGAGGGTTAATTCGCACCTCCTTCATGTGTGCAAATTGAGAGATTAAGCAGCAATAAACAGCAAGTGTGAACAAGCCCTGTTGCAAATGTCTTTGACAAACACCCACCAAGCCTGGGCATTAATGCTCTTTGCCATAAACAGGGAGGACTGAAATGATGGTGTATATATTTCCCTCCCTTTCTTTCTCTCCAAAGTGTGAGCTTTGACTTCAAAGTCTTGCAACTACAGTGCAAGGAGGAGTTCCTTCAAAGCCTCCAAGATTGCTTCGGGGAGAAAAGGGGGATTGCCCACTCTGAGAATGTATATATCGTGAGATTATCAATTTCAAGTTCTTTCCCATGGCCTTTCTATATACAAGAGGTCCTCTTCCTAGGATATAGTAAATGCCAAAAAGCTTCATTCCCATGGGTTGGGGGGAGGGATGAGAATTTATCAAGGACCCTTTAGCTAAGCAAAAGATAAATCCAAATGAACCAATCTATTGCTTTTCCTCTTGGCACCTTATGTCCTCTCTGTATTGTCGAAGGCTTTCATGGCTGGAATCACTAGATTGTTGTATGTTTTTCGAGCTGTATAGCCATGTTCTAGAAGCATTCTCTCCTGATGTTTCACCGCATCTATGGCAGGCATCCTCAGAGGTTGTGAGGTCTATTGGAAACTGGGAAAATTGGGTTTATATATCTGTGGAAAGTCTATGGTGGGAGAAAGGACTCTTGTCTGTTGGAGCAAGGGATGAATGTTTCAGTTGGTCACCTTGATTAGCATTTGATGCCCTGACAGTTTTTAAGTGTGGCTTGTTACTGCCTGGGGAATCCTTTGTTGAGGGGTGATTAGCTGTTCCTGATTGTTTCTTGTCTGGAGTTTCCCTGGTTTCAGAGTGTTGTTCTTTCTTTACTGTCCTGATTTTAGAGTTTTTAAAATACTGGTAGCCAGATTTTGTTCATTTTCATGGTTTTTTCTCCATTCTGTTGAAATTGTCCACATGCTTGTGGATTTCAATAGCTACTCTGTGTAGCCTGACATGATAGTTGTGAGAGTGGTCCAGCATTTCTGTGTTCTCAAATAATATGCTGTGTCCTGGTTGGTTCATCAGGTGCTCTGCTATGGCTGATTTCTCTGGTTGACGTAGTCTGCAGTGCCTTTCATGTACCTTGATTCATGTTTGGGCAATGCTGCATTTGGTGGTCCTTATGTAGACTTGTCCACAGCTGCATGGTATACGGTAGACTCCTGCAGAAGTGAAAGGATCCCTCTTGTCCTTTGCTGAATGTAGCATTTGTTGGATTTTCTTAGTGGATCTGTATGTTCCTCTCTATTTACTGGGGTATGTAAGTTGCCTAGAGTCTCTCAGTGATTTTTCATGGCTGAGCGGGGATTCGAACTCAGGTTTGCAGCAATTGAAGCTGAGGGCAAAGGAGGAAAGTGGGAGGAGGGATGCGAAACTGGGATATTTTAAAAATCAGCTGAAAAAGTGGGTGACACAAGATTAGGACCAATCCTGCTGGACAGAGGGTGCATCTATACTTTAGAATGAATGCAGTTTGACACAGCTGTAAGTGACATGACTCAATAATAATAATAATAATAATAATAATAATAATAATAATAACAACAACTTTATTTGTACCCCGCCACCATCTCCCCAAAGGGGACTCAGAGCGGCTTATATGGGGCCAAGCCTGAACAAGAATTACAATATAACAATATAAATTGCAATAAAATAAACAACATAACGAAATGCAAAGATATAGAATGGGGGACAATGCCTGGCTCGAGAGCAGTACGTGGGAAAAAGATCTTGGAGTCCTCGTGGACAACAAGTTAAACATGAGCCAACAATGTGATGTGGCTGCAAAAAAAGCCAATGGGATTTTGGCCTAATAGGAGCATAGTGTCTAGATCTAGGGAAGTAATGCTACCCCTCTATTCTGCTCTGGTTAGACCACACCTGGAATATTGTGTCCAATTCTGGGCACCACAATTCAAGAGAGATATTGACAAGCTGGAATGTGTCCAGAGGAGGGCGACTAAAATGATCAAGGGTCTGGAGAACAAGCCCTATGAGGAGCGGCTTAAGGAGCTGGGCATGTTTAGCCTGAAGAAGAGAAGGCTGAGAGGAGATATGATAGCCATGTATAAATATGTGAGAGGAAGCCACAGGGAGGAGGGAGCAAGCTTGTTTTCTGCTTCCTTGGAGACTAGGACACGGAACAATGGCTTCAAACTACAAGAGAGGAGATTCCATCTGAACATGAGGAAGAACTTCCTGACTATGAGAGCCGTTCAGCAGTGGAACTCTCTGCCCCGGAGTGTGGTGGAGGCTCCTTCTTTGGAAGCTTTTAAACAGGGGCTGGATGGCCATCTGTCAGGGGTGATTTGAATGCAATATTCCTGCTTCTTGGCAGGGGGTTGGACTGGATGGCCCATGAGGTCTCTTCCAACTCTTTGATTCTATGATTCTATGATAACATTAAAATATAAAACATCAAAGCATATAAAACAATATACACAAAACATAGGAACTAAGAATAATGACAGAATGCTATGGGAGTTGTAGTTTGTCGAGGCACCTTTGGCCAAAAAGGCTAAAGACCTTGACTAATTACAACTCTGAGGATTCCATAGCATTGAGCCATATCAGTGAAAGATATGTCCAACTGTATCCATTCCACAGTCTAGATGCACCCAAATATGGCCTCCTTGGAAACCTCCTTTACAGTTCAGACTGAAACCCAAAACAGAGCCACTGCCCCACTGATGATGAAATGCACCTCTGCCAATGAGTTTCGCAGGAAGGAGCCTAACATGAACATGATGAAAGCAGGGGAAAGGCTAACATTTGGAAAGGTCTCCCATGGACACCTGCTTCTGGTCCAAGGCTCATGCAATCTGGCCCTGTAGCAACAGAAACCACTGCGCAAGACACCCCGTTGTCAGAAATAGGCGCCCTCTTTCTCCCCTCCGGCACATTTTAGAAATGGGCAAGACTTCTCTGAATCAGCCCATGAGTAAAAGCGCTCCTTCTTCCTTCTGCTCCTCCACCTTCTCACACCTTCATCACCAGTTTGTCATCTGCTCTGGAGACCGTTTCTCAGGGCAAAGATGAGTAGCTCTGGAACAACCATGTGACTAATAACCCCAATGGATGCATCTACACTGTGGTATTAATGTAGTTTGACACCTCTTGAACTGTCGTGACTCAATGCCGTGGAAGTTGGAGTTTAGGGAGACACCCGCAACTTTTGGCAGTGAAGGCTCGAGACCTGGTAAAACTACAGCTCCCACAACCTTGATGTACATTAAAGCAGTATCAAACTGCGTTAATCTATAGATGTACTCTGAGTCATGTGAATTGACTCTAGATGTCAATGTACTAAGGAAAGACATTGGTTGGGGAATGGAGGGTAATTATGTAATCGCGACTCTCTACAAGAAGGGCAGTTGCACATTATGGAAAAAGAATAAATAAAATAAAGCAGAGCAATAGTAATGTTGCTCCTGTACACTGTCTTCTTTGTCCAATCACATTCAATCACATTATGCAACTGCCGGAATATTGGAGCGGTAATGGAATGAAACAACTGCACCAGAAACAATAATTGTATAGCAACAACATTGGAGCCATTAATGGGTTTTCCTCCATCAATGTTAAGATACAAGGGTTGAGTGAAAAGTAATGCCTCCACCAGGCCCGTAGCCAGGATTTCGATTCGGGGGGGGGGGGGGGGCTGAGTTTTTTTCAAAGGGGGGGGGGGGGTTCGGGGGCTGAGTCTGAGTGAAAGAGGGTTTACCCTAGCAAACCTTTTGTATCATTACCCCAGTACCCCCATGCATATGGGATATATTGAGTATGGTGATCAGATCATGATATGAATAATCATAACAGTTTAAATAATGCACCAGTAAGGCCTTTTCGTGAACCACCATGAGAATTTCGGGGGGGGGGGGGCTGAAGCCCCTCAAGCCCCCCCCCCCCCCCCGGCTACATGCCTGGCCTCCACCTTCGTTACTTAGGTCTGGATGGGAATATTTTAATAAATCAAATGCAGAAATAATCCTTAGAATGTATTGTCGAAGGCTTTCATGGCCAGAATCACTGGGTTGTTGTAGGTTTTTCCGGACTATATGGCCATGTTCTAGAGGCATTTTCTCCTGACGTTTCGCCTGCATCTATGGCAAGCATCCTCAGAGGTAGTGAGGTGCTCTTTAACTACCACTATTCACTTTTCCACATAATCACCAGACAATTGGATACATTTCTGCCAACGATGAAGCCGTCACGGAAGAAGTCGACACTCTGTTTCTGCAACCAACGTCTCACAGTTCTTTCAACGTCTTCATCAGAAGCATAATGATGTTCCCGCAGATCTTCTTTCATTATCGGGAACAGATAGAAGTTAAAAGGTGCTAAATCAGGACTGTATGGAGGAGGCCGTATGGTGGTGAGTTCCAGTCTCTGAAGTTCTGCTGTGTACCCATCGTGCACAGATCTTCCGATAGCCAAGCAAAGCAATAATGCGACCCAAAGGTTCTTGTGAAATGCCGATTATGCTTGAAATTTCTCTTAGTGATATGACAATCATCCTTAATCAATCTGTCAACCTTTTGCTTATGAAACTCGGTGGTTGCTGTCACAGGACATCCAACTCTTTGTTTGTCACGCAAGTCAGATGTTCTCACCTCAACATCTTTAAACTTACTCGCCCAACGACATACAGTACTCACATCAACACAATCACCATAAACAGATTGCATTCTCTGATGAATCTCCTTTGGGATGACACCTTCTGCTGTCAAGGATTCAATGACTGCATATTGCTTAAGTCGCATTGACCAACCATCTGCGCAGGGTTCCATACTTCACACTTTAACAACACAACCATTCAATGCTAAGGCTTCCTGCCAAAATGGAACTGTAGAGGAGAGTCTACTGAACAAGGCAGTACCTATCACATACCTACCACATACCAGTACTGCCATCTGTTGAGGAGTTACGAAGGCATTACTTTTCATTCAGCCCTCGTACAATCCAATAAGGATGGGAGTACAATGCAACAAAGGGAGAGCTAGGCCATCCTGCAATAAGGGAAGATCAACCCGATGCAATCATGCTACAGACCTATTGTGTGATAAAGTCCTTGGATCAATCTAACGCCCTGACCTTCAGCTGCCCCAGTATGTAAGGGTTATAAACTCATAATTGGAAGAGAATCCAAGGGTCATCCAGTCCAACGCCTTTCTGCCAAGCAGGAAAAGCACAATCAAGGCCCACCTGGTAGATGGCCACCTAGCCTCTGCTTGAAAACCTTCAGAGAAGGAGATTCATATCCCACTGCTGAACAGCTCTGACCCTCAGGATGGTCTTCCTAATGTTTAGGTGGAATAGTTTGAATCCATTGCTCTATTGTCTCCTAGTCTCCAGAGCAGCAGAAGACAAGCTTTCCCATATTTAAATATGGCTCTCATGTCCCTTCTGAACCTTCTTCCCTTTCAACTAAGCAACCCTTCAGCTTCTCCTTAAAGGGACTCTTGGCTTCCAGAGCTGATTATATTTGTTGCCCTTCTCAGCTTGTCAACAGCCTTCTTGAATTGCTTTGTCCAGAAATGGACACTGTGTTATTCCAGGTGAGGTCTGACCAAAGCAGAGCAGAGGCCAAAACCAGGAGGGCTGAGTAGAGATGGTGCCACTCCGCCCGCAAGGTCCGTGGGGAGCCTGGCTCAGTTTCTTCCTCCTCCCCGGCCTCATACTCCTCCTTTGGACACTGCTCACAGTGGTGCCCAGCGCTCCCTCACACCGACATCTCCAGCTACCTAGCAAGAACCAAACGGATGTCCCTCCTAGCAGAAGCAGGAGGTGGCGTCACTTCCTCAAGATGCCTGACTCCTCCTCTGCACACCACAGACTTCTGGCTCCGCTCCCCTCTATTCCCTGCCATTAAAAGTTTAAAACTTTTCTTGCTGCTCTTGCGAGGAGCAGCCCTTTGGGGCGCGGTGGCCCAGCGCATCTGGCGGGCCGGATAAATGCCCCCCAGGGGCCAGGTCTGGCCCGCGGGCCATAGTTCGAGGACTCCTGATCTAGATACTAGATTCCTATTGATGCAGCCTGGAATCGCCTTGGCTTCTTTAGCTGCAGCATCACACTGTTGAGTTGTGGCCATCTTGTGCGGCTGGCGGGGACGAGAGACAGGGCCTTCTCGGTGGTGGCCCCTTGGCTGTGGAACGCCCTTCCCACGGACATCAGATTGGCTCCCTCATTGATGGTATTCCGGAGATGAGTGAAGACTTGGTTATTCGAACAGGCGTTTGAATAAACAGTGCAATGAATTTCAGGAAATGGAACTACGACTGCCGAGTTTGGATCATGTTTTTAGTTATGAGACGCCAATTGACTTATTGTCTATTATTGTTAAAGTGTTTAAGTACCTGTTGATACCACATTGAATTTTTGCCTTGATTGTTTGCCTTGTTTTGCTTGCCTTGTTTTGCTTGATTGTTGTAAACCGCTATGAGTCGCCTTAGGGCTGAGAATGGCAGTATACAAGTGAAGTAAATAAATAAATAAATACTAATATTCCGAAATCCTTTTCCAATGGACTTGAAGAAGAATCTTACTTTTCCCAGTTGACTCAAGTAAAAGCCAACTGTTATATGCTCCTCTATCTTCCAAACTTTATTACGGTCACTGGCCAGCACAAGCTCCTCTATCTTGTGTGTTCTTCCAAATGAGAAACCCTTCCCTCTCATTCTGATGTTTCTCGGCTACATGTGCCCCAGTTTCCACCTGGGAAATATCAGACCATAGATGGGGAGGATTTACTTGTAAATCGTAAGGGCATTTATGCCAATAGATGTTCAGATTGGAAAGGTCCAGGGGCGATGCTAGGTGGTTGCAGTTGGCTTACTGGCCCCAGGGCACCATTCCAGGCAATCCACCAGAGGCACAACCTTGGAGAAGTTGCATTCACTGACAAAATGAGATTTGCAACCATTATACAGAGGAAATAAAATAGGTGTGTTAAACAAACCATGTTTTTTTACTACAAACACCTGGAAAATGCCCTTGGGTACATATGTATAGCATTAGGCACACCCTCTCTTATTTCACAAGTGCAGCTTTTTTTGCTTCTCTTACCTGCACAAAGTGCTTTTGTGTCTTGAATCGGGATCCAAGGCTGCCCAGTTGTCACTACTTCGATGGGGAAATTGGGTGTTGCTGGTGTGTCTGAAACACTGAAATTCTTCAGGTTGTTTGGAGTATTTTGAGATTAAGATAAATTGGGAACATAAAGGAATGTTGTGGTAGGATGGAACCACAATGGAATGGATCCAGAGTAAAGATGTTTCTACACACTGGAGAATGACTGTGGTTTGACACTGCTGTTACTCAATGCTATGGAATCATAGGAGTTGTAGTCTTCTAAGCATCTGCCAAAGAATGCCAGTGCCTCACCAAACTACAACTCCCAGGATCCCATAGCACTGAGAAGTGGCAAATAAAAGCGGTGGCAAACTACATTATTTCTACTGTGTAGATACATCTTTAGCCTTATCTGGAGTTAGACTCAGTGGAATGGGCACGATCTATGTTGGTTGCTCAAGTGTCACAAAGCCATCTACTGACATTATTATTATTATTATTATTATTATTATTATTATTATTATTTCATACCTGCTTTTCTTTATGGATCGGAAAGAGCAACAGATTAAGAAACAATGTATTGTACACATAAAAGTAAAGGTTTCTGCTTGGCATTAAGTCTCGTCGAGTCTGGCCCTGGGGGGTGATGCTCATCTCCATTTCTAAGCTTAAGAGCTGGCGTTGTCCATAGACTTCTCCAAGGTCATGTGGCCAGCTGTGACTTAATGCCATGGAATCATAGGAGTTGTATATCTTCTAAGCGTCTGCCAAAGAATGCCAGTGCCTCACCAAACGACAACTCCCAGGATCCCATAGCACTGAGACATAGCAATTAAAAGTGGTGCCAAACTACATTAATTCCACTGTGTAGATACATCTTTAGCCTTGTCTGGAGTTAGACCCATTAGAATGAACAGGATCTATGTTGGTTGAGCAAGTGTCACAAAGTCATCTACTGACATTATTATTATTATTATTATTATTATTATTATTATTATTATTTCATACCTGCTACTCTTTATGGACCAGGAACAGCAACAGATTAAGAAACAATGTATTATACACACAAAGGTAAAGGTTTCCCCTTGACATTGAATCCGACTCTGGGGATGGTGCTCATCTCCATTTCTAAGCCAAAGAGCCGGCGTTGTCCGTAGACTACTCCAAGGTCATATGGCCGACATGACTACATGGAGCGCCGTTACCTTCCCACCGAAGCGATACCTATTGATCTACTCACATTTGCATGTTTTTGAACTGCTAGGTTGGCAGAAGCTGGTGCTAGCAATGGGAGCTCACCCCATCCCACGGATTCAAACCACCAACTTCCAGTCAGCAAGTTCTGCAGCTTAGCAGTTAACCTGCTTCACCACCATAACACAATCTAAAAGTAAACAAGCTGCAGTTGTTTAAATTGTCTGAGAAATGACATGCTTTCCACCTTAAAAAATATCTAGAGAAATGTCATGCAGAAAAGAAAAGTTGGCCATCGGGACATAGAGATTGCTAGAGAGGCGTTTTCTCCATCTTTACAAAAATGTGGTTTTATTATTTGTGGTTTCCCAACTTTCACAAGGTCCTCTTCCCCTAACCCCAGCGGATGGAGAGGGATGACTGCTTTCTGAAACAACCGGAAAGTATCAGGCAAGGGAAAGCTGTTTTTCGGGATTTCACCTTTCATGGAAGAAACATTGCAAATTTAATCATCTTTTTTGGCCGAACAGGTAGTTATTTTCTGTTGAGTCAGCAGGAAGGGCTGTTCCCCAGAAGACAAGGTTCTCCACCCACTGGGTCCAGAGAGAGGACCAGAGCACAAATGGACCTTTTGTTTGATTTAAAAAAAATGTCTATTATCTATTGGGCATTTTAGCTTTCCCATATATCAGCATTTCTCAACCTGGGGGTTGGGATCCCTGGAGGGGTTGTGAGGGAGGTGTCTGGGTGGTCGCCAAAGATCATCAGAAATCACAGTATTTTCTGTTGGTCATGGGGGTTCTGGTGGGAAGTTTTGCCCAATTCTATCATTGGTGGGATTCAGAATACTTTTTGATTGTAGGTGAACTATAAATCCCACCAACTAAAACTCCCAAATGTCAAGATCTGTTTTCCCCAAACTCCACCAGTTTGGGCATATTGAAGTTTGGTCCAGATTCACCATTGTTTGAGTCCACAGTGTTCTCTGGATGTAGGTCAACTACAACTCCAAAACTCAAGGTCAATGCCCACCAAATCCTTCCAGTATTTTCTCTTGGTCATGGGAGTTCTGTGTGCCAAGTTTGGTCCAATTCCATTGTTGGTGGAGTTCAGAATGCTCTTTGATTGTAGGTGAACTATAAATCTCAGCAACTATAACTCCCAAATGACAAAATCAATCCCTCCCAACCCCATCAGAATTCAAATTTGGGCGCATCGGGCATTTTTGCCACATTTGGTCCAGTAAACGAAAATACATCCTGCATATCAGATATTTACATAAGAATTCATAACAGTAGCAGAATTACAGTTATGAAGTAGCAACGAAAATAATGGTATGGTTGGGGGTCACCACAACATGAGGAACTGTATTAAGGGGTCACGCTATTAGGAAGGTTGAGAACCACTGCCATATAGAGTCACGCTGCAGGACCTGGAAATGATAAAGAGGTATCCATTCTAGGCATTTTATAGGTTCCTAAGTGTGATTCTTCTAGAAGTCATGCATTTCATTTGTTTTCTATTATCCATGGTGTTGCATTTCCATAATAAGTCCAAGAATGTATCCCCCTAGAAATATGGTGATCGTATAAATGTGCAGGAGAGAAAGCGTTTCATTATACTGCTCTTAAATATCAAAAATGGCAAACACAGAGGAGAAAATGAGTCTAAATCTATTCCTAAGACCTCCTGGAAGAGATCTAATGCTTATTAGGAATACAAATATTTGGACTTCTCCTTCCTAACAGTGTTTTGTGATCAATAATCAATTTACTTGTCTCTGGACAATTTGGAAAAGCGATTTTTTAAAATTTCGTTAAGGAAAAACTAGTTTATCCATAAAAAATCACTTTGCATGTGAAAACCTGAAATCCTATGTTGGTTCCCCAAAACTATGTCAATTCCTATGTATTTAAATTAGTAAAAGTAAAAGTTTCCCCTTGACATTAAGTCTAGTCTTTTCCGCCTCTGGGGGCGGGGAGGTGCTCATCTCCATTTCTCCGTAGACACCTCCAAAGCAATGTGGCCAGCATGACTGTATGGAGTGCCATTACCTGTGCGCTGAGGCGGTACCTATTGATCTACCCACATTTGCATGTTTTTGAACTGCTAGGTTGGCAGAAGCTGGGGCTAACAGTGGGAGCTCACCCTGCTCCCTGGATTCGCACCACCAACCTATTGGTCAGTGAGTTCAGCAGCTCAGCGGTTTAACCTGCTACACCACAAATGCAAATTTAGTATAGATTATCATAAACTGATTATCACAGCCTCAAAAATGTCAAAATCCAGCTAAAAACGTGCCATTATCCCCACAGAGTGAGTACTCAGACGTTGCACAGGCTTCCCTTTTGTCTGCACATATGAATGGGAAATATTAATGTCGGACAACCGGCCTGGCAGATAACTAAATCATGGGTTTGACAGGCGAAGATGGGTGAAACATAACTCAGTCCATACTCAACATATAGGAGCTTTACAAACTTTGTACTCTGGTAACCTGCATGAACCTCTTGTTGAGGACTCCCATTCTATACATAAGCCTGGCTGTCAAAACAAAAAATGCATTTCTTTCTCTCCTTGATTCACCTTTTAAAATTTCTCCTGGGGTTACTAGAGGGGGAAATATCCCCTTTGGCACTCAGGCCTTCCTTTGTATTGTTTTTATGGTTGTGAGCCACTTTGGGTCTCAATCGAGAGAGAAAAGCTTGGTACAAATACATAATAATAATAATAATAATAATAATAATAATAATAATAATAATATCTGTCACCTGGTATGGCGACATCAAAGTCTGAATTATTGATGTCGCCGTACCTGGTGACAGAGGCATTGAGGAAAAACAACAGGAAAAACTCAACCGCTATCAAGACCTCAAAATCGAACTGCAAAGGCTCTGGCATAAACCAGTATAGGTGGTCCCAGTGGTCACTGGCACACCAGGTGTCGTGCCAAAAGATCTCAGCCGGCATTTGGAAACAATAAACATCGACAAAATCATGATCTGTCAACTGCAAAAGGCCACCTACTTGTATCTGCGCGCATCATTCGAAAATACATCACACAGTCCTAGACGCTTGGGAAGTGTTCAACTTGTGATTCTGTGATACGAAATCCAGCATATAGATCTCGTTTGCTGTGACATACTGTGCTTTTGTGTCATAATAATAATAATAATAATAATAATAAATAATCAATATGAAGATTTAAAGATCAAACTGCAAAGACTCTGGCAGAAGCCAGTCAAGGTAGTCCCAGTGGTGATTGGCACACTGGGTGCAGTGCCTAAAGACCTTGGCCTGCACTTAAACACAATCAGTGCTGACAAAATTACCATCTGCAGAAGGCCGCCTTACTGGGATCTGCACGCATTATACGTTGATACATCACACAGTCCTAGACACTTGGGAAGTGTCTGAGGTGTGATCCAATACAACAGCCAGCAGAATGATCTTGTCTGCTGTGGACTCATCTTGTTGTGTTTCTAATAATAATAATAATAATAATAGATCCCCTCTGACTTATGGTGACCCTCTCATGGGGCTTTCTTGACAACTTGCTTATTCAGGCTATCCCTCATAGCCTGAAGATGATGACCCTCCAGGTGTAGTGTCTTGGTGGCGGGTCCGTAGCTGGCTGTGGAGCCCTGTCCTTGATCCATATGTTCTCTTTGCAGTGAGGGCATCGGTTTCCAGGTTAAAGGCGGTCCCAGTCAGGGTTGGCTTGACGCGCCTTCCTCTTGGCACGCTTCTCCCTTTCGCTTTCCATTTGTGCCTCCTGAAATTCTGCAGCACAGCTGGTCACAGCTGACCTCCAGTTAGAGTGCTCAAGGGCCAGGGCTTCCCAGTTCTCGGTGTCTATGCCACAGTTTTTAAGGTTAGCTTTAAGATCATGTTTAACTCTCTTTTCCTGTCCACCAACATTACGTTTCTATTCTTGAGTGGGGAGTATAGTACTGTAACTGCTTTGGGAGACGGTGACCGGGCATTCGGACAATGTGGCCAGTCCAGCGGAGTTGGTGTCGTAGCAGCATCACTTCGGTACTGGTAGTCTTTGCATCTTCCAGCATGCTCAAATTTGTCCGCCCATCTTCCCAAGAGATTTGCAGGATTTTTCGGAGGCAACACTGATGGAATCATTCCAGGAGTTGAGTGTGATGCCTGCACACAGTCCACGTTTTGCAGGCATATAACAGAGTTGGGAGGAGAAAAACTTTATTAACAGGTGTCCCGATCTGCAAACAATCTCTGCTTCATTTGGAAAAACGCTGCAAGTAGTGGTTGTCACTACCTTACTCTGAGGCTGAGAGTGTGCAACTTGCTTAAAGTGACCCAATACGTTTTCCTGGTTGAGTAAGGATTTGAACTCAGCTCTCCTGAGTCCAAGGGTGCATCTATACTGTAGAGTTAGTGCAATTTAACACCGGCTCAGCTTACTTATTCAGTCTATTCTGGGGTTTGTAGTTAGTGAAATAGCAGCGCTCTTTGGCAGAGAACACTACAGAACATGCAAAACTACAGCTCCCATGAGCCCATGACATTGACATAGTGTCAAAGAGCATTCATTCAACAGTGTAGTTATCTCATGAAAACTGAGTTAGAATGACAAGCCCAAATGGGGCTAATCCATGCTCATCGCCTGGTGTGGAAACACCTTGGGTGGGAATAGGCTTTAAAAAATACATGATATTTGCAGAATGTGTACAAAGGATTCTTTGCCCTGATGAACTCAGTTCTGCCATTTCTCTTTGTGACAAAAACATACCAGCAAAGTCTGTGTTGCATTGATGGATAGCTTCTCGGGAGGGACATCTCTCCTTCTAAGTGTTTCTTTCTTTTTTAATGGCTATCAACGATAAAAAAAATGACATTGTGGGAACTACGAACTCATGATCTAAAGATATCGGGCATACTAAGACCCAAAACAAGGTGTGTATCTATGCTGTAGAATGAATGTGGGTTTGACCTGGCTTAAACTGCCATGGCTCAGTGCTATGGCATCCTGGGAGTTGTAGTTTGGTGAGCCCCCAGCCTCTGTGTCAGAAAAGGCTCAAGTCCTTGTAAAGCTACAACTTTCAGGATCCCATCTCATGGAGCCATGGCGGTTCAAGTGGGGTCAAACCGCATTGATTCGACAGAGTAAATGCACCTTGTCTTTAGATCAAGTGTTTACAGAAAGTCAAAATAGTCACAAAAAGGAAGCAGGAAGAAGGGTGTTGGTGTGGAATGGGCCCCATCCACCACTAGTCTTTCCCAGTTGAAACAAGACTATGCTTGGTCCTTCCAGAGCTGCTCTATCACACCCAACATAGCAGTTTTGAATCAGAGAGATCTGGTTCACAGCTGGCCTCCTTTAGCAGATAAAATCAGAGTTTTTTTAAAAAAACTACAAGGCCTGGAACCAAAATAATGTAAGTGCATTTCTAACAAAACACCCACTGAATTCAGTCTCTGCTTTCCCTTCTTCCTTGTTTCTTCTCCAATGCCAGAAATACAGCTTTAATGGTGTAACGTTAGAAAATGTTGACCATTTCCGCTACCTTGGCAGCCACCTCTCCACAAAAGTCAACATTGATACTGAAATACACCACCACTTGAGCACTGCGAGTGCAGCATTTTTCCAAATGAAGCAGAGAGTGTTTGAAGACCAGGACATCCATAGGGATACCAAGGTGCTTGTTTATAAAACCATTGTCCTCCCAACCCTGCTATACGCCTGCGAGATGTGGATTGTCCACAGATGTCACATGCAACTCCTGGAACGATTCCATCAGCGCTGCCTCCGGAAAATCCTGCAAATCTCTTGGGAAGACTGGCGGACAAAGCAAAGACCACCAACATTGAAGCGATGCCCCTCCACCATCAACTCCATTGGACCGGCCACGTTATCCGAATGCCCGACCACCGTCTCCCAACTTCGAACTCAAGATCGGAAAACAGAAAGTTGGTGGACAGGAAAAGAGATTTAAAGATGGGCTCAAAGCCAACCTTTAAAACTCTGGCATAGACACTGAGAACTGGGAAGCCCTGGCCCTTGAGCGCTCCAGCTGGAGGTCAGCTGTGACTGGCAGTGCTGTAGAATTTGAAGAGGCACGAATGGAGGGCGAAAGAGAGAAACGTGCCAAGAGGAAGGCGCATCAAACCAACCCCGACCAGGACCGCCTTCCACCAGGAAACTGATGCCCTCACTGTGGGAGAACATGCAGGTCAAGAATAGGGCTCCACAGTCACCTACGTACCCACCGCCAGTACACCGATCTTGGAAGACAATCTTACTCAGACAACGAGGGATGTTATGGTTAGGGGTCACCACAACATGAGGAATTGTATTGAGGGGTTGCGGCATTAGGAAGGTTGAGAAACACTGCATCACATTAATGCTTGTGAATATCACTTGTTCAAAGACTTGACTTCTAACAAGGTCATGCTTTTCTTGACTAGTTGTTTTCAAAAGCTAGTCTCCACATGTTCATGGAGATTCACATTTGCCAAACAGATGTGATATCATTTTTACCTTTTCAATAAGGTTATGGTACACTTATTTCCAATAAGTTATGAAATTTCCCATATTTTCAAGGTCCTTCAACGCAACCCTATGATATTCCTGGACTGGAAGACCTTTGTTTTGTGTCCAAGAATGGATCCCCCCTGGGTGTGGAGGTCACACTATGGGACCAGCCTACCTGCGTGACCGCATCTCCATCTACGAACCCACGCGTTCACTTCGGTCATCTGGAGAGGCCCTGCTCGTGATCCCGCCTGCGTCGCAAGCGCGCTTGGTGGGGACACGAGACAGGGCCTTTTCCGTGGTGGCCCTCCGACTCTGGAACACCCTCCCCAAAGATCTTAGACAGGCCCCTACATTGGCAGTCTTCAGAAAGAACCTGAAGACCTGGCTGTTCCGATGTGCCTTCCCAGATTAGGAAATCTCCAATACCAAGTCCCAGAAGCACTTTACTAGAACTAAGATTGCTGCACACCGCACACCGCACTTGCCCTATAATGCCTTAGATACCACCTGTCACATCAGCACTTTTAATCCTGTACCCATTACTCTGGCCCGGCCCAGTTTTATTTTATTGTGTTTTAGTGTATTGTTTATTGCCTGTTGTTTATTATGCTTTAATTGTTTTAATTTGCTTAGGTTTTGTATGGTTATATTGTGTGTTTGAGGCCTTGGCCTTTGTAAGCTGCATCGAGTCCTTCGGGAGATGCTAGCGGGGTACAAATAAAGTTTAATAAATAATAATAATAATAATAATAATAATAAAAACTTAAGAAGAAGGTCCCAATAATTCAGGTTGAGTTCATTTTGGCACTTTTCAAAACACCTTTCATTGTTTCAAAGGAATCAACCAGCCTTCAAATGAAAATATTCCTGTTGTTTATGTTGTTTATGTTTCATACATTAAAAATAAGATTTTTTTAAAAAAATAGAATATTTCAATGTATTGTCGAAGGCTTTCATGGCCAGAATCACTGGGTTGTTGTGTGTTTTCCGGGCTGTATGGCCATGTTCCAGAAGCATTCTCTCCTGATGTTTCGCCTGCATATACGGCAGGGATCCTAGGATGCCTGCCATAGATGCAGGCAAAACGTCAGGAGAGAATGCTTCTGGAACATGGCCATACAGCCCAGAAAACACACAACAACCCATAGAATATTTCCCTTAATGTTATTCCACCTTCCCCTGCCAGGGCTGTTTCTGAAAAGAGATCAAGGCCTTTGGGCTCTCTCTCCATCTCTGAATGCTTGACCTGGCTTTAGTTTCCAGGCAATTAACAGTTAAGAGAGAGGGAGAGAGAACAGTTGGAAGGAATGTTAGCTTTGGATGTTCAAAACCCGGCCTTAATCCCTGGACACTTTCCATAAAGGAAAAAGGCCTCCATTATGTCTAAAACGTTGGTTTCGCAGGGACTTTGCTGTCAACTCAGGACTGCCTTGTAAACACAGAGCTGAAGGAACGGGGTGGGAAAAGGTTTAGCCTACACATGCCTAAGGATCCTGGTGTATGTATGTATGTATATATATATATATTCCAGTTAACACATAGATGTTGACATTCTGCATTGCTGAAGTCCTGGGATGCATGTATACTGTAGAATGAATGCAGTTGGCACCACTTCAATGCTATGAAATCCTGGAACTTGTAACTTTATAAGGTATGTAGCCATCGCTGTCCAAGAGAGTTGGTGCCTCGCCAGACTATAAATCCCATGCTTACACAGTATTGGCCCATGGCAGTCAAACTGGATTAATTCTACTGTGTAGATGCACATGAAGTGGAAGGAAATCTCCCCTTTCTCCAAGAGTGAGCATGGCTACATCTACACTGCCATATAATCCAGTTTCTGAACCATACAATCTGTATTATGTGAGTCTACACTGTCTATAATCTAGTTCAAAGTAGATAATTTGGATTCAGAAAATGGATTATATGGCGTTGTAGATAGGGCCTTAGTTTATTTATTTATTTAAAAGTTTTGTATACCGGCCTTCTCACCTCTCTTGAGGGACTCAGACCGGTTTCCAACCATAATATCACATACAATCAATAAAACATCATAATACATATTACAGTAAAACATTAAAACAGCAATTACAATCAATAACTATAATGGTCAGTCGTCACACTAAAATCGTTGCTCATCATCCTCCATCCATATCTCAGGGTGTTGGCTCACTCGTCGAATGCCTGTCTCCATAACCAAGTCTTCACCTGTTTCCTAAATGTCAGGATAGACAGGGCGGTTTTGATCTCCAGTGGGAGAGAGTTCCAGAGTCAAGGGGCCACCACCGAGAAGGCCCTGTCCCTCGTCCCCACCAGACGCGCTTGCGAGGCCGCTGGGACCGAGAGCAGGGTCTCTCCAGACGATCTTAATAATCTTGATGGTTCATAGGGGAGAATATGTTCGGAGAGGTAAACAGGGCCAGAGTCGTTTAGGGCTTTATAGGTTAACACCAGTACTTTGAATTGTGCTCGGAAGCTAATTGGCAGCCAGCGGAGCTGGTGTAACAGCGGAGTGGTGTGCTCCCTGTACCCAGCACCTGTTAGTTGAACATTTGCCCAAAAAAGAAGGAAAGAGAAAGGGAGAACAAGAAAATAATAAGAAAAAAAACAGCAGACCTAACAGATTTCTAAAAGATGCCCATCAGTCCACCCTGGAGAGGAATGAAGTAGGCAGAGAAAAATAGAAATTAAGTACAAGTCAAATTTAATGAGATTTTGATTGGCAAACATTGCCATCTAGTGGCCAAAGTCTTTCATTGCATTCCCCACTTTTGCAGCATTCATGCATACATTCATGAATAATTCAACCCCATTGAATTAAATGGAATTGTATTCTGAATAGGCAAAAGTGTGCTGTTAATTGCATTAATGTATGCATTAAATCTGAAGTCAAAAGAGAAAGCAAAAAGAAAGTCTCAGTAGTCCTTTCAAATGTTGTTATAGATCTGTTGCAAGTTGCTTATGCTGCAACTTCATGTTATGGGCTTTGCATTTGCTAACAGTTTACTTTCAGGGACAGTTGTATGTTACTAGAATTATGTTATTATTTGGCCTGTTTGTGGCCAAAGTGAAGGAAAGCAAAAAGCAGCTCATCCCCGCCCTCTTTAATACAGCCATGCTGTATTAGAGCGACTAAAATGATAAAGAGTCTGGAGAACAAGCCCTATGAGGAGCGGCTTAAGGAGCTGGGCATGTTTAGCCTGAAGAAGAGAAGGCTGAGAGGGGATATGATAGCCATGTATAAATATGTGAGAGGAAGCCACAGGGAGGAGGGAGCAAGCTTGTTTTCTGCTTCCTTGGAGACTAGGACGTGGAACAATGGCTTCAAACTACAAGAAAGGAGATTCCATCTGAACATGAGGAAGAACTTCCTGACTGTGAGAGCCGTTCAGCAGTGGAACTCTCTGTCCCCGAGTGTGGTGGAGGCTCCTTCTTTGGAAGCTTTTAAACAGAGGCTGGATGGCCATCTGTCAGGTGTGATTTGAATGCAATATTCCTGCTTCTTGGCAGGGGGTTGGACTGGATGGCCCATGAGGTCTCTTCCAACTCTTTGATTCTATGATTCTATGATTCTATGCTAAGGAGGTTGACATCAACCCCTTGTCTGTATTATTATTATTTATTATACTTCTTTATACCTCAGTTTATCTCCCCAAAGAGGACTCAAAGCAGCTTGACCTAAAAGCTTTAGTATACAATTTAAAATATACAAACATTAAAACAGAATCAAACACAAACGGCACAAAAAATCAGTTAAAATCCGTCTTTGCGAGGTCTGGAGAAAGAAAGGAAGAAGCCCACTCTTTCCTGGCTGTCTGTAGGAACCCTTCCCACCAGCACTGAAGCGATGGTCCTCTGCCATCAACTCCGCTGGGCCGGCCACGTTGTCCGGATGCCTGACCACCGTCTCCCAAAGCAGTTGTTCTACTCTGAACTTAAGAACGGAAAACGGAACGTTGGTGGACAGGAAAAGAGATTTAAAGATGGTCTCAAAGCCAACCTTAAAATCTCTGGCATAGACACTGAGAACTGGGAAGCCCTGGCCCTTGAGCACTCCAGCTGGAGGTCAGCTGTGACCAGCAGTGCTGCAGAATTCGAGGAGGCATGAGTGGAGGGTGAAAGAGAGAAACGTGCCAGGAGGAAGGCGCATCAAGCCAACCCCGACCGGGACCGCCTTCCACCTGGAAACCAATGCCCTCACTGCGGAAGAAGATGCAGAGCAAGAATAGGGCTCCACAGCCACCTACGGACCCACAGGGAAACCCATGATGGAAGACCATCTTACTCGTCCATCGAGGGATCGCCTAAGTAAGTAAGCATGGCAGGGGGTCCGTAGGTGGTTGTGGAGCCCTATTCTTGATCTGCATGTTCTCCCACAGTGAGGACATAGGTTTCCAGATGGAAGGGGGTCCCGGTCAGGGTTGGCTTGATGCGCCTTCCTCTTGGCACATTTCTCCCTTTCGCTCTCCATTCATGCTTCTTCGATTTCTGCAGCACTGCTGGTTACAGCTGACCTCCAGTTAGAGTACTCAAGGGCCAGGGCTTCCCAGTTCTTAGTGTCTATGCCACAGTTTTTGAGATTGGCTTTAAACCCATTTTTAAATTTAATTCCTGTCCACCAACATTGCATTTCCCGGAGTAGAGTACCTGCTTTGGGAGACAGTGATCGGTCATTTGGGCAATGTGTCCAGTCCATCAGAGTTGATGGCAGAGGAGCATCGCTCAATACTGGTGGCTTTTGCTTCGTCCAGTACACTGACATTTGTCCGACTGTCTTCCCAAGAGATTTGCAGGATTTTTCAGAGGCAGTGCTGATGCAATCATTCCAGGAGTTGCATATGACGTCTGTAGACAGACCACGTTTCACAGGCATACAATGGCTTTATAAACAAGCACCTTGGTATCCTTATGGATGTCCCGGTCCTCAAATACTCTCTGCTTCATTTGGAAAAATGCTGCACTCGCAGAGCTCAGGCGGTATTGTATTTTGGTGTCAATGTTGACTTTTGTGGAGAGGTGGCTGCCAAGGTAATGGAAATGGTCAGCATTTTCAAATGTTACATCATTAAGCTGTATTTCTGGCATTGCAGAGGGATTGGCTGGTGACTGCTGGAAGAGCACTTTGGTTTTCTTGATGTTCAATGAGAAGCCGAGCTTCTCGTATGCTTCTGTGAAGGTTTTAGAGTGGCTTGTAGGTCTTCTTCTGAATGCGCATATATGACATTGTCATCAGCATATTGGAGTTCTATAACAGATGTTGCTTTGACCTTGGTTTTGGCTTTCAGTCTGCTCAGTAGATGCCCCCGAAGACCAGTGCCCTTGAAATCCAGTGCTCCTTGTAAAACTACAACTCCCAAGACTCCATAGCATTGGATCATGGATGTTAGCATGTGGTCTGACTGCATCCTGAGTTCAGGGCTCCAACCAATTAACCAAACTGCCTCTTTGTTTCTGGCACTTTTGGGCAAAGGAGGCAGAAGGCCTGTCAAACTACAACTCCCAGGGTTCCCTGGTGTTCAGGTGCCTTTTCCCCAGGTGAGTCAGTTCCTCCTCATGCCCTCCAGAGGGCCCCTTGCCATGCACTGCAGTGAAAGTGTTTATTCCAGGAAGGAAACTGAAAGAAGCCAAATCCGGCACATTGAACCCCAGCCGCCTGCATCTTCTGAGTATGCTTCCCTTTGGGGTCTTCCTTGAAGCCGTCCTTCTCCTTTCCTTCCAGCAAGTTATAGGTATGAAACCTCATTGTTTTTTTCTGCCCAACTCCTCTTGCAAAACAACATTTGGATTTCCTTTACTAGAGTTTCCGCCGCATGGTAACAAAAGCAGGTAGTTTTCTCCCTTCTTCTGAGTCAACGGCCTCAAGAGTCGAAGAATGACCTTGGGGGCACTTCAGGAGCCTCAGGATGGAAGGGGATGTCCAACCTGACACCTATTTCCTGATTGAGGCCATCCCAGAGGCTTTGCCGCCTGAGGCCGAGGGGCAAACACCTCTCTTCCTTAAGGCCATCGAGTTACTTCGGTCTGTCCCACTTCCCATGAATATTGCATCGTGATGAGTGAGGATTTTAGGGCCCTCTTTACATTGTGGAATGGATGTGGTTTGGCACCACTTGAACTGCCGTAGTTCAGTGCTGTGGAATCATGTGGACTGTAGTTTGCAAAGCCTTGAGCCTCTTCCGCCAAAGGATGTTGGTGCCTCATCAAACTACGGATCCCAGCATCCCATAGCATGGAGCCATGGCAATTAAAAATGGGGTCGAACCACATACATTCCACAATGGAGATGCACCCCAGATGTCTTTTCAGGTTACCCCATTCAAGGATATGGTGATACACCGCCTAACATTGAAATCCCATCTGTTCGTTCGATCGCTCATTCGTTCTTTTTAAGAAAATATACCAAGAGCTACAGAAATGTAAAGAAATAATTATTATTACTACTAGCTGTACCCGCCACGCGTTGCTGTGGCCAACCTTCCTTCCCACTTTGTATCCTTCTTTCTTTCTCTCCTTCCATCCTCCCTTCTTTCCTTCCTTCCTTCCCTTTTTTCTTTCCTTCTCTCCTTCATTCCTTCCCCTTCCCTTTTCTTTCTCTCCTTTCTTCCTTCTCTACCTATTCTTGGACTGCAACTCCCAGCAGTCCTCCTGATTGAGCTATCTATCTCTATCTAATCTATATATATTATCTATCTGGAGGATTGCTGGGAGTTGCAGTCCAGGAATAGGAAATAGGAAATATGTACAGATTGGGATGCTCTCAAAGAAATCCAAGGAGAAGCAAGCTTGCAGCTTGGAAGCAATACATTTGGAGCATCCTCCTCCCCTAAAGGGCCTGGTCTAGTTTATCCAGTGGTTCTTGAGTTATGTTAATCCCACCAACGAACATTACATTTTTATTTATATAGATTATTACTAGTATATTGTTTTTCTCCCAAGACTGGAACCCAAAGTTACTAAGGGCGCTTCTAGACAGCACTTAATCATAGATTTTGTTGTTGTTCATTCGTTCAGTCGTCTCCGACTCCTCGTGACCTCATGGACCAGCCCACGCAAGAGCTCCCTGTCGGCCGTTACCACCCCCAGCTCCCTCAAGGTCAGTCCAGTCACTTCAAGGATGCCATCCATCCATCTTGCCCTAGGTCGGCCCCTCTTCCTTTTGCCTTCCACTTTCCCCAGCATAATTGTCTTCTCTAGGCTTTGCTGTCTCCTCATGATGTGGCCAAAGTACTTCAACTTTGTCTCTAGTATCTTTCCCTCCAGTGAGCAGTCGGGCTTTATTTCCTGGAGGATGGACTGGTTGGATCTTCTCGCAGTCCAAGGCACTCTCAGCACTTTCCTCCAACACCACAGCTCAAAAGCATCGATCTTCCTTCGCTCAGCCTTCCCTAAGGTCCAGCTCTCACATAGATTTTAGTGAGGGGCAAAAAATCCCAGGACTTCGGGAGAGGTCCACATACAGACCTGTTGATCCTGGGATTTCTGCCTCTGTTGTCCAGACTTCATGCTTTGTTATGAGATTTAGAGGCTCCCAAGATGGCCCCCATGGGACTCCCACCAGAAAAACCCGCGAGATGCGGATGTGCGGAGATTCGGATATGCGGATCACCGCAAAAGTTCCATTGTTTGTCCTGCACTCCAGACGTTTCATGAAGTATCTGCCACACAAACAAGCTTTGCAGGATAGGTCCACTTCTGCCCAAATCAGCACTGCACAATCAAACAGGAACATACACTTTCAAACCAGGAACAGAACGTTGTTGCACAACTCTACTAATCTTTTCCACCTAACTCCAAGGAAGCCCCTCAGGTGCTGGACGAGTGCCTGACTGCTGTGGCTGTCTGGATGAGGACGAACAAGATGAAGATTAATCCCAACAAGACAGAGGTCCTCCTGGTAGATCGTAAACCGGATGGGGGAATAGGTTGGCAACCTGTGTTGGACGGGGTTGCACTCCCCCTGAAGTCACAGGTCCGCAGTTTGGGTGTCCTCCTGGATTCATCACTTACGCTTGAGGCTCAGGCATCGGCGGTGGCCGGGACGGCCTTTGCACAATTAAGACTCGTGTGCCAACTGCGACCATACCTCGTGAAGGCGGATCTGGCCAGGGTGGTCCATGCCTTAATCACCTCTAGACTGGGTTACTGCAATGCACTCTACGTGGGGCTGCCCTTGAAAATGGCTCGGAAATTCCAGAAGGTCCAACGGGCGGCAGCCAGGTTGTTAACCGGGGTTCCTTACAGGGAGCAGTCAACCCTCCTGTTCAAGGAGCTCCACTGGCTGCCATTCATTTTCCGAACCCAATTCAAAGTGCAGGTTCTTACCTACAAAGCCCTGAACGGTTTGGGACCCACCTACCTTTGTGACTGCATCTCTGTATACGAATCCACATGATCTCTTCGATCATCTGGAGACGCCCTGCTCACGCTCCCATCTGCATCGCAAGTGCGATTGGTGGGGACGAGAGAGAGGGCCTTTTCGGTGGTGGCCCTTCGACTCTGGAACTCACTTCCTAAGGACATCAGGCATGCCCCAACTTTGGCAGTCTTTAAGAGGAGCTTGAAGACGTGGTTGTTCCAATGTGCCTTCCCAGAATAATGATCCCATAGCACTTTGTCCTCCAAAGCAGTTTATATATTTAGGTCTGCTCGTATGTTCCCACAAACTGCCCTATCACTTTTTCGTCCATGTCCAGCATTATTTTTTAATCTTTTAATTTTAATTACATTTGGCCTACCCATAGATTTTAAAGTGTGTTGTCCTATTGATAATGCATGTGTTATTGTTTTATTGTTTTGTTATTTTAAATTGCTTGTATTGTTATTGTTTGTATTGTTGTATTTTGGGCTCGGCCTCATGTAAGCTGCACCGAGTCCCTTGGGGAGATGGTAGCGGGGTATAAATAAAGTGTTGTTGTTGTTATTATTATTATTATTATTATTGACACTTTTTAGAGCCTGGCTGCCTGGCTATCTATGCAGATAGATTTGGTTGTGTACTTGTGGAATCAAACAATAGGGTGCTGTTCCTGGGTTATATGTGGCTGTTCCTGATTGCTCTTCTTGTGAAAAGATGTACAACATTGGCTAGAGTGCCACATTCTTGTCCTAGCCAGAGAAAATGTGCCCTCCGCATGTTTCATGAAGTTTCTGGCACACAAACAAAATGTTTGCCTTCTACTCAAGTGTCACCTTCGTTTTAGGAACTCACTAATCAGGAAACAAGCATCTAAAACTCAGGAACAAACCCAGAAAAAAAATCCCATGATTTTCGATTGCAGGGACATATAGACATGTGAAGATCTGCATATTTGGCTCAAAACCGTGATATTCCCACACTTGGAAATTTTGTGTTTTGGACCTTTTGAAGTGATTACCTCTGGGTTTACAGGGAATGGCCCTGGTTTTACAGGGAACAGTGTCTGGCCACTCTCCTGTTTACTGCAGAAGCTCCAGGGATGAAGGTACTGTCTCTGGATGAGCCCTTAGAAGACAGAAAGCTAAAACGAAAAACTAAAAATGAAAATGGCAAGTTATAAGAACAAGAAAAAAGTGACTTTCAATCTTCCTTTTGATGGTTATTTCTGAGTAAGGATGTCATTCATTGCATTTTATATATCCGTATATTTTGTGCATTTGGGGTGCCTCTGCCCTGTTGACTGAATGCCGTTTGACCCCACTTGAACTGCCATGGCTCGGTGATACAGTATCATGGGGATTGTATAGTTGTACAAGGTCTTGAGCCTTCTCTGCCAAAGAGTGATGAGGCCCCACCCAACTGCAACTCCCAGGATCCCATAGCATTGAGTCATGGCAATACAAGTGGGGTCAAACTGCATTCATTCTGCAGTGTAGATGCAGATCCCTGATTGCAATTGGAATCAACAGGAAGGTGGACTTCCATTCGGATGTTCTGCCTCTGCCACATAAATGTCTTAGTCCAACCTTGAGAAAATGGAATTGTCATGAATACTTTTAAAACAAAGGTTCTTTTCATTGAAATTTTCAATGTGAGAGGGTATATCAAAACTTTTACAGAATTTTTACACAAAGAACATTAGATATACAGACATACAGATTCTATGTAACTATATTGGATTCACAAACAACTTACTGTTATGAGGTCAGCCATGAAAGCCTTTGACAATACACCTTACAGTTACATTTGGTTGTTGTAGGTTTTTCAGGCTGTGTAGCCATGTTCTAAAAAAATAACCTACAACAACCCAGTGATTCCAGCCATGAAAGTCTTCGACAATACAGCTACATTGGCTAAAAAACAAAACAAAGGGGAATTATATTTTTACTCAGCATTCACGCCACACATATACATGCATCCATCACCATGCATATAAATATTGCCATATCCTTTTCTCCCTTCTTTGGAAAAATGCACCTGTTAGGCCAGATCCCGCTTCCCTGCAGGCAAAATAATAGTAATAATAACAACACTTTATTTGTACCCCGCTACCATCTCTCGAGGAACTCGGTGCAGCTTACATGAGGCCGAGCCCGCAACACAACAATAAACAATAACAGCAATAATACAAAAACAATACATAAACTCATAAGAAAAATAAGCAAAAAAAACAATAATAACACGACGCATTTAAAAACCTATGGCTGGGCCAAATGTAATAATTAAAAATAATGCTGGGCATAAACAGGTAACATGTAATTGGGATAGAGGTTTTGGAGAGGGAAGAAATGTGCAGACAATCTAAAGTCATTATTTATTATTATTTATTTATTTATTTATTTACAGTTCTTATATTATATTCCGCCCTTCTCACCCTGCAGGGGACTCAGGGCGGATTACAGTAAACACATATATGGCAAACATTCAATGCCAGTTTGACAAACAACTTGTAACAGACAAATACACCGAGGCTATTTAACTTTTTTTCTGGCCGCCAGGGGAGCTGCTGCTTTTCATCGTCCATCAACAACACCGATGAAGTTCTTCTGCATTCCACATTCCCCGGAGTCTTTTTTCTTTATGGCCTCATAAATTTAGCCTCCCACACAAGGTGGTACCTTATTTTCCTACTTGACAGATGCAACTGTCTTTCGGGTTGCAAAGGTCGACAACGGGCTACACAATGGCTGGACACCCACTCCAGCCCGGGCTGGCTTCGAACTCATGACCTTTTGGTCAGAGTGATCTTAATGCAGCTGACACTCAGTCAGCTGCGCCACAATCCCGGTTATTAAAGTGCGTTTAAGGATATCTTGCAGGGAGTTTCCTTATTCTGGGAAGGCACACTGAAACAGCCACATTTTCAGGCTCCTCCTAAAGACTGCCAGAGTTGGGGCTTTCCTAATGTCCCTGGAAAGTGAGTTCCAGAGTCGAGGGGCCACCACCAAGAAGGCCCTCTCCCTCGTCCCCACCAATCACGCTTGCGATGGTGGTGGGAGCGTGAGCAGGCCCTCTCCAGATGATCGAAGAGATTGTGTGGGTTCGTACACAGAAATGTGGTCACGCAGGTAGGCTGGCCCCAAACCGTTAGGGCTTTGTAGGTAAGCAACGTTGTCAGCCAATGGAGATCCTTAAACAGGAGGGTTGACCGCTCCCTGTAAGGAGCTCCAGTTAGCAACCTGTTAGCAAAAGTTCCAAACCTTCCATAATGTCAAAATTCCAAGGACCAGATCCCTGTTTTCCATACAGCAGAACCTGACTCCCTGTAAATGTATCATGACTCCAAAACGCACTCCTTTCTTTTCCCTTGAGAAAAAGAGACATACACCATGGACCAGAGCATGGCAGCTAAGCCAGACCCCTCTGATCTGTCACAATTTTGGAAATATAATAAGGTTACTTATATAGCAATATTTTGCCGATGTTGTCCCATCCTGGCTCCATCTCAGTTTCCTGGCCAGATGTTGAGTCTTCTTGATTGGTGTTGGCCTTATGTTGACTTCCTTCTTAACATAAATAATGTTGTAAACACCTGCTCACGATCCCACCTGCGTCGCAAGCACGTTTGGTGGGGACGAGGGACAGGGCATTCTCTGTGGTAGCCCCCCAACTCTGGAACTCTCTCCCCAAGGACATCAGACAAGCCCCAACGTTGGCAGTCTTTAGGAAGAGCTTGAAGACCTGGCTGTTCCAATGTGCCTTTCCAGAATAGGAAACTCCCAGCATCATGCCCCAAACGCACTTTATTAGAGATTTAAGATTGCCTGCACATTGCACCTACCCTAAAATCCTTATATTTCACCTGTCACGTCCAGCACTTTTAATTTTTATTCATTACATTTGGCCCGGCCCTTAGTTTTTTAAATGTGTCATGATGTTATTGTTTTAATGTTTTACTGTTATTGCTTTAATGTTTATTGGTTTGCTTTATGAGTTTCCTTGTTGTATTTGTTATGCTGTTGTTTTATTGAGGGCCTTGGCCTTTGTAAGCCGCACCGAGTCCTTCGGGAGATGTTAGCGGGGTACAAATAAAGTTAATAGTAATAATAATAATAATAATGAACATTTCCTTAACTTAAAGAGCCATTGTCTGATAAACAGATGCAAACATTTCTCTTATTACTGTCACAGTTCTTATCATAGTTTAGTTTTGGCAGGTCAACCACTTCAGTTCTCATTAGCAACTTTTAATTGCAGTCCATCAAGCATGTAGTTAATGGTTTAATCATTGCAGGCCTTAATAGTCAGGATAGTGTCTCCAAAATTATTAACTCTCATCCATTCATCTTTCATTCAGTTCATTCATACCCACACATATCAAATCCATATTTATCAAATCTGCACATTATATATCTTGTGACAGAATTATGATTGAATACCCAGGTATTTAATGAAGCCATTCTTTCCTGCAGTTGAGGGATTCCTGCCTCCGCCGCGCAACGTCAGCCTTGTGTCGAAGGACTTCAGTCTGTTCCTGACATGGCTTCCAGATGAACGCTACCCGCCTGGAGTGTCCTATAGAGTTCAATGGAAGTGAGCATTGCAAGAGAAAAACTAGAATACCCATTACATTTTTGGGATTTGGAGGGAAAGGATATTACTAATACAGTAATAGGAGGAAGGGACTGGGGTGCAAGTACACTATAAATGCACCCTGGGTTAACTGCCACAGTTCAATGGCCTGGAACTTTGGGAGATGTAGTTTGACAAGACTCTTAGCCTTCTCAAACGAAAACTCCCAGGATTCCATAGCCTTGAACCATGGCAGTTAAGTGGTGTCAAACTGCATTAATTCTAAAGTTGAGATTTATTTATTTATTTATTTACAACATTTCCACCCTGCCTTTCTCAACCCTGGAGGGGGCTCAAGGTAGCTTTACACTTACGTTGTTTAGGCATTGAATCTTGATTCTGTAAACCACCTTGAGTCGTCCACGGGCTTAGAAAGGCAGTTTACAAATATAGTAAATACATACATACACTTAGACAGCTATTCAATATCATTAAAGACATTATACAATTAAAATGAACATTATACAATAGAGTTATAAAATACAGCAAACCATTTAAAAACATTTAAACTAACATCACCACAGTTAAACCATGGAATCCATAATCGTAATCCAGACCATTCCAATAGTCCTTGCACATAATTCTATATCTGGCTATTGCACAAGTTCTCCAAAGGCTTGATCAAAGAGCCACATTTTCACTCTCTTACGGAAAGACAGGAGGGAGAGAGCTGATCTAATATCCCTGGGGAGGGAATTCCAGATTCATCCCTGCTGTGTCCATTGGCTAATCAATAATAGTAGTTACAGCAACAACAACAACAACAACAATCCTCTGCTCTTCAAAAGCTGGTTTTTAAAATAATACGAGGACCATGGATTACATGATGGATCTGTTCAGGGGCCCTTGTTATCACCACCACTATCCTCTGCTCTTTGAAAGTTAGTTTTTAAAAGCACAGGAGGAACATTGTGCAGGTACAACTGCACCAGGAGCTCCAATTTTGTTTGCTTTGCATTTAATATTTGTTGTAGTCCTAAGTTTCAGGGACTCTGCAGATAGGTGGCTTCTTTTGGCTGCAATCATAGGGCAAGCCACCTGTCAATTATAGTTAAGTTCCCTGGTCCCACCCCCTTCTGGGGTTTGGAGGGAATAGGAGCCAGTTTGGGTTCAGTCCACACAGAGAAGCTTTTCATGCAGGACATAATACCAAGAGCTCCTGTAGAAAGCTTCGTCTTCTACAGCTTGGCCGAGGATCATACAGCCTTACAGCTTCTTTGCGGAGGGACTTCAGTCAGCCATCACTGAAACCTGAACTCCTACTTTTCCCCTGGAAGTCTACAAAACTCTGCTTGGTAAGGGTCTCTCGTGGAAGCCAGAAGCAGTTGGTACCGGGTGTAGGGGCTCCATGCCAACAGAGGCAAAGAAAGACTGCCCAGATTAGAAGTTAAGCATTTCTCCATTAGTTAGTATACAGTTATGAAGATAGTGCCTGTTCCCTGTGGACAAGATTGAGAGAGCCAATGGACCAGGGGTCCCCAAACTCAGGCCCGCGGGCCGGATGCGGCCCGCCAAGAGCATTTATCCGGCCCGCACAGCCTGGCCTGGGCTGGCGCAAAGCCACTTTCAAAACGACAGAAAATATAATTTTTCCCTCATTTTCATTGGAACTATTTTATTCTCAGAAATGCTAAAGCTATCTTCTTCTATGTATTCCTATATTGCTTTCAGCAGCCCATGGTTGGGTGTGTGTAGAGTTCTCTTTTTATTTATGGCGGCCCCATGAATTTAATAGGGTTTTCTTTGAGAGGAAATACTCAAAAATAGTTTTGTCAGTTTCTTTCTCTGAAATAGAGCGCCTGCTATTCATTTGTGGCTTCCCATCCAAATACTAACCAGAACTGGCCCTGCTTAGCATTCAAGATCAGAGACATTTAATCTTTCATTGACTTTGCCAGGTATTATTCTTCTGTACAGTAGTCTCTGTGACCCAACCTGGACAGGCAGTCCCCAAGTTACAAACAAATTATGTAGTTTTGTCCTCACTGAGGGCTGAACAGTAAACATATTCATGGATTCCCTGCTGTTATATTAAGACTGTTACACATGCTGTGACATGCTTGAAATCAAAATTTCATTTATTTGTAATTAAAAATAAATATTTCACAGTGTATATTACATATTGTTTTTGTGATTAATCACTATGCTTTATGTTCAGATTGTAACAATAAAAATACATCCTACATATCAGATATTTACATTACGATTCATAACAGTAGCAAAATAAGACATGTGCAGTGTGCATAGGAATTTGGTCATTGTTTTTTTTAAAAAACTATAGTCCGGCCCTCCAATGGTCAGAGGGACAGTAATCTGGCCCCCTGTTTAAAAAGTTTGGGGACCCCTGCAATAGACTGTTAAGAAAGCTTTAAAGTACCTGTTTGTTTTCATCAATAAAGAACTTTGTTGAACCTTTAAGCATTCTAGAGACTGTGTTTTAAGGAAATCCAAGGGCCTTTAATCTGAGGCAGCCCCGGCGTCCCATTGGGCGCACGGAATTTATGTCCTGTCTACAGTCTGATGCACAGGCCCAGCATGCGACAGCACAAACATAGATTGAAATATAGGGGCGATGGCTCACTGGCTCAAGAGGGCGATGTAATGGAAGATACACCACAAATTGAATCCCAACTGCAGAAGCTGTTCGTTACAGGCCAAAGCAATAGAGACAGAATGCATGGAGCATAAAATGGTCTGCCCCACCCACAAATGGGGCTGCAAGGCTTTTATCACTGACAGAGAATTAAAGACACATTCTCGTTGATATAGGAGCCCCCAGTGGTGCAGTGGGTTAAACCACTGAGCTGCTGAACTTGTTGACTGAAAAGTTGCAGGTTCAAATCTGGGGAGCGACGTGAGCTCCCGCTGTAAGCCCCAGCTTTTGCCAAGCTAGCAGTTCAAAAACATGCAAATGTGAGTAGATCAATACTCCAGTGGGAAGGTAACGGTGCTCCATGTAGTCATGCCGGCCACGTGGCCTTGGAGGTGTCTATGGACAACGCTGGCTCTTTGGCTTAGAAATGGAGATGAGCACCAGCCCCCAGAGTCGGTCACGACTAGACTTAATGTCAGGGGAAAATCTTTACCTTTACCTACTCTCATTGGTATGCAGGAATCAATTATCTCATTGATTTGTGCTGGGTGTACAGATTTTTCATTGGCTCTCTATAATTCTAACAAGCAGGAAGGCACACATGGGATCTTAACAATGGCACAACTATAGTCTATTGTTCTCTGGCCATGAACATTCAGTTGGAAAGTATCTATAGGTCGGTACTTCAGGTGGCTGGGAAATTAAGAGAGTATTATCTGTCCAACTCTGGGGAATTCATCTTTGGCAGCTCTTTCTCTACACATCAGCATTTTTGCAAACAAAGGCCCTCTGCAAAAGCAGACACATAGGATTTTCAATCATTGGAAACATCAATGAAAATCCCTTTTTAAAACTACGTCTCCCTCAACAATGCGTGATGGATCTGTTCTGGGCCTCTTGGTATAATCTGGAGCTCTATTTTTTTCTTGGCCTTATCTACAGAAGCTCCTTTGCTCAACAAGAATGGCTAAAATGACCTTTGGTGGGCCTGAATTCTTCCAACTCACCCATCACTGTTTCTCATTCTTTTTCCCAGAAACCCTTTTGCCATGCCCTGGAGAGACATCCCTCATTGCCGAGACATCTCCGAATCCATTTGCAACATCACGTGTGTCTCTCCAGAGCTGAATAACAGATACTGGGTCCAGGTCAGAGCTCAGATGATGGATGGTACCAGAAACCTCTCATCAAACGAAAAGAGGATAGTCGTGGATTACGAAGTTGATGGTATGTTTACTATCCTTTGGCTCTACATCAGAAGGGCAAACTGTCCCTAGTGAAACCAACACAAAGACTTTCCTGTGTTGGAATGGAAAGGCTTCCAGAAACCTGGTCAAGGAGAAGTCATGGGGACTCTTTGTACATGCTCAGATAACCTTGGCTGTCTAGACATCTTGGCAGAGAGGGAAGCAAGGGAGGGCCCTCCTAAAATCTGAACTCATTGTGAATCATTCAAGATGGAATAAATCCCCCACTCTGGTCCCTTTTGCTACTCCTATCATCCCCTTCCAGTGTAGCCATTGGCCAGGCTGTGGATGATAAGAAGGGGAGCACAACACATTCCAGAAGTCTCTTCTGTGGGCACAGCTTCTTTACTGGGTGATGGTGTTGTTGTTGTTGATGATGATGTTGATGATGATGATGATACATTGTCTATGTATTTTCATAAGAGTTTCCTTAGGCAAGAAATGCTCAGAGGTGATTTTGCCAGCTCTTTCCTCTGAAATAGATCCTATCATGGTTGATATGCCTTGGCAGACCCTCTGAGCTTGGGGAAGGGTCTTCTTTTGGGGCTGTCACTCTCACAATCCTCCAGCTAGAGATTCTGGCAGTGCCAGTCCAAAAAGGCATCCACCCCCATCATCAGGCCTGAAGTATTTGGTGTAAAAGGACCAAAGTTAGTTCTTGCACAGTAGAGTCTCGCTTATCCGACCTTCGCTTATCCGACATACAGTCTTATCAGACACTCCTATCCGGCGCCCCCCTTTCCCTCCAGCATTTCCCCTTCAATTAAAGGAGTGCTCCTCAACTTTTCCCCCATTCTCAATAAGTGAAAAAGGCAAGACAATGAGGAGGAGGAGGAGGAGGAGGAGGAGGAGGAGGGGAGGGAGGGAGGGAGGGAGGGAGGGAGGGAGGGAAGGAAGGAAGGAAGGAAGGAAGGAAGGAAGGAAGGAAGGAAGGAAGGAAGGAAATGGGGAAAAGAGGTAGGACCGGAAATGGAAGCATCCTCCCTGCTTCCCTCTGTGATTTCCATGCTCCTCTTCTACATCCAGGTACTTCCTGCTGGGCCCCTCTAGCCCTGAGGCATTACCTTGCCTTAATTTTTTGAGTCTCTGTCGTTAGTATCCTAGGTGTCTAGCACTATGTTGGACGGGTCACAGTAGGAGACTCCGTATTATCCGACATTTTTTTTTTATCCAGTGTCCTGCCGGCCTGTTTACGTCGGATAAGCGAAACTCTACGGAATATGTCTGTGCCTTCAAATCAATTGTTCCTCTGAAATGTAGAGCTTTACAGTAAACCGTACATCAGTGGTTCTCAACCTTGCTAATACCGTGACCCCTTAATGCAGTTCCATATGTTGTGGTGACCTCCAACCATAATATTGTTTTCGTTGCTGTCATTTTACTACTGTTATAAATCGTAATGTAAATATCCGATATTCAGAATAGATTTTCATTCACTGGACTAAATTGAGCACAAATACCCAATATGCCCAAATGTGAATGCTAGTGGGGTTGGGGGGGGGGAGGATTGATTTTGTAATTTAGGAGTTGTAGGTGCTGGGATTTATAGTTCACTTATAATCAAAGAGCATTCTGAATTCCACCAGCGATGGATTTAAACCGAACTTGGAACACAGAACTCCCATGACCAGCAGAAAACATTGGAAGCGTTTGGTGGGCATTGACCTTGAGTTTGGGAGATATAGTTCACCTATATCCAGAGGAGTGCTGTGGATTCATGCAATGATGGATCTGGACCAAACTTGGTACAAATACTCAGTATGCCCAAATGTGAACACTGGTGGAGTCTGGGGAAAGTAGACATTGACATTTGGGAGTTGTAGTTGTTGGGATTTATAGTTCACCTACAATCAAAGAGCATTCTGAACTCAACCAACAATAGAATTGGATCAAACTTCTCACACAGAATCCCAATGACCAACAGAAAATACCATGTTTTCTGATGGTCTTTGGCGACCCCTTTGACAACCCCTCACGACCCCCTCAGGGGTCCCGACCCCCAGGTTGAGAAACACTGCCGTACATGGATATTTTTGCAATGCTGGGAGGATGTTGCATCGAGATCATTGTATTGACAGCTTTGATTTATAAACTGCTTTGGGTCCCATATTGGTGTAAAAGAGGGATATACATTCAACGAACGCATACATACTGAAGTGCTGAATCTTTTCCAGTGGACATTGTTCCTCCAATCCTCCAATTAAGACGGACTAAGGACATCCTTGGGGTGAATGTGACTTTCACCTATCCTTCTTGCGCGGAGAAAATATTTCAGCAAGACCTGAGCTATGACTTGAAGTTTTGGGCCAAACATGGGACGGAAAAACCAGTGAGTAAAAGCTGAATAAGAGCAGGAGGGAGTTGGCAATGATGGAGAAACCTACTAGTAACTATTATAGTATATTGCATAGTTGGGTTTGACTCTGAAGCTACAAATATGTCCACAAAGACATGAGAAGTCAGTGTGTAGCCAAGATTGTGGCACAATGCTATGGATTTATGGGATCTGTAGTTTTGTGAGATATTTAGTTTTCTCTGTCAGAGAACTCTGGTGCCACAACATATTACAAATTCAATAGGATGGAGCCATAGCTGTTAAAGTGGTATCTAGCTGCATTAATTCTGCAGCGTAGATGCAAATTTTGTCAAGTCTCTACTTTGGGAAATTTCAAATTGTTGCTTCTTTTATCTTCCAGAGAGAATTCAAAGGCCTAACGAAGAATGCGATGGACATTGACATTATGGACTGGACCAGTGGCAATTACTGTGTCCATGCAAAGGCTTTCTTCAGTAAAACCGAGAAATGGAGTAACTTCTCTGAGCCTATTTGCACATTGTTACCCGAGAAGAGTACTACCCTGCAAGGAGGTAAGTGCAAATGCAGGTATTCCAAATTCCCAAACCCAAAGCCCTTTTGCTCCCAGGTATTTCGGATAAGGGAGATTCAACTTGTATTGCAATCAAGGATCAGCATTAATGTGTCAAAGTATATGCACAACGCAGGAGGAAATGGATTCAGAGGTTTCGGGGTTTTTGTCCCCAGCAACTACCAAAACGTGAGACCATCCTATGAAACCTGGCTCGTGGGAGAATTGGGATAGAGAAAAGGAAGTCCTACTCCACACAAAGGAAGTGTGAATTCCCTCTTTTTACAAGGACTTCTTCTTTCAAAGGGAATGCAGGACTTGGTTACATGGTGGAACTGACCGCTACAAGGTGCGGTCGTGGCCACTGACTTTGGAGTCCTAAAGGGAAGTTTAGGAAACTGAGCTGAAGCTCTCTGTGGTTGCAAGTCACAAAGGTTGCATCCATCGGAGTGTAGTGTCAATGGAAGTCATAGTCCTACTTTTCCCCTTTGGTCAGACCTAGAATCATAGAATCATTGAGTTAGAAAAGCCCTCATAGGCCATCAAGTTTAACCCCCTGCCAGGAAGCAGGAAAATCGCATTCAAAGCACCCCACCTAGAATGATATTGTGTCCAGGTCTGGACACCAAAATCCAAGAAGGATGGACAAGAATTTTGTGTGTGTGTGTGTCAGGAGCGACTTGAGAAACTGCAAGTCACTTCTGGAGTGAGAGAATTGGCCATCTACAAGGATGTTGCCCATGGGACGCCCGAATGTTTTGATGTTTTGCCATCCTTGTGGGAGGCTTCTCTCACGTCCCCGTATTTATATATGTATTTATTTATTTACAGTATTTATTTACCGCCTTTCTCACCCCTGGGGGGGACTCAAAGCACTTTAGGGAGCTGGAGCTGACAGAGGGAGCTCATCCACACTCTTCTTTAGTCCTGCCGGCACAAGGGTTTAACCCATTGCGCCACCAGGGGCTCCTGATGGAAAGATGGGAAGTCTCTAGAGAATGGAGACAAAAATGGTCAAAGGTCTGGCTGCCAAGCCCGGATAGGAGCAGTTTAGGGAGGTGGATATGGCTTCCCTCGATCTATACTCCTCTTGATGCAGCCTAAAATTGCATGGGCCTTTTTAGCTGCAGCATCACACTGTGGACTCATGTTCAGTTTGTGGTCTACTAAGGCTCCTAAGGCCTCCGGTGGCGCAGTGGGTTAAAGCGCTGAGCTTGTTGACTGAAAGGTCGCAGGTTCGAATCCGGGGGAGCGGCATGAGCTCCCACTGTCAGCCCCAGCTTCTGCCAACCTAGCAGTTCAAAAACATGCAAATATGAGTAGATCAATAGGTACCGCTCAGGTGGGAAGATAACGGCGCTCCATGCCGGCCACATGACCTTGGAAGTGTCTACAGACAACGGCGGCTTTTCGGCTTAGAAATGGAGATGAGCACCACACCCCAGAATCAGACACAACTGGACTTCATGTCAGGGGAAAACATTTACCTTTAACTAAGGCTCATAGATCCCTTTCGCATGAACTGTTTTCAAGCGAGGTGACACCTATCCTAGATCTATGCATTTCATTTTTGTGGCCAAAATAGAATGCCATACTTTTCTCCCTGTTGAAATCCATTTACTTAGTTTTGGCCCATCTTTTTAATCTGTTATGGTCACTTTGGAGCCTGTACCTATCTTCTCAGGTATTCATCCTATCTGCAAATCTGAGAAGCATCATCCAAGTCATCAATAAAGATATTGCATAGCCTTGAAAGGCCCAGGAAGGATCGTCTTTATGGCGCTCCAGTAGTCCCTTCTCTCCAGGAGGAAGAAAAGTAGTTGGAGAACATCCTTTGGGTTCGGCTCGTTCCCAATCTATCTTACAGTAACATAGGCCACATTTTACAAGCTTCTTGGCAAGAATATCATGGGGGAACTTGTCAGAAGCTTCGCTGAAGTCAAGATATGCTACATCCACAGTATATTTATTTATTTTAAGCATTTATATCCCATCCTCTCATCTCCAAAGAGGGACTCAGGGCAGCTTACAACAGCCAATCATTGGATGCCAAACAATATATTAAAACAAACAGTTACAATTAAAACAGCAATTAAAACAATTATAAACATTCAATTTAAAATGGTCTGCTGGATCAAAATCATAGTCGAGGTCAATCCACTGTGGTCACTTAAAACATTCTCTTCCCAATTGCTACATCTATTGCTCAAATGCTTGATCCCACAGCCATATTTTGAGTTTTTTACAAAAGGCCAGGAGGGAGGGATCAGACCTAATTTCATTGGGGAGGGAGTTCCACAGCCGAGGACCCACCATGGAGAAGGCCCTGTCTCTCATCCTCACCAGTCGTGCCTGCGAAGGTAGTGGGACCGAGAGCAGGGCGTTTCCGGATGATCTTAACGTCCTTGGTGGTTCATAGAGGGAGATACGTTCGGACAGGTAAACTGGGCCGGAACCGTTTAGGGCTTTATAGGCTAAAGCCAGCACTTTGAATTGTGCTTGGTAGCATATAGACAGCTAATGGAGCTGGTGTAGCAGAGGGGTTGTATGCTCCCTGTACCCTGCTCTGGTGAGCAACCTGGCTGCCATTCATTGGACTAACTGGAGCTTCCGAGCAGTCTTCAAAGGCAATCCCACATAAAGTGCATTGCAGTAACCTATTTGGGATGTAACAAGAGCATGGGCCACCGTGGCCAATTCAGACTTCCCAAGATAGGAAGGCAACTGTTGCACAAGTTTTAATTGTGCAAAAGCTCCCCTGGCCACCACCGAGACCTGGGGTTCCAGGCTCAGCGATGAGTCCTGAGCATATCAAACTTGTGCCAGTGAAACTCAGTGAAAGAAAATCCCAAATCCCTCACTAAATTATGAGCTGCATTATTTGATAGAATGGTGCCATAATAATGTGAGAGCAAACTGCTTCACATGTGTGCTGTGGATGTTCTCTTGGAAGCCCCTAGTTTTCTGCCCCTACCTCCCACCACCCAGAAATCACAAGATGTTGATCCCAGTTCTCACTTAAATATATATGTCAATTTTAATTAATACTTCCTTCCAAACCCACACGTGTTCACGTTGCAAGGAATGTTTTCCCATCCTCACTGCTTTGTTTTCGTTTTCTTTTGCAGCCCAAAACTGGGGGTTTGTTGCCTTCCCGATCCTCATCCTATTTTCTGCTGGTCCTATTTCTCTCTTCCTGTGGTACAAAAACATCATGAAGAAAATCAAGACACCCCAGGCTTTGGTAAGGAAGGTTCAGAGCAGTGTTTCCCAACCTTCCTAATGCCGTGACCCCTTAATAACGTTCCTCATGTTGTGGTGACCCCCAACCATAAAATTATTTTTGTTGCTACTTCATAACTGTAATTTTGCTACTGATATGAATTGCAATGTAAATATCTGACATGCAGGATGTATTTTTATTCATTGGACCAAATTTGGCACAAATACCTGATTTGTTCAAATACTGGTGGGGTTGGGGGGATTGAATTTGTCATTTGGGAGTTGTAGTTGCTGGAATTTATAGTTCACCTACAATCAAAGAGCATTCTGAACTCCACTAACGATGGAATTGAGCCAAACTTGGTACACAGAACTCCCACGACCAACAGAAAATACTGTGTTTTCTGATGGTCTTTGGTGACCCCTCTGACACCCCCTCACGACCCCTCCAGGGATCCCAACCCCCATGTTGAGAAATGCTGGTTTAGAGGGTTTTGGAAATGGAGACGGCAGAAGTGAGATGTGTTTGTTGATATCTGTCCTGCAAGGTTTTTCAATTCCTGTCCTTGGCAAGGGTTCATTCTTGGTGATCAACCAAGGAAGACCATCCTTGCTTCAGAGACAGGCTCGCCTGGCATGTCTGAGTAATCCATAGAGCATATTTGGCGTCTCTTCTTCATTGACCACTCTACCCTGAAAAGTTCTGCCATTAAGGGTCTCCACCTCTATAGGTTTCCAAATGCTTGCTGTTCATTTTACTCAGGCATGGACAATTGGTGGTCTTCCAGATACAGCCAGAGGGCATTCACATCACCCTTGGCCAAATAGTGAGGTTTCTAAAGGTTTGGAGGCTACATTACTTCAGCTTTAAAGAATAACTTGTTTACTCCAGTACATTACTAATATGTGATCCTAGGAAACATAGCATTCCTCCAAACCCTACCAGGGTTCCTCAAGGAGAAGAGGAGCAGGACCTGCAGAGTTCCTTGCTATTAGGAATCTACCATTATAGGTGCTTATAGAGTATATCCTAGAACACCTTTTGTCCACATTTTCTATGTAGTTGGATTATCTGTTGAACTGCTTCTTATTAGTATTTCAATGGGAAGTGCGGGTCTGCTTTTGGCTGATGGGATAGGATTGTTGCTGTTGTGTGCTTTCAAGTAGTTTCAGACTTAGGTTGACCCTGAGTGAGGGTCGGGTAAATTACCTTGGAGGGCCGCATACGGCCTTCGGGCCTTAGTTTGAGGACCCCTGGTCTTAGGAACCCCTTTGGCAGAGAAGGCTGAAGATCTCTCCGCCTCTCCTTATCTTCCTTTTTGGAAACAGATGGTGAATCCTCCCACAAAAAGCCCTCCTCTTGCTATGATTGTAGGTGAACTATAAATCCCAGCAACTATAAGTCCCGGATGTCAGGGTCTGTTTTCCCCCAAACTCCACTAGTTCTCACATTTGGGAATATTAAGTATTTGTGCCAAGTTTGGTCCAGATCCAGCATTGTTTGAGTCCACAGTGCTCTCTGTGTGTAGGTGAACTACAACTCCAAAACTCAAGGTCAATGCCCACCAAACCCTTTTGGTATTTTCTGTTCGTCATTGGAATTCTGTGTGCCAAGTTTGGTTCAATTCCATCATTGGTGGAGTTCAGAATGCTCTTTGATTGTAGGTTAACTATAAATCCCAGCAGCTACAACTCCCAAATGACAAAATCATCCTCCCCCCTCCCCAAACCTGCCAGTATTCTAATTTGGGCGTATCAGGTATTTCTGTCAAATCTGGTCCAATGAATGAAAATACATCCTGCATATCAGATATTTACATTATGATTTGTAACAGTAGCAAAATTACAGTTATGAAGTAGCAACGAAAATAATTTTAAGATTGGAGTCACCACAATATGAGGAACTGTATTAATGGTTCGCAGCATTAGGAAGGTTGAGAAAGACTGTCCTAGGCATATACGCAAGGGTTCCTTAGCTAGGAAATTATGATGGAAAGCAGTCCTTCAGGATAGACATTTTGGAAACAACCAACTGGTGTCTTCCATGTCTGAAGGGCAATGAATCCACTCCAGGTTTTCATCTGAGTTAGAAATGTTGAACCCCGCCCTGCAAATACATTCATTGCCTTGGATAGCTCCTATAATGCGTTCAAAAGTCTGGACTGAATTCAGTGCCTACTGACATGGAAGCCACCAGCTATCCCTTCAGATCACTGGACTATTGCAAGCTTAGGCAAAAGCACTAATGCTTTTCAGTGGACGTGGCTGCTATTCAGTTCAATGCAAGGCATTTTTACTGCATTACAGAAGCAGCTGGAAATTGGCATAAATAGAAATACAAGGGAGCTGGAACGTGACTAAGAACTGTATAAGTTTCCCCTGGTTGAGACAGTGAACGTTTCATTGAGTATCTTTGAGAAAATTCACATGTGAAACCAACCCACATCGACCTCAGTTGAGTCTGTCTTGCAGAACTGAGAAAAGGTTCAACTTCCTCCAACTCGAGATGGAACACATTTGCCCTGAAATCTCCTTTATGCAAATCTGGTTATTGAAGTTGAACATTCACCAGCAGTTCTCAAATACTCAAATATTTGATATGGATTTCTGGGATAGTTATTACTGTTTGACACCTGGCACAAAATTATATTATATACATACAATATCATTTTATGAGGAACTAGATGTTGTTCTGTGTAATCCAGTAGGACTACCAGGAGTTATTGTTCCAGATGGTAAAAATATGTCAGAAATCTCTCCGCTTCCAAAGATTTTATGGCAAAGTGAGCAAAACGCAGGCCTTTCAGATGGAGGTGAATCACTTGAACTTCCATCATTGGCTAGAATATCTAGAATTGTTGGCAATTGCAATATGATTCCATCTGGTAGACCATATGTTGCATCAGTTACTGTGTTTTCCACTATATATTTTGCAGAAATGTGCAAAATCAATACAGATTTCCTCTTTAATCCAGCTCTTATCGCCCAAAATGTGCCCTCTCCCAATGGATTAATCCTGCATTTCTAATCTGAGGGTTGGGACCCCTAGGAGAGCCTCTAGTGGTGCAAAGGGGTCACCCAATAACATTGGAAAACGGAGAATTTTCTGTTGGTCATGGGGGTTCTTTGTGGGAAGTTTGGCCCAATTCTAACATAGGTTGGGTTCAGAATGCTCTTTGCTTGTAGGTGAGTTATAAATCCCTACAACTACAACTCCCAAATGTCAAGGTCTATTTTCCCCCAAACTCCACCAGGGTTCACATTTGGACATATTGAGTATTCGTGCCAAGTTTGGTCCAGATCCATCATTGTCCACAGTGCTCTCCGGATGTAGGTGAACTACAACTCCAAACTCATGGTCAATGCTTACCATAGAATCATAGGATCATAGAATCATAGAATCAAAGAGTTAGAAGAGACCTCATGGGCCATCCAGTCCAACCCCCTGCCAAGAAGAAGGAATATTGCATTCAAATCACCCCTGACAGATGGCCATCCAGCCTCTGTTTAAAAGCTTCCAAAGAAGGAGCCTCCACCACACTCCGGGGCAGAGAGTTCCACTGCTGAACGGCTCTCACAGTCAGGAAGTTCTTCCTCATGTTCAAATGGAATCTCCTTTCTTGTAGTTTGAAGCCATTGTTCCGAGTCCTAGTCTCCTAGTCTCCAGGGCAGCAGAAAACAAGCTTGCTCCCTCTTCCCTGTGGCTTCCTTTCACATATTTATACATGGCTATCATGTCTCCTCTCAGCCTTCTCTTCTTCAGGCTAAACATGCACAGCTCTTTAAGCCGCTCCTCATAGGGCTTGTTCTCCAAACCCTTGATCATTTTAGTCGCCCTCCTCTGGACACATTCCAGCTTGTCAATATCTCTCTTGAATTGTGGTGCCCAGAATTGGACTCAATATTCCAGGTGTGGTCTAACAGAATAGAGGGGTAGCATGACTTCCCTAGATCTAGACACTATGCTCCTATTGATGCAGGCCAAAATCCCATTGGCTTTTTTTGCCGCCACATCACATTGTTGGCTCATGTTTGACTTGTTGTCCACGAGGACTCCAAGATCTTTTTCACACGTACTGCTCTCGAGCCAGGCATTGTCCCCCGTTCTGTATCTTTGCATTTCATTTTTCCTGCCAAAGTGGAGTATCTTGCACCAAACACTTCCAGAATTTTCTCTTGGTCATTGGAGTTCTGTTTGCCAAGTTTGGTTCAATTCCACCATTGGTGGAGTTCAAAATGCTCTTTGATTGTATGTGAACTATAAATCCCAGCAACCACAACTCCCAAATGACAAAATCAACCCCCAACACCACCAGTATTCAAATGTGGGCATATCGAGTCTTTGTGTCAAATTTGGTCCAGTGAATGAAAATACATCCTTCATATCAGATATTTACATTGCAATTCATAACAGTAGCAAAATTACAGTTATGAAGAAACTAGGAAAAAAATGTTATGGTTGGGGGTCACCACAACATGAGGATCTGTATTAAGGGGTTGCAGCATTAGGAAGGTTGAGAACCACTGGATTAATCATTTATGGATCAACCAACTTTTATTTTTTCTCCTGTCAGGATTTTTCCAGGTTTGGAAGTACAAAGAAGTTGCTGGAATTAAGTGGAGAAGAATTAATTCCAGTGCACAGCGTCATATGCGCAGAGGTGCCCTTGATCTCTGGGTGGCGTATCAGGCCTAATCTCCTGGTGGCTCCATCCCTGGATTCAATGTTGGAAGAAGACAATGAGGAAGAGGACGAAGAGGATGATGAGAGCCCCATTCTGTACACCAAAAGGCTCAAGAGTCAAAAGAAAGAAGGGAATGGTCAAAATGTTGCCATGGTCCAGAAAGCGCTTGGTTCCTCATCTGGAAAGTCCGAGCTCAGTGGAGACAGCCACTTATCCGATGGAACAGACGATGACAGCCCCATTCTGTACACCAAAAGGCTCAAGTGCCAAAAGAAAGAAGGGAATGGTCAAGATGTTGCCATAGTCCAGAAAGCGCTTGGTTCCTCATCTGGAAAGTCCGAGCTCAGTGGAGACAGCCACTTATCCGATGGAACAGACGATGACAGCCCCATTCTGTACACAAAAAGGCTCAAGTGCCAAAAGAAAGAAGGGAATGGTCAAGATGTTGCCATAGTCCAGAAAGCGCTTGGTTCCTCATCTGGAAAGTCCGAGCTCAGTGGAGACAGCCACTTATCCGATGGAACAGACGATGACAGCCCCATTCTGTACACAAAAAGGCTCAAGTGCCAAAAGAAAGAAGGGAATGGTCAAGATGTTGCCATAGTCCAGAAAGCGCTTGGTTCCTCATCTGGAAAGTCCGAGCTCAGTGGAGACAGCCACTTATCCGATGGAACAGACGATGACAGCCCCATTCTGTACACAAAAAGGCTCAAGTGCCAAAAGAAAGAAGGGAATGGTCAAGATGTTGCCATAGTCCAGAAAGCGCTTGGTTCCTCATCTGGAAAGTCCGAGCTCAGTAGAGAGAGCCACTTATCCAATGGAACAGTCTCAGGAAATCCTCAGGTGACTAGTGGAGACAATAATACCTCTGGTTTCTCTGAGAGTAAAAGCAATTCCCTTTCTGAAAATTCATCGACGGATAGTTCCCTTGGTTTTCCGGTTGCTCATCTTGCCTCCACAAAAGAAGGACAAGAAAGTGGAGATATAGACCTTTCGTTTCAGTGGACTTTACCAATGAAAGAAGCCGGTTTTCAGTTTCTTTCTGGGTTGCAATTTGGAGGCATAAAAGACCATCTAGATGGAAGAGCAGATGATGCCTGGGTCAATCTGGATGAGATCCAAGACAATCTGGACTCTTTCAAGATAGGTTTTATCAAGGATTCCAGCAGTTGTGATGGACTCTTGGTAGAAACACCTCTGTTGGAAGCCCCTTGTTGTGAGAATGACTTAGAAAATGGGTTACAAGGAGGAAATGGAGACGTAGCTGTTACACTGTTGTCCAACCCTAAGTTCCATAGTTATCGGCCCAAGCTCATTTCTTATATTTCAAGAACCTGACTTGCAGTGTTTTTGGTCTCTTCCTAAAAAGCGAGAGTAAGATGTTCCATAGACAACTTACTCTCTCTGGGACCACATTTTTAGCACAAAAAGACCGAAAATGTATACTAAAACAGTGTTTCTCAACCTGGGGGTTGGGACCCCTGGGGGGGGGGTCATGAGGTGGTGTCAAAGGGGTCACCAAAAACCATCAGAAAGCACAGTATTTTCTGTTTGTCATGATGGTTCTGTGTGGGAAGTTTGGCCCAATTCTATCATTGGTGAGGTTCAGAATGCACTTTGATTGTAGGTGAACTATAAATCCCACCAACTACAACTCCCAAATGTCAAGGTCTATTTTCCCCAAATTTTACCAATGTTCATATTTGGACATATTGAGTATTTGTGCCAAGTTTGGTCAAGATCCATCAGTGTTTGAGTCCAAAGTGTTCAGATGGCACTAGGGGTTTCTACAATACCATTGGGAGGGGAACATTTATCTTGAGACACTGAGTTTTCTCTCCTTTTGAGGGATGTGAGCTTTATATAAGAATGTGGTGTGTCTGTATCATTTTGCAGATGAGCTTAAATTCAAAGGATTCGGGAGTCAGTACTGTAGTACTAGGAAAAGGTACTACTTGATGTATGGCTGGCTTGCCTAGTGAAAGTCTAAATTGTACAAAATACCAAGTAGGTGAACTACAACTCCAAAACTCAAGATCAATGCCCACCAAACCCTTCCAGGTTTTCTATTGGTCATGGGAGTTCTGTGTGACAAGTTGGGTTCAATTCCACCATTGTTGGAAGTTCAAAATGCTCTTTGATTGTAGTTGAACTATAAATCCCAGCAACTACAACTCCCAAATGTCAAAGTCTATTTCCCCCAAAATCCACCAGTGTTCATATTTGGGCATAGTGAGTATTTGTGCCGAGTTTGGTCAAGATCCATCATTGTTGGAGTCCACAGTGCTCTCTGGATGTAGGTGAACTCCAACTCCAAAACTCAAGGTCAATGCCCACTAAGCTCTTCCAGTATTTCCTCTTGGTCATGGGAGTTCTGTGTGTCAAGTTTGGTTCAATTCCATTGTTGTTGGAGTTCAGAATGCTCTTTGATTGTAGGTGAACTATAAATCCCAGCAACTACAAATCCCTAATAACAAAATCAATCTCCCCCCAACCCCACCAGTGTTCAAATTTGGGCGTATTGGGTATTTGTGCCAAATTTGGTCCAGTGAATGAAAATACATCCTGCAAATCAGATATTTACATTACGATTCATAACAGTAGCAAAATTACAGTTATGAAGTAGCAACTAAAATAATTTTATGGTTGGGTGTCACCACAAATGAGGAGCTGCATTAGGAAGGTTGAGAAACACTGTACTAAAAGAACAACATTTTTACATAAGCCAAAAAGGGGTGGAGTATCAACTTCTGCACCCTTCAAACAGTATTAATAGTTAGGAACTTTTGTAGTTGTTTCTATGTATGCTTTTATTCATAGCTGTTGGATATAAGATTGTCTCTCCTGAACTGGCTGATACATGGCTGCAGTTGGGGCCACTGTATCTGAAGGGAATCCTTGTGTGGAAAAGAAATGTGGAGAAGAAGAAGCAAAATTCATCATCATGAATCTTAGCGCTAAGTCTGATGTATGCCATTTTCACACCTTCCAGATCTTGGCAGGTTGCCCCTTTCCCCTTTTTTTCCAAACCGGAAATAACTACAAAATATACAGGCTGCACAGGAAAGTAACAGTGCTCCATGCAGTTATGACCTTGGAGGTGTCTACGGACAATGCCAGCTCTTTGGCTTGGAAATGGAGATGAGCACCACCACGCAGAGTCAAACACGACTAGACTTAATGCCAAGGGGAAAACTTTACCTTTATAGGAGCTGCACATTTCTTGCCCTTGCATTACTTATGGAATCAAACTTTGCCATGAAAAAACTGGGAAGCTCTTCCTGAACAAGCAGATCCCATTCAAGACCACCAATCCTTGCTGCGTGTTCAATATGCCAGTTGCAGAGCTACTAAAACAAAGCTAAGTTATCCATATTTGCAGCTTTCTCTAATCTGCTGCCTTCCAAATCAATTGATATTATTCCCAACCAATTCCCATCATCCCCAGTCTTTCCCTCTTTCCTAGTAGTCCTGCTCCCCCAAAGCCAGCAAATGCAGAGGGTTGTCTATATATCTAAACATTGAGTTGAGCATAAGAACAAAAGATAGTGAAAAACAATCAAGGGAGAAGATGGGTTTGCTGTGAGTTTTCTGGGCTGTATGACTATGTTCTAGAAGCATTCTCTCCTGACGTTTCGCCCACATAACGAAGAAGATATTCATAGAAGAAAATGAGCCCTATAGGATCCACTTCAGAACAGACTGCTGCTATTTTCTTTAATTGTAAACATGCACTTCTTTTGCCATCATCCTTGTTCACAGGGATTTTTTGTCAGGAGCGACTTGAGAAACTGCAAGTGGCTTCTGGTGTGAGAGAACTGGCCACCTGCAGGTCGTTGCCCAGGGGACACTTGGATGTTTGATGTTTTACCATCCTTGTGGGAGGCTTCTCTCATGTCCCTACATGGGGAGCTGGAGCTGACAGAGGGAGCTCAACCTGCTCTCCCCTGATTTGAACCGCTGACCTGTCAGTCACTGGCACAACTGTTTAACCCATTGCACCACTGGAGGCTCCATGTTCACAGTGATGGGGACTGGGAAGAATATACGAGAGTTGAATGAAAAGTAATGCCTCCACCTTCGTTTGGATGGGAATATTTTAATAAATCAAATGCAGAAATAATCCTTAGAATATGCTCTTTAGCTACCACTATTCACTTTTCCACAAATCACCAGAAAATTGGATATATTTCTGCCAACAATGAACAAGTTTTCTGAAGCCATCATGGAAGAAGTCGACACTCTGTTCCGCAACCAGTGTCTCACAGTCCTCTCAACGTCTTCATCAGAAGCATAATGATGTCCCCACAGATCTTCTTTCATTATCAGGAACAGAAGGAAGTCAGATGGTGCTAAATCTGGACTGTATGGAGGATGTCGTACGGTGGTGAGATCCAGTCCCTGAAGTTTCAAGTCCGTTCGCTTTCATTTCAGGCAACAGCATTCTGGGTACCCATCATGCACAGATCTTCTGATAGCCAAGCAAAGCAATAATGTGACCCACACGTTCTTGTGAAATGCTGATTGTGCTTGAAATTTCTCTCTGAGTGATACAACAATCATCCTGAATCAATCTGTCAACCTTTTGCTTGTGAAACTCAGTGGTTGCTGTCACAGGACGTCCAACTCTTTGTTTGTCACACAAGTCAGATGTTCTCACCTCAACATCTTTAAGCTTTCTCACCCAACGACACACAGTACTCACATCAACACAATCACCATAAACAGCTTTCATTCTCTGATGAATCTCCTTTGGGGTAACACCTTCTGCTGTCAAGCATTCAATGACTGCACGTTGCTTAAGTCGCATTGACTGACCGTCTGTGCAGGGTTCCATACTTCGCACTTTAACAACACAACTTCCCGACAAAATGGAATTGCAAAGGAGATTCTACTGAACAAGCCAGTACCTGCTACATACCAGTACTGCCATCTGTTGAGTTACGAAGGTGGAGGCCTTACTTTTCATTCAACCCTTGTTTTACCTTTTTCTTCCAATATTTAATGCAATAACAACCGTTTCTACATTGTGTACAAGGTCAACTTGAGGGTGCTAAAGAAAGCCTGAAGGACAAACCCAAGAAGTTAATTTCAACGGTTAATTGGGAAATAAAATGTTACAGGATTGGGCTTCATAGCCCGGGTTGCCATAGTCAAAACTGGGGAGGTCTGTATTTTAATGGTTGTGTCGAAAAGGGAGTTCAGCAGGTGTTGCTTACCATAAAACCAGTCACGGGCCAAAATTCTACATAACCATTTCCAGTTTTTCACTCTGGCAACTCTTATTTGTAATTTAATTTAATTTAATGAATGCATCAGTAGAAGTGCAATGGTTTGAAGCAGAATGATACTAATGACCGGGCCTTCTGAACCCAGATGTTATTGTGATCCATGTTTCTATCTTCAACTATGTATATAAATATGATTGTTTGTTATGTATATCTCATACCAAATTCATGGTGCGTGCTCTTCATTTACTGGTGACGAAAGGGTTGCATAGATGGACCACTTTGTGTTGTGGATCTTGTGGATCCTAGCTGGAATATCACTTGGAGAAGAGAAGCCATCTGCTAGACATGGCAAGCCAGGATGGTGGCTTTGGCCACAGCTTTACCTATAAGCAAGGGGTTCTCAACCTGGGGTCCCCAGATGTTTTTGGACTTCAACTCCCAGAAATCCTAACAGCTGGTAAACTGGCTGGGATTCCTGGGAGTTGTAGGCCAAAACACCTGAGGACCCACAGGTTGAGAACCACTGCATAAGCCTTTTACTCTTACCTTTTTTAGGCTAGGTGGTATTTGTCCCTGCCCCAACAAGGTATTTATAACCCTTGGACTTCATCACATTGAAGCAGGGAAGTGTTTAGTACAGTAGAGCTCAGTCATACTCAGTTTTGAAATGAAACAGATGATTTTCTAACCTTCATCACACTGTTAAATGTATCCGTGTTGCTCAGTTGTACTCAGCATTCTTTCAGCTGATTTTTGTCCTCACACTGCAGTCTCTAGGTACTGCCCACCATCCCTTTCCCGTATTCTTTGTGGGGTAAAAACCCTCTTCTCTTTGAAATGTCAGTTAATACGTGTCTTCAATTCAGGAACCAAGGAAGCAGGGAGGGAGGGAAAGTTGTGATGCTCTCTCTCTCTCTCTCTCTCTCTCTCTCTCTCTCTCTCTCTCTTGGCTGCCCCACAGAGAAAGGTGTGGACCTTGGAAAACTATAATTCCCAGGACTGCATAGCATGGAGCTATGGTATTTAAAGTAAGGTCCAGCTGCATTAATTTCACAGTGTACATGCACCCAGAGAAGGGTAAGGACCTTGAGAAA